>NC_140340.1:23425555-24168690 GCF_963514085.1 Chelon labrosus
TCACATTGGTAGGCAACCTCAAACAAATAGCCAGGTGCACACAGTCACAATGAACTGATTGTAAATGCATGCACACAGTCAAATACGTACGCGTACAAGGAGACACACATGTTTATAGAGTATATACACAGTAATACATATGCACATAAATAAAATATATCTGTTAGCTGTAAAAAAAATAATAAAATTAACGCACATACTTTATCTTGAGGTTAAGATTGACTACACACTTCACTCATAAGCAAAGAGCATACAAACATACAAATCATGCAGGGAGGTGTAAACATCAGCAACATGCTGATGCAGAACACAATAAGTAAACATTTCCACCACGAAATATGATGACTTTTCTTTAAAAATTGAAATGAATAATGAATAATGACTTCAAGAATGTGCATTCACACAAAAAGTAAAGGGAAGAAAAGGTTTGGGAACTATTTGTTGTATTTGGCTCTCATTTTAAAAGAAGTTAAAATAAATTGCTTTGTCCGATGTGAATATTGTAAATATTTCATTTCAATCAGTCATTGCTTATGGGATTTTACTGCACATTGTGGAACATAACATAGATTTAACATTTAAAGTGATATAAAGCCATGTGGGGATAATGGATATGATGTAGACACAGTCCCCAGTTTGCCAAATCAAACCACGTCCTAATGATGAATACATAAAGAAGTTCAAATCAAATAAATTAAAAGAATATGAAGAAGAGCACAAACTATTCCAAAGCTACAAGTTGTTTTCTTTACTTTACTTTTCTTTGAACAAATCCTGCCATCATTACACTGAAAACCACCCAAGGACAAACAATGCACAACTGTAGAAATCACAAAAATCAAGGCATCAAGGTTTTAAACTTCACGAATGCACACAAAAAACACGAAACATGCAGGAATGGATCTGGTTCACTCTTTCATGTACAAGGAATAAATTATGTGGCAAGCAAATGAATGAACAGAGGGTAGAAATCAAACTTGGTGAAGGTCGATGTGTAGCGTGGGTTTAACATGAGCACACATTCACAGCTCAGACACTGCTATCTCTGTGTGGCTTGTGTGGAATCAGTTCTAAACAAATCATCTATTCATGACCATTTTTTTGCATATATACAATATTTTTTTTAGAAATATGAAGTTAATATAAACTGAGTTATAGTTTAACCATCTTTTTCCTTTTTCTCCATTGTTGTTAGCGATAGTAACCTGAAGTGTGTTCAGAGTAATGTGAACTTCATAGAGGAGGTCATGGAGAGAACATCTGAAGAGTGTTCAGAGTATTATAAAGAGTTCTTCTTTCGATAAGCGGGTGGCTTGGTTATTATATGGAATGCATGTGTATTGTTAGAGCTCCTGTAAGTCTAACCATCAAATTATGGACATAAAACACGCTCTTAATCCGTATATCCAAAGTGGTGCGCCAGAAAGTTTGTCTCGCACAATCATCTGAGAAGTCGTACTTGGGAACAGTTTGGAAAAAAAGCGGGCCATTTTTAAAAAATACCTGGCAGATGATTGGACGAATCATCTGTCTATCACGATCTATCGAGAGCAGAACAGCATACCTTTACACACAGTAGGATCTTAAGAGTAAAGAAAATAAGCCGTAGTCTGGCGGGCTTTGAAAGAGAAAAGATTCATTCTACCTAAGGAACGTTGTTTTGCATAAAACCCACACAGACATTTTTGTTATTGGAGCTGCTGTTGCCTGACCAATCTAGCAGTTAATTGCATATACTTTCTTCGTACCAAACTACTGCATATAATTTTCCACTCTGCTTAGGACACTTCATATCACACAGTAGTGTGTACAGCAGTACAGTAGTGTGTACAGTCAGAGGAGTGGGCTGCAGCCTCTAAGGGGTTAGAAATTTTGGGGTTAGGTGTTTAGGCATGGAAGTGGTGGGACCCTGGGACCCTGGTACCCTTCGGCCCCAAGTCTGCATTTATAACCACTACCCAACAGCTCCCCACATGTTTAGAATTAGAATTAACTTTATCCATCCTTCTTTTTCACTATTAATCTCACATGTATCATGCATCACCTAGTGCCATGCTGTTTGTATCATGTACACGTGGTGCATGTTTTATCTCATATCCTTGAGAGAGTTCCTCACAAGCAGAGGTTGCGCTAGACTTTTTCGTTGTCTGTCATTTTGACTGACAGGGTCATAAAATTCCCGACATAATTTACCCGTCACTTTAATTTTTTAAAATGATAATAATGCAATTCAATAGCATTTATTTTTTTTATTAAAATTTCATTAACTTTAAGTACTTTTTCGGTATTGACAGTATTGACTTTAAATGGTAGGAGAAAAAAAAATAGTTTTGGCTGCCGACACTTCTTGCACTGATTTAAGTTCCGCGATGTTTGGAACGCAAACTGCAATTAGAGACAAGAGCCAATTAATAACGTTACTCGCCACCAAGTTGTCAGGGGTGTGAATTGCAATCTGTCAAAATGACAGATGGCCTTCAGATTGTTCCGTCACAGTTTTAAAACAACGGTCAGTGACGGAAAATATTCGGTTAACGCAACCCCTGCTCACAAGATAAATTTATATCTTCAAACTACAAACATATGCAAATGTCTTTGCATTTGTGATAAATGGATTAATTAACGCTCTTCTTAATGTTCTGATACGACAATCGACTCTATTTTTCAAAACTAGTAATAATTCAGTTCTGCTCTACACAGGTTATGAAGCTGTTGCCCTAAAAGGGTCAAGTGCTCTTCAAACACCAGCTCGGCTTCAAATTACACTTTCAGGTGGTCTACAAAAGATGCTACACTACTGGTCAGGAAAAAAAAAAAAAAAGCTGCCAGCTGCCCTCCCTGGGAGGATGAATGAAAGCACATCACATTACCAAAAGAATGAAATGAAACAGAAATAAATTGAGAGTGTGGTGAGGAGAGATAACTTGAGATTACTCAAAAAAAAATAAAGTTAATAAACGGATGTATGAGGGAAGAGCTGGGTACATGTTAGTAGTGTGAGAACATAAGCAGAGGACATTTATGGGAAAGAAAAAAAATATGATGTGTTTAGGGAATGAATGGTAAACATATGCAAGACTGACCAAGAAATGGAGAAAGTAAACAGAAAACATGAAGAAGTAGAGATGATTTTTTTACATGACATGAACGTAAAGGAAAAGGCCTCAAGCACAGGACCCCAGGACCGTGCACATGAATACCCCTGTTCTCTTGTAGACGTGCACCAACCAGACTTTTTATAACCCTGATAGACAAAGACAGACGATTAATGGAGTAATACTGCTGTGTGGGAGTTCGCTTTAATCCCCTGTCACTCTCATCTTCGCCCCCTCTGCAATAACAACACAAGGTTGGCAGCGGAATACACTGAGCTAACGGCTTAAGCACCTAACCTTGGCACGTTCTGCAATAGCTGCCGCAGTCCTCAATGGCTGCTGTGACGAGATGTTCTTTAAAATCCCTGAATGCCTTCAATGACAACATGTTCACAGTCTTTTGTTGCCCAATCACGGACAGCCTCCCCATTTTGGAGGTGGATCACCTTTGACAACATAAAAATTTTAAAGTAAATCTAAATTGTATGTCACTCTCTATAATGCGCTTTAGTGCCGACTAAAAGATGCCGCTACACCCTTCATGTTTCCAATGGAAGTCAGACATCAGATAGACATTTTAATGGAGGACTTCAGGACTTTACTTTTCAAAGGCCTTCAGCACACGCATATTCCCAAGTTCAGTGAATGTTTCATTCAATGTGATTTAGTTACAGTGTCTTCAAGCTGACCGGATAATCTAAAAAGTGTTTCTGTTAGCACTGACCTCTCTTAATAAACTGAATTATGATTTGGAGTCTGTCCTTTCTTTTAAGGCTTCATTTTAAGAATTATTTTCACTCTTGTGCACACTCAAGCAATTACCACGGAAAGGCAAAGTAGTTCTTCATGAAGTTATCCAGATTTTGGAAAGGTGCTTTTAAGCACTTAAAGGCTGTATAGCACAGTTTTTTTTAATTAAATACATTTAAATTGTAGGTTTTCCGTACCTGACCCTCACAAGTGCCTCGCTTTATATGAGGAGAAAAAACTTGTTCTGGAGAAAACTTTAATTGTTTTTTTAATAATGTATAGAATAATTTAAAAGCCATAGTAAATTACCTTGAACCTGTTCTTAAGCTATTATATATATGTATATATTTATTTTTATTTCTTCTTATTGTCTTTATTGTAAGAAACACTACACTGAGAAAATAACCCAGGACACTTTCTGATATATTGTGGCTCTGTAATCAGTAGAGGAGTATAGGAGAGCGAACTTCAAATTGTGTGTGTCGGTCAAGCACATTACAGTTACATGCGAGCCTTGGGCGATCATGCAAGAGACGAGTTCACACTTTTCCCTGTAGCCTGTGCCCTGATAATCACCTCACAGGTGTATTAAACCTCAATTTCCCCCCTGAGCGATCCACAATATGTAGCACCTGACACATTTCAGCATGACCCCATTTGTTCACACTTCACCGGCCCACGTGCTGATTGGGTTCAACAGTTCATAATGTAACAGTTGAGGACCCCATCTGGTGATAGGTTCAACTCCATTTAACACTGCGATTGGCCAGCTCGGGAGCCGCTCAGCCAATCACGCAAACTCAGACAGGGTTCTGACCTGGGCAGAGGAGAAGTGATCTAATGCGGCTGTGTCCGTTATGAGGGGATGAAAGTTGAGGCGAAGCAAATAGCCGCTGCAGAATAGGATTGATTCACAACTGGTACAAATATAATACGGAGGACACTATGGCCTCATTTATTATTGTATTGTCATTGTCAGCTAACAGGTGGCCTGTAAGTATGCACAATTTATGGATCCATCTTGCTGTCTTGCCACCGGTACTGGCAGGTGTTGTGGGTATTATTTTCTTGGCACATACTGGCCCCCTATAAAAAGACAGAGGCAACAGTGGAGGGCCTCGTACCTAAACACGTATTTGGCCGAGAGAATGTCCTTATCTTTTCCCAAATAGTAAATTTATACTAATACCCATTCCAAAAATATAAATACCTCTTCTCTTATAGGATGTTTTGTGCCAGATGGAGCAAAAACACACGGAGAAGGTTGAAGAGAATGCAGTGTTAATTCAGATCACTTCTCTATTAAATATAAAGTAAGCAAAAAAGGTTGTCAGTTGTCTCCAGTGGACATTAGCTGTCCCAGTGTGCAGTGTTGTGAAAGGCTGATAAGACGCAAATCATCAAACTGTCATTCTAAAAGGTTTGGAATTTATGCACACAGTTATAGCTATTGTTTGTTTCACAGGTGATCAAAATGTCTCTTAAAATGACCAAATGATCACTACGCTTCCAGTTCCACTGGATGAAAATGTCTTTTTAAACTCGTCTTGCTTGCCTTTTAATGGCTAATTTTGCTATGGAGAATCAAATGTGCAGCCAGAAAATTGAAGGTGGGAGAAAATGTCTTTTTAAAATGCGGTATATCGTCTTTGCAAAATATACTAGAAAAAAAAAAAAAATACATAAATGTTACAGTTGTACGACCAGCCTATGGAATGTCCAAACAGCCCCAGGTGTCCTCATGTCCACAACCAATGGACAAAAGTGTTTATGAACTACTCATCTGTACATGTAGCATAGGATTCAAAGAGAATGGAGATAGGTCTTAAATTCTTTATTTTTCCCGTAAAATCCTCCCAGGAAAGAGACATAAAATATCGATGGAAGAGTACCAGTGCTCTGGTTGTCTCTATAGACATCAGAATTCACAACCACTTGGCCTTCACAATGATAGGCTGCCATACCGGGGGAATACCATAGGCATGTACAACAAAACACTTACTGGTAGCCACAGGGTAAATTGCAGAAACACACAGACACTATTCAGCTTGTGAAGTATATCTCCAGTATGCAGTACATACTGATGACAAACCAAATGTTTCTCATTATTCCATACACAGAAATACACAGAATGCTGTTAGAATAGCATCTTAAAGTTCAAAGAATTAAGTTTGACTTAAGTCTATATTGAACATCAAAACACTGCACCTTAGAAATTAAAAAAGAGATAGAGGTTATATTAACTTCAATCTATTTATTTTAGTGTGAAACAATTAAAATAATGGGGCATGAATATAAAGATTAGTATTTTCTAGACGGCAACCTCTGGGGCTGAAAAATGGGTAGTTCCACAAATGGCCACTAGGGGTTGCACGGTTTCAGATTTCTTAAAGTCGACTATTATGTAATTAAAGTCAAGTTGACACCAACTAACTGCTGATGACATCACTAATAAAAACACTGTAGAAAGTAATGCTTTGCAACAATGAAAGAACCTGAACACACACATGCTGAGAACAGACAGCTCATGTGCTACATACTGTGTGCTGCAGATATGTATAGCCTGTACAAAAACAGGCTGCAACTCAGCACCATCAGTAGCATTTTATAGTACTCCACAGCATGTTGGAAGATGGAATAGTGTAGCTGGTTAAAAAAATTAGAAAGTATTTCTCTGATCTGGGTCTAATAATTTTGACAATGAAATTCACCAGCAAATTGTTGACGTGCAGCCTCCATCTCTCTGTTAACACAGTGTGTTTGTCGTTTGGTGAAGTTGTTACCTGACTGCTGTCAAGAGGACTTGGATCATTCCTCTGCTAGTGTGCATTGCAGTAGTACTTTTGTTGTATTTCAGGATATTTTGCATGTCACAATAGTGTGGGCTTCATCTTTAGTGAAGTATTTCAGCGAAGTCGACAAACTGACTACTCCACTAGTCTATACAACCCCAAATGACCCCCACTGAAGGCTGGCTCTCTCTATGCAGCCTTGTAAAAAAACAAAATTTTGGTCTCTATCGCCAATTTACCCAATCATGACAACTGTACGATGGGGTGACTTTAATTTAACTACATCTAAAAAACTATGTCAAGGCCCCAGGTTATACAAAAGGAAAGGAGTGGACACTCTGCACAGGCAGGTGCCATCACAGGTCGCTTGCTGTCAACCTTAGTGTCGCCCGTTTGCCTCTGCACCACCTTTTTGGATATTTTTGAATTTTCCAGGAATTAGGTGGAGTCAGATGCTGGCATAATGACTGGTACCATCAACATTGAACCTATAAGCTCTTTTTTGATTATAGCTCTGTCTTAGCAGTATTCATTAACAGTAATAAACAATAATATGCAGATAGGTTTACTTTACAACACTGGATGTAAATTTGAGAGGAATGAAAGTATTGGCTGAGGGGAAAAAAAAGTATTTTTCTAATTTGGAAGGGCTGACTTTTGTATTAATGCAGAATAGAAGGAGGATAAATGCATTAAAGGGAACTTCCTCAGTGTTTGCCATTATAACTGTGACAACATTTGGTAGGTGGTGATACTGATTGCTTCCAAAAGACATTAATCCCCAGAATTTCTTGTGATCCTGAATGCCCACAAGCTGCATGTGTGTGTGTGTGTGTGTGTGTGTGTGTGTGTGTGTGTGTGCGCGCGCGTGCATGCGTGTGTAATATCCTTTTCATTTGTACATTTCTATTCACTTTTTTTATTTCCTACTTGGAGAGCATGATACAATTATCAGTGAGGAATTATGGGTAAAACCAGAGATATTAAAAACATAATCTCATCCAAATGGAGAGATGATTGATTCTCCTAGCTACCAACGCACTGCAGCATCCCTGAATGGCATATTAAATGGTGCTCCCTCTCTCTTTCTCTTTCTCTCTCTTTCTCTCTCTCTCTCTCTCTCTCTCTGTGTGTGTGTATGTGTGTGTGTCTGTCACAGGTAGAGATCACTTTTCGCTGGTGGGTGTATTTTGTGCGCGTTTGTTTGTGTTTGTGTGTTTGAGTGTGCATGTGCGATGACAGTGACTTCCTTATTATACTGTACGTGCAACGTCAAATAATGAAGTATAGTTAATGTAGTATAGTTGGGATTTGATGCTTGATGTTTGTGTGCACATGCGTGGGTACAGTACGTCACGTGCGTGGTGTGTGCGTGCGTAGTTTTCAGGTATTGTTTGTCAGCCGCTCCGGAGTGCATCCTCTGTGGATTAGCGTTAGCATGTCTGAGCACATTTAACAGGATTACTAATCTGAACTGTGCTGCCACAGCCCTCTGTGTTAGTGTGCGTATGTATGTAGTACATATTCTCAAATGCGCCTTTGGCTCAGTTTCTGAATATTTGTGTGCATTAATGTGACCTATATGTGTAAGCAACAACTCACCTGTGCAGAAGCATGTGTTCCTGGGTATCTCTATAATATCTGTGTTTTTCCGGGTTTGTAAACGAGTGTGTGTTTTAATCTATGATCAGATGGTCCCTAGATTTACATGTCTTTCTTTATAACTTAATAAACAAAAACACTCACACAGACACTCACTATTCAATTAATGTTAAGGTCAGCAGGACATAGTTTAGTAAGTACTTTAGAGCTCTTAAATACATCTGGGGCCTCATGTGCGAAGGGTGCGTGCCCACAAAAATGTTCCGCACGTTCTTGTTCACGGAAAAGTTCAGATGTACCAGGAGTGAAATGACCACGAACATGTATGGGCTTCTACAGCTGTTGATCCTTTGGCAACACTTGATGCTGGGAAACTGTCATAAACGTGAAAACAATTAGTCCCACCGATCAGGACTGTGCTGGTCGACCCTGAGCAGAGCCATGCCAGCCGTGTGGGACGGAATTATCCGCATGTCAGTCAGGTATATCAGATTCCCATACAATGCATCTGAACAGGTCAACATTAAAGCGCAATTTGCAGCAAGAGCCGGTTTTCCAAATGTAATCGGAGCTATCGACTGCACACACATTGCTATAAAAGCGTGATGATGAAACATTTTCATTCGATCAATGTACAGATAATATGTGATGCGCAAATGCAGTTAACCAATATTGTGGCACGTAGAGGACAGCTGCCAAAAAAAATTTCTGATGGTGCAAGGTCAATTTCAATGTAATTTGCATATTTAAAAGGAGGCGTGGACAGGGAGGGGTCGGGTGCAACATGCGCGCTCAATTCCACGTTGATTGGGATGTACAAAGGAAATGTGCTTCTGGATCTGAGCGTGCGCCACGTTTCAGTAGGAAATCCACGGAAGTCTTTGTACATGAGGCCCCTGGTCTCCATGGAGGAGGATTTGATGGGAGGTTGCTAAAGTGTCAGTCTGGAATATTGGTCAATTTCGTGACATCAGTTGTTACTGGTGGTAATATGGTTTACAGAATTCTGTAAACCTTAATCCCACTATCCCATTTTACTCCACGCTGTGGACTACTATTAAATGCTATTGATGGTGTGAGTGGCAGTCTGTTTTTATATAGGGTATACAACACAGTATGCAGCACATGAGCTGTCTGTTCTCAGCATATTTAGGTCCAGAATATAGTCTCAACTTGGCTTTCATCACAGAACAGTCCACTTTAAAAAAAATCTGAAGTCATGCAGCCCCTATCGTGTACTATATTGTATGTATTACTCATTTTCTCTTCAGCCCCGTGTTGACAGTTACATGACAGTTTCTATATCTCTACTATACCTATTTCCTAAAAGCAATCCCAAAATGCAACGCGACATGTCGTGTGATAACCAGATCAATTACCCGGATACACGAACGCATTGAGTTTAAATTGAACTTTGATTCCTTCTTGAAGGGAATTTGTTTCTGACAAGGTAACATACCCAAAGGCCAAAGTGTTAGGACACAGCTGCGGTAAACTTACAGGCACAAAGGCTGGCAGGAAGGTAAGGCTCTGAGATTATATATAAAAAAACTAAAAACAACTTGGATTCAGAAAGGTGACAATTTACACAAGTGAAAGTCAGGGTGACTTGCAGTAGCCGCTGGAGGAAATTCAATTATGAAGTCATAATGTCAAAGTTAGAATTCATTTACTGTTACTTTATTTGTACATGCCAAGCACATACATATACTTATCATAATCAATAAGCATTAGCTACAATAATTAAGAGCCAAATATAAATACTGAAACACTGAGTAATTTTAATCTTGATCAAAGGCTTGGATCAAAGTCTTGGGATCACAAATATCTTCCTTAACCACTAGATTGGCCAAGAGCAAAATTTGAATCTGATTCAAGTTTTGAGGAAAAAAAAAACAAAAAAAACTTTTTACTGAAGTCAACACAGAATACTGCGGCTGACTGGCTGCCTGATTCAGTTTGCAACAGCACGAAATCGAAGACTTCCAGCGAGTTCAAGAGTTCATAAGCTCATAAGTTCACATTTCAGCTCTTCCCATGACTCAATTAAACTATCTATCTTGTATTTATCTGCTTTCTCCCTACAGTGTTCCCTTTCCCCAGACGCCAGTGAGTACCTTACGACCTGGCTTCCAAGATTTACGAAGGGACGTTGGAACACTTTGCACTGCGCTTTGTGGAGCAGATGGAAAATCCATGACAGAGATTGAAGGATGAGCTAAAACACATGACTGCCTGGTGGATATTGAAGCAAGTACACCTGTCTGCATATGTAACACTACAGTAAAAAAAGAAATAATAATAATTTGTCATTCTCAGTCAGCCGTAACTGCTTGATTTATCTTTTCTTTTCTCTGACTTCCCTCATGTCACTTTCTCTCTGTCTGTCTAACCTTGTTTTTGATCTTTTTCTTCTTTGGACCTTATCTCTTTTCGTCTCTTGAATATGATCCCTACATTTTAAGCTCCCCATTTTTCCCTTCTGTCTTGCATGCTCCCTGTGCAGCTTTAACGCCATTTCATCCATTGCTTGCTGGTGTACTGTCACATCATCTCCAGATACTCACCTCCAAACGCTCCTGAGGGGGATATTTTTTTTTCTTTCTTTTTCTAACAGTCTGACTCAATCTGTTGCAAATTCAGAGGGCACACTGTCTCACTAAGGCAAGCAGGCAACACTTAGCGATGATTGAAAATAGAAGGCTGGGTTGTAAACAAAAGTGTGTGGGTGTGCGTGTGTGTGTTTGTGCGGAGGTAGTGCAGGTCAATGACAAATATAATTCAGAAATGATTCCTTCACGTTTACAGTGCGGTCACGCACACTCGCATCTCAGCACACATACACAGATATAAAGCCACATGTTGCATCAGTATTGCAGAGTGCCGGAGTCAGTTACAACACAACTCCGTACACCAGCAATTATAATCGACCTCAGGACTAATGGTAATGGCAACTGAAGCTGACATCTGCTATCAGTGTACGGATGACAAGGGTTGGGCTCGATGCTCCTGTGAGCTATGGTTGATGAGCACGTGCTGAGCATAAAGACATGTCAGAGTAGAAGTCTCACTTTACAACAAAGGTTTTCTGCTTTACTTTTGCCACAATGAGCATCACTTGAAAAATGACTATGATTTAGCAATAGAGCCATACTGACACAGAGTACATCTTCTTCTGTCATCTGGGATATGAAGATTAAATGCCGTTATCAAAAGGATAAAGTTGTATTGCTGCGTTCCAACAGTTAGCCTTTTTTCCACTTTCTGAAGTGCCAAAATGCAACTTAAGCCCTATTCACACAGGATTAGTTTTACCTGGGGACGTCATGTCATGTTATTCAGAAAGTACCCTCTATGTCTGTGTTTCCTGTGGTGCATTTGCACGGGATAAGCAAACTGTGTTTTACTCTAATTTACTTTCCATAATTACGTCTCTGCTACTTTCTGCTTCACTCCACTGTATGTCAGAGGACATTTTACACTTTCTGACAGCTTTAGTTAGTTTGCAAATTCTATTGGCTAAAAAAAAATATATTTTTGATACTATTGATCCCAGGGGAAGAAATTACGAACGACCTGAAGTATTTAAATCAGCCCCACTTTTGCCAGTGAATACATTAATGCTTGATTTATTGATTTCATCCGTCTAAATGGGTGAATAGGTCTCGACTTTGCACCCTAACATCTGTCCAAACATTGATTTACAGCACATCTTTCATAAGTCTTAATTGACAAGAGGGAGAAAAAACTCTTGAAAAAGTAAAACGCACCTCCAAATCACAGAGATGCCAATTGACATTGGATCATTGACATAGGACCTCTGTGTTACAGGGAAGGTAATTTCCGGTGTAAAATTGGCCAATTGGCCAATTCCCACAGGATTAAGATCACAGACATTCTCTGTGATTATTACAAATTACTAGAGGTACCCAAGTAAAACTAGCCCTGTGCAAATAGGGCTTTAGAATGCATCTGAAAACACAATGTACAGTGATTGTTGGGTTGCACTTAAACTCACAACAACATATTTGATAACCCACCATTTGCATTCAGGCACTTCCGAGCTAACATTGCTGTTTGATCACCTTACATGAAGTCTGATTTATGTAAAGTCCATCTTGGCAGTATTTAGGTCTGGGAGTAAAACACCTCAGAAAGGTCCTGTTTTAGTCAGCGTAAATATTTGACATTGTGCTTTGTAACGGTCATACAGATTACATCCAAAACAGAATGGTGTAGCACTTGAGCAGTATTTTGTGTGGAATGATTAGGCTGGAAGACAAGACTGTTTGTTTTTCCGTCATATGTAATATCTTTGTCTCATTGATGCAGGTTGATCATGAAACCGTGTTTGCTAGCCCAACATTATCTTACGGAGGTGTTGGAGGCTGCACACCTTCAAAATAACTAGTCTAAGCTTCGATTCAGTTGTATACTTTTCTTTAGAGATTTATTCACTTATTTCTCAGTGGTCGTAAACAATTTTTTTGACCATCTTGCTGTTTAAGGTTTCCCAGCCTCAGCATGACGTCAGAGTAAAATGGCTACCGTGTGACTGGGGTCCTGCAGTTCAACCACAGTAATGTCTGATTTGGAGGGTGCATTTCACAGCCATGACAATGACTAGGGCATATTGAAAAAATGCACAAGCCAAAGTTTGCACCTTTGCTTCGGTCGCTGATATTTCACAGAGAACTTTTTTTTTTTTTTTTTTTTTAACTGACTTCCTCCCTGTAATGTTGCAGAACAGTCTAATTTCATTACTGCAGGACAACAAATAATGAGTCCAACAAATAATGAGTCACTCATGTAGGGCACACAAAGTTCACATGGTCCAGGATAGGGTTGCAAATATCATTGCAAATAGGTTTTTGTTTCATTTTTGATGAACCGAAGCAGGAAAGATGAAGAAAGTGGGCTTGCAGTCTACCACCTGCCATGTGCTGTACAGATGAAGTGGGATATAAAACCAGAGATGTGTCTGTTTCATGTTTGTATGAATCTGTTCTAAAATCAGACTTACTTCCATATTTTAAGGAATCATACAAGACTACCAGCAGATACTGATACAGCAGGGACAGTATACAGAAAAAGAGTTTCTGCTACTATTGGCCGGAAATATTAAATATATGTAATGTAAAGTGGATAGGAGTGATACACTTTTTCATGGGTGAAGTATGATGATAAACTAGATTTAACTGTGTTTGTTATAATCTCCCATGTGTTCACCAGCCAAAGCAAATAATTAACAATCAATGTACCACTGAACACAAGGATTGATTTATTTATTATCTATTGATGATCATGAGTAAAATGTTAACATGTAAAGTGTTGAAAAGTGAAATGTTCTGCACTAGATTGAAATGCAGTTTTATTGAACCCTTGTCTGCTTTAGACGTGAATACAATTCATATTCATTCCATTTAGGATTTCACTCGTTTACAGAGTGGAGTTGTGTGTGTATCATATGCACATTCTTTCTGCTAGGTCTTGCAACCTCAATTTCCCTCGTGACAATAAGTGTTACTGTATTCATGTAGAGTCATCTCATATTCTTGACAAAGGACTATACAATTACTCTCGCTGTTGACTGAGTCCCTGCTGTATCTGCATTGTTCAAGTCAACATTTTGATTGTTGTGTCGCTGGGTGACATTCATATTTTGCTGTCACATCAAATCTTAAAAGGATTAGCAGTGACGTGGGTTTGACACAGTTCAGTAAACAATCTTTAGCGCCAGTGTATTTATTCCACAAGGGATGATGGGATTTTAAAGAACTGTGCTGCACTAAATAGACTAATAAATTAAATGGTTTCACCATATTTTTGTAATATCATTCACACAATGTGTCATGACAGCTAATAACTACAGTAATGAGAAATATTAGACTTCACATCAAAGCATTTATTTTTACCGGTTCTGGTAACATCAAGTAATTGGTGTCACATTTTTCAAAAGGTTGTTCACCTCATGATGAAATGCCATAAATTCCTGTGTTTAAAGGGAGCCTTATTTATTGTTAGGATGCAGGAATATTTCACAGTTTTGGTCAGCTTAGAGACAAATTTAGAAATGCAAGGCCATTATGCCTAAATTAATATATTGGTTAGTGAAGAAGAAATTCATCTTGGTTCAGTGGCTCTTTACAAATCAATTGTATTGTCCTCCAAACTGCATCCATTTAAGTGCCCTGTATGCATGGTAGAGAGAAAAAAAGTATTTTTACATTTGACAACAATGTTTGACAAGCTGTCAGTGACTGTCACTATTGTAGAGTATCTATATCATCAAGCTGTGTTCCATGGAGCACTTCTGGCCCCTCCTTATGGGTACAAATTCAGTATGGCTGCAAATCCCTCAGATCCTTCTCACAGACTCTCACATTTAAGCATTATGTTACTACAATACAATCTGGTGGGCTTGCAATAACGCTCTTTTATCACACACCGATCAGGCATAACATTATGACCACCTTCCTAATATTGTGTAGGTCTCCTTTGTGCCTCCAAAACAGTTGTGACTCATCAGAAAATGGACATGGGTCTTCTGAGGGTGTCCTGTGGTGTCTGGCAACAGAATGTTGTTAGTGGGGGGCCTTTGTGTCCTATGGGTTGAGGGGAGGGGCCTCTGTGGATCATCCCACGGATACTTGATCAGTTTGGGAACTAGTGAATTTGGAGGCCAGGCCAACACCTTGTGCTGTTTTTCATGTTTTTTTGAGTTGCCATAAAGGAGTGTTACTGCCTGGTCTGGTCTAGGTGTGTGGTACATGTCAGAGCAGAACATTGCACATTGTCACAAGATGGCCAGTGTTATTTACTTTTCCTGTCAGTGGTCATAACGTCATGTCTGATCAGTGTATGTAACCTGTTATTTATTAATTTATTTATTTTTCATTGCTCGGTAGCCAGTCAGCTAGCAATCAAGACACTGTAAAACACAATGGGTCAGAGACGTCTAAATGCGCTAGCCACGCTTTCCATGGAGAGGGAACTACTCAGGAACACTCCTGATTTCACTGAGAGGGAAACTGATACAACAAAATATTGGCTATAAAATTCGTATTTAAGTGTAAATTATTGCACAATATCAACCAGTGCCACTCCTTTTTATTCTGGATTGGCTGCTCCTAAAGTGAAATGTGTTGATGATTTTGAGGAGTCAGTTCATTCTCAAATAAAGGTGCTGAACTAATAAATGGCAGTCATTTAGTAGTTAGTTGAGGTATTACTACCTGCGTCATAAAAAACCAAACAAAAACATTGTTCAATGCAATGTCACAATATCTCATTAGGTTACTGCTAATTTAACCATCCTTCACTGCAGCAATTAGCCTCCTTGAGAGATTTGGCTGGAGCTGCCACGGCGCTCATCTCTTTTGTTTTGATCGATTTTCCGTCATTTGTGCTTCTAATATGAAAGTCTGCATAAGACGAGTCAAAACCAAGTCAGACGTTTGCTTCGTAGTGTGCACGAAAGCAGCTTGTTTTCACTGGCGTGTGTGCGCGTGTCTGCGTGCGTGCATGCAAGACAGAGAGAGAGGAAGTTCCAACACAGCCAGCAACACTCGAAGCAGAGCAGACATGCAAACAAATGCAGTAAGATGGTGATGAGAAGGTAAAGACAAAAAACCAAAGATAAAGAGAAAAATAAAACAGAGATAAAATCAAGAAACAAAGGGAGATAAAGGAGGGGGGAGGTTGTAGGGCAGGGGACAACCAAAATGAAATAGTGTTTGCGTTGTGTTTATGGTTGTATTGTGACATAACATTGGGAAGAAAATATTCTGCCTATGAAGCAATAATCACCTTCGCTTGGGATGACTAGAATGTACGGCGTTGTTATTTGTCCCCTACCTATTACCACTAAGGCCAAGGGCCGCACGTCCCCACCGGAAAGCATGGGAGAAAGAGAGAGAGAGAGGGAGAAAGAGGGAAGAGAGAAAACAAACAACAACAAAAAAGAAAAAGAAAGAAGAAAAAAGTCTAAGAAAAAAAGATGTATAGTTGTCTTTATCCATTTCATCAAGGTTTAGATCTCCTTGGTTTTCAATTGCACAATCTGTCTTAGAGGAGAGAAATTGCAATGGTGAGAGATAGCACTAGAACAATGAGATCAATAGCACTCAGCTGGGGTATGACTGGTCTTACTGCCAGGAAATAACTGTCAATGAGCAACTTGACTGGCCCATTATCAGGAAAAGGCCAAACAGATGTATCGCGAGTGAGAATGTTTTTATTATTATTATTATTTTTTTTTACCAAGGAGTGGTCAGTGAATGCAGATGTGGTGTTGGGGGTTAACATAGGAGCCTGTTGAGTCTGTCAGCCTGGCTTGACGTTAATAAAAAGAAAGGGAGGAGGAAATGGAAGAGAAAAGAAACAAAAGGATGGTTGAAAGAAAAACAAAAAAATAATGAACTTTGTGGCATGGCAAGGTTGGTACAAAGACACGTCCTGGATTCTGGGTTCAGTATAGTTCAACAGAACATCTGATCAGTTAGGTCATTTAGTTTCTTGAGGCAGAATTCACATACAATTAAAACTGACAATTTAAAAAAATGAATTAAAAAAAAATAGCAGTTGGTCCTCCTCGTTATTTAGATGTCTAAAATAATTGCCTCATTAGCTTTTTCTAGCTTCCCAGAGGCAGAGTGGAGAAATAATCTCACTGGTTAAATTCAACCAAAGCCAAAGAACCAAGTTTTTAGAAAGTAAGTAAGGTAAAAAAAAAAACAAAAAAAAAAAACAAGACACAATACTACATGGTAAAAATCCACTAATATACCATAATGACAGTTGAAGCGGAAGACTATTAGCAGCTTTTTCTTTCAAACGTTTCTGCAGTGCAGCAATGAAGCAGCGTTTTGTTGCTATTTCTATTGCTATTTCGGAGTCTTTCAATTCTGCGTATCTCTGATACCAAATATGGTCTGATACTGATATATTTGCCAAAATATGGATTAAATATCTAAATAACGCGCTGAAATTAAAGTGTTAGCCTTCTAAATCTGACCTTTGGAATTGTACAGGCTGCTAGATAAAAATTAAGATCACTAAATAACTGACATTATATAATACGTCGATGAATAGGATTCATGAAGGTAGACATAAAAACTCAGTCTAGTTGCAGCTGCACAGCAGAGTGGTGCTTCTTTTATCACGTAGTCCTTGAGACTTATAGAATGCCGAATGCACACAAACCCAGGTTACATTTTGGTCTGTCATCAAATGAATTATCATTAACAGGCGTCTACCAAGATTACCTGCCACTGGCAACATTTGTTAATTAAAACAACAGAAGATTGGGAATAAAATGAGAAGGTCAAGCATTAAGAGTGTCTTAGCAGGCTAAGAGGAAAGTCAACTATCTTACGAGGAATGAGGAATGCCCAGGGACTGCAGATGGAAATTAGCTCTTAGCTATAATCTGGTACAAGCCATCTTTTTACTTCGTGTAATTAATGAACCTTGTACATGGTCCCTGTCTTAAATAAACCAATTAAATAAAATAAAAAAATGAAGGACGTCAGGGATCGTAATCATACATCATCTAACTCTGTTTTCTTCTTCACTGTGCTGCAGGTTTCTATAACCTAAGCAAAAACATGGTTCTTTGGCTTCATTCTCTGATTTCCACTCACATTCTCCGCCTCACACACTCATAGGTAAACTTTAATTCTGCCAACACATACTGTCTATTTTTATTTTAACTAATACCAGCTGATATCACTGATTAGAACAAACTGAACCAGGCTGGTGGCATTTCTCAGCTGAAATCAGCTGCTGTAGTGAGTGGATAGCAGGTACCTCAAGAAAAATTAGTCATAGGCATTTGCAAAATTAGCCATCTGCATTGCCTCAGAACACTGCCCACATAACAGAAAACTTATGGAAAAAAAAGAAGAAGATTTAGAGCTGTTTTTGGGAAAACTGATAATTCCACATTTGAAAAAATAAATAAATAGTTTTTAATTTGTAACATGAAAGACAGCCACAAAGTTAAAAGCATGTCTTTTCCCAAGCACACATACATGCAGACAGACACAGAGCAGTGTTTCCACACTGTAGACCTCCACCCACAGTACGTCCCACTCATAAAAAAACACAGGCTGAAAATGGATAGAGCAAGAAAAAAAGGAATACTATAGGAGAGGAAATGTGTACAAATGAGCAATAAGCGCTTGATGTGGACGAGAAATAAAAAAACGCACGAGAGAGAGAGAGAGAGAGACAGAGACAGAAACAAAGACAGGAGATGTGGAAAAATCAAATCAATGTTTGATGCAGATGGGGAAAAAAAATAGAAAAAAAAAGAGAAGAGGTGAGAAAAATCAATAGCAAGCTGAAAAGCTTTCAAAGCACACTGCCTGGCACACAAATGGGTGTATTTGCCAGAGATGAGCAGCAAATAAAGATGGGAGACATGGGGAAAGCAAAACAGAATAGGATGAAATGGGTTCTGGGGCTGACGCTTTAGCCTCCATCCACTGGGTTTAATGAAGGTGGTCAATCGGCGTGTAATGGCCCTGATGTTCCACTTTATACCCTGACGAGCAACATGGACGTGGCGTGAGATGGAAAAAGATAGAAGGGGGATAGAGGAAAAAAAAAATGTGAAGGAGAAAAGTGTAATATACTGTAAGAGAGGAGAGATGGAGAGAGAAGCCTATGCAACAAAATCATGCAGGATAATGTGGTTAGGATGTGGGTTTGCCCCAGCTAATGGTTGTGGGTTCACCTTTTTCAGTAGAGTGCGTGTGTGTGTGTTCATCTCATCTACTTGCAATACTATAACACTATTCTAGGGGGTCATATAATCACGCTATTCTGCACTGCAAAGTGTACTTCACCAGGAAGGTTGAAAGTCAAATTAGACAAAAATAAGATCATATCATCATTACTGTAAGTGTGGGCAGAATGTCAGTGGAAGGGTGCTCATACCTTTGTTAGCCAGGCGGACACAGTTGATTTTGGTTTCCTGAGGGGAGAAGAGACAAACAGACTGTTTAGATGACTAATCACTCAAAGGAATCATATCAAGTCATAACATTTCGAAAGCATAATCAAATGTTCTTTCCGTTGTTTCAGAACACATTTTAACCAATCAACATGTTCTCAACAGAGTTGATGTGTTTACGCTGTTGACTGTATATAAATATGGACAACGCATCCCCACTTCCTTGCATTGGCCAAACTGTTGCTATTTTCCCGGGGATACGGGCGGCACCAACATGCGAGTTTGGAGCCAGAGTGTGTGCAGTACAGTCCAAGAGTAGAGCCACGTGGAGCTGCGTTATCAATGACCTGACCACACTGACCCCCAGACTCACTCGCATTTTCATTTAATTAATACTGCACTCTGCTCTACCTCCACCAGTTACAAGAAAATGTTGGATTATACACTGTACTTGTTTTTTTTTTTGTTTTGTTTTTCTAACTCCCTGCTTCATGGAACAGTTTGCATGGCAACTGGTAGTCAACATGATATCACAATATGTTTCTATAGCGTCAAATAACTAACTAAAACTAAACATATCCTAAAAACTGACACCTGAGTATGCATCAGCATTATACTACTACCTAAAATCACAGAAACCATCCTTGGAAAAAAATATTTGATGTGTACTGTAGTGTTTTAGTTTGGCCCAAGTCCCATCCACTAACATGGAGGGGGTGGAGCTTATGATCTATACTGCAACAAGCCACTAGGGGGAGCTCTAATTGCTTTGGCTTCATGTTTGAGGGGCAGTTCCGTGGTCCATTTTCATACAGTCTATGGTTTACACTAGTAGCCAGAATAATGTAACCGCCTCAACCAGAATAGATCTGATTTCAATCAGATTGAGGGGGGCGGTGTAAATATGAGATCCTGATAACAACCTAATACACACTCTGGTTGGAATAAATATATTCTTTTGTACATGTTTAACCCACATCGGCTAAGGTGATAATGTCGAGTTTCCACGAGGGGCCGAAACATGGAGGAAGCAAGTGTTTGATAGGATCAGTGTTGTTTAAATGTGATCAAGTGCAAGCAAAAAACTGTATATTATGATTGATGTCTGGACCAATTAAAGATTATATCTAATCAGATATCAGATCCTTCCTCTTTTGTTTCATTTTATCAAGGTTTCTTTTGGATTTGGTTATAGTTTCATGAACAAGCTGTATTGACATTTAGACATGTGAGCAAATGATACCACCAAACATGCTTCTTCCTTGTAAGGCCGTTTAGTGTGCAGGTATCTGATGAGTGAGTGCCTGTAAACCCAAAAGTGGCCACTTCTGAAGTGTAATGTTGAATACATACTATATAAATATTGAACAAAATCTAATTTTCTAGTTCACTAATTGAAATGGTTAACCAAAGGAGTGAAACAGGAGGGAATTTAAATGTGAACTGAAATCAATTAAGAATGATATGCCGTGCTTGAGAACTGCTCTGCAATAATTAAAAAAATGTATCCAATTTGTAGTTAATGAGCTAAAACAAGCTAAACCCTTGAATATGAGGATTAAAGGTCTACAGTAAACACACACCTTGCTGCTTATGCATGCACACACATACACACCGCGCCACCATTAGTCTTTATGATCAATGAGACTGTGACACCATGTTATTAGTTTCTTATTCTGTCCTATTTTTCAGTACAGTGACCGGCTTGATTCCTCTCAAAACACATTATTAATATCGGGATCAATACAGCTGTTGGTGTTGATTAGATCCATCATCTTCAGTTCATACATTCATGTAATTGAATAAAAAGTACACACAAACACACATTTTTCTCTTCCTTGCCTTGTTTTTTCGCTTTCCCTTCCATCACTCATGTTCCCTTTATTATTTTAATTATAGCTATATTAAGCTTTGGAAGGAATTCCCATTATTAGACAATTCTAATCTGTTTCATCAGTAAAATTAATTACATACATGTAATGACATCTTGTGACCTGCAAATCAGTACAACCTGAATAGGTCTAAGAACCTCTTTTCTGATGCATCACAGTTCCATGGGTTCGGTCATTCCTGTCATTCTCTCTCTGATGGGCTGTCAGCACCTGAAGTGGCGCATGGTTTCTTTTACACCAGCTCTTTTCATTCCTTCAATGCTCCTGTCTTTTCCTTTTCTTCCCTCCATGATGTGCTGTCATCGCTAAGTGTACCTATCTCACCCACTTGACATACAGAGTTTGATGAAGACAAAATGGGCCAACATGTGAAGGAGGTCAAAGATAATGACTACAACGGCTGCCTACACTGACACCTGTCACCTCGGCATTAGAATAAAATCACTCGCAAGGTACAGTACATGTAGTTACCTTCAAATAGCGCATTTCAAGGTAATGTTGAGTGTCCCATTTTGGGAGGAAGGATTTTCTGCAATTAAGCATTCAAGTCCACATAAAACACGATTCGTCTCTCACCGGTTGGGAGCAGACAGATGGTTGCTAATGGACTTTAAAGGCTCAGGTTGCCTAGGCACCCCTCTTGTACGTGTATACCTAACTCTTCTCATCATCACTGCTCTCCATTTGAATATACCATCAACAACAACGCTGCTCCATTTGGGTTCATCCAATGCACCAAACCCGCTTTGAATGAGTTGTTACATAATAAGTCATGGATGGTGTTTCCTTCCAGTAAGTTTTTGGGAACATCATCTTATTTCACTTAGCTGTGTCAGTCATTACCTCAAATTTGAGGATACTTCAACTTGGCACTCACCGACTTTGTGTCATCAAGGTTTTTTGCAAATGTATTCTTGTTATAACAAAAACATTTTATTTTCCCAAGATGTTTCACTAAGGAATCGAGGTCCACAAGGAAACAAGCTTCTTGCAGCACCCGTTGTGGCAACAAAACTATAGCTTTATAATTTGTTCTATGCATTTAACCCATCTTCTTAAACCAATCATGAGGTGAGCAGTTTAAGGTTTAGGTATTTTGCATAAGGGCACTTCAGCCATGGATGTAGTGGAGATTTCCAACCTGTGACCCTACGGACCACTTCTTTTATCACTAGTCAGTGGCAACTAACTGTAAGAGCTGGCAGACTGAGCTGACCCTTCTCAAGCAAAAGACCTTGTTTCAAGACCACTGTTTTATATGAACTTTCTTTGTCATGTTTGAATGCTTGCGTACAAAAAGCAAATAAGACAAATGGATGTTATGTGCATCACTCTGCAAGACTAAACACACCTGCTTCTACTACGTCACTGTCTGCTGGGCATCTGTGTGTCTGTCTGTTTGACTAATGACTCACTAAATACCTGTCTGTCCATCTGCTTCATTGTCTTCTTTATCCCATTCCCTCACTGGTCTGTACAGAATTTGATTTCGGGCACCGACAGGAAACCCATACTGAATGTACAGTAAGTTATCAAAAACCTCATATTGCCTTGAGTAGAGTTTGGTGTTGTGTGCTCCTCAGTGAATACGGAGATAATAGATAATTGGAACGGATCTAGAGGAGTTAATTACTTGCTTATACGTGCTTATTTGGTTTCTTATTTCACACTGAATTAGGGATGTCATGAAAACTGATACAGACAGTACGTTGCTGAGGAGCTGGTTAGCACTGATATCGACTGACAGCAAGAAGGTTCCGGCTTTGAACCAGCATTTTTGAGTTTTCTATGCTCTCCCTGTGTCTGCGTGAGTTTTCTCCAGGTGCTCTAGTGATAGTGAAGGTACCACAGACACTGAACTATAAGAACATGCAAAGTGGCAGTGCATTATTGAGACAATGAGTCTTAAATCTCCATCATTTAAAATTATTACAATTCTGTCACTGCCCTTCAAACTCGAAGTCTCCATAGCATATCCTCTCCACCACCACCAGCGTCTCGTCTTCAAGGTCCTGTTCCTATGTCCTACCTTCATCTGGGTCTCCGCTCTCATTTAAGTCTAACTGCCAAATTATTATCGCAAGCTCTTGTTATATATGTAACTCTCTTCTTCCAAATGATCCATTAAAATGTTGTGAGAATATTCAAACCTTAAAATCTTTACTGTGAATTCACTGCTGACATTGTTTTTTAGCAACGCTCCACGCACAGTGTTCACAAAGGGTGATGTCTTCTTGTTTAGGGTAATGTAGCCATAGCTTAGAAAATGAGCTCAATGCAGCTCTTAATGTTAGAAAACCCCTGTTATTACTGTCAAAATAAAATGTTATGAGTGTTTGCAAATTGTGTGTGCAGCATTTTGTTTTAATAATAAAAAATGATTGAGCATCAGATTTGGTATCAAAGGCAGAATTTCCCATCCCGTTCCATCAAGAGTTAGGCGTATCCTGCAAATGGGCTCCATGGGAATACGATCAGTTCCCTGAGCACCAGTGACTTATGTTTTTCTATAAATTGGCCCTATCGCACCTATTTATGGCCAATTTAGAGGCCCGGCTGTTCTGGATTCTCCCAGTTTATTGCCCTGCCTCTATACAGAGGCTGGAGACCAGAGGAAGGGAGTTGTTTATGGTGGAGACACTGGAGACACAGTGTGCATGTTTCAGTGGGTGTAGTAGTTAACTTTGTCAAGCCTGACGAGAATACTAAGTGTGTATGTGAGATGCAGCTGCTGTGTGGGTGAGCTTTCTCTCTCTCTCTCTTTCTCTCTCTCTCTCTCCTCTCCATCTATCTTTGTATCTTTCCTGCTCTCACCCTCTGTTTTTTTCTTTCAGTCACACTTGGTTAGGTCAGTGTTCTGACTGAGTGGCAGAATTTCCAACCATTTGTGTTTTCTGTCTAATTTCTAGATACTGTGATTAGCTGTTTAGGTTCCCAGGCAACCCAAGGTAGCCAGGGTAACAACTTTTTTTTGTGTGTGTGCGTGTAACGTTTTGCTTTCTTTGTCTGTCTTTGACAGTCCTTGATTTGTATCTCAACAATGCCAGTCTTGCTGAAGCTCATTCTGGTACCAAAACCTTTTAATACTCACACAGACAGAAACAGACACACACAAAGACATGAAAGGTTCATACATTTTTTTTTCACTCACTCACTCACTCAAACACACAATCTTAAATCTGATCATTGTTGGTGATGTGAATGTGATCAAGTGGGCCATGTGCATGTTCACAAACCTACATAAAGCACTGTATGTATGTGTACACACAAAGCAATACTATATACACACAAAATAGAAACATACGAGTGCATTTTCGGGATTTTTGAGTCATCTTGATCGACACCACCACTGTCAGTGGTTGAAAAATCTCTATCTTTCTCCTCAAAAATCTGGTCTCCGAGGCTTGCTTGTGCATGTGCGTACGTATGCGTGTGTGTGTGTGTATGAATGACGTTGATTGTCAGAGTACCTTGGCCAACCCCCGAGGCTCTTTACTTGTCAAGAAAGGTGTCTGGCTGCATTTTTCACAGCGGCGGAAGGGCATGTTTCTCCATGTGTGTCACCATTTCCTTTTGTTTTGTGCCATTTCTCGGCCCATTTCTCCTCGCCTTCTTCTGCCTTCTCTTCTGTCTTTCCCCTCCAACAGTTCCACCTCCTCTGTCTCCCCCGCCCTCCCTCTTTCTTGGTCTCAAAACTTCTTCTTCAACTTCTTCTGTCCTCCCATGAACATCCTCTCTGAGTTTCATAGCAGGCATTTTATCCATTCAACTGATGCTGTTGTCTGTGTTGAGGAGCAAGAAGTTGGTCAGTGTTATTGTGACCAACTTCTATTGTGCAGGAAAACCTTTCTCTATTTCTCCCAGCCTCCTTACTCCACTCTGTCAAGTTGAATAAAGAGAGTAAAAAAAAAATGAAACTACAAGACTAAGTCTTTTTGCCACCCCCTTATAGAAATAATATTTTTTTAATGAAATGTTCCTCTGTTTTGCTCTGCAGTTTGAGTCAACCTTCTCATGGAACATTTGCTACTAAATTGCTTCCTGAATTACATTATGGTGACAAACTTAACTGATGGTGAATTTTCCCCAGAGGCAATAAGTTATTTTGTCACATTTATGGATTGCATCGGGGTCAGCGTGGAAGGCTGGAACACAAAGGCCCACATCCCGACTCCTGTGTCTCCAGTATTATATCTACTTTAATGTTTCTCTCGCATTTTAGACTTCTATTCCCCCTCCCACAATCGTTCCTCAATTGTCCCTAATCCTTCCTGTTTCCCATAGTAAGGGGTATTCTGAAAATGGTAACAGACAGCAGTTGGCATGTCCAATAGCAGGATTAATTCCAGCTGTATACGTCCATAGAGTCATGATCATGATTATTCTCTAACCTACTCTAGTCGTTTCAAACTCAGACTGAAGCTCAGATAACAGTTTTAGTTTCCTACAGTGATTTTTAAGACCAGAAAACACTTATTTAACACAAATAAAGGTGTTCTGGGCTTGTTGTACTGTACTTGTGTTTGTTTACTTTAATGAAATTTTAACCTTCATTTTAAACACCCTAAACCTAATACCTAACACACCAAAGGCCCACATCCCGACTCCTGTGATTGTTGTTAGGCAGCAACAGTAACTTGGTTAGGGTTAGATAGAGGCTGTGCTTTGGGTTAAATGTTAATTATCATATTGTGTTAAAAGTCACTCTCATTTTTTTGCCGTATTTGACATCATCACAATATCCTCTCCCATTATTTCTCTTTTGCACCGCTGCTTTCCATCTTTGCCTCCAGTATTATATCTTCTTTAATGTTTCTCTCACTTTTTAGACTTCTATTCCCCGTTCCACAATTGTTCCTCATCCCTAAGTCCCAAATCACTCCCGCTCTTACTTCTCTTACTTACAGCCTCGGGGCACTTTATCCTTGTGTGTTTGCCTTGCCTTTAATGTGGGTGGGGTGCGTGTGTGAGGTTGTGTGGCGTCGCACGACATCGAGGGAGACATCAAGATTGCCGGTGGTGAGTAGTTTTAATGTGCGGAGCGTCGACTAATTGGCACAATGATGGGAGATGAGACACTGGCATCAGACTGATGTCACCCCAGAGGGGGGAGAGAGAGGGCGAGGGAGAGATGGAAGGAAGGAAAAAGAGACACAGGGAGGCAGAAAAAAAAGCCAAAAACAGAACAGGAATGAGTGTACAGGTGGTAAAAAAGAAGGTACATATTAGGTAGAAAGTAGGAAAGTGATGGATGAAATGAACCAAGGAGGAAGAAAGAAAGGAAGCATGGAGGGATGGAAGGAAAGGATGAGATAAGATGAAGTCTGAGTGACGAGGAAGAAAGGTTGGGAGAGATTTTGCGTAGAAGAGTGGGAATGAAAGAACAAATAGGAATGGAAGAAGCACAGGTGAAGAGAAGGAAGGAGGCTGGGATAAAAAATCAATAAAATATGTGCAAAATTATAGGTTCAATAAGAGAAGCTGCAAAAAAAAAAAACAAAAAAAAAACACTGAAGTTGAGGAACTACTCTAAGAAATGAAATGACAGAGAAGAGATTGAAAGATTGAGAAAATCTTGAAAAGGGACATGAGGGACATTAAAAACATGTAACTGGATTTTTTTTTCTATTAAGACGAAAGAGCAGAGACAGAGGAAGCAGCAGTGAGCAACGAAGAGATGGAGAGTGGGTGGATTGAGAGAACAATTTCTTCTAAATGTTCTCAAGAGGAAAAGCGACAGAAATAAAAGAGAAAGAGGGAGGAGAGGCATCCTCAGTGATGGACAGGTGGAGATCAGAAGGGAGAAAAAAACAACAACAAAAAAACTAGCAGGATTATCCAAGACAGGGCGAGAACGAGAAGCAGACTTTCATCCACAGGATCAAACTACGACAAAGGAGCCAAGTCTAAAGTCTAAAATGTAAATGAGCAATTTCTTTCCAATATAAGACATCAGCCGCTGCGAGAAAAAAGAAACGTGACACCTACACTTCTGAAATGACTGACAGTAAGGAAACTGAAGAAACTACTGGACTTTGTGGGGACTGCTGATAACTAAAATCCTTGGCTGACAAAATATCACTTTCACATATCCTTACTGCGGCTGTAGGGAGATTGAATTAAGAGAATAAATTATTCAAATACTGACATTCCTCTCTGCAGAGATGTGGCTCAGCAGGCTATTCAGAGTCAAATGACACCTGACCACACTGGACGCACTGGCCAATTTCATTTCTCAGTCGCAAGCGGGGCCTCTAAAACATAAAAAAGAAGTGGCACGAGACATTTCTTGTCCCTTTGTGTGAAAGAAGAAATGTCCTTCAACCAGACCAGCTGGGTTCAGCATGTTGTCATTCATTCACCGTGATGGTGAGTCCCAGAGGACGGCACTGAAGGACTGCCCAGTTCAAGGCAGCTGCTTTGTGTCTGACCCTCACCACCGACTTCTCTGTCAAGTGTGTGCCGAACTTAAAGCTTTCCTTTTTAAGTGGTTGACAAACTGCTACGTCATCAGCGTCATACCTGATTACAACAAGGGATAAGGGGAAAATGCTTTTACTTGTTTACATTCCCTGTAAAAACCGTCACATTCTTCTTAAGCGTGGTTGAGCTCAGGATGCAGTGATGGCACCGCTGTAAAGTAGCGTCTGGGGGAAACATGTTTTGGTGAAATATTTGGAACGGATCAGTGTCACTGGCACATGCTGCTGCCAGAGGGAAAAATGTGACACGTAAACTTATGATGGCAGTGTCAAAAAAGAGATCATGCTATTTCTGCAGCACAATTCTCTTCATAACTCCCAGTTTCCCACGTCAAAATCGCTTTTATCTCAACATCACCACTCTTGTCCAGTCATCTGTAATCTCCAAGCCAATCGGTCCCAAGTGCTGCTTCTACATTCATTACGATTATGTCACCCTGCCTTTCAGACCACTCATCTAGTAGGTCTAGCATAAGCTATAGTATCTTGACTACAGCTTGGAAACAGTATCTTAACCAGTTTTCCCTAACAAATAACCCGTAGAGCATTGTTTGCTCAGTTAGTCGAGCACGAGACTCTTAATCCCAAGGTTATGGGTTTGAGCCCCATAAAGGGCGTGAAACTTACCCTTTATGAGCATTCTTCTTCACATGCCAAAAGAGACTACAAGTTCTAACCTGTGCTAAGAACATAAGTAAAGCTCCAGCTGAAGTGCCTTTTGGGGGCGTGGAGTGTGGAGTCCAGAGGGTCTACCACCATCAACTGGGACTTTGGGTCAGAAAAAATAAATTATATTTATTGGCAACAAATCATGAGCTTCATGAATGTGTGTCCATTTTTATGCCTGACTTCATTATCAAATCATCTGGTTTACGGTGGCTGCGCAGGACCACTTGCTTTTCTATTTACTTTTCACTACCACGCCGCCATCAGCACCCCCACAATGTTCCAACCCATGATCCAAGCAAACCCAAGACTGATTGGATTGACTGAGATCCAATCAAATAAGGAACTCTGATGTGACCGGATTTATGGTCTGCACATGTACAAAGCGCACACACATACACACCTCAGCAGCTCGCATAAGCGTAAGCCCTCACACTTTTAAATGCATTTCCGCTCACAGTCACAGTTGTTCAGTCATGCAAGAATCCCCCACACACACACCCACTTGCACATAGTCTTTCTCCGTATGAGTGCATTGTGGGAAATCTGCTTTCTGGAGGAGGATATTACATCACGGCATCAGCCAGCTCACCCGGCCTCGCTCTCCAAACTGAGTTACCGTGGTTACGGCAGTGGAAAATTAAAACAACCCTCACAGGAGTTCAGAGTATTATGGAAATCTAAAAGCCAAGTTCAAGTTCTGATTGAGTTATGAGAAGGGGACGTGTGGGGGAGGGTGGGCACGGCGTTGTTGTATTTCGCAGACGGTATAATTAGCAGACAAAAAGGAGCAGCAAATAGACACCGACAGATGAATTCTGGGAGTGAGGATTCCCAAAGGGAGTTCTCCTGTGTTCTTTTACTTCTTTCATTTACTGATGAGGCAACGCAAAAGATTCTATTTCTTGGACTCAAGCCTTGAGAAGGAACTGCAGTTACACTACTGTAAACTGCAGACACTGATGTTTGGATACCTACTGGGACATCACTGATCAAACTGTGGCCAAAAATGTCAGTGCTTAGTTTGACTCAAGTGAGCAAGCTTTGGATTTTTTTTGTTTTAGTGTCACCTATTGGGTTAAATGTTGTGTTGATAAAAGCCGCTATTTTTAATTAGTGCCTTTCTAATTGGGGTGCTGGCATTTCTTTTTACAATGCAACCCTGTTAAAATCTTCCTGGTAAAAAATGTCACAGCAATGTTATATCTTCATTATTTTCTAACAGGACAAAGATGAACCCTGAGCTTGAAATGAGTATCAGTAATGGCTTAAAAATAGTCTTTCCTGTAATGATAGGGACTTTTGGAGAGTTGAGACCTACCCCATTGGCTCTGCTCATGGCCTGGTAGTAGATGCTGTAGCTCTTGGCGGGTGATAGAGGAGGATTCCAGAAACCGCCGTAGCTCTTGTTGTCCCCCACCGTGAACGGCTGCACCACTGTCAGGCTGGAAGGTGGCAGTTCAGCGGCGATGTAGTATGGGGAGTCCAAGATGGAGGCATTGCGGAAGCTGACAGGGGCGGAAAAGCACTCAGGAGCTTCGGAGGCGGCACGCCGGGTCTTTGACTTGCGCTCCTCCTTCACAACGAGCTGGTAGGAGCTGGAAACACAAAGGCCAGTTTTAAAGAAACTGCTTGCTTTATCGATTTCTACGGATCTAAGAAGTAAATATTGTAGTATTGTAGAGCAAAGCTTTGACCAGATGAAACAATCAATCACAGCTTTATGGAGAGACTTTAAGTTTTCCGATCAGTTATGTCCTCTTAGCTGTGGAAGCATTTTGCCAAAACTCTTGCTTTTATTCCTGACATAAAAATTCAACTAGTCAAATAGTGCATTGCTGCAGGGTTTTTGAAACAGATACATAAAACAGTGAGGTGTTTTATTTGAACTTATCCACACTATCCACTTTCCACTGACAAGATCTAATCTGCTGAGTACTTTATGTCCATTATGGCAATGAAAGCGTTAGCAGAAGAGGTCTCTGAAGAATCCACACAAAAAGCATTACTATTCTTTAAAAAGGATCCAAGAATCACTTCTTTTTCTAAATGGTAGATATACTTTGGAAGCAAACTTCCTAATAAAGTACCTGGCAGATTATTTCTTGTGCTGATTCAGCATCAAAGTCTGAATTAAAAGTCCAAATTAAAAGTCCTGACATAAGACAAAGAGAACCCTAACAAATAAAACAGCAGCTAAATGTTTCCGGTTACTGCTGATCTGTCGTCTACAGCAGCTTGGAGGAATTTTAGCCCAAAGAGAACCACTTCAGTTCCAAGATGTTGGACTTCCTCACATGAACTTTTTGCGTCAGGTCCTTACACAACCTTTCCATTGGATTAAGGTCAGGACTTTGAATTGGCAGTTCAAAAACATTCATTTTGTTCTTCTTTAACCATTATTTGTAGAACCACCTGTGTGTTTGGGCTTGTTGTCTTGCTGCATGTTTCTCTTAAGATTGAGTTCACGGACACATGTCCTGATATTTCCTTTTGGAATCTCTTGGTATAATTCCGAATTCACTGGTCCATCACTGATGACAAGCCATCCTGACCCAGATGCAGTAAAACAGGCCCAAACAAAGACAGTACCATTCCCATGTATCACGGACGGGACGAGGTTCTGATGCTGGAATGCAGTGTTATTTCATCCAGACATGACGCCTCTCATTTAAATCAAACTATTATGTATATATATGTGTGTGTATGTGCATCTGTGAGAGAACAGAGAGGACAGACATTATGAATCTATTTGAGAGCCCACATATGTTTCCCCCTGCCCTGTATCCATTTATGTGTCTGTACAGTGAAGGTGTGTTCACGTGTGTGTGTTAGTGTTTGTGTGTGTGCACTCTAACAGGTGCTCCTCTACGTGTATGTGCTTTAGCAGGTGTGCTTGTGCTTCTGTGTGTGTGTTCTGACACGTGTGTCGATGTGTGTTTATATACTTGAATGAAAGTCCATCTTTGTCAGTGAATGTGAGCTTCCATTACGCTCAGAGAGGCTTCATGAATGGCTGAGGGCTCCTTTAGCGGTCAGGACAAACGCAGCGGCCCTCCGCAATTACCTCTGTCCTCCACGCCAAGAACTCACTTCACAATTATATGCAATTAGGGAAATGTATGTTTCTGTGAAGGGGGCCGCGGCCAATTATCCCCGGTTCCTGTTTGGCAGCTTTCATAAAAGATAATTGCTGATGACCAAAGATGAGTCTCTCTCTTTCTCTCTCGCCGTCACTGTCTTTGCTGTTTCTGGCTTTCTGGTAAAATATCCATTTCAAACTAATGGCTTTCAAACGCTGCACAACGGATGATGCAGTGGCCTAGTACAAGGGGCAAAAGGGCATTGTTCTTGCATTTATGTGTGTGTATGCGGTCCATTAGATGCTATACCATAGTATATGTTTGCTTTAAAGTGTATGCTAACCCGTGTTGATACCAATAAGTTTGTGTGTTACTGTACTCTATTTGATAGGACATTATGAGACTGAGGAATATATGGAAGTGTTTAAATTCCTCGTATTTCTTCCTGTTAACCATGCAACTTTTGTCCTCCCGGATCAAAAATTACACAAACTGACTATTTATAAAGCCTAAAATATAATGTATCACCTAATTCTGTTACAGATTTTTAGCCAACTTCTTTTAAACTAACTGCTATACATCTGTCACTTCTTTGCAGAATCCATGGACAGTAGACATTTATATCTCCTTCTTCTGTAACCATAATAATAATAATAATAATAATTTTTCCTTAATTTATCCCTAATTGGGAACTTCTTTATCTGCATTTAACCTTTGACCCTACAGTCCCAGCCTCTGTAACTCCACAGCTTCCCCAAAAGGCACATTATACGTCTGTAATAGTTTTGTGTGCTCCACTTCATTCTTACGTTCTAAGCATACTGTATACCCATGAAGCTTCTCTCTTATTAAAATTTTCCTAAAATGAATGCTGTGTATCTACTGTTTGCGTCCATTATCAATCTCCTGTGTATCATGCACCACCTGGTGCCATGTATTGTTTTTTGTTTTGGCATGTTTATATGCTGTGTGTATGCTTTATCCAGTTGTATGAAACAATTTGTCTGCTCTTTTCTCCTCTCCATCCGTCTTTTCTGTCTGTCCCACCTCCCTTTTACATTCTGTCCCTCCCAAAGAATGAACTAAACTGACTTGAATTGAATGCAATCATAAGCATTTGGCTACAGATAATTCAGATTTGTAAATGATTCTCTCCATGCATCTTTCTTCGCGCGTGAGAGAGTGTGTTTGCAGCATGTGTTCATTGGCATACTCGTACAGGCACATACTGTACGCTGACAACCACCGTTAACCTTTACAGCTGCCACCCGCTGTGTGCTCTCATATTTCGTGAATACGCATGTGTATCCATCTGAATGCTTGCAGATGTGTGTATTGGTGTGAGTGTGTGTCTCAGCCACAACAGCTGCTCTTCCTAGCACTCCCATTTTGGTAAACATTCCTTATCTCAGCTCCTGAACTTCAGATGCGCTCATCTCCCGTGTAAACAAAAATAAAATAGGCAGCAACTGTATATTTGCTGGCACACAAACCAACAGATGCCTTTTTTCCCCCTGCCACCTCGCATTAATCTGTTGGCATTTAAAATATGTAATACTCGCACAAAACTCACATAACAAGCAAACACATGGAGGGGCTTACCACGCGTTGATATACAGATAAAGATGTTAGCGCTGATAGTGCGGACTAATTCAACACGAAATATATTCGCCGTGTGTGGGTGATTAATGGTGAGATAGGGTATGGGATTTGCAGAAATTAACACTAAACCACTGACCCACACTCACATTTCACAAATCCATTTCCCCAAGTCTAAATTGAAGTGATATATATTCTCCTTGTCGAGGTTGTATTTCCCTAAAGGCTAGCGAGAATAATGTTCTCCCCTACACCAATTAAATGGATGAGATCACATGTTCAAAGTGAACTTTTAATTAAAAAACACGCTGGCTGGAAAAAATGAGGAAAGGAAGAGAAATAAATTAGCTGGGTGTCTGCTCTCTGTATTGTTTTGAGCAAGTGAGTACAGTGGACTGGCGACAGGAAAAATAAAACATAAGCACGTCTGATACACCGTAAGTTCCTGATATAAATATTCCAAAGAGACTGTGCAAAACATGATTGGCAGCTGTTTACTGGCTGAATAAAAATTTCAAGAGTTTATTCATGAACTGCAAGCGAGCCATCTGTGCAAGTATATATACTGTATATATGTAAAGTTTGTGTGTGTTTATTTATATATTTTTATGTGACTTTGTTTTCATGTGTTAATGTCCAAATTCTGTCCCTAGAAACTTGACGGTAAGATGTTGCTATGGAACTACAACTGAAGCAGTGAAGTATTAGCCAAGTTACCAACAGACATCTGGGACCGTCATGTCCACTTGGACCTGTGCCTCCGTAACACTGCATCTAAAAAGCTATAAGGCAGAAGTGACTAATGGAGATAGGTTTCCAACTTGGTACAAAAAAAAAGTGAATTCCTTTGCATACAAATTGGACTCATATGTGTGAGCGACTTTAATGGCTTTAAAAGAGCCCCTTGAGGAAGACAAAAGGAAAGTGGATGAAAAGAGAAAAAAGAAAGGCAGGGGAATTTAAAAGAAGGGTAATAGAACAGTAAAGAAATTAGAAGACAGACCAACTATGTAGGAAATTACCTGATAGGTGCTCCACGGGACTGGGCGGGTTTCAGCAGGATAGTGATAGTTGTCTCCGTCTCATTAAGGGGAGCCTCTGACTCATATTCTGGCATCATGGGGGCTGAAAAAAATAGAAATTGAAATTCAGTATATTGAAGGATGACACAGGTGGAGAAAGAACATTTCTTTTTGAAAAAGAAAAAGTTTGAAAAAATCACCTTATAATTACTGTTGAAATTTAACCATAAACCGAACAGCCGCAATATTAAAACCACTGACAGGAATAACATTGACCATTTTGTGACAGTTCAATGTTCTGCTGGGAAACTTTTGGACCTGGCATTCATGTGGATGCTACTGTACCACCCACCTAGACCAGACCAGACACCCCCACCCCATAGCAATGACACTCCTTGATGGCAGCAGCCATCCCCAGCAGGATGCAGCCTGACACAGGCACACACACAAAAACAGTTTAGGAACAACTCAAAAAAAAAAAAGCACAAGGCGTTGACCAGGCCTCCAAATTCACTAGATCCCAAACTGATCAAGTATGTGTGGGGTGATCCACAGAGGCCTCTCCCCTCAACCCATAGGACCCGAAGGCCCCCACTAACAACATTCTGTTACCAGACACCACAGGACACCCTCAGAAGGCCATGTCCATTCTCTGATGAGTCACAACTGTTTTGGAGGCACAAGGGAGACCTACACAATAATAGGAAGGTGGTCATAATGTTATGCCTGATCGGTGTACATACTGTACTGCAAAACTGAGTCTGTGATAAGATTCAGACACACTGTCCTCAACCCACCTAGGACTTTTAAATATAGTGTAGTAGGCAGAGATTCAATGAAATATCAGTTTCAATGAGTTAAATAAACATAATATCAGGGCATAGAAGCAATGCAAAGCAGGAAAAGTCTACAAACTCATTTATTCATGCAGGCCTACAGTGCAAATGTGTGCACATCTCAAGGCAAGCTCGCTTTTTATTTTATTTTTTTCGAGATAACGTTAAAGAAAAGACGTCAAATACCCGAGGTAACACAGTAATGAAAACATAATTTGTAAAACCTTGAAAACAAAACAAATTTACCGCGCATGTCTAACGGTTGTTTTGTTCTGACTTTGATATCATATGTTTACAGCAGTGATCTTATCAGGTGCTAAGGTGAAAGGACAAATGAAGGCCTTAATCCAAAAGGCTTAACAGACAATCTATTACATTCAATATTTTTATTTCACATCTGCGGTGCCCTCATATTGGCGGTGCAGCATGAACGCCTGTCCGAATAAAACGTCAGCTCTTTTTTCCCCCCTTGATTGGTGTGGCATTTGGGTTATTAACACAAACCCAACCCCTCCTTCTCTGTCCATCCATCTCTATCCGTCTGGAGCATTTAATTTAAATCTCTTCATCCTTCGGTCCCTGAATGAGATAATGAAGATTGGGGATGGCGTGACATTTGGAAGGAGACATATCTGTTATGTGTGGTGGAAGGACTGTGTTTCTTTTTTTTTTCCTTCTTAGCAACATGTTGTTAAGATTTGAGAGGATGATGGAGGAGTGGAAGCTCAGTGGAAAGGTCATGCTAAAATCACTGTAGGTGTTGACAGATAAGACGAAGCGCACGGCCCGTTAGACTGCAGCCTTGTGTGGTTCAATCAGCACTTAACACTGCAAGAACTCACAATTCAGTTGGGTTACTTCACTGAAAGTACATTCCCTGTGTGGTAAGATCTATCTCAAATACATAGGTATAATTAAAAAAAAGGCCATATTTCTCATAAACCCCACATTGTCTTGCTCTGGCATTAAACAGATTCTAGGACTGAGTAAGTGTGACTGGATAAATATGAACATCTTTCAGTATGAGGCCTCTCCTAGACCAGACCAGGTACCCCCACCCAATAGTAATGACACTCCTTGATGGCAGCAGCCATCCCCAGCAGGATGCAGCCTGACACAGACACACACACAAAAACGATTTAGGAACAACTGAAAAAACATGAAAAACAGCACAAGGTGTTGACCTGGCCTCCAAATTCACTAGATCCCAAACTGATCAAGTATCTGTGGGATGCACTGGAACAAGCCTGATCCACAGAGGCCCCTCCCCTCAACCCATGGGATGTGAAGGCCCCCACTAACAACAATCTGTTGCCATACACCACAGGACACCCTCAGAAGGTCCATGTCCATTCTCTTATGAGTCAAAAAACTGTTTTGGAGGCACAAGGGAGACCTAAACAATATTAGGAAGGTGGTCATAAAAATGATGGGAAAACAGTGCAACAGTTCAGAATAATGTTGGACTTGGAACTTGTATTTTTGGCTCAGGGTTACACTGGGTGGCTTAACAAATATACTGATGAAAAAAAAGGTTACAACTGCCTGGATGACCACGAAACAGAAATAACAACAAAATGCAGAGTAAAAACATTAAGACATATGATTTGGGAAGGGTAAAAAAAGATGAACCCTTGTAGGAAGTAACCAAAGGGAAGGGGAAAAGGGAAAGTGTTTCAGAAACAGAGAAAGAGAGTTAGTAAAAGCTGGAGAGAGAATGAAATAGTGAGTCAGAGATATAAAGGGCAAAGAGAAACACGCAAAGAAAAGAAAGTGAAGGGTTTTTATTTTCCATCAGTCAGTGTGTCATTTAAACAACAAAGGACAGCCTTCTCCAAACAGGAACAAGAATGGAGAAGTCCTCTTGTTGAAGAATAAAGAAATGCATTAACATGTGAGGACATTTCACAGTTCTTGCCACGCAAAACTTGATTGTTTTTCCCTTTTTTTGTGGTGCCACTGACATTTTCTTTGGACAGAGGCGGGTGACATAAACAGAGGGTTACAAATGGAGAGAAAAAGTCAGACAGATATGAAAACGGTCACCCAGACAAAGAAACAAACAAACAAAAACACAGACCGGCACATTCATAGAGAAACTGACTGACATGTCAGCCCACCAGCTGGCCAGCAAACAAGGCTTCACTGCCTCTACCTGCTATTATTGTAATAATAAGCATGGGCCTGTCACAGTGTCTCTCAGTGATTATAAAGAGCAGATCAACAAATGTCACCAGAAGAGAAAGATCTGTCATATTGTCAGAGCTAAAGGTGATGTTTACCTGCTATCTTGGTGGTTATGCGGGTGGTGACAGGCGGACCAAAGCCCTTGTTCGTGGAGGCTTTGAGGGTGAAGAAGTAGGTGGTCCCTGGGTAGAGCCCCACAAACAAATGATGGGTCTCGTTCCTCAGCTTGAACACTCGTCCCCTCTGGGTTGTCAGATCAGCGCTGGGGTCCAAGGAGCTCAGTGCCTTGTAGGTAATCTGAAGGCAGACAGTAGAAATACAGTTTCACATTTAAGCTTCGCTCAGTTTTCAGAAGTCGTTTGTTTAATCTTGGTTTAAATCAGTAATAATCATATATTTTTTAAACACTACAGGTTGACTGAGAAAACTGAGTATTATGTCTTCAACAATTTGTTCAAGTGACCATTAAATCTTTGTCTGTTTACACAATTACCAAATGTGGATCAACTGTCAGTATTCATGGATTTTAGGTATTATTTAGGATATAATTGTAAAAAACATAGTCGAGAAGTGTGGTTATAACCATGGTTCGAATTACGGGGGGTATTGGGGGGGTCTGACTCCCCTAGATGAGACTTAGACCCCCCCAAAGTAGATGAAAATAATAGTCTGGGGGGTACTGAAAATTTTTTAATAAAATATAATGTTAGCCTTTCCAAAATTGTATGTATTTAAATGCAGTATTACCATCACATCAGTTCAGGAAATAATCTAATGAAATACGATTTTCAAACCCTCACCCCCATTGGGATGTACCATTTCTCAGTACCTTCAGTTGTTTGCTATGGTTCTTCACTAGCTGTCAAACCTACGTAGCCTACTGGGTGCAGGCGCTGGTGTGTGCGAAATTAAGAGTAAGTGGCTGAATCAACTTTAAACTCTGCCTATGGTTTTGACTACCATGTATATCATCATGCGTTGTATTTTGTGGTAAATGAATACTGACGAACTAAAACAAATGCACAGTGTGCAGGCTTTGTATTAGGCTAGGTGAACTTGGCTATTAAACGGGAATTTTTCTGTAGCCCATCTGTTAATAATTCAGGATTTTACATTTAAGTCGGGTGTTTGACATTTCGGTAATCTGTGCTATTGGTCTGTATGCATTTCCATGTTTGCATTGCACTGCTATACCGAAAAATATTTTTTGACTGTGGCGCGCAATTTTACGCACGGGGCGCACCGTGAAACAGTGTTTATCCGTGCCCGAATTCAACCCTTCCTATAACGTGTAGGGTGCATTGTGCTTGCTGGTATGATTAGTTTTTTTTTTACCTTGTCGGCCAGCCAGCCACTGTCATATGACCTATATTTCGAAGGAAAATTGACTGTGAACCACAAGTGTGAAATCGTGTGTGTAAGCCTATATAAAATGGAGAGTGACGTCACCAGTCAAAATAGCGGTACCCCCCGAAGCTCATGGTATAATTCGAACACTGGTTATAACCATACAATAAAACTGAAACTGCTGAAAACAGTAGTCATTTTTCCATTGGCTGCAAACATTAATACAGTTGCTAATATTAGCTGCCACGCCGCCATTTTCCTCTGTTATTATAGGTTTTCAGAGATTTTCTATGGGAATGGACCCCTGTGTTACTATTGCTTGTCTAACCTAGCAACAGTAGCATTGGAAGGTAGGACTTGACAAAGGGTAGGAGCCCTCTGTTTGGTAGGCCAACAAAGGACACCCTTCTCCAAAAAAGAAACTCAACAGAGCCGCTGACTAAACCAAGACAAACAGAACAATGGCGAAACACCAGTCTAGGGTCACCTAGCCAGCAAAAGCAAACAAGTACAATACAAACCCACATTCCTAAGAGAGAGTGTGGTGACACTAGGGTTTGTACGGACTAGTCAACTCGTCGGTTTGCCAACTTCACTACCAGGTGAGGAGCCCAGTGGGTCCTTGGACCAAACTAGCTCTACCATATTAGACCTTTAGCTGCTGTACACTGAGAAGGCTTCAGAGAAATTCTGCATGTTTTTAAACCAGTGACTCTATCCCATCTTTAAACACTATTTTGCAATTAAATGCTAATGGTGCTGGGTTGCAGCCTGTTTTTAGTGAGGCTATACATATATGCAGTACACAGTATGTAGCGCATGAGCTGTCGGTTTTCAGCATATGTATTCAGGTCAACACTATAGATTTCATTGTTGCAAAGCATTACTTTCTACTGTGTTTTTATTAGTGACTGCATATGTTCTAATTTTTATTTAAAAAGAAAACACCGTCAATGATACTGGTGTCAGTGATAATGATAACATCTGTGTTCACCTGACGCTAAAGACGCACTCATCAGCTTGGTCAATTTGGTAGGAACTGAAGCTGATAGATGTGGCATTTCCTGTGCGATAAACATATGCTGAACTCAGTCTGCTGCATAACTCAAGATGAGTTCGACTTGGTACCCTACCACCCTTGTCTTGCCAATGGTTTGTTCGTCCACAATTTTTTGGACCATTTTTTTTTACCATTTTATTTCCAGATTACCTGGAACTTCCAATAATGACACCAACATAATTACGGCAATCCAAAGTGAATTTGCACAACTGTGCCACCCACTGACACATTCCGTTTAAAAGGGTTAAGGTGCTCTCTCAATGATTTTGAAATTCATTCTCAAGACCTTGACACGGCAAAGTAGAAGTACAGGCCTAAAAACCTCAACACGCACTTTTTTTTAGAGCTTAAAAGGTTGTTTTTTGTCAGCAGTTCCACCACCACATGTATGTGGAAAATCCAGAGAATAAAACATTTGTATTTTGTTGATAAGAGACAAAGTTTAGGACTACCTATTATGATAAAACTGTTGATTTTATCCTATATTAGTGCCCAAAATTAAACTACTTATTTACGTCTCCAGTCAAAACAAATACCAAGCTTCAGAGTTAGACTGAAGACACCTCCGCTGTCACATAAGAGCAAATCCACTAAATCAATCATGAGTTATTAAACTGTCAGTTAAACTTTATAGAAATCAATCTGGGAGCTGAAGCGATGTCGGTCCTTTACAAAGGGTCTGTGTTTCTCCCTGTGATATCCACTTTGAGACTGGAACAAATTGAGCAAATTGACCCGTAGCCACTAAACCGGCAGAAACACTTCAATAGTTTTTCTGTTAAAAGAACTGTCAATGTCGTAGCGTTGCTGCTGGCAAGTTTCCACACTCCAAAACCATCAATGACAGCACATATAGACACACAAACCGGCATGGTAAAACACTGGAGGACAGCTGTCATTGTGAGTGACAGTCAGTACAAGGAAATATTGACCGGTGGGGGGGAGGGGGACAACACATTAATAGCTAACCCTGAACACATTTCAACACATTCTGCATGTGTTAGCCTGTGTCTGGAGCTAATTGCACTTCACTTTTTTTTTTTTTTTTTGCATCAAATTGAGAAATGGAAGTACTTGATACTTCCATTAAAAAAGTGTGATATAGGCAGAGAAGGAAAATGAAACAAAGAAACGGAAATGACACGTGAATCAACCAGGAGACGCTGGGTGGAGTGAAAACCTCCACCAATGCAAAATCTTTCTACAGCTGTAGAGCTCCAGCTACAGGAGTGGTTTGTGTTTCTTATCATTTGTTGTTTGGGTTTCAGTTTTTTGACTGAACTGTGTGTGAGGGCAGCACTGTGGAGCTTACTGCCAACCAAGAACTCCCAGAAGAAAACTTTCCCACCACCACAAGCTACAGCTACAAAAATAGAAATGATCTAATCTCTCAAATCTCAGACTCCAAAATTAACAAATACTTGGACTGAGACAAAGGGAGGTTCTTATGAGGTGTATTAATGAGACAGAAATAACCAAGTGTGAATCAGATATGAAGAGTGTGAGAGTGGAAAAAAGAACAAAACGCATAACCATAAACTTTCCAATTTAGACTGAGCCGGAGAGCTCCATTTCCATTTCCCCATCTGCCCTTCCTGTCATACTCTGGTCAGTTCACTAAGGGCAGAATGAACTAGAACACATCAATTAAAATGAGCCTGCGACAAAAACAAGCATGTGCCACAACAATGGGCACAGAGTTAGAAAGTGTCTAACTAAAACAGAGAGCAAGTACAGAAGAATGGAGAAGACAACAAATAATAAGATGTGAATGAATGTTGCCCTGAGCCATTTTTAACCCAACACACTTGAACATCACCCGGACTGGACATTGTAACTGACTTCAGCTTGACCAAGTCTACGTCTGAGGCGATGTGTGAACAGAGCAGGTAATTGCCTGCTGAATCGTGTGTGTCGTATTCAGACTACTGCACACGCAAGACCTCGCCTGAACCAAACTTATTTTTTTAGCGTGAATGTATTAGACACAGAGTCTGTGAAGTTTCTCAGTCATTGAGTCCAAGGTGTACCCAAAGAAATGCTAAAGATTTCAAGAAGTCTTCAGGTTGCCTTTCTTTAAGGTTTGGATATTATTGATTAACTAATATATAATTAATGGAAAAAAAAATAATCTGAACTGTAGCGGCGAGGGAAGAAAGAAAGTGAAAAAAAACTTAAGGCTGACAGTGGCTGGCAGTTCTGCACAAGAGAGAATGAAGAAAAGCAGGCTAGGGAGTGAAGAGAAATAAAGGTATAACAAGTGATGTGGATGGATGTTTGTGTGAAATGGTAGCTTAGAGGCTGGAGATGTGTGTGTGTGTGTGTGTGTTTGCGGGCTGAGGCAGTGGGAGGAGGATCTCGGCGCTTCGCACTTATGGACGTCGGGCGGCCCTTGTCGCTCCATTAACAGAGTCAAATCAAAAGCACTGACAGCTGGGTGCCTCACTTCGACTATGGCTGCAGGCTGAAGCGCTAATGTGTGAATGTGTGACTGCGAGTGAGGACTACGGAGAGAAAGGGACAGAGACATAGGAAAAAATGAGGGGGCAGGGAAGACAAAAAGAAAGATCCAAAGAAAGGAATAGCAAAAAAATTAAAAATATAGAGTGACGGCCTTCGATGTATATTTCCTTCCTCCAAACATGAAGGGATGATAGTGTGCAGTAGAGTCAAAGTCACAGAGGATGCATGCCTGCTTTCCCATCAACGCAAAAAAAACAAAAAAAAACAACAAAGCAGTTAAAGGGAGCTGAAGCAATTTGTCTGGGCTATTTGACCAGTTAGAAACAAATGAACAAACAGATCAATGAGGATTTTGTTCGTTTAGTTAAACCTGATTTGCTTCTGATCGTACACAGATGTCTTATCTGTGGTGTCTAGTGGATCTTATTATAGAAAACCTTCCATTCTGGTGTACTTTCTGAAGTTAGTCTGCATATGTTCTAATTTTTATTTTTTTTAAAAACACAGTCAATGATACTGGTGGTGTCAATGATAATGATAACATCTGTGTTCACCTGACGCTAAAGACGCACTCATCAGCTTGGTCAATTTGGTAGGAACTGAAGCTGATAGATGTGGCATTTCCTGTGCGATAAACATTTGTGGAACTCAGTCTGCTGCATAACTCGAGATGAGTTCAACTTGGTACCCTACCACCCTCGTCTTGCCAATGGTTTGTTCGTCCACAATTAGCTGGATTTCATTCAGATTTCATAGCATCGCCCTTTAGTGAGACAATGTCCTGTGAGTACATTTTTGACCATTTTATTTCCAGAATACCTGGAACTTCCAATAATGACACCAACATAATTACGGCAATCCAAAGTGCATTTGCACAACTGTGCCACCCACGGACACATTCAGTTTTAAAGGGTTAAGGTGCTCTCTCAATGCTCTTGAAATTCATTCTCAGACCTTGACACGGCAAAGTAGAAATACGGGCCTAAAAACATCAACACACACTTTTATTTTCCCATTCTTATTGTGTTCTTCTGTTCCATTTTCAGCCACCTGAGACTGTAAAAATGATGAGAGGTTTTCTCCTCTACTTTCCGAACACTTAACTCCCCTGCTACAACCCAGTCAGACAAATAAATGCCTCTCAGACTGAGGAACATGGGACAAAACCTTTAGCCAATGGAAGACAACAGTCTAAAAATGCAGCAGAAAGCCCTCCACAGAGCAGTAGCTTCGCCTTCAACAAGCAGATGACGTCTCCGAGGCCCGAGAGTTCGCCTGGCTGGCTGAATAAAACATGTTGAATCAATAGCTATTTATACAGGCTGGGACTTAGGGGCTGGAACAATAAAATATCATCTATTTCATCTACGCTGCAGTTTTGGTTTGCACATCGATGGCTGTTATTTTATAAGTCATGAATGGCTCTCTATATTTTTATGGGCTTCCTCTCTCTACCTTTGCTCTCATCTTACTTGCTCATTTTTTTTCTCTCTCCACTCTCTCCATGTTAAGTGGGTCTCTCTCTTTCTTTCTTTTATTGCTCTTTACATGGTATTTTCTCTTCCAGAGTATTTTCTGTCCACCCTTTTCAATTCCTTGCCCTCACTCTTTCTCCTCTATTTCCTCTCGTCTCTCACCATCTCTCTTGCTCTCTCTCTCTCTCTCTCCCTCACTATAGTTGATGTACTTGGAATCGGTAGAGCCATAAAGCTCAGGTTGTTTTATTGGCCAATGAAAAGGCAGGCGCGCACCGGGGCAGTGCATCTTGGGTAATAGAGTGTGCGTCTGTGGGGGATAACTCACCAGGGGGAAGGGGTGCCTGTGATTGAATTAGTGAGTAGGAATGGAGAAGGTGAGACAGGTAAAAAGAGAACAGGGTAGAAAAGGAAGCAGAAGATCAGAGAAAAAATTATGAGACGGCACTAAAAAGGTGAGAGAGGAAAAGACAGGATATTTTCTGAATATTTTCTGTCTCTAGCATCTTTAATCTTTTGAATTTTTAACAATTGCATTAGTTGGTTTTCCGAATGAAACTATAAGTGACATTTTCCACAACCTGCCAAGCTAAACATACTGTTGCCTATAATGTATAAAAAAAATTTTTTACCTCTTCTCATGAAATGATTGTGCCAATGTGGTTTATTCTTGAAAGATAAAGTGTATATCTCCTCAAAACTGTATTGACCAGTCTTGTCCAAACATGCAATTAGTGCAATTAACCTTTGTAAACTGTGTATTTAGTAAGCTTACACAGCGCTGAGGATATTGAACAGTAGGATTAAGTGTTTTGTTTTAATTTTGGACATTTTAACAGGATACTCATATTCAAGGGGATTTCATACATAAGAATGTGCCATATTACTCTAATGATAAACTTCAAAAATTATTATAAAAGTTGTCTCATTCTTATATTCTTAATAGATAGCAGAAACTTAACCTGTTGTGTGTGGAGTTGTGTGTCTGTTAGTGAGCAACACGTAAGATTGCACATTGTGTTTGTTGGTCCATACAGGAGATGGATGCTAGAAAGTGTTAGAAGTCGTAGCTTTTACTCAGCAGGCCGTTTTATCAAACAAGTGCAGTGTGTGTGGGTGTGTGTGTGTGTGTGTGCGCGTGTGTGTCAGTGTGCTGCAGCATTTTGAGTCCCAGCCAAGTTTTATGGAAATAAACAATGTTTACGAGGCACCACTGCGTGCTGTAGAATGCGATTTCAATTCACTTTTTTGTCATTTTCCATTTTTTATCCTTTGTGCCCCCGTTTGTTTTAATAGAAAACCTACAGCAGCTTCATTCCTCACTATCTTGGCGTCGCTGCTGTTCTCTCTCCCGTTTGAATTAAGTAGGAACCATGTGAGGTGTTTGTTCCTTCCGCTCTGTTTTATTTTGCCACCGTTCGCCGGAGTGGAATTTAAAATGGCTTACTACCGCTCTACTTTTTAAGCATTTAGTGGACGCTCTCATCCGAAACAGATTACAGCAGTATGAATAAAGTTGGTTTCAGGCACAACTTTCTGTCTTTCCTTTATTAAGTATAGTCAATAACAATGCGCTTGGACCTCCCGCAACTGTTTTATATGTGTTTGTGCAGAACCAGGGATTAGGACTGTAAAACATTATTCGTTTCATTTGCACTGCAGTTTTGTACATTAATAACATTTTTATGGGCCTTTCCTGTCTCATTCATATAACCTATTTTGGTGTGGAGTTGAAATACCATTTATTCAGCCGCCATGTGAGGACAATCTCGTGCATTTCCAGAGTAATAATAAACCTTTTCAGGCCCTACTGTTACAACACTGTACGTCCAATGAAATGAAAGCAATTATTTTTAAATGCGTTTAAGATGCATTAACCAACACTATCCCAGTTGGTGTGGTTTCTCTCAAATAAGGCCACATAAGGCTACATGAGATCTGAAGCAGCACCAACAGTATCAGAATCAGCTCTTTATGTCTGCAGTTCATGAAGACCACAAGCCTTAAAACTATGTACAGTATGAAGGTGCTTCATTCCCTGCGCTGGCACTGTAAAATTAAGTGAGAGCAGCTGATGGCATCTAAAATCTTCAAGAATTGTTTCCGGAGCACGTCTATGTGACAGGTTTGGAACAACACTCATTCGTGCAACTTGCCAATGCAACATGTAGTAATTCCAAAAAAGAAAAGGCTGTAGTCTCTTGACATGTGATGTTCTGCCTCTGAAAGTCACGGGGGTTTGCTGAAGGCACGGCCGGTAGTGCTGGAAAAACCTGCCCTCGCAAATCCTACGAGAAAAGAAAAGAATCCATGCTCCTTCTCAGACAATTTGACACTTTCTCCCTCGTTCGTTAGACGCCGACTCCGATGTACAAAAAGGCATCCCTTCACACAGTTTTATGCAGCCTAACCTCAAGAGCATGAAGGGAAGATATACAACATACAAAATAAATACGTTATTTCCCCAGTATGTTGACACCTCCGGTTGAGCCTACTTAACTCTCTATGTGTCAAGGCCCAGTATGCATAGCAGGCTCTGTATTTCTTTCCTTTTTGCACCTTTGCACCTGTAATATTGTCTACCTTTGCAGAAAGCTCTTCTGAATGTGAACCCATGACAGGAAGACATTTAATAAAATTTTTCCATTGCTTCAATATAGAAAACCTGAATAAAACTCTCTTCCCGTCCTGCACTGACCACATACCCTGACACCTCCTTCCTCACCCTGTAACTTAGTAGGCACCTATTGTTTTATTTTCCAGCATCTCTGCTTTTAGAAGGTTCCATTTGGGACAGAATGTTCTGCTGCTTCCTGGCTTTATAATGTCAAGACATTCTGGGTCAGTGCAAACAGGCAGGCAGGCAGAAACGCAAATACAAAGGCACACCCAAGCACAAAGACATATCAATGCGAAGCTGTGCAAAAGTCCCTGAATAAATGCCAACACACAAGGAGATATACGTACTGTATGTGAATATTTATATGCATAGGAACGTACATACATAAATACACGAATGCGAATGGGATCTTTGGCATTTTCCTTGTCCCATTTTCCTTGTCCCCAACTAGATAAGCTAGCTGGAGAAAGAAATAGCAACAAACAATAGTCCGATTATGCTGCCTGGCTGTGTTATCTCTATTGTTGTCACTGATAACAAAACAGAAATGAGAGAGAGAGAAAGAGGGGGACAGAGGGAGATGAGGACTGAGGAGCCTGATACAAAATTCTAGCCAGTAGAAATGTTCCGACTGAGATAAATATACACGAGAGAGATTAACAAGACATAACCGAGCTGTTAATCTCGAAGAAAGATCTCAATAGCTTCATCAGTACGTACCATCAGCAGTCAAGGGGCGACATTTGGGACTGACAGGTTCTGGGAATATATCATTCAACAGATGACAGGACACAGGAAGCTCGGAAAGCTTGTCATTTGTCGACCAAACGTTTCCGTCAAAATCAATACCACCCTCGACACAAAAGCATCAAAGAGTAGAAACCGAGTTCACCTTGGGAGAGGTGATCAGAGACGGTGCATTAAAATCAGCCGGTGGTGACAGTTTGACAGGAAACAGCCTGAGATTGTGCCCCGGCAATGCTTGTCTGACAGGCATGCAGCGAAACTTCCCGCCAGCCGAGTTAAGACGAGTGACAGAACGAGCACTCTCCCCTCTAGATACTAATGTGGGCCACGCAGGCTTCCTTTGCTTACGTTCCAACATTAAAAATCACTTGCTGGCGAGGTATTCGCCGCAGATTGACAGCGATTTACAAAGGTACCGGGAGCGTGTTTTGTTGTGACTTTTCAAATCAGTAAATGAGAAGCATGAAAAACAAATCCTGAGTCTTTTTCTTTCCCACATTTCATTTGGGTTTGTTCCTCTAGAGTTCAATAGATAACTTTTGTCGTGCCGTAACACTCCCTTAATGTTAGTTTCCTTTTAAAATAAATCATAGTTTTATTTTTGCAAATTATTTCAACTCTAAAATTCTAAATGCTGCTTTGCTACATTAAAAAATGGTCGTGTAATTGCAGAATGAAGTTCTGACGGGTATAGGAGCCGAGGGCAGTGTAACTGCCTGCTGAAAAGCTGGTTTGATTTGGCCTTTGGGGTTCTCAAGGGACATGTGATTGGCTAGAGACATGGAATTGGAGACCTGATTGGCTGTAGAGCAGGAAATTGTAGTGCTTGAGAGATTATTTGTCTGCACATAATCTTGTCTGTGTGTGTGTGCGCATGTATGTAAAAGATGCAGGGGGTAGGCGTGGGGGTCTAGATGGATAATCCTCTCTGACTATTACCCTCTTGTGTGTGTGCGTATGCGTGTGCGTGTAATCCTCTTCTCTTTGACTACTGGTAGACAGATTAGAGCAGATCAGATCTTGCTTCATTGAGTGCTGCTGCATTTTAATAGATCTATTGCTAGTCATACTGTTTTGTTCACACACACATATATAAATATAAATATATATATATATATACATGGCCGTCTGTAATTCCAGTCTCTTAAAATGTTTGGATTTTTATCTGTCATGCAGTAGCATCCGATCAGCCCCAAATTCACACAAAACAGTGTATACAATATACCAATATACAAAATAGATTCCTAATGAAGTATGCAGATGGGAGTTATTTCTACCACACAAAATATTTAGAAAGTTCAATAAATTTCTGTTTCTGCGCCTCCATTCTCTTCATCACTTCCGTGCTGCCTGTCACTACTCTGATCCAATGAACTTTAGGCCAATCAGTGCTCATTTATTAAATTCACAGCAACTCCTTACAGAGCATCTGTCATTCAGCCCTCCTCCTACTCATCCTGATTGTCCCATCAGCTCATCTGCTCCACCACCACCGCCGGCGTCCAGACTCCAAGGGGTCCTCTCCCTATACACTACCTCCATCTGGGACTCCACTGTAGGATTTGTCAACTGTAGGATTTATGTTCAAGCGCTTGTCACTCTCAGAAAGATGTTGACATCTCTCTATTGAGCTGCACTTTGTATGGAGCTGATTGACTATTCAATTTAAGACACCTAGTCACTTTACATTCACGCCTGAAAACTTTGCACAGTTTCGTCAGCAAAACATTTACTTTTTTTTTTTAGCTGTTTCGGAAGCAACAGTTAATACACAATTATACAACTGAAGAATATTAATTGGAAAACAAAGAAACTAATGAGTCGTTATAATTCTGCTGCCAGTTGCCTTTTAATAGATTCTACAGTGTTATCATGAAAAACGTCAACTCTACTATTAACAGATTTTTTCCAAACCAAAGTTGTTTGCTGATCTCAGGTCACTAACGGAGCTAGCTGTCTTACTTATTTTAATTACTGTGACAGCCGTTTTGGAGTTTTTGCTTTTATTTCTTCATTTGTCTTCTAAACTGTAACTAATAATGAGTCTGTAGCCAGAAGTCCTGAGCGGTATGCTTTGACAGACTTGCGGTGTTTCCCGATGTTGTTTTGCTCAGTTAGTACTAATGTTAGACCTCATTGGCTCATTTCCTACTCTGCATATTGTTTTGACGTGACGATAAAATTATTACGGCGCCTTTTGAAGCTCAGTGACCTCCGTATTTTTAATGCACTTCTTTTTCCGAACAATTCAACTTAAGCTGCTTTTAATCAGACTGCCGTGACTAAGTAAATTTATTTCCCCGTCTGGTGTCAAAAACAGAAACCCCTTGTCCAATTAAAAACTCATATGCAATGTGCAACAATGTAGGGACTCCTTTACTCCTTTTCTCGGCTTGCGATGTAACAGTTGGGAAGCCGAACCACACCGGGTTGTAATAAATATTTCAGATACACAAAGACTGTACGGAGGAAAAGCAGGGCTGCGTTACAATGCACAAATACACACACACAGGTGTAAGTGATACTAGGCCATTCCCCTACAGGCCAGACAGACAGAGTGACAGAGTAAATGGGGTCAGGAGCTCAAGGACTTGAAAGCTTCACTAAATATAGTTTATTATTGACAGAAAGGAAAAACAATACAGAGGAAGAGAGGAAAGAGGGTGAAGAGAGCAACCAGGTGGATAGATGCTAAAGGTTGCTAAAGGAGAAGGTTGCCACTATAGCATGAGTTGATAAATGTGAAATCTTTGTTTGCCATCTGCATATATGGAATACACGGAAGCACACCAGTTTTCAGCCATTCAAGCTGCCAGGGGAGCAGTTTGGGGGTGTGGAGGGACTGAACCCATGATCTAAAAGTTGGAGCGTCGAACCTGCAAGGAATGTTTATCTCAACTTTATTGGCTAAATTATTTTAACTAAAAATTCCTTCCGATCAGAACAATCTAGTAAAATGCCAGTGTCCATGTAAATGTAGCTTGTGTCTTGACTCTGGCTCTGTTTACTATATTTTGAAGGTAGCAGCAATTTCCAATCCTCATTCCTCCTAGACAGACTACCGCAGTATTTATTTCATCCTCTCTTTCCAAGTATATTTCTGTGCTTTTAATAAAACCCGTTTTATCTTCTAGAAACACAGGAACGCAAAGCAGCCTCTGGGCATGTTCTATATGTGTGTGGATTGGCTGCGTCCCCCATGAGCTTTGGTTTCTGCTTTTAACTAACAATGTCAAATACCCACACACAGACACACAACTGCTGTGCTCATCGGCAACCCTGAAAAAAGCCGCCTGACTGAACGTGCGCGTCTCAGGCTCAAGTGAACTTCCAGTAAGAGATTATCTTGAGTCTGACATTAGACGAGATGTGAGACAGAAATCATCAAACGAGCTGCCTGTCAGTAAACAGTTTTCACACAGCGGAAAGGTGGCTTTTCAGGTCCTGTCTGGAAACCAAATTGCCGGCTCAGGCCTCCTTGAAGTTTCAGAACAGATCTTCAAATAGACAAATACCAAACATCCGCAAAGATAAGTTATGTTTTGTCACTTTTTGATGGAGTTTGCTTGCAGTATATTGCCAGTAATTGCAGCTGTGAGACCACTTACTGTTAATAAAATAAAATAAAATAAAATAAATAAGTATTTACTTTCATCAGTAAGTCAAACTCATCAATAATTAAATGATGATTCATGTGAATGCATACAAGACTTGACAAGTGTACACCCTGGTCATTTACGGTTGTGTCATTTTAAAAATACTTCGGAAACTTGCAAATACATGGTGGTCTAGTGACGAGGATTCAGCGGTGAGTGGGGATTCGATTCTCGGTCAGGGGAGTGTCTGTCGGTACTTTAATGAAGTGATGGCATAAACAAAAAAATGAAATATAACATAATCTCCCCCTGCTGCTGTGAAGCTGTTCAGCCAATCCTCCTCCCAGTAGACCACACGCACACACACACCCACACACACACAGGGCAATCTCAACACAACCGTGACATCTTTAATATCTGTGCAAAAACTTGTGTTTATATATCTTTACTCTCATGTGCAATATACATACGTATGACTTCTATTCTTTGTACTTGTTTAAAGTTCACCTTTCTAATCTCTGTGTGAGCTGTCCTTAAACAGCCTGCTGCTGCAACACAAATTTCCCCACTGTGGGTTAGATGAAGGATTATCTTATCTTATCTTATTTTACAGATCATTTATGTCAAAATGGAATTGATTTTTGAGGTCATTTCAGTTTCTTATTAGAGAATGGATATTCCCTCCTCGAATGTGCGCGGACATCTGTCTCACCATCGCTGAGTCGTTACTTGCTCCGCTGGTGTTTTGAAGCCCTTTGACTTCCTGCGTTGCGAGTGAGCGGAGCCGCCTCGTTGCTCAGTAAACAGTAAACAGAATCAGTAGCGAGCTCAACCTAATGTGAATCAATCATTCATTTGTTCAAAAATAAGCGATGGGAGAAGAGAATGTAACTACATGTCTGCTGTTCCTATACAAATCAGGCTGCGACTGAGTAACCCAATGAAATAAATTCCAGAACGGTTGCCAGTATTGATTTTTGTGATTGATTAAAGACTTGAGGAGAGAGGAATTAGAGAGTAAAGTTATTCACACCCAAGACCAGACAAGAATAACTACATACTGTACTAGTAGACTTTTGCTTCAACGTGTTGGATTAAACAGCTCTGAGGTTTGTCAGCAAAACACTCATACATTTCTCAGTCTTGTTGCCGGATTTTAAGCAACTGGAGGGCCTTTGAGTCCCTTGAAATTCACCCCTGCATGGAGATGGATGGTCACAGGTGTTTCAACAAACGCTCCCAGATAACCCGACAAAATAAGACATTAATCATTGCCCCAGAAAATGCCTCATGACTGAGCCGTGGATCTGCCACATCTGTTACATTTAGATAACCTCACCAAATATTTACATTATTTAGTTAAACGAAACAAGACATAAAATCAGATATCATCCATCCATGTCAACCCCTTCCCTAACAGGTTTTAGAGGTGAATAACAACTCACTGCAACAACTCAGTGTTTGTTACTTACAGATGACAGCACGTCAGCATTGTTTTAAATGTCAAAATCATGTATCATGAGTTAGCAACAACCCGTGCAGTTGTGTGGTGCACATGGTCTTTGTGGTGTGTATGGTATCCTCTGATAACCTTAGGTTGTAATTTGGTCAAAGGATTGAGGACATGTTAGGTTCATAGGTAACTCTGTATTTGAACTAGGTGTGCAATGGAGGGGTTAACTGCACAGAACAAATGACTTGAATGTCTGTGAAGGTTCTCAGTCATCCAGGTCATGGTATATCCAAAAACCCAAAAGAAAGTCTACTGGACCTGTATGTGTACATACTGTATAAGGCCAATAAAGCTGATTTAAATTTTAGATTAGACCATGGCCTGTCTAGCATTACAGTTCCCTGCCTCTCCAACAATGCCAGCTGGGATAGGCTCCACCACCCCCAACCCTCTAGGACAGGGGCGTCAAACTAATTTCAATTTAGGGGCCACATACAGCCCAATTTGATTTCTGGTGGGCTGGACCCATAACCTAATAGCATAACAACTCTACATTTTTCCCTTTGTTTTAGCGCAAAGAAGTAACTTATACAAATGTTTACATTTAATAAACTATCCTTTTACAAAACATTTTATGAACAACCTGAAACTTCTTGCAGTTAATGTCTTCTATGTCATTTTCTCACTTTTCAAATTTGTGCTGCTCACAGGGCTAACACAGAAAACCCACACAGGCATGGGGGGAACTAACAAACTCCGCACAAACTCGAACCCAGAACTTCCTTGCTGTGAGGCGTCAGTGCTAGCCACTATTCCACTGTGTCGCCCTGTATTAAGTTCAGCTACCACTACATTTAATACATTAAGGCACTCTGGTGTTCTCGTGCTTGAAATCCTTCACTCTATAGATTTACCTGCATTAAATTAGAGAGGATGGAGCTGTTCGTCAATAGTCGTCAGGTTTTATTCGGACCATGGCCTCCACTGAGGAGGGTCCATAAATGGGACAGTACAACCGATTAGTGCAACTTATTGTTATTTAAATCCCCCTCATCAATTAAAGTAATTCTGAATGAATCTAAACTTCATTTATTTACACACAGAGACATGTAATGTGTTCACACAGAGCAGATTTGAAGGCAAACACATTAAAATGTATGGCATTATTAGGTGGTGTTTTTGATGTTAAGTTGGTCGAGTCAAATCAGCGAAGCCGTTGCTTGATTTGCTTCAGTGCTCTAATCAATGTTAGCACAAGCATCTGTTAAGCTAGCAGGGGTTCAGAAATAACTCCAAGGGAGAGCGCCAACAGAGAGGACCCGTAACGCTTGACTGGCCTGATGAGGCAATCAAAGAAGGGATTGACAAGGTCATGATCTGTGTGTGCGCCAGTGTGCTTTTTGAGTGCTTCGCTGCTCTCAGTTCACTAACCGTCAATATCTGTGTATTATGTGAGGGGTCATGGAGGGTAGGTAAAGTCGCAGGGACTCTTGTGTAGGTGAAGATATACTGTGGCCATAACATTACCATTTAGAGTGGGAGCACTTAGTTGTACATAGTTGTTGTTTTTTTTTCCTACTCTGTTTTTCTGCCAATCTGTTGGACATTACACATCAAAACACCTCCAAGAGTTCTCTCGATCATTAGACGGTTTAAAAACACCCACAGCACAGATGTTAAACCAGTCTTTAAATTTCAACACGACCGCAAATAGACTCAAACTTCCCGAAACCTACTGACCAGCCTGAGTGCCAATTAAACTACACAATGTCAGTTTAAGTAGAACACAGTGGAAATCCTGCATCAAATTTGCTCTAATCTAGCCTGTGTAAGAAAGGAATGGCTTAAAATGAACTGCTTGGCCCTCCTTGTCATAATATCCAGTTCCTCCAAAACCCATGTTCATTACTGTGGAATAAAAGTTTACAAAAACAAGAATTCTTTTTTGGTGATTAGCCCAAGCGCAGGATGAGACAGACTAATGTATCCACAACTCTCTAGAGGCTGATGAAAAGTCTGACTGGGTATAAACGTCGTCTAAGAAAGATATACTGATCAGATTAAGTGCCAATTAAATGCACCATGCCAATTTAAGAAGATCACAGTAAAACCTTGCATTAATCTGGTGTTCCTATCTTTCCCCAAAAGTTTTTGGTGCTGTAAGTGTGGATTTAGTGTAATGTAATCCTTAAAGTTAAGGTTAAAAATGGAGAATTTAAAATGTAAAAACTGGATTCGACGCACCTACAACAGATCACAGTTCGTGATAAATCTTACATGGATTATTCTACAAAACTGCCTACAATTCAAAGAAACTAAATAATTCATGCCGGACCATTATTTACTATAATTTCATAGGACAGAGCAATTTATTTTTTACCGTTTTCTTTTTTTTTTGCGCCTTGATGTTTTATTTATCAAATGCTTGTTTTTTTTTTTTTTTTGCTGCTCTCCCCACCTCACATCCACCCATACCTCCCATAATTCCTCCCCCATTGCATTTCCCCTAATATTCTGAGATGAACAGAGGACCTGAGGGAGTGGGGGAGGAGTCCCCTTAGATCTCACCCAGATGCGTCCTTTAATCCTGTAATTAGCTGTAATTATAGTAATAGATAGGAGAGATGAAGTGATCATATTTGCACACTGATTAATTCCTGTAATCATCCTATATAGCGAGTGCGGTTTCTTTTGGACACATTTCCATTCGCTCACTGTTTTTATCTCCTCCCCCACTTCTGTCTTCGTTCGGCCTTCTCATTTTCCTTATCTCTCTTTACCATTTTCCACCTCTGCTAATCTATCCAACTGCCCCCCCCCCCCCCCCCCCTCGCCCTCTTTGTACAAGGTGTAATTCATCTGGCTTGCTTTCTGAAAAGCATGGGGCGCAGAGTAAAAAAAAATAAATAAAAGAGAGAAAATACGAGAGACAACAGAGCAGAGTAGGACACAACAAGAGCCTCTTTAGATGATGCAGATGATGCCTTTAATCCTGTCAATAGCAGCAATTATAGTAATTATCTCTAATAGCCGCACATTGTGTTGAGGCTCTGATATGTTTAACAGATGATGTTGAGTCGTGCCGCCTCTGCTGGGCAGAGAGGGCAGGGGGGCTCAGATTGATATTAATGACATCGACAAAAAAACAAGGCAAAATTGATGATGGTCCCAAGAGGTTTATAGACCATGCAGAGTGTTTTTCAAGCTCTGGGTCGAGGTCTAATGGAGGTCTCAGAAATGGTGCCGAGTTGTCTTTGTACTGAGCAGAAAGAGAGGGGAGATTGGAGATTGATGTAAGGAGGTAGAAAGGGCTCACGAGGACATAGAGACAATTATATGGGGGGAAGATGCTGACGAAACAAGATGGACTTTGGTTACAAGATGACTAGAAAACAGGCGACAAGAATACAGCATATGCTCTTTACTGACCTGAACTACAGGTGTTAACAGCAGCAATCTAAATAACTACGAACAACCTCATACATTAGATGACTTTACAACTTGTAGTGCACATGTTCAACCTTCATCATTCTGTCTAGAGCTGAAATGATTAGTCTAAAAATCAATTAGGCAGTAATTGTATTCCACTGAAGACAAACTACCTGTCCGGGTGAATCCTTACAGCTTACAGGTGTTCACACGGAAGCCAGTGCAAATCCCTCACAAATCACAGCAAAGCCAATTACACAGTGCGGAGTTGGAGCATGTGAATCACCTGTTGCAATAGTAGTTCACGTAGGACTCCTGGTATTTTCTTTGAAATGCAGCTTTCTTTTTGTTGGCACTCTTGGAGTCTTCTGCTGTCATCATGATTCATTTCCCTCTTTTCAAAGAGGCTCTGCAGAGGCTTTTGCTTTTTGCTCATTTTGGCCGGGGTTCACTTGACGGATCCATCCACCAGGCTTAAAACCAGCACAGACGGAAGTGGCGGGTAGATGAGCTGATCATTTTTCCAAAATAAAACACTCAGCAGACTGTGACAGTGGATAAAATAACAGATAAAGAAAGTTTTTATTCTTTCAGAGTGGACCGAAGACACTGGTCGGAGGCTCTGTGGTTGGGGGCCGCTGCTCTACATGGTACTATTTACAAAAACTGGACGTAGCCACTAGGTCTGAAAGGTGAAACCCATGGGGAAGTGCTTTAAAATGCAAAGTGCTGATAGCTACAAAACATCTTTGGCTCTGATGGACCTTAATGCATCAACTTCTGTCAAAACACTAAATCAAGAGCGGTATGTTTGGGAGGTTTTCTAAGTATGACTACATGTCTTCTCTCTTTGTTGACTATTTTTCAACCTTTGTTGGCATTCTGTGTCTGCATCAACTAGACTAGACACTCGACTTCCTATGTCACTGTTGCTAGGTCAGACAAACAATAGCAATGCAGGCATCCAGAGGTAACATGGAGGCGAGATTGTTGATACTGGAAAAATTATTAGTCTTTATTAGTCTTTACCTAGCAACAGTGACATAGAAAACTGGAGCTTCAAAACATAGAGCAATCTGGTAGGTGATCAGAAAGCCAACGAAGGGACAATTGTTCTCAGCCTGATCTAACCCTCACTTCTGTTTGCAGTTTCTCATATTGGAGACTTTGCTGATAATCACACTTTACTGACATTTAATGCTCTAAATGAGAAGTCAGAAATGTTTGCAGTTTATGTATTAAATGCAAATTAGTTTGGAAATATGGCTGTTTTCGACTACAATAGATAAGAACGTAGGTGTTTCCTAAATTTAATAGAATGAACAGAAACTGCATACATACACTCTCTGTCACACACTCACACACTGACTAGTGTAAGAGTACACTCACTCAGTGTCTTGCTACTGCTCACTTTCTTACACACTTTCTCTCACACACTCTGAAAGACTCAAACCTTCAAGAACACACCTTCTATTTCTTGGTACTTCACTCTCTCACTACCTTTCATATATATATATATATATATATATATATATATATATACACACACACACACTAATAGCTCTGCCAAGTCTTGGTGTGGGGTAGCTCCTCGATGCAGTGATATAAGAGGCAGACAGGAGACAGCGAATGGGTCAATAATTCATTAGATCGAGGGCTCAACTCAACTTCAACCCGAATAAACCGTCACACACACACACACACAGTATACACCCACGTCTCTCTGTCTCACTCACTCCCAAACATTGTCTCAAGGACCGTCAAGGGATACATCTCTCTTCTACCTCTACCTACTCTTCAGGTCCAAGCTCTAGAGTTCCTGCCTCATTTTTCATTTCACATGCATTTCTGAATTACTGCTCATGTCTAATTTTACATCAGTTCCTGGAAGCAACTCAGTCATTGATACTAATATGACAGCCTAGATTTCATATGATAAATACAACACCATTGTTCATGTACCCTCTGCTTCATAGCTTTAAAGGAAGTCTCACATGGTTTCCATTAGATTTCCTTTAAATTCAATTGTTGTAGTATCTGGACTTATCTGAGGCTGCTTATATGTTTGGTATACGCCCAACGAGGTGGCAATAAAGGAACTCTTATTACTACAGCCTACTCACTTTTTTCATACCTGTTACAACAATGACAGTGTTCTCATTCGTAAGTGGTTTCTGCAGTTTGGTCAAGTGAACTTACCTGGCCCGCACAAAACTTTAACCACATCCATGAGTGATGAACTATGAGTCTCATTTTCACCTTGTTCACTTGGTTTTAAGTATCATTCTTGAAAATGCTCTTCAAGTAGTACCCTGCGCTCTCTGCTCTCCTTTCAAACCTCCATTTCTTTCTACAATTATCAGTGCCATGTATTTTTGTAAAGTTACGTGCAAATGATAATGTCTGTGGATGAAAACACAAAGATCTCTTTCTTTTTCCTTCCACTCATGTCTCTCTGCCTCTATTCAGGACACACAGGCAGACTCTAGTTTCTGGTGCGGTTGGAATAAAGCAGAGAGCTGCTGAAAGGCCAGCTGAGGTGAAATGAGACTCGAGATCAGCATCAAACCTGGGATCAAACCTGCAACACTTGGCTTCACAGGCTGCCACAAGCCAGTGGTTTCAATCCATAAAGATGTCCGTTTGAAAGCAATTTCTTCTTTTATTTTGCGCACGCTTGTCAGCATACTTCGTATACACTTCAAGCTGGCCTTTAATGAGACATTTGACACATTTATAACATTGAGTTCGATGGATATCTGTTCAGCATTTGACTTTTGACTTTTCAAAACCAAGAGTATAGACAAAGCTGGAGATAAGTCGGGGTTTGCATTCATTTTCGTTTTTAGAGAAATAGCATAGTCTATTAGAGGACAGTATTCATCCAGTTCTTACTTTTTATGTTCTTAAAGGACATGAATAGAATTGAGAAAAAAATCTAATGAAATTTATCAAAGTGTAAAAAATATAGTTCATTAAGTTTAATCAATGCTGAAAAGCAAAGTCTAACAATTAATTTTTTTTCAAATGAAAAGATGACTTGAAGGAGGAAACCAAACTTCATGTTAAAAACCATGAACAATAGTTATCTGGCTGCTTTTTTTATGCAGTTGTCTGTCAATGTAATGCAATGTCATGTAAGGCCCAGACGCACCAAACCAACATCAAAGAAACAGCTGCAATGTGCGTGACTGGGCAAAAAAAAAAGTTGCTCTTGACACAAAACCGCAAAGACCACAGCCAGGAGAGGAAATGCTACTGTTAGCTATTACAGTTAATTGGGTGCACCGCTTCCTTTCTCGTGCACTGGTACGCTAAGCCAAACATACAGTCAGAGCGATGTCTCTCACCAGCCTGACTGGGGTCTGACTAAATGGCCATCCTGGTGTGTCACACCCCTAATACAACAACACAACTCCAGCACTGAAAGTTAACCGATGTTTATGACACACTTGAACCTTATTAATTAAAAAAGACAAGCTTTTATTGGACTGCAGCATATTGTCCATGCATACTGCATGTAAATGAGTCGTCTTCCAGTGTGGATTTTAACCCTAATCTGTACCACAACCTTATAAAGTCACCACTGGATTATCAGTAACGGTATGTTTTAAGTGTCTGACTGACCTCGTACAGTGTGATGACCCCGTTGGTCTCATTGGGGGCTTTCCACTGCATGAAGATCTTCTCTTCGTATGGGGTGTTCTGCAGAGACTCCATAGGCACCGAGCCAGGCACTGCAAAGACGGCATAAACACAATTTGTAATAATATATTTTGACATTTTTGAAGCGCTCATATTTACAGTCTGTATTCAAATCATCATATTCATACCATTGTGCTGAGAATAATTGTACACTAGAGAAGTGAATTGACAGGTTGTGTCATAACACAAGTCTGTTTCAGTAGTCTAAAACAGACTTCCTGCCAAATCCAACTCTGAGACACAAGTATGAAACAGTGTAGAGGCCAGGGGAAGCTGCCAACAATCTCGGCAACAATCACATTTATTTATGGTTGCTCCAGAATGGTCTCAGAATAAAAGTGCTAATGATTTACTCACATTCGCCTGCTCTACTTTACCAACCTCAGTCAAAGATCTTAAAGCAATGAAGTGTGAATGAAGGCATCTAGATTCCACACCAGCTTTTAATTAACCTTGTGCAGCCATTGGACACAAAATAAAAACAGAATAATATGTTTAATCATCCTCCAGTACAAAATAAACATATTACTCCCTGATACTAATACTGAAGTCTGCATACAAACCACAAGAAAATGAAAATATTAAAAGCAAGGGTGAATAAAAGAACTGCATAAAGGAATAAAGAGAGGAAAGAGAGGAAAAGAAAAAAAAACAATAAAGGAGGTAGGATACGTTGATTAAATTTCACTCCTTTTTTGACATTTAATTCTGTTATTTAAGCCAAAGTTTCAAATATCTGGGAACCTAGAAATATTAAGTTACCCAAAAATCTAATTATACGCCTTTTTCTCCCATGAGGCAAATTGAGACCTGCTGTTTCATTCAGAATATTTTATTAAAGAGGACATTTCCAACAATTAAATACACTTCATAATGTGCCTTATATTCTGAAAGGCTGAAAGTTATTTGATAATACATTTGATGGACAAGAACAGAACTCAGAGACACTTTCCAAAAATTAAATAACGTACAAAATTTGCTGATGAAGGTAGCAAGTATTCAGTGTGATATTTCGTTGTAGATTTCTTTTCTTTTTTTGTTATCACAGCTGCGTTATAAAGGTAATTCCCTGATGTGCGCAGCAGCAAAAGTCCATCAGAGCCTCCACTGCACTCCTAATCAGCTTTTTGATAATACAAAATGGATGTTAAGATAAATTTAACCACAAGCCATGACTTTCAGGTATTGCTGTACTATTGTGGCGCTCGGCTGTAATTTCTAAAATTAAACCAGTCTCATTTTAAGTGGAACAGGAGACAGACAAGTTGTAATAATGTCATGTAGAGATAAATCTCGAAGCAGCCCTGTAGTTGGTGAATAATGGAACGACTGCTGAGACAAAACCACGGCAGCCGCGGTGATTTTCTAGGGCTACGGGCAGATTTTCTGACTCACCGCTGGGAATCTTACGTTCAAATCAAACTCATTTAAACAGCAAACTTCAAATAAAAAAATCTATTAGCTTACAAAGTCAATTACTAATTCAATGTCAATGGACCAACTGTCTCCAGTAAGTGGAAAACTTTCACCTAATGCAGTGATGCTCTGATTTTCAGTTTTGGGAGGGTCAGTGCAATGTCTTGTATTTTTTAATAACGACACTTTTTGTCTGTTGTGGCAGCTCTTCAATCAAGCAACGGTAATTAAAATTAAACAATCACTTGTACTTTCAAGTGCCAACTCCAAGCTTAAATATAACTCAGGAACAAAATTAATATTTTTTCAGTCTCACCATTATTGGGAAACATGTAATTTAATCAAACATAACAATGGAGTTAATGGACGTTTTGTGTTTAATATCTGATGGCAAATCATTTGCTCTAAATAGAGTCCAATCATCAAATAGAGATTTGGAATCCATTCTGTTCTTCACTTGAAACACATGATCAGTCTGACTCAGGTCAGGAGACTGTGTTGAAACCTAACAGATTTCTCAGTCTCAAGATGGCCTGCTTTGTTGTCACTGTGTGGTTATTTGGCGGAAAGCGACTCCAGCACAGCAGTGTTCCAGAATCACTATAACAACCCATCTACGATCAACACTCCTTTGTTATGTCTGAACGTATGTCTGTTTGAAAGAGGATTCATTCTGGTCATCATAAATTTGGGAATATAGTTAGCAAATATATTGTTTTAGTACACTTAGTGAACTGGGGGTATAATAAGTGCCAGCATCCATTTTTGGTACAGACTCTTGTAAAGGCTTTTTTCTATTCTTATTATTATTGCAAAGACAACCTGGGGATGGGTAAATACCTTCCTGTGGGGTCACTGAGAAGTGACTCTCCTCTTATTGACTACGTTTACATCATAGACTGTATAAAAAATGTCTCACACATCTCCACTCCCTTCCACTGGCCACGCTAGTATCCTGACGATGCCGGCGGCGCCATCTTGCAAGTTTGGAGACAGAGTCTATGCAGTACGGTCCGGGAGCGGAGCCAGGTTATTGATGACCTGCCCACACTATTGCCAGACTCACTCGCGTTTTCGTTTGATTAATACTGTGCTCTGCTCTACCACCACCAGTTACAAAGAAATGTTGGATTATACACTGCACTTATTTATTTATTAATTTTTTTACTACTCTCTCGGCAGGAACACTTTATGGAGCGTGTGGCATGGCAACTGTTGTCACATCCGCAAGTCCCATCCACTAACATGGAGGAGGCGGGGTTATGATATATACTGCAGCCAGCCACCAGGGGGAGCTCTACTTGCTTTGGCTTCGCTTTTAAGGAGCTGTCATGGCATCCATCTTTAATAGACAGGCCATGGTTTACATAGATATCAGCCTGGGTCAGCAATAATAGCCCAATCAGAAAAAGAATTACTTCATGTAGCCACCTCATTCAAAATAGACAATCTCTCTTGGTGGAATGAATACAATATGTTTTGCACATGGGTTGCATCTCAAAAAGACGAAGGAAACCAGAATCAGTGCGGGCAGCTACGTTGAAAATGTGGATCCATCCTGGTCCTCATTTTCTATTTAATGAAGTCAGTGTTGGCAATCAAAGGGCAGTATCCCCTTGCACATTTTTTTTATTTTTTATTTTTTAAGTTCTATTTAGATTGTTATTTTGGGGCATGTAACCACATATATCTTATCATATCATTTTTAGCGTCCATGGAAACACTAATCAGAACTGTTGATGATGATCAGGCTGACCAAATATTGTTCATGGAAACGTAGCCAGTCATACAGACGTCATGGGCCAGACAGGTTACTACTGCACTCAATATAGTAAAATCTACCTAGTAACAGGAGTGTGCTTTTGGAGACGAGCTTTCACACATCTTTATCAAAGTATGCAGACAGAGAAGAGGTGTCAGACACCTCGTCTGAAAGTGAAGCTGTCAACAGTTGAACTCACAAATCCACACAAAGTTATACCGTGTCACACACAAAAGCACATGCACAACACTTCCACTCCGAGCACCAGGAACATGAACACATAGCTACATAGCTGAGGGGTGTGAATTGTTTTAAACCTTAAGGAAAAAGAAACAGCGCCAGGAGGGACAGCTGACTGCAGTCTGTTAGAATGCCCTGTTTTCTATTGTGTGTGTATAACGTTGGTGATGGAGGAAGTAAAGCTTATTTTGCCGTCTTTGTGGATTGGAGTGTCAGCTAAATGTCTGCAATGCAACACAGAAATGAGTCAGACAATAGCAAGATGCTTTTATTGCTCCCTTAGCCTGATGTGCCCCATCTGAAAGAAAGCTTTTTCGAAAACATCGAAAGTTCAGGCCGTTTACAGCCACAAATTGAATCTAATAGAGAAGATGGATGTGCCACAGCATTTCCTTTTACGCTCGAGAATTGGGTGCCATCATCCATGTTTCGTTAACACATCAAAGAGCCTTGGGACAACCTCCAGTGCGCAGAGTTTCAAAGCCCTTGTGCTTCTGCTCAAGCGACGAAACTGTGACATGGCCACACAGAACAAAGCAGCTGTTCTGTTATTATGTGTAAGGCCGGATGTTATTTGGAAACTGAATTTATTTCGTTTACATTTTTACCCATCTAATGCCTTTTCAAAACATTTCAACAGCTGCTTACATTTTTTAGCTCAACTGACCAGCCAGCCATGTGGAGTTCACACTATTAACCAAACCTCTTGTTGGTTTAACCATTCAGTGACAATTTCAATTAAATGTTGACAAAATGTCTTAGTGGACAATTGTACTGACTACAAAAAGACATCAAAGAACTGCCGGCAATGAAGGCCGACTGCCTCACATCTCATGTGTATGGATCAAAAAATTGCACTTGAATACATCACGATGACTACATCCAATGCGCCACAATATGCACTGAGGACAAAGCTCTTCGTACCAGCAGGTGGCAGTAGTGTGTATTCTTCATTCAGAAGGGTTTCTATATAATCCCATAGAACCTTTGTACTCTCTTTTAGGTGAGCGTAGCACTGTGGGATCCTGCAGAGGCAGGGTACACCTGGCACTGTGTGATTGTTTTCATGCACATGCCATAACTGTCAGGATATACTAGATAGGAGGACTTGATTAACTGCTAGTAACCATATCTAGTGACAAGCAACTCCTTATATGGTATTGTTGAACCTTGTCCTTCCTATGGTTTAGATGGACCTATATAGGAACATCTAATGCTCTGTATCAACAGAGACACAGCAGGCTCTGGGTCCCTTACCATCTCTCACCATCTCCGTTCCTGCAATAAAACCATAAATGCTCTTAGTTTCTCAACAGAATCTTTCTCTGTACTGAAGGAAGCAGAAGACTTACCAGGACAAGGGGAAACCAGAAGAGCAACTATTAGCTGCTGGGAGGCTATGATGCTAAAAAGAGCTACAAATCACTGTGCAGAAGTGGCCTTTCTTGAATCCTGCCAATCAGTTGGTCTACAGTTTAGACTAGAGTTTACTCAACATGCTGAATGTCGGAAAAACCCGTTGATAGGGTGCCACACCGCGAAATCTAGGATCACACACCACGTGGCACAGGCAAAAGGCCCGACTGTCGCCTCGGTGTGTCATGGCCCTGTGCTCACCTGTGAGTGTTTTGGTCTTTTGCACACCTACACAACCCAACACACTGTATCGAATAAATAAATGATGGACAATACGGAAAACATTAATTCCCCCAAATCGTCCCCGCACGAACCACCTTGTCACAAATACAGAGGCTCCTACATAAAAAGACAACCATCAACACACAAACACACACACTGGAAGACTAGCAGAAGAATATTTTGATTAGTAATTCCAAGGTGTTGATTAAGGCCCCAACCCGTGGAGCATATCAAATTACCCTAACAAAGAAATGCAATTAGATGCTGCCATTTTATTCATCACCTTATCACTCACTCCTGTGTGTCTGCATGTGTGAGTGTGGACTGTCATCTTTTTTGTGAGGCACAGCGTACCTGAATATCTTGGGTGGTGCTTTTGTGGTCGTAAGAGCGAGTGAGAACCATCTATGACTCACAGTGTGTACAATGACATCTGCGTTCCAGTGAGTGCATGACTCATACGATGTAACCATGTATGTGCTGAGTGTGTGTGTGTGTGTGTGTGTGTGGGTGTGTGTGTGTGTGTGTGTGTTCCTGTGCACCTTAGGGACTGAGACAGAAGAAAACAGGCTTCACTGAAAAGATAACGGCAGCTGTAACACATTAATCATAACTTGATTAACTTCCATCGTGCTGCACAATGAATGCCCCGTTTTATTATGCTGGCAGTTCTCTCATCTATATGTGTGCTTCTGTCTCTCACCCTCTCGTATTCTTTTTTATTTTGTACCTAGTTTTCTGTTGCTTACCCTTCCTTGTATTCTCAGTTCAGTTCAAATTATCCTTACTTGCATGAAATGAATCCACGTTTCCTGTCTGGCTTTCATGTCTCTGACTCTCTTTGTTACACCAAGCTACAGACCTGGTTGTTTATATGGAAATTTCAGAGTTTTTTCCTTGTTAGTGTTTAGGGCTTTGCAGCAGCTATTTGCAATTTAAAAACTGATGCTCATTAGTGATTTCTGGATTATTTGCACTGCATATATTTAAGATAGGAGTGAACATTCTGCAGCAGGATGACTTTAATTCAGTTCAAAATACAAGTTTGAACTCTATTTTGCATGACAGGAAGTGTTCCCGAGGGAACAGTTGCACTCCATAAATAGTCAGAACAACCTAAACACAGTAATAATGTTTATGATTTGCCATGCTTTCCCAAATGGGTTTGACTGTTGTGAAGTTATTGTGTGAGACTTGTGTTTTGCTGTTGTCTGCTATATAAAAGCCTAACATCTACTTTTGTACAGTGTCATCAGCCATTGCAGACGAATGATTCTTTCTCTTTTCAAATCTCATTTTTGGATGAAATGTCTCCTCCAGTCTCATATGTCATAACATAAGAAATCCATGGTGCATGAATAAAGTAATTGTTCAAGATTTCCTCACTGCGGAGGTTAATCTTCCCCCGGAACATATAAACACATCTTGATGAAAAACAAGCCGGCGGGAGGATTAAATTTCATACTGTGATATACCGATTATATTTGTGTTAGTTGTTAAAATCCTTTTAACATCTAAAATCGCTCTTTCACAAAATATTTGTTTCCATAATCACATAAGAATACCGATGAACTGACAACAACAAATGTTGTTACTTGAAGCGTCCAAGACATTTGAACTATTAAGGTGGAAAACATTTAAGTTGTTTAACCTGAACTTAGTTTTTTATTCCTAAAGAAGCGCACCACAGATCAGCAACAAAAAGGCTTTGTCAGTAATAGTAAATCATTCATTCATTCATTCATCTTCTATGCCTGCTTATTCCTGTTAAGGGTCGCGGGGTCAACTGGAGCCTATCCCAGCTGTCATCGGGCGAGAGGCAGGGGTACACCCTGGACAGGTCGCCAGTCTATCCAAGGGCTAACACAGAGAGACAGACAACCATTCACACTCACATTCACACCTACGGCCAATTTAGAATCACCAATTAACCTAATGAGCATGTTTTTGGATGGTGGGAGGAAGCCGGAGTACCCGGAGAGAACCCACGCAGACACAGGGAGAACATGAAAACTCCACACAGAAAGGCCAGCCGGCCCATGGATTCGAACCGGTGACCTTCTTTCTGTGAGGCATCAGTGCTGTAATAGTAAATCTTTTTTTTTTTATTTATTCCAATTAAAATGTTTTCCCCTGTGTGGGTTTAAGATGACTTATACAAACAAAACTTTATTAAAATGACTAAAAAAACAAAATAATAAGTGCCCTTCCAAAACCGCAAATGACCTTGTTAAATTGCCTTCTTTAAATGTGACAGCTATTGAGAATAAAACAAAAAAAATCACAAAGCTGATGTTTCTTATTGTTGTTTTTACTGTGATCCTGCACGCTGATGATAAAAGGATAATTAAATCTTTGAATGAGGAGATCCTTCTTTTCTTTCTTAACAGTGTTTTGAGTACTCACGAGGACGTAAACACAGGGATTTGAGATTAGTGTATTTCATATCTGCTGTTTTTATCCGAGAAGCACTTAAGCATGTGACAGGATGTCTAGCCTGACAGATAAAAACAACTAGAGGCACTAATATTTGAGGTAGTAGCTCATTTCACAACAAAACATATTTATCTTGTAAACTGGGAGTGCTCACACTTTTTTGGCTTGTGAGCTAGCCTACCATCTAAAATGTTTTTTTTGTTGTTTTTTTTTTTAATGGCAACGTATTAGGCTCCTCTGCTATAAACTGTATGCAGTAGTTTAGCTTTTTTAAGAAAAAGACTAAAAAGTCGCACTTGAACTCTCCACAGCAGCAGACAGCAGTAGTCTGGAAACTGGAAGAGCTATGACTAGCTAGGAAGGTGGCTAGACAGAGCCTCAAACCGTTGTACAGAGCTGGCCTCTCCTGAATCATCCTGATCAGTTGGTTTACAGTTTATTCATTCTACATATTATTGTGCCAATATTTGTGTAATTTAATATTCAGATCCATTCAGATTTATGACGATGAAAAATGGGAAGGGCCGTCTGTGTGCACTTTTGACTTTACCGCTTACTTTCGTACTCATCTTGTTCCCTAAACTGAACAGCCGATCAAAGTGATCTCGCTTAGTGATGCGCTCTGTAGCTGATTCAACACGCTGAACTGACTGAAAACCACAACCAGAAGTCAGACTGGTGGCAACTGTAAAGGACATGCAGCCAAAACTATAGGCCTAAACTATACGCTTATCGACTGCCCGGCAATGGCAAACGGCCAGCTGTCGGTTTTAGCTTAATCCCAATGAATAAGTAAGAGTAATGAAATAATGTCAATACGATGCCAATTTAAGTCCATGCAGCAGTTATTGGAATTATGAGGTTTTTAATTCTTTGTCTCAGAGTATTTTAGTGATAAATGATTAAATCAGTACATACAAGGAATACTTGGGACAATATGTTTTCTAATCCAAAATACTTGCATAGTATCTGACAAGGACAGTTTAAGGGTGGAACAGCTTTAATGACCTTCACTGGTACACCTTTGATGTAGAAGAGGCCTGGCAGTGAAGCATTTGCACTGAGCTGACCTGACAGCTACCTGACAGATAGGTGCTTCATGGTTAGCTTAATGGGTTGCTGTGTACAATAAGTGGACATGACATTTGTCTCTGAGGCAAGTGTCTGTTTGTGTAATATGGTTATAAGGCTTATTCCCTTCTGTGGAGATGTCAGCAGAAAAGGGGCTGTTTACTTATTCACACGGTCTCTCAGAGCCAGTAAGATCTCATTTGTGATGCATCTCCATAACGTTTTCAGATGCATATTTGGAAAAGTCGATCAAACACTCAGTTTAGGTGGTTCAAAAAAAATTGCTTCAACTTAGTTTGGGAATAAAAAACTAGAAAAACACGATAACTGAACATGCAATGTGTTTTGCATTAATGGAAGTAGTTCAATTATTTAAATTGGTGTCTGAACAAGATATATTTTGGGCAGTGGAGGAACATTTTAATAAGCAGGAGGCATGCAGGTCAGCCATGACGTATACTGACGCACATTTTAAAATGAGGAAGAGTTATCGAAAATGATAAGATTTGGAAACACAGTACTGTTTTTAGTCTTTTTTGCCACTGGGTTAATTAACCTAATGGCAGTTGGAAAGACCTTTTCAGAACAAGTTCTGACATAGCCGACTGATCAGTCTATCCTGTGTGCGTTGTCGTAGTTGTGTGGCCATTGCTGCGTTCATTTCTTTGTGCTTATTTCCAGGCAGCATGAACACTGATTGACTGAAAAAATAATTAGGAGCTCATCGAATATTAAATCCTTATGCACTTTCTCCATATTCCTCTTGTAAGTTGACTGCTTTTGTTTCTTCTTTGTGAAGGTTTTGTTTTGCTTTCAGTTCCCAACCTCTGTTTCTTCAGCCATGCATTAACATAGGTAGTGTACCTCCACCCTCTGATGACACTATGATGTCCTGAGTATTTGTACCAAACGATGAAAACTTAGCTAATACACTATTTTTATTGGTTTAATTATTAATTATTATTGACTTTTGGCCTAAATCTCACTTAAGAAATATGTGGATGATTAAATACTACTGGTACTCGTCGTCTTCCGCTTATCCGGGTCCGGGTCGCGGGGGCAACAGCTTCAGCAGGGAATCCCAGACAACCCTCTCCCCAGCCACTTCAGCCAGCTCCTCCGGAGGAACCCCCAGGCGTTCCCAGGCCAGACGAGAGATATAATCCCTCCATCGTGTCCTGGGTCAGCCCCGAGGTCTCCTACCGGTGGGACATGCCCGAAACACCTCTCCCGGGAGGCGTCCGGGAGGCATCCTTACCAGATGCCCTAGCCACCTCAACTGACTCCTCTCGACGTGGAGGAGCAGCGGCTCTACTCTGAGCTCCTCCCGTATGTCCGAGCTCCTAACCCTATTTCTAAGGCTGAGCCCGGCCACCCTACGAAGGAAACTCATTTCGGCCGCTTATATTCGCGATCTTGTTCTTTCGGTCATTACCCAAAGTTCATGACCATAGGTGAGGATTGGAACGTAGATCGACCGGTAAATTGAGAGCTTCGACTTTCGGCTTAGCTCTCTCTTCACCACGACCGACCGGTTAAGCATCCGCATCACTGCAGATGCCGCTCCGATCCGCCTGTCGATCTCTCGCTCCCTTTTACCCTCTCGCTCCCCCGAGATACTTGAACTCCTCCACTTGAGGCAGGACCTCATGAATAAATAAATACGGTGAATACGGTTTAATTTTGTTGACCAAAAGAAAACTTTTTTTTTCATTGTTCTCATTCTTGAAATACTCTCTGTAGTACTCTCTTTATTTGACTGATGTATTTGTCGTGAAAAACTACTAGTACTACAACTATTTTAAAATGTGCGTTTGCATATAAGTGTGCGGGCTCAAGTCGGAAATAAAAATAATCTCACATTGTTATCTTTACTCTGACTTTTAATTTCTTTAGACATGTGAACTTCCACTAGAATCCGTGAGGTGATTAGCTTTTGTAGTCAATTTCCAAATAAACGTGTCATCTCTTTAACTTCCAAGCTGCATGAAACCAAGGAACTAACGCTGGTTGTCTCACAGTGAGATAGCCGAAGCGTTCATGATAGTATGTAGCGGGTAAGGTGTGTGTGCGTGCATGTTAATTTGCTGTAAATTTAGTCGGTAAACCAATTAAGGAGGACATGATTAAAACCTGAAAAGCTTTCGTTTTGAGATTACTATTATAGACTAGGAAAGATGAGTCCTTGTGAACGAGAGAAAACTAATTTCATGTCTTAATTGCAAACCCCTAATTTTTTCCCTAAACGTAGGTTAAGGTGATTTTTTTATCAACAAGATTGGAAAGAAAGGGAAGGCCATATATGTTTGCATATGAGTGTATGTGGGAAAGGGAAGCTGCTGCAGGAGCCCCAGCTCTATAAAGGCATCACCGTCCAAACAGCAATTAGCCTCCGTGTGAACAATTGCTGTTCTGTTCCCTAATTACTGAATTACAACCAGGAGATTAACGATGGTTAAATAAAAAACAATTAAGAACAAAACAATTAAGGCTTTTTTTTCCTACCCCCCAAAGCCATTGCTACTCCCCAGTCATGTTAGTGGTTTTTGAAGTGTTCGGGCAACTCACAGTATGTGTGTGGGTTGGGCTTGCAAAGGTAGGATTTTCAGGCTGAGATGTGATGTTCCCCAGAAGCTAAATTCAGAGAATATTAGTTATGAGATCAGTAGAAGAACAGCGAGCCCCGAGGAGGCTGGGAGAGAGATGAGAGATTTGAGATCATTAGAACAACGGTTTTATCCTGCTTATCAGGCATTGCTCTAATGGAGTTGAGCTATTCCAGTTTATTGCAGGCATGTTGTTGAGAGAAATGTGAAGCGCCGATGAATTATTGCTAGCTGCGGTGGGGGCTTACACTCTGTTCTGAATTAGTAGAACACGGAGCCCTCTGGAAAGGAAACAGGCCTTTAAAATGTGGTTGTTTAGAAATAATCGACGCTGCTGGATTGCATTCATATTTGATGCACAAACACTGCTTAAGGGTACAGCAAAAAGACAGGGATGTTTTGATTAGTCCAACTTTGGATGTTGCCGAACTCAAACTTCTGCAAGTATAGATCTAATTGGACTTTCATAGCTGCTCTATTCCCTTAAGGCAGCCTTGTGCATTACTCTAATTAGTTACTGCTGCCCAGTTGTGTGACATCTCTGTGAACAGTCACAATGCAGGGGCATGCAACTGACAAAGATTTAGGATCTAAACTGAAATTTGTAGTAATTTCAATAATCAGAGTTATATTTTCCTAATAGGGGCCAGCACTTCCACAATCTCTGTGGTAGGCCTCAATAGAGGAACCACTCCTGTCTTGTGTAATAATAAATAACAAAACATAATGAATAATGTGTAATTCTTTTGCAAAATCAGTGGAGTTACTCCAATAATTGCAGGACCATTCAAAAACAATTCAAACTATATATGCAGTTACTAAGTTTCCACATTTCATCTTCCACTTTTTCCCCAAGTTAAATGGCGTAAACTGCTAGAGAAGTTTCTCGTGTCTTCGTACGGTGTGCTAAGTAATTATCGCTCTAACATTTTTACGTTGCTGTACCCAGATTCACCTGTCAACCACACAGCATGGGTTGGGCTGTTGTCTTATCATGCAGTTTCTGTTGGAGAAGTCCATAGGTGGCCACTTCTTTTTATTTCAACTGTCAAAAACCTATAATGAATCATATTCTGTGAGCCAGAAGGTTTCTCCAGGGAGAGGCTGACCTCTGACACCAAGTTGCTGCAATAGACATTCCATGAAGTGTGTTGTTACGTTGGATCGATACGGCACTGTAAAGTTTGCTGTTCAACCTTTTAAATACATTTGGGCAAATGGTTCTTTTTCTCACCGTCCTCCTCCGTCTGTTTGACTATCTCTTCACTCTCCTTGCTGCCCTCGGGGTTGGCCAGGACGAGCCGCAGCCTGACTGTGACAAAGGGCCTCAGTCCCCTCAGAGTGTAATGCGACGACGTCTCGATCTGCTCCTCAGCTACGAACTCCTGCTGGTTGAACACATACTGGTACTGCACCTGGAGAGACAGTGGATAATGACATTTACTGCACAGTAATTTGGTTAAAAACAATCATGACTGATGCAGAGCTACCTTCATGTCATACACTAGCAACGCTGACGGAGTTGCCTAGTGGAAATATATGAATTCACTGCACAAGTTCGGACTGAACGTACCGTCAGGTTGTAGCTGTGGCAGCGTGTCACGGCATACCCAAAAGTCTCCCATTGTATAGTCAGCTGACGGGCCCTGACATCCACCACGTTGACGTTTTGGGGACCGTGGACAGGATCTGGGTGACAGAGAGATGGACAAAACAAAAGTTAGTTCTTCCACTGAGACAGCAACCTCATGCAAGGACACGTTGTTGAGCCGCTGATTCTATCCTCATACAAGAGGCTAAACTAAGACAAATGGAAGATTGTGAGGGCATAAACTTTTGAACTCCAAGTTACGTGTTTTTCTTTATACGCTGTCACCATTGTGATAACCAGATACTGCAGAACTGTTCATTTGCATTACCAGTATTCTGCTATGCACGTCTAAAACGTTTAAACCCAAACCAAGGTTGCCTTGCATTATTCAGTACTCTAAATGGATTCCTTCACCATTTATCCAATAAACTGTTCAAAATATCATCTTCATTGTGTAATGTGACAGAAAAGTGCTACTTTACTTCGCCCTAAACTATTTGGTTTAGTGGTCCTCTGGAGTAGCAATCATACAGTCAATTTGGAGAAATGATCTGGAGTACTGAGCCCACACTCTGTTTTTAATACAGCAAACAGATATTCAACAAATAATCTTGACATTAGCATATTTCTAGCTTGTTTGAATAAGTATGCTGTGACACTCATTTGGAGATCATTTCCTTTCCTAATATTTGGTACAACCATCTAATTTAGTTGAAATGAATCAATTTTATCATTCCTGTCTTACGCTTTAACAACAATGTAACTGATTCAGTTGTGAAGTTCTGAAGAGACGACACAAGTAACAAGTGTGATATGTTAATTAATGGACTGCGTGCCTGATCATTAGGCTGTGCTGTGGTATTACTGGCCAAAGAAATTCTTGGATTAATCTGCAGACATTTGGAGTGGCTATTACTGCGTAATGCCATGTTTCATTCACACACATCAACTTATCTTTGCATTACCTCAGAGGACACAAGTCATTCATTCATTCATTCATTTTCTGTATCTGCTTGTCCTCTGGAGGGTCACACCGGGACTGGAGCCTATCCCGGCTGTCACTGGGCAAGAAGCAGGGTACACCCTGGACAGGTCGCCAGTCTATCGCAGAGCTGGATATTATACGGACACACGTTAATTTCCTGTAGGCCTAACCCACAACCATTACTTGCCAACTCGTACCATAATCTCAAATCTCAATGAAACGATTTAGAGACAGAAACATAAGATAAAGCCAAAAATGAATAAACTTACATGCATAACCAAAATCATGCTCAAACAGGCCCTCATACAGCCACACTCACACACCCTCACTGCATTGTTGCAGCCATATGTTGGGCTCTCATCTCCAGGTTTGTGTACCACGACTGACTGCACACTAACAAGCTTGTTGAAACCAATCTTTCTGTCTGCCTAATTAGTTTCTATCAGCCGATGACAGCAACCATAACAGGTCACTGCATAATTAGAGAAGCCATATTAGCTGCACTTCTCCAGTGAAAATGAAAACTTGACTCACAATGAGGGTGAGCTCAAGAATTTGGACAGAAAAAGTGACACCTACACAGGAGACATGAGTTTTGGCATTGAAGTATAAACTCATTCATTATGTCTGGTAATTATTGGAAGAACAATTTGCTTAATGAATCAGTGACATTTGAGAGTATTCTGTTCCCAAGAACTGAACAAGGATCCCCAGGCAGGACGTTACCCTCCGATTTTTATGATGCAAAGTTTCTAAACTCATTAAAACCTTTGCAGTCAAACCCAGGAGACCAACATCCTAATTTACATGTAGTTTAAAAAACTCAGTGTGTCGTGAATGTGACAATTCACATTACTAAAGTGTCGTCCTTGAGCAAGGCGCTGAGTTCACTGGTGTGATGACATTTTAATAAATCTAAATTAAATGGAAGCTAAAGTTTAATTAAGTTGTTTTTCTTTTATTTATTTATTCTTTTTTTTTCAGGTTTTTCTAAGCCACAGCTTGGTCGAAATCAATTGAATTAATTTATAATCTCATCTGCTGTTACTAGTTAAGACCTCCTGCAAATCTGGAATAGCACAGACTGAAGCTTCCCCTAATAATTAAGCTTACATTGTAACCTAACCCTTGCTCTAACCCCCAAACAATGTGGATGACTTCAGCTGAGCGCATTATAAGATTTTTCAAACAAGCTACTTACTGTAAATATACGATCTGCCTAATAAGACAAGATTAGACATTGGCAAGTTGGATAAGCCATTTTAGAGGCCATCTAGACACGCAACGAGTGTTGCTGATGCTGGTGTGTGTGTGTGTATGGTACTGTGGACAGGTTTTTGGACACTAAAGCCATGAGAGTTGTATTTCATCAATTAGTTTCATACGTATAGTTCTCTTAGGTCTTGTGCACAGTTTTAGTTTTTGAAATGACTTGGAATGGTTGTACAAAACATCTAGTGGAGCATCTTCTCTGGATTTAGTCGTGTGTGTCCTAGTGTAATCCCAGACTGACTGGGATGTTATGGAACATACCATCTGTTGAAGGACATCTTCTCGTGGCTAATTCTTAGGAGTGTGGTTGTACATATGAAAACATCTAAAGAATCAAAAATGTTTACAAAGGATTGCGTGTTATGTGTGTGTGGTTCATCCTTGAAGCTATACCATAACACAATGAGTGACAATGTCTCAAAATATGTCATTTTCCAAGCTATCTTGTCCATTTGTGTTTTTATATGAGTGCACTGCACTGAAAGTTATTCTGTATCTTGGGTTGTGAGTTTGGTTGCAGACTTTAGACTCCCAGGGGTGCTCTATGGTTTAAAGAGTCTCTGTTTCTACTTAAAAGACCAAACCCTACGCAGTAATCTACCATTCCTGGATAAGACTGTGGCAGACTGGCATTTGGCAGCCAAGAAAGCTGCAGGGAGGAAGTGATATAACCAACGTAAAACCCCATCCTCAGGTCAGCACAGCAGGTAATACGCTTTCCCACAGCCCACATACAGTCCACAGAATAACTGACTTGGACTGATTATATTATTAAAGAAAACAAATATCATGCAGGTCACCATGTAGCATTCAGGCTACAAATCTACTCATTTAGATGAATAATACTGAAGATTTTCACACTGTTTCTTGTAGGTGATGATTGTCATTTGTAAGTCTGCACCAGAAAATTTCTCTTAAACTTTTTAACAAATTTTCTTTGACACAACTGATTAGGGGTTGTACAGACTAGTCAACTAGTAGGTTTCTCAACTTTACTGCTGTGCCATGATGCTTTAAGTATCATGTCAACTAGTCACTGATCACGTGACAGTAACAATATGGACGCCTCAGAGAAGACAGGTGAGGAGCCCAGTGGGTCATTGCAGCAGACTGGCAGCTGTTCATCCAGTGTGTGGAAATACTTCACTAAAGATGAAGCCCATACTACTGTGACATGCACAATATGTAAGTCAGTCCTGAAATACAACATAAGTACTACTGCAACGCACACTCATCTGAACAGGCAGCTGCTAATGCTAGTAAGGGAACGGTCCAAATCCTCTTGACATCAGTCTGTTAACAGCTTCACCAAACGACCTCTGGTAACAGAATGAAGGAGGCTGCACATCAACAGTTTGTTGGTGAATTTCATTGTCAAAGCTATTTTACCTTTAGCTGCAATACACGGAGAGGGCTTACTTGTTTTTTTGGCTACACTATCCCGTTTAACAACACGCTGTGGAGTACTATTAAATGCTACTGATGGTCAGGGTTGGGTAGTAATGGATTACATGTAATCTAGATTACGTAATCAGATTACAAAAATCAAGTAACTATAATCAGCCCAGATTACAATACAAAAATTGTGTAATCAGATTACAGTTACATTGTTGGGGATTACCTGATTACATTTTAAAAAGAACATGTTCACTTTTGTTCTATGATATGTTTACAGACTTATTTACAGACTTATTTTGAGATTTTGAAAGACATGTTGTGGATATGTTATGAGAAATGTTCAGAAAGAGAAATATGAGAAAATATAGAAAAATGTTTTAGGCATGTTTTTAGTTGTAAACATTCAATATGATGTGAGAAAAGAGTTAAACAGGTTGATATGAGGATATGGTCTGAAAAACGGATATGTTCAGAGTAAAGAAAGTACTTAGTAATAAATATAAAGTTTTTAGTTAATACAGTTTTTAGTTAATTCACAAAGGAATGCTTTACTGAGAGCAAAAAGTTTTCTTAGATGTAATGAAATAATAAAGAGAAAAATAAAAAGAGAATTCATTGATCAATTCTGTGACGGTGTCTTTTACTTAAGGTGCATATTTATTGAAGTAATCTAAAAGTAATCAGATTACGTTACATGTTTTTGGTAATCCAACTGATTACGTTACTGATTACAAAAATTGCCATGTAATTTGTAGTCAGTAATGGATTACATTTCAAAGTAATCTGACCCAACCCTGCTGATGGTGCTGAGTTGCAGCCTGTTGCAGCCAGGATATACCGTAAATTCCAGACTATAAGCCACTGTGTTGGCTGTTTTCGAAAAAGATGCTGGTTATTTTGTTGAGCAGCCGGGTTACTGCACTTTTGCTGCCGTGTTACAGGCAAGCACTTTTACAAACATATTAAATTTAGCCATTTAACGTTATTGCCTCGTCAAGCGTTGTAAGCTTTGTTTTTTGTTATACTGCACTACTACGGTACTATGACTGCAGGAAGTGCGCTAGGAACGCACCGTTGTATTATTTGTGCACTGCACGAATGCTGTTTGTAATGTCAAAGATGTGAAAGTTTGATCGATTGATTTTTTGTTTGATTGATCGAAAGATTTGTCAAATGTAAATAAATGGTAATTTCTGTCCTGACAATCCCCTCCGTGGTAGAAGAAACCCTTACGGTTATTAAACATTAAAACACCAGCGGTTTATAGTCGGGTGCGGCTTATATATGGCACAATCTGTAGTTTCCCCAAAATTTAGCTGGTGCGGATTATATTCAGGTGCGCCTTATAGTCCGGAAAATACGTATGCAGCACATGAGCTGTCTGTTCTCAGCATATGTATTCAGGTCATAAAGATTTCATTGTTGCAAAGCATTACTTTCTACTGTGATTTTATTAGTGATGTCATCAGCAAGTAGTAGACATGTAACTATAATAAACACACACACACCGCAATTACAGAGACATAATCAATCATCACTTAGCCAGTCAGAGAATGAAATAACCTGTTTTTCCCGTGAACAACAATGTATAAAAGCTCCTCGTGTTCCACACTTACGAGACTTGGAGAGGAACAGACCAGAATCAATAAAAAAGCAGCTAACCCTTGCCAATCATCAGCACCCCTTTCTTAATCCAGTCGTCTTTTAATTGGGTATGAGAGATACTAATCTTTCAGATAATCTGGCTAAAGCTCAGTTGGAACCCCTATAAACAGATTGCTAATTTGTATTTGGGAAAACAGATGGAGGTAGTTTTAAAAGAATGAAAGAGGCCAAGATTGCACCAGTCAGTTCTGCTTTTAGATTAAGTTAGAAGCTTTAGCGAGAGCTATGTTGTCATTGGCATTACTGTTCGATCAAACCCCAAATTTGCTCTGAGATTGACGCCTGAGCAGCAATTCCAGAAATGCAATTCCAACCGCACTTCTTTTCTTTTGAATTAAGTAAAATGTTTATCGAGAACTGCAGAAGGGAATGAAAGACAGAGCGAGAAGAGAGTTGGAGACGTATGAAGTGGGATGGCAGGAAGAAGAGAACAGGGGAGGTTATTTGAATTATAACTTTGTTTACATCATTAAGTCAATGGTGGTGTCTCTCAGGTTGCCCTTGATCATGACAAACACCAAATTTGCCACATCATGCTTCTGATGTCCCTCCTCCGCCCTCCTCTTTTCCTCTAGATCCACACACCTTGTAACTTGTTCCTTCCTCTGTCTTTTTCCGTCTTGTCTTAGCATCTATTAGAAGATATTTCTGAAACACCCCGTACTGTCCACCGATCAGGCATAACATTAAAACCACTGACAGGTAAAGTAAATACCACTGACCATCTTGTGACAATGCGATGTTCTGCTGGGAAACGTTGCAATGACACTCCTTGATGGCAGCAACCATCCTCAGCAGGATGCAGTATGACACAGGCCCACACACAAAAATGGTTTCAACCGATAGGACCCAAAGGCCCCCACTAACAACATTTTGTTGTGAAACCACAGGACACCCTCAGAAGGCCCATGTCCATTCTCTGATGAGTCACAAGACGCAAGGGAGACCTACACAATATTAGGAAGGTGGTCATAATGTTATGCCTGATCCAACAAGTCCTCCAACTTATACGACCACAGTGGTCATTTGTACATGCTCTGGAAAACGACCCATGGGGTCGTTTCTTGCACTAACGCTCCTACCGGTAACAGGAGAGTATTGCGGATTGCGGGGATTAATCAGCGACATCGATATGTCATAGTTGGACGAATTAAGGTAAGTACAGCAAATGTGTTTAATTAACATTTGAGAACAATATAACATGTTGTCAGCTCGTTTTAATGTTGATTCACCTTCTAGTATACTATCTAGAATTACCACGGGGGATAATTAACATTATAAGAGCTAACGTTAAATTAAAACAACTAGCCAAAAGTTATTTTTTTGAAAAGTAAGCTAGCTAGCTAGCTAGCATGATAACAGTTATGTAAATATGACTTTTAGAAGACGTCAGGACATGCACAGGTGAATATCATGTTCGTAACCATGTTGCTAAAGCTAAATAAAGTTGTTTAAAAAGTGAAAACCTGGAATGGAAAAGGACAGACAGATAAGACAGGTGTCCATTGGTGTCTGTAAGCCGCTTTTCAAATGCTATTATCATACTTTACATATTTAATTTACCAATCACAGTATCTATTGTTCTGAAGAGAAAGCGTGTGTTGAAGTAGTTGAGTAATATATTAATTTATAACTGCCCTATGTCTGAAATCAGGCATGGTCCCTGAGAACTTGAGGCCCTCTTGACAGGTCAGAGTGATCATTGGATTTAAAAGTGTGAAGTAGTACACAATGTACATACTAGATTGTGTACTACATGCATACTGTGTTACATAATGCACCTTTTTATCTAACTTGGCTACACTAATTTATCGCGTCATCTTCAGATATAGGCTGTTGACCTGGTAGAATGTGGATCATTTTACCAGGTATTCTGATTACAAAATGCCTATATAACTGAGGAATCAATGTGTCGTTGGAAATTGTACATTTTCCAATAATCTTAAAGCAATTTAACACTTAATGCTGTCTATCTATCTGTCTTGCAGTGGGACAAAGTGGAAAAACTCCCGGGAGCCAAAAGACAACATTCAAAGTTAACATCCTGAAATAGCCAATTAATTGTTTGACACTGTTACTGTGTCATAGTGATTTTGTTATTGTTGCTGTGTTGTATGCCAGTTATGGAGACTGACAGTTATTATATATTCTTTGATATAACTGCTTTACGATCTGTTTTGCTTGATCTTTGAGGAGACAGGCTACATGAATTAATTAATTAATTCATCTTCTATACCCGCTTATTCCTGTTAAGGGTTGCGGGGTCTGCTGGAGCCTATCCCAGCTGTCATCGGGTGAGAGGCGGGCTACACCCTGGACAGGTCACCAGTCTATCGCAGGGCTAACATAGAGAGATAGACAACCATTCACACTCACGTGCACACCTATGGCCAATTAGAATCACCAGTGAACCCAACCAGCATGTCTCTGGACGGTGGGAGGAAGCGGGAGTACCCGGAGAGAACCCACGCAGACACAGGGACAACATGCAAACTACACACAGAAAGGCCCAGTCGGCCCATGGATTCGAACCGGTGACCTTCTCGCTGTGAGGCATCAGTGATAACCACTCTGGCTACATGAATGATAAATGTTAATGTCTGGTAATGTTTTAAAATAAAATACCTGCCACCTGTCTCTGTCTGTGTTCATTTCCATTCAATTCAGTTTCATGATTGTTTGCAATTTATAAATTAGCAGCCTGAATAGGTTTGTTTTCACTAAAAAAGGGTGAGGGGTTAACAGACAACTTCATCCAATCACACCCATTATTACAGTAGCTTAGCCAGCATAAAAGACAAGCCCATGTTATCGAGAAGTACATTCTTACCCATCAGCTGAATTTTTGTGCTTATATTGCTTGTTGATCACTCAGAGTTGATTTAGTTTTGATTAACATTTATTGTTAAAGGCATAAGCCGTGAATCTGTAGTTACACTATAGGTGAGGATAGAAGTTACAATATTCTGAAACCCTCTGTCGCATATCCACATTAGTGTTTTGTTGAGATGCTGTTTTTTCATTGAAACACACAAATGAACCACAGATGTCAGAAATTACCTATTGGACATCATAACAACGGTATGTGTAACTGATTTACTCAAAGTCCCTTGACAAATAGCTGTTGCGATGTTAGTTTTCACACCGGTTCAAGATGTCTGGTGGAATTAATTGGCAAAAACAAATGAGCAGATACAATATAAATTACTAATTCAGTTGTAAATCTGTCAGATATTATTACCTTACATGATTTTTTTCTCATTGTTAAAAAAAAATACTTATATCATGGGCTGAGCCCTCAAAAGGCTCTCTGAATCTAAGCCTGGGCACAGCTGTGTTCACGAAATGTGAAAATCCATACTTTGTTGTAGGACTATAATAAATATATTGTTGGAAAGGTCTCAACCTGGGGAATAACATGTTAGTTTGGGGCTTGTAACTGACTCCTTCGTTGAACTATTGACCTTTGAACCCTGACTTCTGAGAATTTTTGAAGGCTTGTAATTCTGCATCAAAAGGGGCTATAGACATGGGACAAAGTGGTGTAGAAAGCTTATGAACTTTGCCTTTTGTGCCTGTGTGACTATACCTAGTGGATATAGACAGCAAGTGGGAGCGCTGTCCAAAATGGTATCTTGTCACCCACTTGACAATTATATGCTTAAATTTTGGTCACAGAAATGTGTTTCCCACACCCTTAAACCCCCGGCTATGTATTCATTTTATTATTTATAACCTCCTATTCAAGGAAATCACTAATCGTTGTAGAAACTACAAATCCCGTGAGCTGCGACATGTAGCTTGATACCAAGTCACGTGATATTTGTAGTTTTTTCAGTTTTCAAACATATATGTTAAAATAGGGTTGTAAAAAGATATATATACTGATTACATCGAATATCTAGTATTGCCGAACTAGCGATGACATTGTTTTAAGTCGATATATGTTAAGAAAAAGTAAAGACAGTTTATTTAGGATGTGTTTAGAACCGCGCAATATAGATTTACGCCAAACAGCAATGCAGTTTGGTTCTCCTGCTTCATAGAACAGTAGGCAGGGTTTGGATTGGTTTATCTGCTGAACACATGAAATATTTACTGCAGCCGAACTTGTAACGGCAGTGATTATAGTTGCTTTAAGTTAAGAAATGGCACAGAACACTGCATTTTAGTCGTTTATTTGAAAATATTATGTAGCTTTGCTGTAGCTTGGTTGAGCGGCAGAAACCGAACGCAGCCAATCCATGGCGGACAGCTATAGACAGGAATCGAATGAGTCCAACTACGTCCAACTAGGCTTTCTGCCGACCTCATAAGATTCTTTTAATAATACAGTTCAAAATACACGTGTGGACCAGGTTTAACGAATGCATTGAGTAATATGGCATTACTAGCATTCACTTTGAGGATGTGGGTAGTATTTTCACACTAATCGGCTCGTTTTCTACCCCGGGATGACGACGGAGGTTGACCGGCGGATCACCTCAGGAGACCGGCTGCTCGCCTCTGAGATGACACGCTGCTCCTGGTTCCACAGGTGGCGCTTCACTTCTCCGAAAACATCGGAGCAAACTTCCAACCAGGCGTTATTTGGATAAACTGATCACATATTGGGGATCTACACGGTTACTTTCTCGCATGAAAAAATGTTAAAACTTAATAAAGTGACGTATTAACAGCTCTAGAGCGGGAATTAAAACAGCTTTTAGCCTGCTTATTACGATGCCGCTAGAGGGCACTAGCGCGGCTAGTCACCCCCAAACGTAACACTGAGTCGTAATTTGGGTGCATGCAAAACAACAACTGTGGTCGTTCTGTAGAGGAGGACAGTCTGGCCTGATCGGTGTATGTCAACCACTGATGAAAAAAGAGGCATACGACTCATACAAAAGCACACACAGTGAGAGAAACATTTGAAAGGATCAAGAAAAGAACGAAAAGATGGATTGGATGACCAAATGCACCAATTCACAGATGGGAGAAAGCAGAGGTCAGTTATGTATGCATGGAGGAAGAACAATTGTATACCTCCAAAGGGATACAGACCCAGTGCTGGGCAAGGCTTCCACCCTCATTAATCAGGACTGGTCAAGGGTTGGCATGTTAGCTATCACACACTGTGAAAGGGCATTGTAGATGGCACAGCTGGCGCACAATGTGACAAGGCCAAACAGTGGGGCATGTTGCAGCCAGACGTGAACTCCGTCTCCCTGTGGTGAACCAGGGGAGTGGTCCTCGATATTAAAAGGACAACAGAGGCTGCATCTGGTCAATGGCATTTTAGCTTAGCGTGCAAGACAATGAACTACAAATGGCACTTGACTGTCCTACCATCATACGCCTTGCATGTGGCTTTCCTGGAGTGAATAGGCAACCACTGGGTGCAACTATTGATGCAACAGATTTGTGAAAGGCTTTTGATTGCACCATAATGAGATTATCCTGGTGGAAGTAGCGTATGTCTAATTGGGCTCGCATGTGATAATCAATCTATATTATACTGGAATTGAGTGTAACCTAGACCGTGAAAAATAAAAATTGGGGAAGATAATAGCATGGCTATAAGATAATAGCCACAATGTCCCAAAATATGCTTTTGCTGGGTTTGACTTTTCAAAAACTCTAGGCTGAATTGCCTCTGATCATCTACACAATGCCAACTAACAAGAGTATGTGCCAATAGATAGGGCTAATTCCCATCTGATTTGACCTGAAGTAGAGATAAAGTTGTTTTGCCTGTCTTTGAAAGTACTTAAGGGCCTATTGGATGTTTTGTCAGGTAGATATCTAGTTCAGGCGAGAGCCTAGTGAGGCATTGTGTTTTGGGATGCCTTCCTGAATCTGATGAATGAGCAGCAGAAATGGAGCCATTAATCCAAAGACTTTAGGGAGCCGTTTCAGGCAGAAGCGATGAGGAGAGGAGGAGAAGGAGGAGAAATCAATCTTGCTGCCTCCCTACACTCCCCCTCCTCCTATGTTGCTCTCCTGTTACCTTATTGCGTTTTTGTCTTCTGTTTTTGTTCTTCATGTTTTCCAGTGTTTTTTTTTTTTTCATTTAATACATTAATTGTTTATTTCTCATTTAATCTTGGACAGTCTTTTTTTCCTCACATACTGTATGGTTTCCCCTCTAACCAGCTCAAGCGGGGAAATTATAAACACTAAACATATATAATGTGCAATAAATACGTTATAGCCAAGGTTAGGAAAAGATCATGGTGATGGCAGTCAAACTGTGCTTAAATTAGTGTAGCTGCAAAGATTTAAAATCGACAAAATGAAGTTATCATATCTTAAGTTCAGGAACAAGACCATGCCCCATGTCATTCGATTTCCCACGCTTACGTATAAAGATGTGTCTTAACCTTCTCCCTCTGTGTTCGTCTCAGTTCTCAACCTCCATCCTTCTGTTTTCTTGTATTCCCCTTCCACCCTTCATTAAATGAACCAGGGGACCAAGGAGCCAAAGCTTCCCGAGATGTACCCCGACCCTGAGTCTCGATCCCCGGGTTCCTCTACCATCATCCATCTACACATTCTGGTCCCTTCGTCCATTCCTTTTGACACCTCTCATAAACTTCTTTGCATCAGTTAAGGCATTCTCTTTGTTAGTGAAATGAATATTATTGCTGTTGGATAAAGAGTACAGCCATCTAACATGAATGTAATTTCCAATCATTGAATTCATTTGGGAATGTGAGCTGTTTGTAACTCGTTACAATCGTAATAATGCCGCATATGCTCACACATTCAAGGGATTTGTCTTGATTTTTGTTGATCTAAATATAGGTCTAAGTAAGAAATAAGCTCAGTTAAAAATATACAAAGAGTATATAAAATGTCTAGTAGAAGAAACCATTGTATAGAAAAGGAGTTGTACAGACTGGCCATGGACTGCACAACAAACAAGGTGACAAGAATAATGGAGGACTGTTGACATAGAAAATTATGTATAAAAAAACAGATCTTTTTAGTCAAGCTTGTTATACATGCACAAGTTGACATTTAAAGACAGAATGGTCAGGAAACAACTTACCCCTGTCAGGAAATGTAGTGCAATTGAGTGCGGTACTGCAGTAAGGGCATGTACTCCCAAAGCTGGCTGCCCTCTACATCCAACAAAACTAGTGGGTGCTTTTCAATACGGCCTCATTGGCCTTGCACACATGACCTAATGATTCGTGCTGGTCTTTGTGCTGTTAAAAGAGATCGGTGTGCCTCTTCTTCTCCCCATGGGGAGGGCCTCTGCTACTCGTTTTCTCTCTTTCTGTGTTTTTGATTCTCTTTTCTTTATTCATAAAGACAACAAAACACTTTTTTTTAAAAAAAAAGATAAAAAAGAAAAGAAAGTAAAAGAAGCGCGCTTCCCTCTGGGAGAAACATCCACGGGACCACTTTGTGTTCCTGACCGTGCGCATGTGTTTATAGGGCTGACATTGCATGAGTGTGTCTGTATGTGCGCACGTGTGCAGGAGGAAGCTACATATTAGCGAAACTACACTGGCCAAAGGCTAGAAATACAATTAACACTAGAGAACCACACCAGCTCCTGCCACGACAACAAACACACACATACAAATACCGGAGGCTCTTATAGCTTCAGCATTAGCTGCGGACTGCTGATATGTTGCAAAGGCAGCACTTCAGGAGCCTCACACCAAAGAAACAGCCTAACCACGGACACACACACTCAAGGCAAGCTCTCCCGTACAGATGACCCTTGCAGGCAAACAAGCAAGATCAGACGAAAACCCTCATGGAGGCTTTTCCCTTCCTCAGATTTAACAAGTCTGGGGGTGTGTGTGTGTGTGTGTGTTTGTCAGTGGAAGGATTTATTGCATAGTCGAACCTTTCATAAAGTAACACATACTGAAGTCACACACATGCTCACACTCTGTCTTCACCAAAGCACTTAAGGACATTCTTAGCTTCACCTCATTAATAAAATCAAAAGTGGAGTATGTAATATGTCATCACTGAAGTACCTCAATAACCTCATCAAATTATCAGCCCTTTAATCATGATGGCTTTGAGAATGCCATTAATCTGGCTCATTGCCTCCACACACACACACAGACACACAGGAAAGTCCTTATATGCTTTCTCAGTTTAGAGAAGAAATGTTCCAAAAGCCTCAATGTACACAAAGTCAGACACAATGACTGTATGGAGAGGAGCACACAAAACAAAACATCCGAAGACACACTCCAAACTCATCGCTAACACACTCGAGAGTAGCAGCAGACAAGGCGACACCCTGTAGCTCCGCGTCTTGGATAAATTGGATTAAATCGACTAGTAGCAGATGCCTTTTAGTGGATTTTAATTATGCCTCCCTGCATGGGGCCAGCTACTGGGAGTTACACCATAACTCATCACATCTGAGTTAATGGCAGAATTCCTTTAAACTTCGGAGGACTTCTAAGCTAATTTGAGACAATGATCTCACAAAGATATGATTACGTTACTATTTTTTAACTTTTTTTTAAAAATAAAGTGGTTGCATATAATTGCACGTAAAACTGATGTGATCTGATTTATATACTTGCATCTTGAAAAGGGGTAATCTGTATTTTTCACGCCTGGTGTTAAATGCCCTATGTGCTTCATATTGCACACTTCTGGAACGTCAACTAACAGTTTCAAATGATTGATATGGAAATGTTACAGATTTCTACCAAGGAACCATTGTAGGCAGAAGTCAAGCACCCTTACTTGCTGCAGAACAACAAATTGAATGCCTTCCAGCTTTAAAGTTACTGTACTATAGCGAATCTGACCTCTTCCACCTCTTCAGCAGGACTGATACAAGATGAACATATACTGTAATATCAAAAGCCACAAGAAGAAGAAGAAGAAGAAGAAGAATGCTCAGAGCCAAAACTACGCAGTAATTTAATCCAAAATGGAGCAGAAAGGAAATCTATTTCAAATTCTGTTTTATTAATACCATCCCTGCCTACAGGCAGGGAAAGGACAATTGAGTTGCAGCAATTTGCAGGACATGGTAAGAGAGACGAGGGAGACAGGGATCCAGAGACGAAAGAGAAGGGAGGGTGCTGAGGTTTAGAAACGGGGGGAAAAAAAAAGAAAAAAAAAAACGAGAACCATAAAAGGAGAAAATCTAAATAGACAGACATAGAAGAGATCAGCGAAAGAGGGACAGAGTGAGCAAACAAAAGGAAATAGGAAAGTAGAAATAAATAATATAGATGTCCAGTCAAAAACAAACTGAATGTAAGAAACATAGAAAGTAATAGAGAGGAATAGACAGAATGGGAGAACTAGAGGGGATGAGAGGAAGATTCAAAGCAGTGACATAATGAGCCAATTGATGGTGAGGCCTGGGGTTAAGCACCTGAAGCCAGCCAGTAATTGGCTGAGAATGACAGATTGACAGACAGAGAGATATAGGCTGTGACCTGGAAGGAGAGCGAGCGAGAGAGAGAGAGAGAGAGAAAGAGAGAGAGGGATGGAAACAGAGAGAGACGGAGGGAGGTGCAGAATGTATTTGTCTTCTGATAAAAAACGTCATTGTGACTGGGAAAGAGGAGGAAAGGATGGGAGACGCTTGAGGGCCTAGAATAAAAGCATGACTACTGCTGCTCGTTACAATAATGTCACTCAGCCAATTATATCCATAACAGTTAGTTAAATTATAAAAGAACACGTCTTTTACTTTGGCTCCTCAAGAGAGTTTGAGATTGAGGCTGTGCTATGGCACCTCGAGTGGGTCTTGTTTTATAACTTATCTTTGAGGACGGATCTCTTTTTTTTTTTTTTTTTTTTTTTTTAAAAAAACCTTTTCCCTTGATCACTATAGAATGATCCCTCGCCGTGCCTTTTAGAGCCGTGCTTTGAAACGGCGTTGGTGAGGGAGGAGGATTAGAGTCAGTCCTGGTGACATGTTGAAGAGTTTTTGGGAATTTTATCTATAGCTCATTTTTACAAAGACAAATCCGTGTCCCCTGTTGATCTTTTGTTCGGCAGCAGCTTTACCAAAGACTGAGCCGTCATAGTAACACAGTCTAGTCATCTAGTCTAGCCAAATCTGAAAAGGGTTGTGACATTCTTGGTCAAAATACCACATGAACTCTAAGTTAAATAAAGCAGGACTGAACTGTCTTATTAACATTACCGTAACAACCCATTTTAAAAGTAACAATGACTGTGCCAGTTTAGCTCTGGCTCCAAGACTTCTACATTTGCACAATAAATTGGACGCACAATTACTGTAGAAAGGTCACAGAAAAGATTTCTTTCTCCATTAAGTTGAGGAATATTCTTTGACAGCTGGCACTGGATGTATGTAAAGCAGGGTTAAAGGCAGACTTAAAGAAAGTTAAAATTAAACACGTTAAAGAGAGTCATTCAGCTGTCTGGCAGCAGCATGGGAATGACAGTAAATGTGAGAAAATTATCTGTGATGGCATCCAGTCAAACTTATCATTCTGTAATCACAGCAGACCCTGATCAAGCATGTCAACAAGACATCCAAGTTAACATCTTAGCTCCATATTATCTCATACAGTAAACCTCTCAGTCTGGCCCAGAACAGACCACTGCACACCAGGTTGGACCGTGGACCCAAGAACCAAACCTTGCTATCTATGCTATCTTTCTGTGTGGAGTTTGCATGGTCTCCCTGTGCCTGCGTGGGTTCTCTACGGGTGCTAAGACATGCTTGTTAGGTTAATTGGTGATTCTAAACCAATTAACCATTCTAAGGTGTGAGTGCGGTTGTCTGTGTCTTGCTGTGTTAGACTGGCGACCTGTCCAGGGTGTACCCCGCCTCTCACCCAATGACAGCTAGGATAGGTTCCAATAGGTATGGATAGGTATAGGTATTGCTGTTTTTCTTTTCTTGTTTGCTTTCCCCATGCAATTACACACTACGGGCCACTGTTTAATAAACAAAGCTTAAAGGGCAAGAAACAAATAATTACCTGCATCATTTGCCAGAATTAAGTTTAGCGATTGTAGTGTCAGGACTGGACTCTGAATCCAGACTTCAACTTGAAGGCAAATATTTAAGAAGCCAAAACCATTTAAGAGAGTGCAGTAACCGGCAGGTATTTCATTTGGAAAATGGTTTTTAACCAGAGCTGGAAAGGTGTTGAGTTTAAATTGGCTCAGTGAGGTCATGTCAAGACAAAAAGCGAGGTCACGGGCAAAAGTCTAGATGTGAAGTGTCATATTTTCCCTTCATTAGCAAAGAAATGGAGAAATCCCTCAACGCTCTTTTATAAATGGTTTGGTGTCAGGCGTGGGGAACAAGACGATTTCTGACACCTTAAATAAACCACAGTGCAGCCTCTATGTGAAACATTATGATTTGTACATAAGTTGCTGTTACGTTTCCCCTTTTAACGGTTTCCCCTTGTATATATACTGCATCAGACACTGACAACATGCTATTATCCATTAATTAACACATATGGTAGCTCCTCCAAGTTTGTCATTTTCACACTTGTGAAATAATAGCTTCTCACCACAGCGTAGGCCAAGTGTCGACACATTTAAATGACTTAGAACTAAAACAGTACAGTCAACAGTCTGTGGCAGATTTTTTAAAATTGTTTTGGAATCTTTTGCGGCAGTTACACCGACGGAGAAGAATAAACACCTTAGCTAACAACTCAGTTTGAAACTGTTCACTCATGATGTCATTATAATGATGGATGCAAGTTCATCAAGAAACTGCATTAGCTGTTTAGTGAACATCCTCTAATATTTTAATCTTAATTACTACTAAAAGGTTGATAAGATATGATTTTCCTTCATCAGCAGCCATTTGATGCAGAAGTGACACGTCTGTCTTTTAATGTTCGGCTATGGCAGAGTAGAACAAAACAGAAAAGCCCTTTTAAAGTTTGAGGCCACCGTGTCTTGCTTTTGATTTAATGAGTGATTTAGAGAGTTTCTTTGTCCATCTACAGATCGAAGAGATGATGAGGTCGTGTTTGGCTTTATGCTGAGACGCTCTTTTCCAAATGTCACAACACCGGTGCCGCATCGAACGAGCATCTTGCCGCACACCCACTGTGCCTTTGTGAGTGTCTTTGTGTTCATGTTCTGCTGTGAGAGGTGTTTGTATGAATGCACTCCTGTGTGTGTGTTACAGGGCCAAAGATCAAGACTCTCCAAGACCATTAAGGTCTTTATGCTTCCACATGTGTGTGTCTTTGTTTCTGTTTGTGCATGAGAGTGCTAAGTGTCAGCAACTGTTGTCTTGTCCTCCAGTTTAATGGGGGAGTATTGACAGGCGTCCCGTGAAACGGCTGTTCTCTACTGGAAAAACAGACAGCAGAATAAGATATATTGAATCCTGCTCCTCTTCAAGAAAAACAGCGGCAGACATTTGGAGCCAGAATGAAATAGAGCTAGTGATTATATCACTATTATTTCAGGCTTTTGGATGTTCACAATCTACAACAAACATGAAATCCCAACAGCTAACCTCTTTAAGTTCATAAGTTATGTTTCTAATGACTTGTGGTGAGCAATTGTTGGAAAGCTCTTGGTCACTAGTGCAGGAGTTACTGTTAAAGCTCTGAGGAGCCTCCAGATGATCCAGTTTGATCCAGGGATTCTGCATGGAGCAGAGTTACAGGAAAAGTTCATATTTCTCTCTTGTCAGTTTCCATTTCCTAGACCTCATAGTACCTAATACCAATAAAGACATTCATTTTCAGTGTGCAAGTTTTCAAGAGTTTCCAAAAGTAGAAGAGGCTGAATCTTTAGAGTTTAAGGTCCTCTCCTGGGGAAACAGCTCCCAGTTTTATGATCTGGCTTCTGAACTATTCTTTAGATATGCTGCTATAGGCCTAGGTCGCTGGCGGACTTCCCATGATGCATAGCATACCTCTCCGCTTCCACCTTTCATTTGCCATACATCTATGGACAACTACTGCAGGTATGCTTTGGATTACATGTATACATCTCACCCATTCTGGCAAATCTCAAAAATGATCGCATGGTTCACAGTAGGGGTTGCATGACTTTTAAAGTTAACTATTATGTGGTGAAAGTCAAGTCGACCCCGATTAGTCACTGATGACGTCACTAATAAAATCACAGTAGAACGTGATGCTTTGCAACAATGAAATCTATATTCTTGACCTGAATACATATGCTGAGAACAGACAGCTCATGTGCTACATACTGTGTGCTGCAGATATGTATAGCCTGTATAAAAACAAGCTGCTACTCAGCACCATCAATAGCATTTAATAGTACTCCACAGTACATCCTACAATTCACATCAGCCATCGCTGTGATTCCAGCAGAGTTCAGATTTGTTAAGCGAGAAAAAATATATATTTAAATGTAATGGCAAGAAGAAAGGGTTGGCCTGCTTGCTTCTTTCACATTTGAAATATGTTCCTCTTCGTTAACACTTTTTTTTTTTTTTTTAGAGTAACATCACGCCACATTTTGACCTCCCACCAGCGCCTCTAAATTAAAGGTTTTCTGGATTTAATGCGTAACTGGACCCACCATAGCACTGTTAGTGGTAACATTACTTCATAATGTAATTCTCCACTGTAAAATCCCTGCATTTTTTAATGCACCAGCAGATGATAGAGTGTGTATGAAAGGATGAAAGGAAAACTTTGCACAAACCCTTGTGCACTCATCACCGTGACACACACAAAACATAACCTTGATAAAGATCCTGTGGATAAAATCTCAGTTGGGGTGACTATTAAACAACTTTGAAGCTGTATGCAAATGTCTGTGAAGGTTCTCAGTCATCCAGGTCATGGTATATCCAACAAAGGTTAAAAAAGGCAACTGTTTTTGTCCCCCTCCTCTTCCCTATGAATGGTGCTCTAACGACCCTTGTCCGTCAGAGGCTCCAGTGTCAAGGTGTGAATGAGATTGAAACTTCTTGGGGACAGAAGTTAAAACTGTATTGTAAACAGATGGCAGATTAAATCTCAGTCCACCTCCTCTGTTTAGTGAAGGTTTTTCCAGTCTGACATAGATGGCTTCCTTTACTCCTCTTTCAAACCATCGGTCTTTGCTGGCTAAGATTTGGACGTTGTTATCTTCAAAGGAGTGTCCTTTGTCCTTCAGGTGTAGGTGGACCGCTGAATCGTTTCCTAATGAGCTGGCTCTCCTGTGCTGGTACATGCGTTTATGGATGGGTTGTTTGGTTTCCCCAACAAGCAAGTTTTTTCAGGAGGAGTTCCTATTTAAACCACAGACTTCCCACCAGTCCCCTAGAACTGAAGAAGCTACTCGGATGAGTGGTGAAACGTCTTCTCAAAAAACTCTGCAAGTCCAGTTGCCTTTTTTGAACCTTTGTTGGATATGCTGTATGCAAATGTTGAACTCGGGGCTGATAAATAAATAATGCTGTGTTTATATTATTGAACGCCTTCACAAGGCAGTAGGCAAACTTTCATAAGAAGCTAAACAAAGCTCTCATCGGCATGGCTTTTATCCCAACCCAAAATGTCGGACCCCGTCCATCACAGAAAGAAAAGGACGGACTCGATTTATCCCTTGCGAATCTCAAATGAGAGAAACAGAACGCGAGATTGAGTTTTGGGCTGGCGAAGAAGAAGAGGCTGGCAGATTTTAAAATTACACACTGATTTCATTCAGTTCATTTCAAAAGGTGCTTTACTGGCGAGGAATAAAGAAGCACTTATTGCCAAAGCAAACACAATATGAGCAGACAGAGATAGCAGCAATTGCAATGAGGCAGTAATAATTTCAATCTTTCCCTGTGTCTCTCGCATTATCCTCCTTATCTTTGTGTCTTTGTTTCTATCTATCTCAAGCCCTCTCTATTCCCTTTCCCCCGCCTCAGTTCCTGTATATTTCGTTTTTTTTCTACGGCAGTATTATTTTATTTGTATTCCTCACCTACCTCTTTTTCCTTAGTTTTTTTCCTTCTGTCTTTGTCTTTCACCTTTTCTTGGTATCTAAATGTCTCCCCCTTTACGATCTTCCTCCTTATTACGCTTTAACCTTCCTTGTTTTTCTTCCTCTAATAATCATATTCTTGTTTCTTTTTCCCCTAATTTACATGCGCCTCTACTGCTTCCCCCCTCTCCCCTGTAGCTCCCATCAGTAGTTAGAATCTGGACAAAGAACAGAGAGGTCACTGAAGTCTGCTGGCTACTCTTAATGAGCTCAACATATACACCCCAAACCCTACATGCAACGGTACAGATACACATTTGTGTGCTGACATGTGACGCATTTTTACACAACAAGACTGTACTGTTTACTTGCATGTACACGCACACAAACAATCTGCCCTACTGGCTCTTGTTGTCTGCTTTGGTGAGTGAATTCCTTTTGCTTCCACTTCATTGGTAACAGGGAGAGCACCCGTGTGTGTGTGTGTGTGTGTGTGTGTGTGTGTGTGTGTGTGTGCACTTGTCAACCAGCGTAACAGTGGACATCGGCGTCGTTACACACCAACAAACAGGGGACTTACAGTTGAACAGGGCACATTTTTTAAGTCCCCTGTTTGTTATGCCTTAAATCAAGCTAAAATCATGTCTAAGACGCTCTCGTGAAATTTTTTAATATTAAGCAAAGTGGGGACTTGCAGGTATGTGAGTGTTAAACCCCATACTCAGCGGTGCCTCTGCTGACTGGAGCATGGATTTTCACACGTCATTCACACGCGTCGTTTCTTAACACTCCTCCATTGTCTGAATGGCTTGCAGCCCCAGCCAGTCATTCAGATAGTAGTAGGGCTATTCATCAAACTACGTAGTGAAGAAACCACTCTATTGAAACACAATTCATCATGCATTTGAAACAAAATATAAAGGTTCAGCTTTAGAAGATATCAAGTAGATAAGTTTCGAGCTTGACACTATTAAAATAAAGGACTGCCCAGGAAGCAGGAGATTAAGTAAATTGGAAATAAAATGGTCAGACGAATTAACCTCTTTTCGGTTTTAAGTAAGCAGTAATACCTTATTTAGAGTCTGACTTAATATCAGATTTTGACTAGACCGTAGACCATTTCAAAATACTCACCAAACCAGTTTTCACAAGGCCTGGATGTCAGTTTTCAACGTGTATGCTCAGTCTTTACCTAAAGGAATATAATTTGTTTGTTGTTGTACATTACGGAAAAACGTCCACACTTATATAGCATGGATCGACACAAGTCCACTGATAGCTGACGAATAATGACACAAGTTCGTTCTTGGATAGCATAGAGCAAAAGGCACACTCCAGCATGGATAAATAAAAGAAACTAAATTTAATTTATGATACTTGTGTGAAACTAAAGCTTAATGTGCATTTCCTAATCAGTTTCAAGCTTATGACTGTCTTAAACAAAATGCTACCCACAAGGCAGCAAAATAATTTGTATTATATAATAATTAAGTATTATAGTATACAAAATAGTATACAAAATAAAATAACACCCAATATTTAATTAATAAGTATTTAAAAATTAAACGAGAAGGAAAAGAAAAACAACCAGGATGAAGTTACAAATAAAATGGGTAAGATTATTTATATTTTTATTCACTCTGATCACTTTTATTAGACATTCAAAGCTGTCTAATCCAAATCTCAAAAAACTGCTGCTGAGATTTTACAAGCCCTGGATTCCACTTTATAATAATAATTCACAGATATAGTAATTTGTACATACAGGGATACAATATTTGCTCATACACATTACCAAAAACAAAAAAGGTCCACTGTTGGCTGGCGAATTATGACACAAGTTCCCTCTTGGATAGCACAGAGCGACAGTCATACTCCAGCATGGGTGAAAAGAAGAAATAAGCGAGAATATTTAAAACTTAACTCAATATCTCAACTAAATAATTAAATAAGAATTAAACATGATTAGTTAATATGTTCTTTGTTTTTGTTTTAAATACAGCATGATGGCTCTATTAAAGCGGAATTAAAATGAAGGGCTACTCAAAGGGCAACAGAGTGATAAGGACCTGAAAATCTAAAAATGGGCAAAGAAAATAAAAAAAAAATAAAATGGTTTATAGCCAGATCTTCTATACTTATAGAAATCTATTTTATTTTTTCATTTGCATTACAGCAAAAGGTCCACATTTAAATAGTGTGGAACAACACAAGTCCACTCTTGGCTTCCGAATAATGACACAAGTTCCCTCTTGGATAGCATAGAGCGATACTTACACTCCAAAATGGATGAATAACAGAAAAAAGCAAAATGAATGGTAGTTTTTTGTTTGTTTTGTGGGATGATTTAATGTGTTTTTTGTAACAAAACACAAAGACATTAATGTTTCAAGACAGAAAGGCCTGCATGGCCACCATGAGCATATTATTTACATCTTAATATTAACCTGAAAACTTAGGTCACACTGTTTGAACAAATTTGTCTCTTAAACTAGTAATGTCAGCCCTGTGATGGACTGGCGACCTGTCCAGGGTGTACCCCTGCCTCTCGCCCGATGACAGCTGGGATAGGCTCCAGCAGACCCCCGTGACCATTAACAGGAATAATCGGGTATAGAAAATGAATGAATGAACTAGTAATGTGAATGTTATTTTGACGGTTGTTTTGAGAATAGGGGAATAGATTATTTATCCTCTTCGTATGTTTCATATAATTACCGAGATAGAAAAGAAAACTCTACATCGAAACGGTGAAGTGACACAGCACAGATCCCAACTTTTAATGCTGAATCGTGGTGAGTGCTTTAATGTATGCAGCTATACATTCCTAAGCATGTAGATTCTTTATTCTCTTTGTATGTTTCATATAAACCATACATATGTTGTAGTAAGCAATGTAATTTTACTTAATTTTTTAGGAGGAGTTGCATATTTTTTATGGGAAACAGTGAAGTGACACAGCATCCAAGGTCTTCACAGATCTGAACTTTTAAGGTTGAATTGTAGTGAGTGCTGCTGTCTAAAAGTGAGTGACATCAAGCAGGGAGAGAGTGTGAATCTGTGGTAATGAGGTTATCAGTCCTTCAGTGTCTGCATTGTGGGGGATGGTAACCATTGGGCCTTTCTACCAAGGGCTTCAGGGCTGCTAGCTACTCATAGCCAAGACGACATTTCCAACTCAGACTGAGACACAACTCACGTGAAATGAAAATGATTGATTTAACACAGAAAGGTTTGCAAAAAATTTCACACAAGCTTGCATGGCCACACGAACTTCAGTAGACCAAAAGCATATTACTCATATCCCAATATTGACCTGGAAATTTAGATCCTACTCTTTGATGAAATTAAACTTTTAAATTAGTGTTACAATTGCTTTTAAAATGTTATATTTGGATGGGAATAGAGTGTTGTGACCCATCGCTGGAAACACAAAATATTTCCCAAATACTGGAAGTACAGGATTTAGGAAATTAAATATTTTTTGCTATTTTAGGGAAATGTTTATTTCCCTCAGGAGATACAGAGCAGGAAACACAATAATCAACAATACATGGTTTTCTGTCCTGAAGTATACATGCAGGAGTATGAGTGTTCCACTATTGCATGGGAGACCTATGTCAATTTGTTGATCATTACATATTTCTGGGACTTTCTTTAGTTGTATAGGATAAAGTTCAAAACATTGTTTGACACACAAAGCTCTTTGTGTTGGCTCTGAGAGAAATTGATGAATTACATGTCCATATTTATAGTGTATACAGACAAAAGTTGATAATTACTGATAATGATAATTACTAAGCAAGGAAAGAAATTTTCCTCAACCAATATAAATGACCCAGTACAACTATGGTCCTCACCAGTGTAATCCAACATAAAACCCAAATTTGGGAGGAAGTTTGTTATAAGATTTGCTTCACAGTACCAGGTATTAGTTAGCAATTTGTGCTTCATCCAAAGGACCAGTCACTGTCCAGATAGTTGGCCAGGATGGTATATATTCGCTATCTCACAGAAGGTTCACAGGAGTCTTTGTTGCATTTTGGAAGTTTTGCACTAAACGACACGTGTCCCCTGTTAGATGGTGAGAAGTGACATTCACACTCCCATAGTACAGAAAAAGACATAGACAGCCCTATTTTATACCACCAACAATCACAAACCTGTCCCTCAGCAAAACTGGATGCTTCTGTAGCCTATACTGTATGCTGTCAGATGCAGTTGTTGATAAGATAGAGTACTGGGAGATGAAGGAGGCAGAGGGTCGACCAATGATCACAAACCTGTCCCAAATATTAAAGTACCAGTGCACCGAGCTTGTAAGGGGAATGGGAGATAACACTATGACTGTTTTAGTTCATGTAACGCCCAAAACACTCCTATGATTAATTAAGAGACTAAATGCAACACCTTTGGACGTTGTATCTTTCTTTGCTCTGGGCTTATGCACAGTTTAAAAGTGGAGTTGGACATTGTACACATTGAAATGCCCTAATTCCCCTGTTTGATAGAACTAAAGGACACGTGTCCCCTGTTAGATGGTGAGGAGCGACATTTACACTCCCATAGTACAGAAAAAGACATTTAGAGACTGAACTGAAACACTTAATCAGACGAATAAAATGCTCTAGTATAAAATATTCTGTGGCTGATGTGGACAATTGGAATAAACATTAATGATTCAAGACACGAAGGCCTGCATGGCCACCATGAGCATATTACTTATGTCTTAATATTAACCTGAAAACTTAGGTCACACTGTTTGAAGAAATTTGTCTCTTAAACTAGTAATGTGAATGTAATTTTGATGGATGTTTCGGGAATAAGGGAATAGATCATTTATCCTCTTCGTATGTTTCATATAATTACCTAGCTAGAAAAAAAACCTCTACATTGAAACAACGAAATGACACAGCACAGATCCCAACTTTTAATGTTGAATTGTGGTGAGTGCTTTAATGTATGCAGCTATACATTCCTAAGCATGTAGATTCTTTATTCTCTTCGTATGTTTCATATAAACCATATATATGTTGTAGTAAGCAATGTAATTGTACTTTTTTTTTTTTTTTTTTTAGGAAGAGTTGCATATTTTTTATGGGTCTACAGGAACCTCTACATAGAAACAGTGAAGTGACACAGCATCTAAGGTCCTCACAGATCCAAACTTTTAAGGTTGAATTGTAGTGAGTGCTGTCTGAAAGTGAGTGACATCAAGCAGAGAGAGAGTGTGAATTTGTGGTAATGAAGCTATCAGTCCTTCACTGTCTGCATCGTGGGGGATGGTAACCATTGGGCCTCTCTACCTTGGGCTTCAGGGCTGCTAGCTACTCATAGCCAAGATGACATTTCCAATTCAGACTGAGACACAACTCACGTGAAATGAAAATGATTTGATTTAACACAGAAAGGTTTGCAAAAAATTGAGTGTTTGGAAAGAGTAAGTGAGAGATAGAGCGGAGGAAAGTCTGCGATAAGGAGGGTTAAATGGATGGCAACGAAAACCCAGGTGGTAGTGGTGAGAGTCATCCACCCACCCGAACCAAACTCATGCCCATAAAAGGTTGTCATTCAGCAGTGTGGAAGTATTTTGGATTTAAGCCACACGATGACAAACAGTGTGAGGTGCATAGTTAAGTGTGTTTTGCCCTCGTTGCAGCATTACAAGTTTCCTCAGTCATCTTATGTTTTTTTGTTTTGTTAAAGTTCATCAGTGCAATAAACATTTCGTGAAAAAAAATTGCACCAGAGAAGCGTGATCTCAGTTCTAAGCAAACTTTTTAACTGCAGTGGTTCACTCCACACTTTTGAAGTGTGAGGTGAAACACTTTAAATGAACTATACACTTGTATCTCAGTGGCACACAATACAACTCTAGTTAACCAAACTCAGTGAATAGATGAAGTTTCAGAATTTGTGCTGATCCTGAAAGAAGCTTTGTGTGACTCCTTCAGAGGTCCGTTTTAGCAGCCCATTTCCATACAAGTTAAACTATACAAGTCCAGGATTTAGGATTAAATATTTTGTGTTTCTTGTTTTACTGACAATATTTCAGAAGCAATTGCAACACTAATATATGAGTTTAATTTCATCAATAAGTGTGACCTGTGTTTTGAGGTTAATATTTTGGACAACAGTAAGATGCTTATGGTCTACTGGAATTTGTGTGGCTACGTGGCCCTTTCTGTCTTAAAATAAGCCCCATCAGTATATTGTTGTCCTAATTGTTTCATTTCAGATTTTCTTCATCATATGTGCCCAGTATTGTGTGATACAGTCTATCGTGATCAGAAAAAAAAAATTAACTAAAGGTTAGTGTATTTATACCCATGACAAAAATGGAGATGGATAGTAAGAAACAGCAGCAAATCCAATATCTTATGGTGGTAAAACATAATCTTGCAGTTTTTCATCAGTGCAAGTCTTGGGGTTAATCTAGCCTCCATCTGATTTGTCCTATATATCATCTCTAATAAACTTATAACATACTGGTCTTCCAAGGCAGTACTTACTGTATCATGGACTATATCAACTTATACAGCAATCCCTACAAGGACTGTCCGCTGTTATCCTAACAACAAGCCTTGGATCACCAGCCAGATGAAGGGTCTGCTGAACAAGAAGGAGCAGGCCTTTAGATCTGGAGATGAGGACAAGTTGAAGAGGATACAGTGGCAACTCAAGGTCAAGCTGAGGGAATGTAAGGACGACTATAGGAGGAAGCTGGAGGCCAAACTCCAACAGAACAACTCCCGGGATGTGTGGAGGGACATGAAGTTGATCACCGGCTTCAACATCAAAGCCAAGCAACAGATTCAGCTCTGGACCCCCTGCTGGCCCTCCACCCCCCCACCACTCCACTCTAGTCTTTACACCCCACCCCCCACCCCCAGACGGTCAATCAACAACTCACCAACTGAATATCCTGCTGAAAGCAATCCAAATTCAGAACAATTTCAACAAGTTCAGAAACTTCAAACAAATATAGTCCTCTCTATTTTAGGCAAATGTTTATTCCCCTCAGGAGAAGCAGAGCAGGAAACACAATAATCAGCAATACATGGTTTTCTGTCCTAAAGTATACATGGAGGAGTATGAGTGTTCCACCATTGCATAGGCGACCTATGTCATTTTGCTCGGAGAAAGAGTTGAATTTGTTGAACAGTACATATTTCTGGGACTTTCTTTAGTTTTATAGCATAAATAATTCACACATATAGTAATTTGCACATACAGGGCTGCAATATTTGCTCATACACATTACCAAAAAAAAAAAGGACATGAATCCACTGTTGGCTGGCGAATTATGACACAAGTTCCCTCTTGGATAGCACAGAGCGACAGTCACACTCCAGCATGGGTGAAAAGAAGAAATAAGCAAGATTATTTAAAACATAACTCAATATCTCAACTAAATAATTCAAGAATTAAGCATGATTAGTTATTATGTTCTTTGTTTTTTGTTTTTGTCCTAAATACAGCATGATGGCTCTATTAAAGCGGAATTAAAATAAAGGGCTACCCAGAGGGCAACAGAGTACCTGAAAATCTAAAAATGGGAAAAGAAAAGAAAAACAACTAGGAAAAAATAATAAAATGGTTTATAGCCAGATCTTCTATACTTATACAAATCAATTTTATTTGTTTATGTGCATTAGAGCAAAAGGTCCACACTTAAATAGTGTGGAACGACACAAGTCCACTGTTGACTGGCGAATAATGACACAAGTTCCCTCTTGGATAGCATGGAGCGATACTTACACTCCAAAATGGATGAATAACAGAAAAAAACTAAATGAATGATAGTTTTTTGTTTGTTAGTTTTTTTTCCAGCTTAATAGTCTCTTGAGAGATGATTTAATATGTTTTTTGTAACAAAACTCAAAGACTTCCTGACCAGTTTCAAGTTTGAGACTGTTTCAAATGAAGGGCAACCCATGAGGCAGCAAAGAATTTTTAAAACTTAGAAGAAAATAGATGACTATGAACAATTCAACTAAATGGAACCTGTAAATCCACGGAATTATCCGTTTAAGCATTGACAGAAGCATCTGTAAAAGGTACAGCGAATAACCTGTTAATCTATGGAATCCGTTATCAGGTTGATGAAAGGTGTCCGTAGAATCGAGTGCCAAATAAACAGAGATGGACAGAAAAAGGTCAAAGCCATCAGGTGCCCAATTTAGGACAAAAAGAAGAGGAGAAACGAGCAAAAGATAAAGGTATGCTATGTACTCTCTGTTTGATTACAGCATCCATGTCATGAATGGAGGGCTAATGTTAATTGGTGGTATACGTTTGTTACACAACCAGCTGCTTTGCCACTACCTCGAACCAGACAGGGACCACAAGGGAGACGGGTTCAGTTCCTTACCCCCTAACCTTGATAACCTGTATGCAGAACCAGCTGTCCTGAAATGGATCAAGGAGAACATCTCTGAGTGGAAAAATTGTAGCCAAAAGGGTCACCTCAATAGCGGACAGGCTGAATGTGGACTTTGCCTTTTTTCTCTCCTTGTGGATAAGAGCAAACAATGTCAACCGCATAATTTCAAAGCCAGGACCGGCCTTCATGGGACCTTTTACCTGTTTTTCCCTTTGTTTGAATCATAACAGTAAAGTTTAGTTATTTTATTTTATTTTCTGCCTAACCCCATTCCAATATTAAGACTTTGCTGAAAGACGCCAGAAAGCCATCATGTCTGACAAGAAGGCAGTGATCAAGAACACAAATATGTCTGATGAAATGCAGCAGGATGCCATGGAGAAGTACAACATCGAAAAGGACATCACTGCCTTTGCCAAAATTGTGTGTTGGCTCCCTTAAGCTCACTTACATTTCTAAGGTCAGCGATGTCACTAAGCTGAGGCATAAAGCAGAGTTCTGCTTTGTTATCAATGCCGGGATGAGGAAGTTCTTCCTGCAGGCCAGTGATCAGCAGGACCTTGTGGAGTGGGTCAGCGCTCTCAACAAAGCCACCAAGATCACAGTGTCAAAGGTGCCCGATGGCCACCGGAACTTGGAGATCCAGAAGGCTTTGCTTGATGTCTTAGGGCCCAAGAAACAAGTCTAGAGGGGTCAAATATTTGCACATATTTGTATTTCCCTATGTATACATATCAATCTGCTAGAAAAATTTCCCACCAAAACTTCTAAGTATGGGACCCCGAAAATCAGTCTTCAAAATAGTGCACTCCTTTGTCCTCCATGGAGAGGACGGGGACCTAACCATCAACCTAACCTCCGCATGCACGACCAGAGGAGTAGGGAGACCACCAGGAGTATGGACTTACACAGACAGAGACTCCAGAGAACTACATGGTCGTCCTTGACAAGGAGGGATTCAAAGAGCTGCAGCCATCGGACCATCTCCAAGTAGAGAGCTCCATTTGGCTGCCACTTTACGTGGTCTGCAATGGCAACGCCTGTTCCTCCTAACCATTTTAGGGGAGTTGGGACAACATGAGTATTGTTTTAGTGTGTTTTATTTTAAATGCATGTTGATTTGATGTGATTTTATTAATATTTTAATAAAAATATTTGTATTGTGCATGCTGATTTTGACTTTGCCTCACCATATGAGTTTCCTTATTTATTTATTTATTGGAAAAATACCAAGTTTAAACGGTCGCCAAAAAAAATGTTTGCTTCCGTCTTCTTCCCACAGGTGGGGCACCGATGTGCCAGGTCTACTTTTATTATGGCTCTGTTTATTATGACAAATTTAGCAAGGCTGTCTCTCTGTAACCATCACTAGGTCAGGACCACCTATTAGACAAAAGTGTATGTAATCTTATTATTGCCGGTTGACTCTGTACTTGCTGTAGTGCATGTGTCAACTCCTTGCTGCAAGTAAAACTTTTAAACGAAACTCCAGTGACTCTGTGACTCTTGATAAAAGAATTTCCGTAACATTTATTTATTTATGTTAAACCCACAGAGAGGAATTATCTTTTTAGTCACCCCAATTTCCAGGCATCAGCTTTCAGAGGGGATCCCCTACCATGGAATTTTATTAGAAGCTCACCACAACACCCTTGTGTCTTAGAACCATTAATATGTTTGTCTATTTTATTACTAATTGTCATTACCTTTTTTTATTATTTTGATGTTGTTTTTATTATGTTTATAACTTTTAATATATTCTTTTCCTACGCTTTTTAACCAGCTTTGGTTCATCAAAAGGAGCCAAACAAACATATTTTATACATTTTATTCCCCCGTCCCTCTGCAGCATTTTCTTTCCCAACCTAACCCCCCTTAACCCTACAGGATGTTACTTCAATGCACACACAAAAAAAACACAGATCATGTGAAACTTTTTTCTTCTAAGTTTTAAAAATTCTCTGCTGCCTCATGGGTTGCCCTTCATTTAAAACAACTCAAACTTGAAACTGGTCAGGAAGTCTTTGTGTTTTGTTACAAAAAACATATTAAATCATCTCTCAAGAGACTATTACGCTGGAAAAAAACTAACAAAACAAACAAAAAACTACCATTCATTTTGCTTTTTTCTGTTATTCATCCATTTTGGAGTGTATCGCTCCATGCTATCCAAGAGGGAACTTGTGTCATTATTTGCCAGCCAACAGTGGACTTGTGTCGTTACACACTATTTAAGTGTGGACCTTTTGCTCTAATGTAAATGAACAAATAGTACAACAAATAGTCTTCTATAAGTATAGAAGATCTGGCTATAAACCATTTTATTATTTCTTCCTAGTTGTTTTTCTTTTCTTTCCCCATTTTTAGATTTTCAGGTACTCCGTTGCCCTCTGGGTAGCTTTTCATTTTAATTACGCTTTAATAGAGCCATCATGCTGTATTCAAAAACAAAAACAAAGAACATATTAACTAATCATGTTTAATTCTTGAATTATTTAGTTGAGATATTGAGTTAAGTTTTAAATAATCTTGCTTATTTCTTCTTTTCACCCATGCTGGAATGTGACTGTCGCTGTGTGCTATCCAAGAGGGAACTTGTGTCATAATTTGCCAGCCAACAGTGGACTCATGTCCTTTTTTTGGTAATGTGTATGAGCAAATGTTGCAGCCCTTTATGTGCAAATTACTATATGTGTGAATTATTATTATAAATTGGAATCCAGGGCTTGTAAAATCTCAGCAGCAGTTTTTTTTTAAATTTGGATTAGACAGCTTTGAATGTCTAATAAAAGTGATCAGAGTGATTAAAAATATAAATAAATTATCTTACGCCTGCCCATTTTATTTGTAACTTCATCCTGGTTGTTTTTCTTTTCCCTCTTGTTTAGTTTTTTGAACGGTGACATGTCCTCTTTACGGTTGTGCCTCTTGTTGTACTAGCTCTGACAGAGGTTGTAATTGATTCCATAGGAGGACAGATCAGATCAGGTTGGAAACATGTTCTAATGCAGGAAAGAGTGATTACTATATGCAAAGACAGATCTAACTTGGCTCAGCGTAACTCAAAATGACTGCCTATTCCACATCAATATCTTATGGCTTATCTTGCCTGATGTGTTCTGGCACATTTTGTACACAGATTTGGGAACATTACTACTCTGCACCAGTGGTTAAAACACCCCAGATGAACTGCACACTTATGTTTAGTAACTTTGAGATTTATTTTTAATTATTATGAATCCCAGATAAAAGTCAATTTTGCTGCTAATACTGCAGCATTTGAAATTAGTGCATGCAGCGAAGTTACTCCTAATTTGAAGATAAACATTTTTTATTCTCAGAATTCCAGTGGCCATGATTATTTAATATTTGTATCACAGAGAAAGGTTTAAATGTTGATAACATTAAAGTTAAATTATCATTTGAAAGAATCAAAGGCTTGGCAGTAAACAGGCACTCATTAGGTGAAACAATGGCTGCAGATAGTGTCACTGTAGCAGTGGGAGGTCCCCTGCTTGATAGGTAGAGATCGCTCAAAGATGCAAGTACCCTCTTTGCTTTTTCTTCAAAAAAAATTAAAAAGCACATTTTAAGTAATAATGTGGTAAAAGGCCTTTAAAGTAAATTTTCTATGTAATTGTTTTTGATTAAAAATGCCCAGAAACCCAAGTCCCCTGTTAGTCAATGAAGAATGACAGTCCACTGTTAGCCTGGTTCACGTGTATTGGTGTGTGTGTGTGTGTGTGGGTGTGTGTGTGTGTGTGTGTGTGAGAGAGAGAGTGTCCAGCTACTAGCTCATAGTAATTAGAAGGACGGACAGAGTCAGTCAAGCATAGAGCACACTACTAATGCTGGCCAGATTACCTGAACGAGATGCGTGCGGCCTCAGACTTGCATTGATCAATCGCCCACCTGGCAGTGTCTGTGAGTGTGTGCGTGTGCGCGTGGCTTCATTAACTGCCCGACACAAAGACACTGACTGTTGGCTCCCTCCTTTTCATCTAGTTGCATTTGTTCTTCTTTATCCGTCTCATATTTCTTTTAGATCTTGGTCACCTGGTGATCACCCCTCCATCACGGGTCTTCCAATTCTTTCCTCTTTTAAAATCCAATTAAAATGTTATTTTAGGATCCCCTCAGTATAACTGGATGGTTACAGAAAATGCCACAAAGCTCGAGTGCCCCAGGTTTTATTCTAGCTGACCTGTGTTGCCTTTTCACTTGACTATGGATTATGGATTATGTTCACTAGGTAGATATCTTCTCTGCTTTTAACATCTGACTTTTGAACCATTCTGTAGGAATGCTGCTATAGGACTAGGCTGCTGGGAGACCTCCCATGAAATAGTGAGCACATCTCCACTTTTCTATTCCTTCCACTTCAGGTCTTTTCTTCCAAATATTCCATGTATGTCAGTAAAATGGTCACTGAGAAGAAGATTTCACATCATGTTTCCACATCTGTATGGAGATACAGATATCTTTTGTCCTTTTTTCCTCTCTTGTCCTTGAATCTTCTTTTCTTGATGACCCTATTCCTTACATCATGTAATTCTCTTGCTGTCCTTCTCTCTCACTTGTTCTTTTAGGATGCAGTTTAAAATTTCATTACTGTTTTTTAAGAGTCTCTGTGGCACTCAAGGGGACCACCTGGCTTGTCCGAACTCCTACATCACCTCACTGCAGCTAGAGCAGTGACGCCAACAAACCAATTGCTATTGGACTTCTGTAGACGCAGGCTCAAAAACAGAGGCAATAGAGCCTTTTCGGTGGTGGCCCCCAAACTATGGAGCAGCCTACCCTTTGATCATCATTCCTCAGCCTCACCATCCCACCATGGGGTCCAGAGACTTCAGCCATTCCACCCCCGCCTCTGGAAATTCCTTCCACCCAGCATCCGTAACACTGACGCATAGACACACTGACTGTTTTTAAATCCCGTCTCAAAACCCACCTGTTCATATAAGCCTACCCACCCTGAATGTCACTCTCTCCATATTTTTTATCCTTTTTTAACCAAGTCTTTTATCTTTTTATCTTATCTTTTCAGTGTCTTATACATGTAGTTTGCTTGTGATGCTTTTGATGTCTGTTATGTATTTTAAACCCTGTCTTACTTTGTACAGTGTCCTTGGGTGTTTTGAAAGGTGCCTATAAATAAAATGTGTTATTACTGTTATTATTATTATTATCAATATGTTAAAGCTGCCCAAACCTTGGAGCACTTTAAATCATTCTTTTCGCTGGCCTTGAGTCCAGGTTGAGCAAGATGTCTTGGCTGTTATTGTGTAAACACAGTTTATTTTACTCTTATTATTTTACTTACTACTCATTGCTTTTATATTAATGAGATAACTTATATTTGTATTGCTTGTACAGCACTTTGGTCAACTGAGGTTGTTTTTCAATGTGCTAAGGAAATCTTCAACTTGACTTCAGTTTAACCAGGATTATCACTCCAAGAGCAGCTAAGCTTCTAAACACACACATACAAGTGTTACAACAGAGAAGTGCATGGGATAGATGATGGAGAACGATAGGAAAGACACTCCCAAATAAACACACACGCACAGTCACAAGTACCCAGTAAATCAGCAGCAATCAACATCCAGGCGCAGCCATCAACAAACACTCCTCTATGAAGATATCTTGGTTGTTATTACCGTGGCTTCTGATGGGATGCGGAAGCCGAGAAAGCAATCAGCCTTCTGCCTTTGAATCTATCAAATACACAAAAGTATGCACACACCAATATTGGAGTTGTGCATTTGCAACTTGGATTATTGTTGGTTTTACAAGGCTTAGCAACGAAGACGATGTTTGTGTGTCTTTTCTGCTACTGAGAAACTGCCACGCAGCCATGAGTGCTCTCAGTGGGGATCAGACAGCGTGAGTTCCTGCCTACCACTTCCACTTCAACATGTGTGTGTGTCTGTGTGTGTGTGTGCTGGTAAACCCCCTTGTGTGCACGTTTATTAGTCCAGAGATTGAAGAAGTGGGCGTTTGAGTACAGAGAGAAAAGGGTGAACGGCCAAATCATTTTTCTTGATTATTTTGATGTGTTCCTTAACGTTTATTTTAATATGTATGTGTGAAGCCCTTTGATAATAGTGTTAATTTGTTGGACAGTTATACAAATAAATGACACTGAAAAAGTAAACTTGGAGGATAGAGAGAAAGAGGCGGAGATGTGTGAACATTGAGTTTAGAAACCTTTCTAAACTCAGAGGCTTGGATGTCTTGATTGATTTCACTGAAGCAGGTTAGGTATTAGAAACACCTGTCAGCACTGCAAACTACAGCCTCCAAAATTAGCATAAAGTCACCACCTCTCGCAAACAGCTCCAACGAAATGCACAAAAGATTATGCGACTTTTTAGAAACTTTTGTTGAGTTGTGAGCATTGACTCTGCATATTGCTTGAGATTCGTTCAGCATCTCCCGCTGTGGAGAGAAAAAAAAAAAAAAAAAAAAAAAAAAAGCCTGCGGTCTATTTTTCTTCCATTATTTTTTCCCTCTTCTTTGCCTCTGTTCACCAACCTCACCTGCACCCCCGCTGGGACTCCCCAGCGCAACCCTGGCCACGGCTTGAACACACTGCTGAGATAGATGGAAGTTCAAAGATAGCTGTCTGCATCATGTAGACAGCCATGGTATGTGGGAACCACAAAATTAAAGCAGCTTGAAATTTCCAATAATACTTTAACCCTGCACCCAAGCTGATGGACTTAGGATTTCTTTCTTCCCATTTTCATTAGATGTGAGGCCCAAGGTAGAAGTTATAATGGTACATGAAAGGGAGAGAGGCAGAGGGAATAAAAGATACAAATGCTTTACAATTGTCCATAGATCATAGAGTGTTTGCCTGCTCAGAGAAGAGAAGCAAAGAGAAGAGAAGAGGAAAGCCTTGTCTTTTAGAAACTCGGTTAAAATTAGGGCAATATGGTTTAGATTAAATATTAAAAGACTGTGCAAACAGAGTCTATGAATATTTAAGGAAACCCATTACCTTAACTTATACAATTGCTGTTTGGATAACTGAATGCAAGACCCCAAAAAACTACAGAAAAGTTCTAGAAAAAAAAGACAACTATTTGTCTGTTTCTGCCTTAAGATGGAGGAGAGTGAAAGAGTTGCATTAGACTGTATAATACGTCAACAGATGCAGTTGTTAGGCTGGACTGAGCACTTTGGAAAGTTTGCTGGTATATTTTGTGCCCCAATAATAATGACATCAGCTTGTGCCTCCAAACTGTCTCGGATCCTCGAACAGAAGGGCCAGACTGTCAACGCGAGGGAAGCAAGGAAAGCCGATGGTGCAGACGTGAAGTATGGCACCAAGGCCACATCTATAAACAGTGTGATTTAATCCCAACAGCCGCAGCTCTGTCGGATGATTTCTGAGCTCACAGCTCTAATACATCACATCAGGTCCTTGTGTGCATCACTTCCTGTCACAGAGCGGAGGGAACACTGCGCATCACGTCAGGAGAGGATGTGTTACATGTGCATCTGAGCTGCCACTAGGATATTTTAACCCTTAGATGCATAAGTGGGTCAAAAATGACCCGATGAGGTTGTTTTCTTGCGATATCTTCATAATGAAAAGTTGTTAACACTTCATATTCCAGTTATTCCTCAAAAATCATGTTATTGATATCACGTCATTTAGATTTTTGACTTACCTTTTATATATTTGACAAAATTACAGTTTTTGTATTACTACCCCAAGCTTCAATAAGTGGATCAAAAATGGCCTGTCTTCGATTTCCTATGGAATTTCATGGGAACCTTTGATTTTTATCAACTGTGATTGTGTAGCTTTAGAGAAACGGCTTGTGTTTCTACAGTACATGTTAAACAGGCCCACCAAGTATGGTCTGAAGATTTTCTGGGTTTGTAATGCACGCATTCCCTAATCAATAGATGGAATGGTTTACAAGGGAAGACAACCAGGGGAAGAAGTTCAGAAAAATCTGGGGAAAACATTGTCAAGCGGTTGTGCAGTAGATTCAGAAACTAAGGGCGCAACATTACCACAGACAAATCTTTCAACCACCACTAAAAAAAAATTTCAAGCATGAAATCATTCTTGTGTGAACTAAAATACAATTAAACGAATAATACAAATTATTATTTTTAAACAAAATGGCATAAAAACACATTTCTATTCGCGCCTCTACCATACGCATTCTAACACGGGTTATTTTTAAACCAATATTGGAAGAGTGTAGGGTCCAGTCACTCATCTAAGGGTTAAGGTGCGACAAGTTGTCATCTCAAGTCTTAATAAACACACATATAGTTTACATACCTTGAGTAAGTTTTTAATTGACAAATTTATGAAAAGCTACACAGGTTTTTTTATTTTATTTTTTTTGTCAATCAACAAAACCAACTGGCCTCCCTCTCCATCTGTTCCTGCTTCACTCTCAGCTCTTCGTCTCACCCTCCTCACCTTTCTGTCATATATTTATAAAGCTCCTCTTTCCGTTAATCTGCTTCACACGCCCCCTTCAACTGTCTCTCACTCACCAATACCATCAAGTAGGTTCTCATTAGGCGCCAATCAAGAAAACCGCAAACTCCCAATCACCATAGCAACTTGTTACCACCTTGAACTGCCACTTCCGAGAAACAAACGTTCAAGCTTCCGCCGTTCTCATTATTGTTAGCGCTATTGTTGGTGTGTTTGTCGTTGTTGTTGGTGTTGTTTGAGGCTCTCCAGCAGTTATTTGTTTTGTTTGGGTGCTACTGAGAGTGATGTCCTGATGTTATGACGGCAGCAATCAGCCTGTTTTTGGGAAAGGTCATGTCTCAGGAACATGAGGGTTTGGCATCACGTGAGTGACCATTACCGCTGCATTTATCCCCTCATTTCCTTTAAATGGCTATGACACTCTTCTCATTAGCCGTCTTTGTTGCGATCGTTTCTCTTGAGTGGAAAGAAGAAAAGAGTGCGAAGTGCTTAAAAGTAGTTTTTACTTTAAAGCAAAGATAATGGCTTTATCTTGAGCCCATATCAGTTTGCCAAACAAAAAAAGTGGAAATGTTTTTTTCGCTTATCACTCTAGTCGACTGCACAGCATTAAAAACTTTTGTGCCTCACTGGAATTAAAAATTAATCACCACACATTTAACTGGGAAACAACTTCAATCAATGAAACAAATAGACTACAAAAAATTGTCTACAGTAGGAAGAGCCCATATGCTAGAGGGAGAATTGAATGAAGGAGGCGACAAATACCGGTGAGTACCATATAAGAAGCTTTAAGAGGCACTGAGTTTTGTGTCCCTCAAACTGAAATTTTGTAAATTTACAACACCCTGTGGAGAGTGTGCGTGACTGTGTTTGCATGTGCACTACTTATGAGGCTTATCCTGGTTTGGATAATATTTGGGCTTAACTGTTAATATGAAATACAAAATAATCTGGTTATTCATATCCCTTTATACACAGTAAATGTCAAACCCCACCGTCTTCCATAGTGGTTCATAACCATCTCTTTGGTTGTGATTTTTGGCCTTGTATTAATGTTTGTTTTCCATCAACCAAACCAGTGTCCTCTAAGCCGATTACTACAGACTTGAAAGGATCAGCATGCTTTCCCCCTCCTAAACTGCCATGTATTTTCTTTACAGAAAAACATGGTGTAAAAAGTGAGACTCTTTCACGGCCGCTTGGTCACGCTTCTGACTGCCTACGCATTGACATAACATAGTCAGCTACTGTCAGAAACTGGGATACAATATATGCATGCAGCGGTATCCATGTTTCTTCATAAGTTCTCCATGAAACATAACTTTTTCACATGAGTAGGGGAAACGCCTTGACATTAGGATAGGCTGTTTATACATGCAAAATCTGACCTAACTGGGATATTCAAGTCCAGGTAAACATGCCCCATCTCTTTAGGGCTCCATACTCTAACTACTGCAATGGTCCATTTGATCATGTCTGAAAATAGCTCTTACCAAGACTTCTAAACTATTTAATCTATGTTGTCTTAGTTTGTGATTTCCTTAAAGAAGAAATGCTTGCCTCGCTCCTACACTATCACAGGCTGTGTCTCTGTAACAGACGATTCGCTCAATATTTCGTATAAAATCTATTATGTAGAATGACACTGACATAATGCTGCATATGCTTGGAAACAATGTGGAAATGTGACTGACAGAATAAAGAACAGCTGCACATCTCCACACACTTTTACCTTCTACAAGTGCAGTCCAGCATGGCTGATCACAGATGCCTTAAAATGACAAAGACAGACCATGTTGGCCTTTGATCACACAATGAGACTTCCCCTCTGTCTGAAAGATCTTTAAAATCTTCTGGAGTGGACATTCTCCTCTGACGCAGCTTGAAAGCCAATAGTTTATGTCACTTTCAGTTCACTCAAACAGTCAGAGATCCAAGGACCCTGCAAGAAAAATTGCCAAGATGATTCCCCAAAGAGGCTTCAGACCACTGGGCAGACCTTTCTGGGACTAGCAATTGTCCACAACTGTGTGCACTAGAGCGAGGAACTAAACTACTTTGTGGGACTGTGATCAACGTGTGTAATGATACAACGTGGGTAGAATTTAACTTGCGCCATACTAACTGAATTCAAAATTTGTGAACAGTGAAGTCCGAAACAAATATTGTGCTTGACTGTTAAACACGCTGTCTGAAATGCAGAGAAACCTTCTGGACTTTCAACAGAAGAGAATCATCTGACTGAAGGTCACTAAAAGGTTTTTAAGACAGCTCAAATAGGGACTATTAGCATGCGACCATCTAATTAGTCTCATCTTTTCACCAACCCCATGACAAACAACAACTTTTAACAGAAGACAGTCAGTAATTGGTTTATATTTATTACAGATACTTGCCGTTTCTTATAGGTTTTATTGACTTGATCTTGACACAGTTGTCAGGTTTACATAGCCACAAGTATTTCTCTGCTAATCAGAATGAAAAGGTCAGAAAAACAGATTTGCCTGATTTCAATCAGATTGAGATCGGTGCTGTAAACTTTTGATACATCTACAGGAAAATATTAGCCACCAATAATCATGTAAACATGTCCCATCTGATTGTTTCTCTGGTTGGAATTCTTATTATTTATTTATTTTTCTGAGCATGTTTCTAGGAGGATGTTTGAAGTGTTTGAATAAATGAACAAAGCCAGAATTGTTTGGGAAGGTTGTCAGTCATCCAGGTCATCACATGTTCCAAAAAAGCTGAAAACAAGGGCAAGTGGATTTGAATAGCTTCTTAGAGAAGTTTCGCCACTCATCCAAGTAGCTTCTTCAGTTCTAAAAGACTGGGGGAGTTCAAATTTGGTCATTAAAATACACTAGTCATACTTTCTGATGAGCAGCATCCACAGATGTTCCTCCTTAAACCCAAACTCCCCACTATAGAACTGAAGAAGCTACTTGGATGAGTGATTTTCTTCAAGAAACTCCAGTAGCCTTTGTTTTCAGCTACTATTGGACAAAGGCAGAACATACATGGGCATCATCGTTGTTCTATCTTGGTCATTTATTGAATTTATTAATCAGTCAAAATAGGTCCAATCTTTGGTTATATTTCTAGCATATCTAAGAACCGCTGTGCATGTCAAAAAAGGTCTATTGTGACAGTTAAGCCGGATTCTCTGGTTCAGTTTGTAGAGATATTGTCCACAAAAAAGACAAACTATCATTGACGTCCAAAATAATGATACAAGTTACTTTATCTGGAAGTTCAATAAATTACATTAAGATTCCTTTAAATGATCTCTCCTCTTTAAAACTGGATTTCTGCAGTCCTTTAAACAGTTTTTACTCTCTGTCTTGATTCATACTTGCATTTAAGGCGCATAACTGATTGCTTTGTAATGTATTTGGAGACAAACTTTGCGTGTGAGAAATAATATTTGATTTGACTTACTGCACCACACACAGTCATTGTCAGACATACTGAAAATTAACCGTTCACACTGAGCGAGGTGATGAAAATTGGCCCACTTTTCATCACTTGTCCAATTCATAGTGTGGTGTTGTTGACTTCCCGTGTCAGAAATTGCAGCATTCAACGCTAATCCACTCTGTTCACCTCCACTGACTCTACAAGAAACCGTAAGGAGAGTCAGAAAATCGAAACTGCTGCCACATTCTCCGGTCACTAAAAGAGTAAAACTGTCCCATTCATCTGTCCTTTTATCCGTCCTCCACTATCCTGACTTTTTGCCCTGTCATCTGTTCTGTAATCACTTGCTTTTCCACTACTACTGTCCTTCCCTCTTCCCCATCTTTATCCCTACTTCCATTTACTCTGTTTTGCGGGAAAAAGCACAGAGGACACCCCAGGTATATGTACAGTACGAGCATGTGGCAATTACTTTTTGTACGTCTGCGTCTTTGTGCTGAATAACTTTTTGTTGACTCAGTGTCAGCATCAAGTTTTCTCTATCCTGTTAACATGATTGCGCAAATATATACATTTGCGCAATCATGTTAACAGGCACCACTCTGAAATTTTCTCTCCAGCAATGTTTTATCCTGAACTAGTGTTGACGAGATGCCTTCAACATCGTCTACTCTTCAGTGGGAACTGGAGGTGAGATTTTGAATGTCAGTTTTAATATATGTCAACAGTAGGACGCTAACTAACGTTAGCCTTAAGGTGCAATATGTTTACTGTTGCTTAACAACACCCTCGGCTGCTCTCTCTCCTTGAAGACACATTTATCAAAGTGGTATAGCTAAAGCACAGATGTCTGATATTTTGGATTTAAAATCTGGAATATTACAAGTTTGACATTAATTGTGACAGCCCAGATGAGATTTTTTCACCAATTCTCAGGAAGGGGAGATTTCAGAAATAAATTGTCACAAAACTCCTGTAGTCTGAGCCCAGCTTCTTTTCAACTCTTCTTTTCTCTTCTCCGTCCATCTCCTCTTTGACTTGTCAGCCTCTCCCAAACACCAACCCCCCCCCCCCCCCCCCCCCCTCCCGCTGTACTTAGATATAGAGAAACAAGCTTGTTGCCCTGGAAACAATGCAAATCAGCCCCAATAGGCCAATTATCAAAGAGCACCAATTAAAGCCAGACCTGTTCTGTTTAATAGGTTTCCTCCTGTCTGCCTTTTGGATGCCACACACACACACATACACACACACCCATACATATGCCATCCACTTGGCCTTCCCCGTTGACCAACTGCAGCAGTGGTTAACTTAGTAAAACAGAGACTTGCTGCACGTTTGCCAGAGTTCTTCCAACATTTTCTGCAGCATGTGTCATCGCCAAACTCGTGCTGCTGGTCGTGTCTGTTGGGTGTGTGTTTGTCTGTTTGTCTGTGTGTGCCTGAATGTTATGCTCGCCACTGATTCCGTGTGCGTACACCATCCACTCACCAGCTGCTGCTGACTTCCAAGATGCCAGAGTGATTGGCTGCGTGCACTGCAACCGACAAGAAGTATGGTCTCACCCCACAGGGAAAGGGGGGAGGGAGGGGGGTATAAGAAGAGCACTGCTGGTAAAGTGAATGAGTGTATTCTGGTGTATCCATCCATCACGTGCGGTAATTTTTCAGGTCAATTAAAGACACAAACTATGATTCTCTTCCTCTCGTCTGAGACCTTGTTATTTCTCCTCCAAGGGATCGAGGGGTTTCATTACCGAACTCTTAGTGGCATGGGTGTGTGATCGTTGTGGCCTTCTCATCATGCTTCAAAAAAATTACACACGAGTGTGTGGTTGATTTTGTGTGTGTCTCAACTTTGTTGTTACAAGGCTTTTATTGATGTTTCTGGTTTGGAGGAATATAAGGGGCATTTAGACTCTTTGTGTGTGGGTGTGTGTGTGGGTGTGTGTGTGCGTGTGTGTGCGTGTGTGTGCGTGTGGTTACAGGGACATGGCTAGCTACCTGGTGGCTGTATACTGCATCCTACCCGGACTTAATGAAGGAGAAATTGGATCCTGATGGCTTCGCAACAAAGGACAGCCCTGCAGCACTGAGTGTGTGTGTGTGTGTGTGTGCTACTATGTGTTTGAGCAACTTATTTGCGGGCAAAATGGGAAACATTTTCTTCTAATAAAGAGCCTCTATTTCTTTTGCGCTTGCCTAGCCTCGTCTTGAAACTCTGCTTCGTTGGGTGTGTGTGTCTTTGTGTTTATATATGTGCCATGGTCCTCTCACCTTGCTGCCTCAAACTATCGCTGCGAGTGTGTGCACACATCTAGCACTGTGGCTATCATTGTAACAATTTTATCTGCATAAATGTGAGCCTTATTACCCAGAATTCATGCTATTCTGTTACAACAGGTTTCAGGAAAACACAGGAGAGATCTGAAACTGAGAAAATGAAAGACACACACACACACACGTGCGAAACCTAACAGAGACAAACTACCTGCATCAGTGCAGCCATCCATGTGTATTATGTGGTTTATTGTTTTTGGTATTTGTAGTTGATTTTTGTAATCCTTACAAGACAGTGTTGTAGTAGATTTCTTGTTCCCCCGACACTAATCAACTTTTTCATTTCCAGTCTCTAACACACACACACTCGCGCACACACTCTCACCCCCGGTGTTACTCATCCTGCCTGCTCACAGCTTTCCTAAGTGTTGATTACAACCGCTACACTGCTGTGAGAGCAAAAAGTGTGTAAGCACGTTAATGTTTGCGCGCATGTACTTTAAATGTCTCTCTCTCACGCACACGCACACACACTTTGCCACATGCTAGTACGAGTGTGCGCCTGCGTGTCCACACGTTCGCATGACATATGTGTTTTGGTGATATTTGATCACATTTTCTACCACTTTGACCGTATTTGTACTACTCCTAATTTGCTTTAAATAAAGTTTGTTAGGTTTGTTTTCCTGTGTCCGTCAGCGTGCACGTCTGTGTTTTTGTGCTGAATAATCTGACTTTTGCCTCATGTTTTCACGTCTCACACTGTTTTTTAAGCAGCTCTCACTTCTTCTCACAGACAGACAAACTTCACACCCCACCACTCCCTTCTGCTCCACCATGACAAGTATGTAACACAGCCTCAAAATAGAGGCCTGTTACTAGGAAGATTAAAAAATGTCGTCAGGGTCTCTAGGTAGATTTCTCTTGATTTGCGTTTTTACTGGTAGCAATTAGGCCACTTAGTGCAGTGAAAACTGGGCCTTCTGGGATATTGTCCTTGGTGGTTTGAAGACAGGAGCAAAATGTTTAACCCTAACTTTTGTACAGCCATAATTAAGGGAAACTGCAGCTTTGCTTTAGGTTTTATGGAAGGTGATAAGATTCAGGTTGTGTTCATTGTCACTTCCACAATAACTCAATAAAAATACATACAGACGTGTGAAATACTGTTTCTCCTGATCCCACTGTCACACACAATAACTTATAATAAAAATAACACTATAATTGCAACTACTGCTGGATTGCTCTATCTACAACATTACAACATATTAAACAAAAAGATTTTCTAAACAAAAGATATACAAAATCTTCAAGTGGAACTTTTAACTACACAATGAATGAATACTCCTACTGATAGATACAACTGTACAGGCTAATTGTAGGTACAGTAACTTCACTATAGTGAACATCATTATGACATAAACAGCCTCTCAGTAGGTAGAGCTGGTTGTGCATGAATCAGGGGTTTAGCGGTTCAATCCCCGGTCCTTGAACAAGAGACTGAATCCCGAGTGTAAATGTGACATTGTACCTGTAGGTAGAAATATGCTGTATAAATACAAGCCATCACTTGGCCATTCTGGGAAACATACATGTACAATAACAGAGGTTTTATGGGGATGGGATAGTGTCCTTTAGGATATCTCAGTAACAGGTAACGTAAACGTAAAAAATAAAGCTACATGAGGCGATTTCCATCTTATCTTATCGTTTAACAGATTCAATTACCCAACCTAACCAGCCCTTGTTGATGCATTCAACTTTGTGGGCACATATGATGAAATCATACCTGGGGCAGACCCAGAACTCACTGGAGGGATTATATATCCTTTCTGGTCAAAAAACTTTTCCCCCAGGAAGAAAAAGAATGTGTTGCTGGGGAGCAGCTCAGCAGAGCTAAAAAATGTTGAAATGTTCACTGAAATAACAGAAATGCAGAAAGAAAAGATGGTATATAGGTATATAGGTGGGTATATCGTGCTTCTCAAGCCAGATGGGGATACGGACATGCATTTTGAACCGATCACGGATCTTGTGATAAGAAGTTACATTTCTGGGGAGGTGCACATTGGGATATGGGATTATTGGTATGGGATTATTATATGGGATTAATTCTTAGCAGTTACACTGGGATATAAAAAGCTATACACAGTATGCCTTAAAGGCATCTCACCGACTTAAAACGAACTGAAAGAAATATGTTGAACCTTCACTGTTCCTTCTTAGTATTTCCCCAGGTCTCTGCCATTTTAATTTCCAAACCCTCGAGAAACAGAAATTGCAGACGGCAGAGCATCCAGGAAAGGACTATGAATCTGCTCAGTGCATTACCACAGTAAATGGATAACGTTTGAAATTTCTCAACTACTATGAAATTAGATGTGACAGAGGAGGCAGATGGAGTAGATTGTCCAGGGAGCCTAAATCCAACAATGGTAGTATTTTCTGCTTTAAATAGAGAATCTGGCAATTTGTGAACAGGACGCAGCTGTGCCTTCATAATATCTTTTTAAGATTACTTTATATGTACCTCCAGACGTTGTGTGCCTGTGTGCACGTGGTTGTGTGTGTCTGTGCATGTGAAGTAACAGAGGCACAAAGATGCACATGTGCACAGATGCAAAAATAAGACTCCCTTTAAATTGAATCCATGCAGACCATGTGCTAATGGGAAATGCAATATATCAACTTCTCCTTATTCTTACACTCTCACTCTTGGAAACTTTTGGACGTCACACATCCTGTAAACACACATTTACTATAGTCATTCATTCATTCATTCAGTCATTCATTCATCTTCTGTAACCGCTTGTCCTGTGAAGGGTAGCAGAGGGGGCTGGGACCCTTCCCAGCTGTCATCGGGCAAGAGGCGGGGTACACCCTGGACAGGTCGCCAGTCTATCGCAGGGCCATTTACTATATGCAAAGCCAAACTTATACTTGATATTGTTGTCTACAACGCCCAAAGCTACATTCCAGTTCACTAAAGGAGCCTCAAATTAAACCATGGAGCACACCTATGCCTTTGTAATCTTCTTTGTCATTAAAGCATTAATGCTTTGAATAAATAAATAATTATTTATTCAATATGATGTGAATGAAAGGCACATTTTCCGCTCAGGGAAGATCATGTTGCAACAGAGCTTTAATGTCAACTCATCTAATGTACACATTTATACTGTTAATCTGTAATTTCCAATGATTTTTTATTGGTTTTATTTATTTTTTTTAATGATACATGCATGGTTTTAGCATCTGTTCAAATAATATCAATGAGACTTTATTCAAAAGAGAGATAATAGATGCTAGTAGAATTAGATTGATTCCAGCGAAGCGTTGCTTATGATCGGTCCATGCTGTTAGAAATGATTTTGATTAACACTTACATTTGGTTTTAGCTATTTTTGTGCAAGCAATAAAGCTATTCAGCGTGATGAATTTTCTCAAAAGCTGGTTTAATCACAGGGTCTGATTGCTGAATAAAAACGTGCAGCCTTATTGTCCTGTTTACCACAAAGTTATATATATTTTGGAAATACTAACTTCCTAAACTGAATTGTGACAATTGAATGCCATGGGCAGTTTATGTGTAGTGCCAAACATGTACTGTCTTCCATAGGGACATCGGGATTTTAACTGAAGATTTGATTTACAAAGTTGGCTTTCAATTTGAATCCAGCATTGCAACTTCCAAACAATAACCATGTCACTGGTTTATATGAGTGGAAATGCTACAAAGTGACATAAGTCCTTTCAACCTTTCAAATTGGCACTCCAATAAGCAGGACTTCAAGTCTGCAATAAAAAGTCGTCACAACAGTCACAAAGAAACTTCGCTAAAAGGGTGACAAGACATCTGAGGACATTCAAAGGAAGAATTCACAAGTATAAGGCGCTCTGTGGGTGGTTGTCGGTCTCAGCATGTGAATACAAGAACGTTGGATTGCAGAGAAGCAGAAACATGCAGAGTGACCTAAAATGAAAGGAAGGGGGAAAATAGTAAGGATGTGACTGACATTCATAAACTGAGCAATGAAGAAACAAACCAAAGAAGGAGAAAAGACAAAAAACTAAGACATTCTGAGATGAAGAACAGACAAAATATACGCTCTGATGAGAGTTGTGTTTTTATCACGTCTCTTATCCAAAGTCTTATTGTAGAGATGGATTTTAACTCCTTTGCTCTAATGGTTTCATAGGACAAGATCTTGCACATTATGACTGTTCTTTGCATTTCAAGACCAATAAACAGGAAGTTGCAAGAAGCATATTATCTTGTACTTCCAATCAAGCAGGCACTGTAAGAATAAGGTGACTCATTTGTGCAGCACTTGTAAAATAAAAAGCAGACAACAAGGGCAACTCTTCATTTGATTACCGAACTGAAGGTTTACCTGTGGAACTAGCCACTTTGTACTGCCATGTGAATGGTGTAATTGCTCTTAATATGGTTCGAGGAAAGCTCCTTGACAAGTGAAAGCCTGCTTTACACATGCCGGCATCCTGATGAAAAGATGCACATCTAGTTCAAGATGTTAAGCTTGTACAGTAGGTTTTGTCGGGGAGAGTCAAGAAGGTCTGAATGGGCTTAAATAAAGAATATGAAAACGCAGAGAGGGGAGAGAAGCAAAAGTCTAGTCTTTATGCCACACCTCTGAACATACGGTACACCTGTTAGGTCATCTAGCAAATATAAAGGTTAAATAAGTTAACAAAGGATAACCAAATTATAATACAAAAAAAGTTCATTTTATCAACATACCCTTGAAATGTAAGTTTAAATTTAATTTGTTTTTGGCATTGTTTCCATCAGTTACAAGCACTTTACTCACCAATGTAATTGCACTGATTTATCCATACAGTTTCACAGTGGCCTTTACTCACCGGAAAAAATATATCACTTGATCAAGTCTATTAAAACTGCATTGCACCAAAGAATCTGTCTTCTGATTTCTTTACCTGCAGACACGTCATTTTGCAACACTAATCGGTGATTTTATTGGACTGCCTGATGAGTGTCCGTGTGTAATATCCTACATGTCTCTGTCTTTAATGGGAATGATGAGTACAATATTGATTTAGTAACAACTAACTATGGGAGCTGCCAGAAATAATAAGGCTGGAGAAAAAAAGAACTTTTCCTTTACCATCAGATCAAAGAATCGCTAATATAAAAACTTACATAACCAAAAATCGCTAAGAGTAAGAATTTATTTGCACTACTGCCTATTTCAGGTTGTTTCTGGTGGCTTTAATAGACAAAACAAGGTGGACAAAATGGCCAGAACTGGAAGTAATGAAACCAGTCACCCTAATCCTGAACGGAAACGAGCCAGGAGCGTCCCACAGGCTCAAATCCACTCCACTGAAACAGGCGAGGTCATGGGAGATTAGGACCTCACAGTGTCCACAACATTTTTTGTGGCGTCCTGAAGAATATAATAATATCATATCATATTCCTCTGGAATACACCTCATAATTAAGGGAATGTTTGCGAGAGTCCTATAAGTGTGAAAGCTGTACTGCAGAAATGCAGAAGCAGATGCAGATTTGGCTGTGTCTTCCGACTCTGGGCAAGAAAGAAGAAAGAAAGATCAAGCACTCAATTTGAAGAAGGTGAGAGGCGTCTTGATGGAAGTTAAGTGCAGATGCCCGTTGATTTGGCAGTCACTGTGTATCCTCTAACGACACCTGCATGAGCTGCAGTACCGTCATCAACAGGTAGCGAGAAAGGGCAGTAAACACTGGTGACGTGCTGTTTGTTTTTCAACACAATGTGCGTACTTGACAAAAAAAAAAAAAAAACAACATATGGATTGATGACTTTATTTAATACTACTGTACCTGCATAAAACTGAGCTATTTGATTCTGGTAGCGTTTGATGTAGAGAGGATGTACTCTCTTAACGGCATCTAGACTGCTTGGCTCGGCAGAATGATGGAGCAGTGGAGTCAGCCAAATCAGTATATACCCAGCAGGTGAATTAAAAATCCATTTTTATGGAGTAACACATTAGCCAACACTCACATTACCATCCTTCACATAAAGATCTACTTTATAAGAAATGGGCGAGATGGGGAGAGGGAAGGAGATGCTGAAATGTAGTATATAACCTCAGGTAAATTAAGTCTTTATAGAGTGCTGCATATTAGCCAACATTCACATTAGCATCCGCCTCCTATAAAAAAGAGCGGAGGAAGGGAAAAGAGGTACGCGAGGAAAAGGCACGGAAAGATACTAAAGGAAGATTTACAGACAGTGGGTGAATTAAAAGTCCATCTTTACAGAGTAACATATTAGCCAACACTTACATTATCATCCTTCACATTAAAGTATTCATTTATAAGGACGGCAGAAGAACTGAGGAGGGGGGCTTCAAAGAGGATGCACTTGCACTTTGAAGAAGTTATGCTTAAGTTAAAAGCAATATTTATAGAGACAAGGATCACAGCCAATATTCACATTTTATGTTTCGGGAATATTGAGTTTATTTCATGGAAGGAGTGGGGGAATATGGGAGGAGAAGAGAAAAGAGAGGGAAAAGGGAGAGAGACAAAGATACAGGAAGAGTGGGAGGGAGGACAAAATGTCAAAGGAGCGTATTTGAGTGTCAAAAGTCTTAAGAGAGAAAGAACTGAAGAGACAGAGGCTCATTTGAAATCAGAGACAGACAGAGAGCATCAAACTATGAAGGTCACAAACACACATGCGGCATCGGAGGAGTGATGGAACAACTGGTCCTCTGGGTGCCGTTCGTTGAAATAGAGATGGGTGTAAAGAGAAATTATCCAAATGAACACGGGCTGATGCATTATTTGAAAGCCTTGAAATGTAAAAAAAAAAAAAAAAAAAAAGAGTGATGAGGAGGCAGATGGGGGGAATGAAGGCAAGAAAAAAAAGGTGGAGAAATGGTGGCGGGGCGTGGGGCACTTGATGAAATCAATCATTATCAAGGCCATGTCCTCGCTGCACCTCAAGCAAAATGGAGAATTCATTTTCCTCCTCAATCTGCTCTCCATGGCGTTCTCAGGAATGTGCCACGCTAGAGAAAGCACATGGTTAAAGTCATTGCTGGAATTCCCAGAGCCACTGGTTCCATGTGAAAAGGCCTGAAACCCATTTTGAGCGACAGCCGCCTGCCTGGCAGTTGGCTGCAGCATCCACATCTGCAGGGCGACAATACAATTTGATGCTGGTGGGGGAAGCTGGATAGTCTGGCTTTCGCCAGACTAAGTTCGATTTTTGAACTTAGTCTGGGGAGTCTGCCATGTAATTTCTACTGCACAAGAGGCGTGAACAACGGGCATAGTTCAAATGACTCTGTACGCAATTGGATAGTCATTCACCAATCAGACCATCGATCCGGGTGACGTACTTTGCAGAGCGACGCGAAACTCCAGGCAGGCTGTTCCGTTTTCAAAGAAAACTTGCCTTTGAAATCTTTTAAAACAGCAGTGACAGCGGCTCTGGTGGCTGCCATGTTTCATGTAAACAACAAGCCGCTTGCCGACTTTACCGTCGCTTCTCTGACGTCAGCGCGCCAGGCAGATACGCCCGTTTGTGATTGGCTCCAGAAAAAGTGGATCGGCTGCAGGAGAAATGAATGTGTGGGTTTCCAGACTGATCTGCAGGGCGGAAAGAATCCGCCGTCAGATCAGGCTGGCGAAAGCCAGACTAGAAGCTAGAGGAAAAGCCGTTTTGTCTGATTTCAACAAAGTGGAGAAATCACAGGAACTGCACAGTTAGACTCGCTGGCTCAATTTGTGTCCAAATCTTTCAGATTATAACAGGATACAGTCCTGTTCCTTTAAAAATTTGTTGATGTAGATTGTCATGAAGCTGTCTATATGTGTGGTAGTCGTCCATGATTCACTGACATTACCCATACATTGCTTAAGTTGGCCTAGAAACCTGTCACTTTGACTCAACTCTCTTTGGTGAGTCAGGTTTGGATGGGACAGAGTTTGGTGTATTTCTTTCTCATTACTGCTCTCTTTCATTATTGCCAAGGGCAACACCGCCAATTAGTATCATTACTCAGCATTTTGTTCGTCTACACTGCCATAACTATCAGCGAAATAGCCCATAACCGTGCGCAATATAACAGTATCAATGCGAATTCCCATTTTGCTGAACTGATTTGCTCAAGCTGTTAAATTTTAGTTGATACTTTACTGCAGATTGAAACTATTAAAGTGGCCTACTTGTGGAGAAATTAGCTGCTTGAAGGATCAAATCCCATCAAAACCTGTGAGCTAGAGGACGTCTTTGTAACCTGTACTCAAGCCTCAGTGTACTGTCTGTGAAGAGGACACCCAGGAGAACAGAGTGCTCTAGTTCTGATCGGTCTGGGGAGATAAAATGTCACTAAAATAATTATAGCCACGGAGCCGCAGAGTTAGTTGGCTTCCACCTGGTTGTTATGTTTAACTGGCATTATCTGATGTTGCACTAAAAGGTAGAGCAAATTCCCACGGCCTTGGAACTGGTCATTTTTAATTAGCTACAGCATTCTGATTATCATCTAGGGCTGGTACCATTCCAATTTTAACCAACAAAAGTACCTGGAATTCTGGAGGTACTCGTGTCCAGATAAATTCTCTTTACATTCTCTGTAACAGCAAAAATACAGTTAAACTTCTGAAACAAAAAAATGTTTAAAGGTTCACATTTCAAAAATAAGTATATTATGCCACGCAAAGTAACATTTCTTTGTGCTTGAATACTAGTTATGAACATCACAGCATAGCTTCCTTGGTCGCTAACTGCCTTTATCTGTTATTGTATATGTCACTACTGCAGTAGTTTTCCTGTATATAGCATTACTGCAAGCTAGCAGTGGTTCATCGAGTGTGTGGAAATACTTCACTAAAGATGAAGCCCATACAAAATATGTAAGTCTGTCCTGAAATACAACTTAAGTACTACTGCAATACACACTCATTTAAAAAGGCATCCGCTAATGCTAGCAGACGAATGGTCCAAATCCTCTCGACAGCAGTCAAATAACAACTTCACTAAATGTCCTGTGATAACAGACAGGAGGCTCAAATCAACAATTTGTTGGCGAATTTCTTTCAAGTTATTAGAACTTTAGCTACAGTACACGGGGAAGGCTTCAGAGAAACACTGGCTACACTACCCCATCTTACAACACGCTGTGGAGTGCTATTAAATGCTATTGATGGTGCTGAGCTGCAGCCTGTTTTTATACATGCTATACATGTCTACAGTGCACAGTATGTAGCACATGAGCTGTCTGTTCTCAGCGTATGTATTCAGGCCAAGAATATAGATTTCATTGTTGCAAAGCATTACTTTCTACTGTGCTTTTATGGGTGACGTCATCAGTTGGTGTCAACTTGACTTTCATCTCTCAACAGTTGACAAAACAACTTCCGAGCAGTGAGCAGCCTTAACCTTAAAATACTTTACAAACCACAATTTTCTTAACTGCTAGTTCATATGTAATAAAACAGCCAGCATTCAGTAAAGTACAGTTAGTGAAGCTAAACACAGCACACAGCCGGGACAAAAAACAAAAACACACTACACTCCATTAATTTTGTGAAATACCTGCATGAATATTAAAGGCAGGCATGGAATGAACAACTTCAACAAACTAGAGAGTCATTTACCATGATTACATCACTGTTTCACTGTGAACCCAACATTAAAATGAATAGTGTTTGGAAAAAATACCACTTTAATGTGATTATTAGGCCTCTTGGTGCGGCCTGAGCCGGGTTTCAGACGGTAATGTGAACAGAAAGGTGAACACAGAAGGTGTGGAGACCAACACACATCAAGCCACCCACACAAACACTGGCAGTAGCCAGCAGGCTTTAGAACATCTGTCATACCTGCCTGCTCAAATCCCATCACACACATGCACCCACACAGAGCACCCTGTGAATGGTTGTGACAGCTCGACACTGTGCCACTAGCCTAGAAACACATGTTCGTCTCTACTACGCTTTGCACACAAACGCAGAAAAAGTGACCACCACCCCTGTTTCACTTCACTACCCATCAGCTGCCAATATTTCCCCCACTCTCTTTGTCCTCCTTTTAGCACTTTTTTCTCTATTTCTTCTAAATACTCCACTCTCATTCTTTTCCGCCTTACTGCTCTTTATTTTCCCTCCATGTTTTTTTTCTTCTTAAGGCATTCTTACTCTAAGAACTCCTCTCTTACTGTCTCATATTACTCCCTCGCTTTCTCTCCCTCCTAAATAAGAAATTGTTGTCCCTTTTCACCACTCCTTATATTCCTCACAACTGCTCGCCTGCAGAAAACAAGCAGTGACTACTTCTGTATGCAATGCAAGTACGCACACACACCCACCATGCACAAAATGTTCTGTGATTTGAAACTCTCTTCAATCTAAAGTTTTGTTTGAGCAAGATGAAAGTTGGAAGAGTGTGCATGTGTATGTTTGCAGGAGACAAGGTTGTCAACAAGAAAAGTGTTTTTGAAAGAAGAGCGGGAGGGCTTCAGGTGGGCATGGCAGGGAGCCTGAGACAGGGTGTATACGTGCATGTGTGTATTTGTGTTGGTCACGCTGACAGGACATAAAGCTGTTTAATAACACTGTGGGCACCTGTCCTCTTTTGGGGACAAATAACAAGGTAACGTAATAGAAACTGTTCAATTTAAACCTGTGTAGCTCAGTGGGCTCTGGGGGTTGCCACCACGTAACTCATGGTTGATCCAAATATAGACGGGCTGAATTATGCATACATTTAAGCCTTGATACAGTTTAAAGAAGGATTTACACACATTTTTGGAGCCATCCTCAAGTGAAGAGCTACAGTTTTTGGTACTTGGGCATTCGATCAATTCTCAGCCCTGTAGGTTTAAACCTTGATGCAAAGCCATGGTGTGGAACTTCTACATATAAATGAAAGTCATCACATTAAAGCCAATATCAGTGAGCTCATAGCATTGTGATTAACTCATAGTGTCTTCTCCTGGGTCTGTTTTACTATTGAAAAAGCCTAAATTAAAATGTATCATGTAAATCTGTGTTACATATTTTCTTCTCAACTAATTACTATCTATCTTACACTTCTTTTTAGAATCCATGGGCAGTAGACCACATTTATATAAAATTCTGTGATTTATAAACATTCGAAAACAAGTCAAAGTTGGCCTGGAGGATCATAGGTCGGTTAAGCCTATCAGTGACAGGTCAATTTTTTTTTAATCACTTCAGAAATCAGAAAATGAACAGCTTGAAAAACAAGCCAGAGTAAAATGTTATACCATAATATAATTCTGAGTGTGAATCACAGATAAACCCTTCTGTTATTGTATTCAAAATGTAGTTGGGAATGAAACTGGATATGAAATAAATGGATAAATATGCTAAGTCAAGTGACTTGTTCATGGAGTGAGAAATAAAAATAAAAATAAAAATAAAAATAAAAATAAAAATAAAATAACCCAGAGATATCATCATGAAACTTCCCCATTGACCAATCAAGTCTTCTCAAATGTTATGATTAAATATGCATATTTATGCAGTATCTAATTAAAAATGAATGAATTTGATTATATTTCCAATGAATAAAAGGTAAACTGAGCAACTCTATGTGCTTTTTTTCTTTCCACAGTTGAAAGAAAACATCTGATGGGAGCGAAGTAGCCTTGTCATGTGATTTGATAAGGAGGATAATGAGTGAAGCCAGAAAGGGCTTAGATGAACAGAATACAAGAGAGGAAAGGTGAGAGGGAGAGACAGAAAGCGAGAGGGAGTCTGTATTGTTAACACATAATTTTCATTTGCTGATTACCACAAAGTAAAGAAAAATTCAGGGGGTGGGGGGGAGAACACGGTTCTCACACGTGCAAAACAACACTCACAGGTTCTCACTCGTACTCAACCACAAACAAACCCAACTCCAATTAAATTTAAGCATCTGCCAACTTAATGCTTCAAAGTTTTGACAAAAAAATTCTTGTAGCATAAAGAGCCTCCAGGCACTCACAAAACAGACATGATCAAAATAATAATAATAATAAAAAAAAACTACAACTGTACAAGCACCAGTAAAATATCTTCTCCCTTTATTCACTTCTTATACTAGCTTAGAGGCAGACTGAGCACAATCTCGAATCAGGACCTTCCTTTTCTTCTCACTTGACATCCTCCCATTGTTTTACTCCTGTTGCCTCTACTCCTCTGCGAAAAAAAGTACTGACAAATGTTTTTGTCTTTTTTTTTTTTTTTCTTTAATAGAAAAATGGCTCAGTGAGACTGACCGAGAAAAAAACAGAGTACGGGAGAAAAAGAATGAAGGTGGGAAAGAGGAATGTAACATGGGGGAAGGTGGTAAATGGGAGAGAAGAAAACAAGGAATGAAAGAAGGGGAGGAGTGTTCAAAAGGTAAATGTGAAAACAAAGAGCGAGAGGCAGGTAAAGGAGTGTAGAGAACAAAACAGATAAAATAGGAAAAGGGAGACGAGGAGGAAGTGAACGCAGCAACGAGTGGGACAGAAGAGAGAAGAGGACAGGAAGAAAAAGTGGGAAAGTCATACAAAGAGATAAAGGAAGACATGAGGAGAGTGTGAGGAGAAGGGAGAGAGAGATATAGTGGATTAAACAAGCACAAGGAAAAAGGAAATCAAAGGTGGTAGATGGACAAAAGAAAGGAAGAAAAATTAGGCCTAGTGTGGCAAAACACAAACAGCACAGAAATACTGAAGGGAGGACATTTTCCAGATAAGACAGACAAACAGAGGAAAGGGATGACATGGAGAGAGTCCACAGAGACAGCTGTAGATAATGGAGAGGTGATGAGGGCTTCCTACTCAGTAAAGTAGTCCATACTCACACATACATACAAAGAAGCTGCCAGAGACCTGATGGGCTTTATCAAATGAACTGCCACTTGTTGTGTCCTTACAACCCCACTGGTGCACTCATTATCGGCCCCTACCTCACCTCCCCCACCTTCTCCTCCGCCCTCCTCTCTTCCTCCAACCCCTGCACTCCAGCACTCCTTTATCTCTGGGGCACCTTCTTCATGTGCCAATTATCATTATATTTGTACTCTTGTCCCCAAGAAGAGGAAACACTATGCTCCCTTTTTATCACACACTTCACCATGCGCTAACCAAACCCAAACCATATGCAAACCATAGTTGGTTTACCTTCACCTCTGCGCCAACATTTCATTTAATAAATGAGTTGTGCTTTATTCGCATTCACTGGGCCCTAGCCACTATTTCTTAAGGAATACAAATCAAGCAACTACCTGTATCCATTTTCATCCAAGTCTAAATAAAAGTGAAAAGGGGCATGACTCACCTGCACATTTGGTCCTGGTGACCAGCGATGGCCCCGGCGGCCCCGTTCCTCCCTCCCCAGGTCTGGACAGCAGGACCTTGATCTCGTACTCCACATCTGGGTCCAGATGCCACAGTTTGTACGTAGGGGAGTCAACCACATGGGTTTCTGCCCAGTTCCCTGAAGTGGTGCGATACTCAACCTCCTTCAGGATGATAGGCCCATCGCCAATGATGCTGTTGGCGTTGGGTTTGATCCAAAGGTAGGTGGCACCAACAGCGAGAAGCTCAGGTGGTGCAATGGGAGTGGGTGGAGCTGTGAAAAGGAAGCAGAAGTAGTTTGTTAAGAGACAGTTCAATAACAAAATCCAAGAATGATCTACTTAAAAAGGCCAATGAAACATGTCGCTGATGAAACAATGCAGTTAAGTCTCAGAGCCAATGTAAAAAGACATACACAACCTTGATTTGTTTGTAACTCTACCCCTAACTGAGCTTATCACTGGTAAATTAGAATACATTACAGAACTCATTTTCCCCTGAAAACTATATTAAAGTACAATCAGTGCTGCTGAAGTGTGCACAAATGAACGGATGCTGTCGAACATTACCCCCCTTGGGGTTCTCTATGTTTTTTTCAAAAACAACAGACAATTTAAAATGCATCTTTTCATTATGTACCACCTGCGTTGCAAGTTACTTCCAGCCCTCAACTGATTCTCCTAATAAAAATACCTATGAACATGTTCGAATATTATTCAAATTGACTGGTGGCCTCACACTCGGTATCAGCCAGTATAATATGTCGTGAAATCATCAGTATGCAGTTATTGTCCAGTCTGTTTCACAAAGCTTATAACATCTAGTGTGTAAAGCATAAATCATTAAAAAACGCATTCTGCCAGCCACTGATAAACAGTAAGATGTAGTTTGACTTTTGCACTAGAAACAGCTGCAGCTAAAAGCTAAAGGAGAAGTTTGAGAGAGGAAATTCCTTTACCTGTCGCACTAATCCATCACATTGTTGACATGTTGCTGACAGCTACTTTGCCACTAGACTTTCACATTATGCTCCTTTAAAATAATGGCCTCTGTCAAGCCTAAAAGCATAGGATGTTTTATTACCCTTTCCTTTTTTTCTCCAAACCAAGCTCACATTTTAGAGACAGCAGATTCTTTTGTGAAAAATGAGATACTCATATGAATAGAGAAACATCTCTGAAACGCAGAAACACTCAAAACGCAATGTAAAGAAATGTAGAATAATGGCAAATGATCTCGAATTTCTGAAGCATTTTCCATCCTATTGGTACTCTAAGCAGTTTTTAGATTCGCTCTCACAAACATACACACATTTACAAACCAGTGCCAAGCACCGGGGATCAAACCGCTAACCCTCTGGTTTGCAGACAACCCGCTCTACCAACTGAGCCACAGTCGACCCATTTCAAGCCCAAATCTCTAAGGATGCATTCATACTCCCTAATATTTGTGTGCATACATGAGAGGGAAGAGGTTAGAGAAGTGGACTGGGAACTGTAGGGTCACTGGTTCGAAACACCTTTACAGCCTTTGAGCAAATCACATAACCTCAGATCTGCTCTCCACACCAGTCGTGTGGCTGCCCACTGCTCCAAGTGGATGGGGTAAAACACAGAATACAAATTCCTTGTATTTGTATAAATACTTCCAACAAAGCTGTCTGATAGATTGACTAATTGTAAAGCACCTTGCACTTTTTCACTCCAAAAAAAAAAATGTCCATGCAGAGCTACCCAAGGGTCAAGTTTACTGATGTTAACTAACAAGACACAGCAACGTGAATCTGAGACAGACTCAGCTGAAGAGCAACAGGAGCAGATGGAGACAATGACAAGGAAATTAATTGAATTTCTTCTGTTGGTCATCAGACTGTGCCCGCGAGAATCCCATTCTTATCAGCGTGAACTATGGTAATTACCATGGACAGCTCCCGCTTCCCTGACGGCCCCAGGATCAGCACCTTGGACAGCGGTCATGGTGCATTTTGAGCAGCTTGATATAGAAGATCTGCCTGAGACGGGCTGAAAATGGAATAATGATAGCGTACGGTGCGGCCAGACTTTTTGATATCTTAAATCCTGAACTTTTATCGCTGCCTAATGTGAGCATCGTGCTATTTTAGATCAATCACAAACTGATTTATGGCCATGTATGCTCATGCATACACAAAATTTATCTTCTAAAAAATAGAATATACAAAGAATGCATAAAAGGTCTGGTTTCAAATAACACCTGGAGTTTAATTGTGCAAAAAAAGAGCCAGGGGGTGTGTAAATGTTCACAGAGTATTAGATATTAATTAGGTAACAGAATATACACACAAGCTAACAGTGCATTAATGTCACACATAGACATTATCTGTATGTATGGCTGTTAATGTAATGAAACTGTCAATTCTCTGTAGCCTCTCTCTGACATGTATGTCACATGGACCTGCTGAAAAAGTACCTTTATTAATGGGTAAGAGGCAATGCTTCTCCAAGAGAAATGAATGCATGACGGAGGAGCAAACATTCAAACATGGCACAGAGTACTTTAAAGATGAAACCCTCACTTTGTGAAGCAATCTTCCCAAACCACTGCAACTAAAATAGTCATTTTAAGACTGAGATCTCTTAGTATTAATCTTTTTTTTTTTTTCTGTGACAGGTGCTTTGTCAGTTGACAGCAAAGTTATGCTAGCTAAGAATAATGGCCCCTCTTCTCTCCGCTGTCTGAAAGCAAAGGCCTGATCTCACTCGGCAAGTTTTTTACTTTCCTCGGGGCTGCATTAGAATATGTATGGTAGCTACGGGGCCGATGAATCAACTGTCAGTCACCGCGTGCTCATCCATCTCAACTGCAGGGAGGATGTGAGTGTGTGTCTGAGCCTGTGTGATCATTTGTGAGAGTAGGTGGAAAGTAAATGACAATAAAAAAAAAAGCTCTGTGTGCGTTAGAGAGGGTTTGGGTGCTTTGCATGCCTTTAAATGTATTCCAGTCAAAAAAAGCATCCCCCTTCTTTGCATTTATTAACTTTTATTCTTGTGATAAAACACCAGTGGTCGCCTGGTGTAGAACAAGGAAATGAATTATTCTCATCATCCCAGCATGCAGAGATCAATTTCGCGTCACTTGTACTTAAAAGTGTAGTTTCGCCGTGTGTCACATTTTAAGTGGTTTCATCTCTGTCTCATAAAAGAGCACTTCATTTTTTTCCAGGAAATTTTTAAGGGTGATTCACTGGGAGCACAGAGCAAAAATGTCTCATCCTGTTGCAGTTTTCATCCCTTGTTCAGAAGAAAGGTAGATAAATATGTAAATGATGTGTTTCATGTTCAAAAACACAGCAATATGATTTGTAAACTGGTCAGCGATAACAGAAAGTGCACATAGCATAGTTTGTAACAAATACGCTAAAAATACCAAATGAAGGACGCAGCAGCCTCTTAACTGTTCCTATAACTGCTAACAGACACCCAACTCTTCATTAACATCATTTATATTCAACAACTTCTCCTGATGTCACTCCACAGGAGGAAAGAGCAAAATCACTCAATCACTCCCTCTCTCCGTCTGCTTCCTCCCACCATCCCTCCATTCCTCTCTCTGCCTGCTCATTTACAGCAGAGTTACAGAGGCCACCCAGTGGTACGCAACCTGGTGCCCATGATGGCATGGGGGGAACACACATTCTCAGAGACACGGGTGCACACATTTGTTACGACTTAGAAAATAGACACACAAATGTGCCCCAGAAGTACTAACACAAACTAGAATAAACACAGAAGCGTGTTTCAATCATGTTTAGTTCATACTTTTACACACAAATATGCACACTGACACAAGCACGTCGACTCATGTGTATACAGGGACAGTATAGACTCACTGATTGCTAATCAACTACAGTTGGCCTCCATACAGTGATGCTAATGAAGTGTGAGAGGAAGGAGGATGGGGGGATGAAAGAATCAGGGACGAAGAAAGCGGGATGTTTGAGAGGGAGGGAGGAAGGACTCATGGAAGGTGGAAGAAAAACGTGGGAGGACACAGTCAAAGGAAGGAGGAGGTAACGGGTTTAGGGGGCATGAGAAAAGGATGATCTGAGTGGACAGTGGTGAAGGAAGGATGAGCTGATGAGAGAGCTAAAAACTCTCCCCCTGAAGCAGCAGAGTAGTCAGCACCCAGGGAAAAAAAAGTTTAAAGCTTGGCAAGAGAAACTACAGTATATATTATTTTATGACTACTTGGCAGGCACCAGATAAAACTGTAGAGCAGGAGACATATAACATAGTTTTACTTGTTTGAGACGTTTTCTAAACTTGTGCACAAGGTATATGATCATATGTCTTCACAAAATGAAACTGCACTACAGACTAAAATAAAAAATAAGCAGCAGACATCTATGATTCTGACAGAAAAAAAGAAAGTCCTAAACACTGCTTGAATTCTTTGTTCAGTATGATCTTACTGAAAATGCCAAAAAGACACAACAGAACAACTGAAACAATCCATTCAATGCTAATCCGATAAATGACGTTCTAGCATACTGAGATGAGCTGCGTGTTGAATCATTACTCCAACAATAGTTCATATGAATAGATAAACTAGAAGAGATTCCTTCTTTAGTTGTCTTCCTGTAGGACCCTGTTCTGTCTCTGCAGAGGCCACCCTCTTAGTTTAGTAAAAACAAGCAGCACTCATGAAGTTTTTAAAACGGGATACAGTGGGAGTACAGCACTGTACCTTTGGGCCTATAAAGACCGTTGTGTAAGTATGTATCTGTGTGCTTGTGCAGGAGCTGTGGCCCTATAAAGGTTTTATCTTCAGTATCCCGGGGCCTCGTTGTCGGAAGACACATCGCGCTCTCAAAAGTGACCTGTGTTACTACACCCTGAGGGAAGTATATGGATCGGCTTTTTCACTACACTGAATTACAATCCCAAGAAGGCTCATAATGTGTATGTGTGCAGCAATGACTCCACTGTTTATTGCCCTGACCTCAAATGTCCAGCTAATAAATGAAGAGCAATGTCTGCACCTAATCAGGTGTCAATTTTGAATACTTAAAAAAAAATAAAAAATACAAAAATCTGCCGAATATGGAGTAAAAAGGCATAATGATGAAGATTAAAAAGAATAATTGGCTGTTTTTTTAATGGCCCTGTTTCTGGAGGCCACACAACTGCTTCGTATCTGCAATCATCATCATCAAGTAAAGGAGATTCTGAGATAGAAAGTAATTTAGGCAAAACTGTGTTGTGTCATAAAAGAAAAAAACAAAATCAGCTAGAAGAAACAAAACACATTTATAAGGAACACAATGTCTAGCGCTGGCCAAAAATGAATCAACACATAGTTTCTAATGACAACTTTACATAGGACTGTTGCATTCTCTAACATGCCCAATATTACAACCCGTATAATTCATCAGTATGGCTGTGTCTGTGGAACACCACTTTAACAGTTACTTTATGTTCTACTTGTATTTATCTGACAATGTAGAGCAAAATAGCACAGGGCCCAAAATGGATCCCTGGGATACACCATCATCCTCATTTGTTATCTATCTAACATGCATGTCTTTGGAATCTGAGAGAAAACCCACCAAGAGAAAACCCACACAGGCACAGAGCACGCATACCCCAGTCACCCGTCATGTTGAAACCCAGACCGCTCTTGGTTCTGGGTCCTGTGACGTGTCAGTGCCGCCCATCATCAGAGATTTGGTCTTATTATCATCGTTATTTTTGCATTAATGCTTTTAGTTAATGGGGGAAAAGGAGAGCTGGTAGGGACAGAAAAGTAGGAATGAAATGGATGGAAGCAAAATGTGTGTTGTTGTTCACAGTGAGCATCCTAACCCTATGGTCATGAGCATACCTCGGCCATTAGGATTTCTGACTGACCTCAACACCCATACACACTGTCTCTGAAACCTTACAATCCCCCTGAACTGATGGTATAATGTGAAGTCCACATGTAAAGAATAGTGTGGAAAGCCAAGGAAGAGAGAGAAATGACAGCATTTCAATAGAGGAAGGGGAACGACCAATACAGCAGATGATCAAATAAAAGTGAATGGCTATGAAGTTTCTGCTATCCAATTTAAATGGGTCTCATTTTATTTCATAATCTGTCTCTCCTGATAGTGAATGTATGACGCACACACACACACACACACACACACACACACACAGAGGAGGATGAGGTTAAAAAAAAAAAATTAAGAAAGGAAGATAAAAGGGGAGGATTTAGAAGTAATAGCTGTGTTGTTGGTAATATTAGTTTTTTCCTCCCAGTGTGTATGTGTGTGTATTTCTCTTTACATGTGTGTTTGTAGCAAATCCAAAAATAATATCAAAGAGAGAGAGAGAGAGAGAGAGAGAGAGAGAGAGAGAGAAATAGAAAGAGAGGGAGTGATAGAGAGACAGATAGGAGGCCTCAGTCCACCAGAGGAGAGAAAAGATATCACCCGGGTGGCGGAAAAGATGGAAAAATCAGTTGCACCGAAAATGACAATCGCTCTGCCAAAATCAGTTTTTCTCCCATTTCAGGAGTGGAGCAAGGGAGAGAGAGTAATGATAGTGAAGATGATAACAGAGAAAAACCGAAGGGGAAGAATCTACTCCTTTGCCCATTTCTCCATGAACTGCTTCTCTCTCTATCTTCGGGCTTTCATTACTTTTGTTATATTACATGCTGATCTCATTCATACATTTTCTGGACTGAAAAGCAACGTAATTTTTGTATAATATTTTGTTAGGACAGTTTTACTGATCATCAAGAGCTGGGGTGTCCAAAATGTTTTCACTGAGGGCCACATACGGAAAAATATACGAACATATACTTGATGTGAATAAGTAACTGGACTTATTAACACCTGAATGCTTTAGAATATACTTTTAACTCCTTGTTGTACTCAGTGGGAACAGTGATGCTTTGGACTGAAGAGATGTGAAGGACATCACAGAGATAGCTGTAGGTCATTTTGGTTTTCAGTCTCCTTTTCTGGTATGTAAAGTCAGTTATAGTCAACTTCCAGATAAAAAGATAGGTGGTGATGTCTATGGGATCTGTGTTCTCATCTCATCACATCAGCAAGTGTGTTTGTAGACATGCTAAGGTTGTTGAATGCCGCCTTTTTGTCCAGGAACATTAAACGTATGACTTTAGTGAGGCACTTTTTAATGAAGTCACCATCAGAGAAAGGCTTCTCGTGTTGGGCAATGAGTTGAGAACCTCGGAACTGGCTGTTTTTTCCTGTGTTTTGTTAGCATTCAAAAAACAAACAAAAAAACTGTTGTAGAGCTTCAGAGTAGCTGCCATTTGCTGAACTTTATCTCTTTGGACACCAGTGATGGTCTGAAGTTTAGTTTCATAGTGTCATTGTACATTATACATTGTACTTACAACACTTTAATTTCATATCAAACAGACACACTTCTCCTCGTTTTCCAACGTTTCTCAAAATTTCTGCACTCACTTACTATCTTGGTTTACTTTGGTTCTTCCATTTGTGGTCACCTGCGGCAAAAGTCTTCTTTGATGGATCTTGTTTCATGAAGAAGCTGCACCATTCAAAAGTATAGCGCCTCCTACAGGTAAAACTAAATAGTAGACTACAGTCAAGTGCAAGCTCCATGTGTGGGCCAATTAAAAATGGCCACAGTTGGATTGCTGCCCGTAGTTTGGACACCCTTGATCTAAAGGATAACACCAGTTCCTCATAATACTGCTTCAGTGTCATCCTGTTGAAGGATCTCAGCAGGTAAGTGCAATCCTGTCTCTACCAATGTTAATAAATTGTAATAAATTGCAACCCTCCTTAAACTGAAGCTGGGCAAATTGAAGAAAAACAGTAATGGAGTTTGAAAGTCCCTGTATATAGTGTGGGAGGATTTTAATAGCCTCTACATTTTTTTTGCCAAGGTATTAATTTCTGTACATCACGAGCCAGGGAGCATTTTATTGCTTCAAACACACAATTTTGCTCTCGGGTCTCTCTACATAATGAGTTTTTTTCCCCCTATATTTTCTCACTTAATCTCTCCGTATGTCGCTGTCTTATCAGTAATACATTCCAGGTCCATTTCGCAGCTCCTTGAACTTGAGCAGTTCATCTCACAAAGAGCAGATAAGCAGCACATACACCGATCAGTGCGATGCAGATATGACACGATGAAGCCAGCTCATCAACAGTTAATGATAAGCGACGTGTATTTTAGCGGAACAAAATTATATCGGACACGTTTCATTTTGAAATGACTCTGTATGTGAATCTAAAGTTCACCGTTTGATATTTCTAGAATGCAAAGCACCCGGTCTGGAAAGTGCAGCCATGTTGTCAATCAGCAACTTTAGTTACAAATTAGAAAAAAGGTCTACACTTATGTGTGCAATTTTCAGAGTTATTGGGGTGAAGAGTTGGTGTCACCTCTTATCTCTAATTTTAGGCAACACTTTTTCACATAATCTAAAAAAAATGAGAACAGAGCTAGTCATGTGAAAGTAACATCAGCAGACACTTTAATAAATAAACGGTTTAGAAAAGTAAGGACATCAGGTTAATTGAAAAAGTTACAAAAACAAAACTGTTTGGCTGAAAGAGAATTTAAAAAAGCACCAATTTCAGAACTACTGTATGACACAAGAAACCTTAAAACCCTCTATAGACCTGTGTGCTGCAAATTTAATAGATGTTTGTTCCTAACGCACAATTGTTTATGATATAGGGACGCAACCCGCTGATGCAGTGCAGTTTTCTCAGCTTTTCACTTCTAGAACACACATGGCCTACATTCAGTACTGTACTTGAATGCTTCATGTGGCCACACAGACTGAGTACTTCTTGCTGCCGCATTTTCAGAAGCGTTTTAGCTTAGCATAAATTTAAACCTGTGCTACAGTCCCATAATCAGAGTTCACTGTGACCTGCCCTCCGTAATCTCTCATTGTTATTTAGCAGCTCACAGGTGCTACCGATTCTTATTCAACACGTAGTCCTGCAGATTGAGTCCTTTCAGAGCGCTAAGTGTGTGTGCATACACCCGTGAGTAACACACTCCATACTCCCTTCGGCCTGTTACTTGGTGTAATGAATCCAGCACTTGTTTCCTTTCCCCACACACACACGTTGAGTTTTTGTCACTTCAGAGGAAATTACACTGACTTGCATTCAATACCAGGAGACCTTCCCCCACTATAACCACTCACCACTTGACTAACCTAAATTTAAATGTATTGACTTAAAGAATTGCCTTTTCCTCTACTCTGAGACTTGTAAACACATCTATGTCCCCACAACATTAATAATACAAGTACACACACACTCATACAAGAAAGAAAGAAAGAACGAAAGAACGAAAATTGAGAGTTGAGAGTATTTTACACTCAAGAGGAAGCCATGGAAATAGGATCTGATTCCCCACTCCTCACAGCAAACAGAGTGTGGCAGACACCTGCTACCTCTTTACACACATATGCACACTCCAAAGCACAAAAGCAGAATAATACACACAGGCACACAAAAACAGAAAAAAAAAAAAAAACAGACATGTGACAACACACACATAAACACACAGACGTCTTTAACACACACGCATGCACACACCCAGACCCACACTCAATCTGCACTCCAAGCCATCTGAGTCCACTTCTGCACAGAGAAAAAAATAAATAACACTGCAGATCAACCCTGCAAGTCTACGCTTCGTCAAAGAAAGTCTTTAAACAGCTAAAGGAATGCTTTGTCACTGAAGCCAGCAGGTTTGATTTGGAATTTGACGAGAATGGAGCGATTGATCGCTGCTTGTGGCACCGGCACATACATTTAATTCTTGCTATGTGACCAGGTTACGAGAATACCAATGCTCGGTGGTCCACCTACACCTGAAGGACAAAGGACACTCCTTTGAAGACAACAACGTCCCACATTTCAGCCAGAGAAGACAGGTGGTTTGAAAGAGGAGTAAAGGAAGACATCCCCAAGAAGTTTCACCCCCATTCACACCTTGAGACTAAAGCCTCTTTGGAGAAAGAGGACAGGGTCAAACAGTCTCCTCCAATGACAGGTAAGTTTCTAGTAGTTAACAGACACTAGTCAAGCAAGTTTCTGTTGGCAAACACCCCCATAGATGTGCCTATTTAAACCCCCACCCCCACCCGTCGTTTAGAACTAAAGAAGCTACTTGGATGAACCTCTGCAAGAACCTATTCTAAACGCTTTTTGATAAGAATACCAATTGGGTTTCACTTAATACTGTCAACATGGCCAATAAACAGATGAGTGGTTCAAAACAGCAGTATCTAATCCCAACTATGAGCGTGAAAACAAATTCAGCTTATTTCCACAAATTTGTGTCACGTAACTCCCTTGGTCACGTCAAAATGTCCACAAGAAAGACAGTAAACTTCCACCTGCTCGCTTAATGTAAGCCGCTGAGGATAAAAGTGTCAGAGAGAACTGCAAGGGCAGACAGGGAAGCTGGGAGTAGCCGAGGGAAATGGAGGAACAACGCCAAGAAAGAGCCCAAAAGAGACACGGATCAACTTAGTGTCACCGAAACACTTTTTAGTGAAATGAGAATTAGTCTATAATCTGTCAGCTTCACAGACGCAAAGCAGCGGGGCAGTGGTGGTGGACACATCTCTCCTCCTCGTTCCGACATTTGTTTGGCGTCAAGCTGCTCTTATCCATGTGAACCTTCATCGAGGGAGCGGACTTGGGTTCAACATGATGTGCACAGTGACAGAAAGGCACCTGATGGGATTGAACCTGTCAGCTTTCGGCTACTTCTCTGCTTTGCTTCTCTCTTCTTCTCTGTCTTCTTCTGGTGTCATTGTACACTACAAATATATTAATCTTTTTTTTTTTCCAATCTTGTTTCAAAATGTCTTCATATCTTCCTCCTTCACTGTATTTTGTACATTTTTAGCCTGTCTGTATTCTCTCCCTCTCATCTCTTGCTGCCCTGCCTTTGGTTTCAACTTTTCACCCCTTCACCGCAGCCTCTCCATGTTTCCCTCACTTCTGTCTGACCCTCTTCCTACTTCCTGTATTCCATATTCTTTCATTTCTCACCCCAGTCCTCCCCCTCCTTTACTCAGCATACCTGTTCATGCATTACTTATATTTCTGCTCAGAAATTCTGTGTGAAGTGTCCACTCTCTCAGACGCAGAAACATAGGCTGATGCACATGAAAGAGCAATGGACATGGAGTACCAACATCACGACAAACCACCCAGCAAACCCAACACACACACACACACACACACACACACACTTCCCCTAAGGCAGGCCCTAAGGGCCTGGTTAAAGAGGCAGGCTGAGTGTTCATGCTCCTCTCCTCTTTTCACACACACACACATGCATTCATGGACACACACACTCTCTGATACAGGCAAATAAACAAACTTTTCATGTCTTCTCCTTAGGGAGCAAATCTTTACAAAACTCGTACGACTGTGAACATTTTACTTATTTATTTTCTCGGCTTGCATATTTTTTAATGATTTGCACAATTTATTTTCTTTCCGCAGGTATATTGTGTCAAAAAAAAACATAACACCTCTTTAATCCATGTTCTACTAACTGGTGTGCTATTTCAGTACTGAAGAACTATCAGTTGTAAATTAGTTCAAGTGGAGTTTTAGCAGGTAGCAGTACTTTCTTTTTAGGTTTAGATGTAGAGCCAAACATATTTAAGTCTGCAGTCATTCGATTATAAAGTTTCACTCCCAAATATGTGTAAAGTATTCTCAAACATCCTTTAAAAAAAGAAGGTACATTTGATATAGTGACATGGCTTTATGTTGTTATATTAAAGACATGCTTCATTCACAATAAAGGCTTCATTGTTTGTATTATTTCATTTTAGGAAAAGTCTTCTTGTGTTTGTGTTTGTGTTTGCTCTTGATACTATTTCTTACAATGTACATTTCAACAACACTATTTTAACTACAACTATATTGTCTATCTATATTGTGAGCTTGGTGCACTTTAGTATACTTATTTGGTTGTTAAAGCGAAGTATGACAAGACTGTTTTCACACAAACTGATATATATTTTTTATCCAAAAACTAATAAAGTCCAGAAACTGACAGTGGAAGGAGAATTGGCTAGTTCCTTGAGAGCACTCAAGACTTCCTGCAGATGTTTCACATTAAAGGCCCCCCAAACAGCTCGGGGCGTAATCCATCTCAACTCTGCGATTATTTGAATACCAGAGAATACTTTCAGATAACTTAAGTCTTTAAGAACATGGCATCATTTATTTCAGTATTATGCTATAACAGCCGTCTGCCTGGAAGAAGTAACTGACTTTTTCTGTGATTGTTTGACATTCTGTGTGTGTGCCTTTTCAAATGTTTGACATCTCATTTTGGAATAAAACTCCTCTCTTGGCAGTCAACCGCACTTTTCAAGCGGTTATTTTTATAAACTGAAGGTTGTGTTGTGTTCACACCCAGTGGGAGTTCAGAGTGTCAGTGGGTTTCTGGAGATCTGACACGTACAGCTGAGCTGTCCACTCTCTATTGATTTCCTTATCAGGGAACAGACACACGGAAGATGTCGGGAATGAGCTTTGGGCAACAGAAAGCTCCGTGGACACACACAAACACACATGCAGACTCACACCCACAGACACTTACACACTGTGGTGGCGCTGCTGGGTCTAATTCTTGGACTACAATCAGCTTTATGACCACCCTGAGAGACTTAAAAATGTAGCAGTAATCCTGGGGAACTTGCAGACAACACACACACATACACACACTCCGCATGGTGTCCACAGGGCACTGGCTGACAGTGGCTCTCCTGGATCTCTGCTACGCCCCACTGAGTCTTATCTCTGACAGACAGAACACACACATACAGATGCCCAAATGCTCATACACAACTCAAATTCAGCCTGCATTCAGTCTCCCTCAGACACAGATATGTCAGCATGCAGGCTTGCACACTCTGTGCCACACACACACACACTCACCATCACAAGCACAGCCGGGGGTATGGTTGAGACCTTGTTGCCCTGGGGCTTTGACTGCATCTGTTCTACAAGAGCCATACAAATGAGAAACACACGGGAGCAGGGGGGGGAAAAAAAAATCTGTGTGTGTGTGCATATTTGTGCAAATGTTTTTAAGTAGTTATTTGTGTATGTGTAGGTTTTTTGAGTAGTGATTAATGCCAAATCACACGGGACAACATGTGTATGTCAGCATGAGCATGAATTCCTCACTGCAATTGTCACTTGGTCATTGTCTGACTAAATCCGATGCTTTTCTTAGCATATTTCTTGTGTTTTATACGCTTTCCCTTTCTGCAGCTTGTAATTATATACCAATAATTATCATGGTTCCAATTTAGTGCCGTGGTGATATCTGCTGATGCCTTTAATGCAAATATGTAGTGTGTGCTTTTAAAGGGGTAGGAGGGAGGAGGTTGTGTCGACAACAAATCACTGTCACTGCATGCTTCAGTATATTACATTAGTTTAAAGAGAGGTGTAAAGAAAGGCAGAGGTGTGAATAAAGGGAGATATGAAGAATTAGGGAGATGCAATAATGCAGATATGCGAGGTGCGAAGTTTCACATTATGCTTAGAAAACCATAAAGGATTCAGTTTTTTGACTTTATTTCTCTTTTCCCGCCGGTCTTTCTGATCCTCCAGAAGAAGGCCTCGTCACAGATGGGATCAGAAAAATAAAGTGGAGAAAGGCAATCTAATATGAAGAACATGTAGAATGTGCACTTTGGTGCCCCCAGTGGTATTATGGAAACCAGAGGGGCAGACAGGCAATGTGAACTGGAGTCTGACCCAGAAGCATTAAGAAATTGCACCATTTTTCTCCCAGTTTTGTCCCATTTTCTACAAACAAAAACCTGTGACCAGAATTATTTGAAATTCTGGTGAATGATGCTTCACTTAATGGTTTCCGATGATAAGCTGCCGTCTATTGCTTAAAAAACGAATGACTCTGTTGCAAATTGAAGCCATTAGACTCTACATTTAAATAAAACGCCACCGGAGAGTTACTAATTTGACTGACAGCATTTAATTTAAGCTGTCTTTTTTCTTTAGTCAACAGAGAAAGTCATCGTCTGTTCAGCTGGCCAGCAGTATCGTGTCAGAAGGTTAATATGCATGGATGAGCACGTATGGGACACAGACATACAGAGTGCACAAGCAGGCCACTGTCATATGAGAAGTGTCCCTCGCCAGATTTCCCTGGTCACACCTGGCTGAACAACACTCTAATTAACCCTGATTTCACTTAGTGGCCTGGGAGAACGCACAATCGCACACATAGTAGCACAAATTAATTTGAGCACACAATAATCATGACACCTCACATGTGAAAACGCAAATGAAAAGGCATGCAGATACACACACCCAGAGACAGATTAAGCCACACAAGGATGATCCCATCACACATGAATGAATAGAATGGGAAACTCACAAATACTAATGTACGAATCAAGGACAATGACACAATTACACAAATTTAGGAACACACGTTGCACGCACAAGGCTTTGGGGAGGTGTGTTCATGCGTGCGCGTGTGTTTAATTTTTCCATTCTCTCTTGTTCACCATGTTGGCATGGATTATTCCCCTGGCACAATGCATGGCTGACAGCACCTGAGCTTTGCATATACTCTCTCTCTCTCTCTCTTACATGCACACGCACTCACACACACAGAAACACATTCAAGCAAAAAAGACCCATTTCAGCAACGCACACACTTGGACATTCTCAGGAGTGCAGCCCGTGTGTTCTGCTAACAGATGGTAATGACAGTTTCAGTCCCTGGACCATCATCTAATAAAAACAGCACACGCTCACACATACACACAAGCACACACACGTACACACTTCAGCCTCCCTTCAGATTAAAACATCCTTCACACCAAATAAGGTTAACAGCATAATTCAAACCAAAAATGCATTGAGAACATAATTTAGGACGCCACGCGTCTGCATTGAAACGCATTTCAGTGATGCAATTTAAATTCCATTAAAAAACAAATGCGGTTCAATTCCCCTTGCACCATATGATTATATTTTTTATGTTTAATAGAAATAAAAATAAACTAATCTCACTAAATATTTTGGGGTAGAGAGGTGGGTTTGGGAAAATGCATATCCAACTTCCAATTTAAATTTAAGTGGAAAAATGTTATCCTTAAAAGGAACTGCAAATGCAATAAATAACCGTAAAAAAAAAGGTGATGTGGACTTGCAGTGTATTTTACATCAAAAACTCCACAAAATCACAGTTTCAGGCTCTTTTCCCAAGGTATACATTTTGGCCGGGCTGCAACACAAGATGTTGTCAAAAGACAGCCCCGGAGAATGTCACGCAACCAAGCATAAACTTAGCTTTACGGAGACTGAGCACATACTGTAGGGCTTCAGTGCCTTGGTCTAGCACACTTAAAAAGAGAATACAAAGTTTGTGAGCTGGCTGTTTTATCTGCTAACTGTATGTGTAACATATTTCCATGTAGCCTACAATGAAATTCTTCCTTTCTGTCCATAATGAATGCCAAACAATATAAAGTCTAAGTATAAAATCAATAAATAAATCTACAAAAACAATTGCAAATGCCAACAGGTGAAAAATACAGTAGAAATATAAACTATATCAGCTGTTGGTGCTAACACGTGCTAACACACAAGTTGAACAGAAGGCCCAGTTAGCTAATACATTAACATATAAGCAAACTTGAATAGTCGCTTTAAATGATAACAAGCTAGCACAGTGCTAACACTCCTGTATAACTCTGCTAAACATTGGCATGTAAGCTTTTGACTAATTATTAGCATTTTTGCATAATATGTCAAGCAATTCAGCAAAAATTCATAAGCACAAACTATAGTGATAAGTAAACACAATGTTATGTTAGCTGCCTTCAAATGGAACTCCTAAGTTTGCAGTTACAAGTTGTGTACATAAAAAGCCATCCAAGCGGTAACATTAGCGGTTAATTATGAGAATGCCACTGCTTGGCAAGTCTTAGCATCTAGATACCACAGAGGCTAATTGTTTAGCATAAGAGTGCTAGGTTTTTAGTGTAGGCTACAGAATTTTAAGAGAAAGCGCAGCAGCATGCTAACACTTTAGCTATCACCATAAGTTACATTTACACAATATACTATTTGAGAGACAAGAGATAAAGTACTAACAAGGTGCTAATGCCTTACTGCTAACGTTTGCCAACATGTGCTAACTCACAATTATGCTGAACAGCAGCAGTTAGCTAACAAATAACATTTGAGCCAACTTGAGTTGTTGCTTTGAGCGTTAACGAGCTAACTCTACTGCGTAACTGCTTCTCTGACAAACGTGTGCATAAATGGGTTCAACAACTTAGTGCTAGCACTTCAGCACACTATGTTAGACAATAGTGGGCTCAGCTATAACTCATTTGCACAAACTATATTGAGTTATAGTCAGCACAGTGGTAAATATGTTGTATATGCTGCCTTCAAATGGAACATGGGAGCTTGTGGTCATGACATTTAAGCAAATAAAATGCTTGCTGTTCAAGTTGTAACATCAGCAGTAAGTTTTAGAGACTTGGCTGCTTGGGAAGTGTTGGCATCTAGAAACCACAGAGGCTAACATTTTAGCAAGTTAACAATATCAACAGTTTCTAGAAATGCCAGCAAACACGTCACAATACACAACTGAACTGTGTGTTTCCGAAAGTGTTCACTCACGAAGTTGTGAATACCACTGCTTTCAACCCGTGGACTGAGTAGTAAAAAGCCCAGGTAAACCTATTAGTAAACACTATGTTGAATTGTGGGCTTGGTGCACTTTAGTATACTTGTTTTGCTATTAAAACTAAGCATTACAGGTTACCGCTGAGAGAACTGAATGATTATTTCTACTTTATCCTAAAATCGATGAATCCCAGAAGTTGACAGTGGAAACTCAGGTGGTCGTAAAGGAAGAATTCAAAATACAGAGTGGAACAGAAGTAGACAGGAGACTGGGAGGGGTAAAGGAATGTAATTATGTCTGACAACAACGGATAGCAGTGATGCTATAATTCTATCAAAGGCTTTACAACAATATTATCCAACCTCCTCAGTACATCAATATCTTTCTCAGCAGGACAGCACTGTGCTTCCTGTCGTTCACATGAACCATAGGATGGAGGAGTGGGACGCTAAATCACAGATATTCCTTCATATTTTATTTTATTTTTCATATTTTATTCCTAAACAGGGGGATTTGTCAGGAAAATGCAACAGGGACAGAGGAAACAAGAGGTGAGGAGGAGTGAAACAAAGAAAACAATGGCTGGGAAGAGAGCAGCGATGTACAACTATATACTTGCTTCATCAAGGAGAAATGTTTATGAAAGTCAAACTCTTACATATTTTTTATACAAATGAGCATCTTAAAACGTTAGTATTTAGAAAATGAATGGAACTACAGAAACAAATGGTTGATATAGTTTTTAAAGCTTTGGTGAAAAGAAGGTAACATGAATTGAAAAACATTGTGAGGAAAATAAATTGAAAGACAGACAAAGACTGACAGAAATTGAGTGAAAGAGGGCTCATTGTGAGTTCTAGTCACTATTCTGAAGTCTGTTCAGTATTCCATCCTCAGCATTCTCACAGCACTAATGAGCAGTAGCCAAACACACACACACACACACACACACACACACACACACCCACACACACACACACACACACACCCCCACCCACACACACACACACACACACACACACACACACACACCACTACACAACCAAAAACCCGGGCTTGTTTCTCACTTTCTAAAGACACTGTCCCACTTTAATGCATCCACACTAATCAGGTTTGACAAGTCAGGCTCTTCTTTCACCTATTAAAATTCATCTCAAATCCTCTGCTTTTAAATGACAGAAAGTTTACCACCCACTTGTAGTTCATGCGCGACAAGATGAAATGTTGTACGTACCTTTAACAATGAGGTCAGCGTAGTTGGACACCCCCGACCCGCCGTCTGATCGGATGACACAGCGATAGCGGCTGGTGCTACGCTGTGATGTGTCGCCAACGCTGACAGTGGCAGAGAAACGTCGGTGGTTGACCACCCTGGTCACCATCAATGCCGTGTCCTTGCCATTCCACTGCTGCATGGTGGCAAGATAAAGATCAGTCGGTTACTGGCACTAGTATTGTAGCATGTTTTCTTTGATGCTGACCGAGCTATCCAAACACAAGCTCTGCTTAATGGTCTCGTACCGTTTGCTTTCTCCTTACTGTGGTGTAAAATACTGAAAAGCTTCTGTTCGCCAAATGCAACACTAATCGAAAGGATTGTTCAGGAAAATCAAGGTCTCATTGAACAATCAAGTGATGAAACACAAATATTATATGACTTTGTGCTCTATGACATCTGTGACAAAGGGTATGGAAAAGATGTTCTGTCATTTTACCGAACAGATATTACAGGCTGAGACATCTATCCCTCACCTCAATAGTATCTAATATCTTATTTTTAATGTAGTATTTTAAAAAATCTTTTAGATGCAGCGTTTGGCTCTTGAATCCCCTCGTCTAATTTATACTGACGTTACAGCGTTTTTTTATTAAAGCGGAGTTACTCTCAGAAAATATCCTATCCATAAGATAGTACCTCTTTGTCACACCTCCCCAGTTGCCCTAGTCTCTTAAACATTACATTACCACAGAACTAAATTTCTTTCCCAATTACATTTAGGTGCCAGATAATTGCTGGCTGGATTATGTCCAGAGGCAGTGTTTACTTTTGAATGAATGAAGCTCTTAAAAACCACATCATTACTGGTAAATTGTATTTTACAGTCAAATGTAGACATGATTGGTGTGACAAGCATGTATTTTTCCAAACACCGCAATCTAGCTTTCTTTCTAGGTTTTTTGTTATACAGTTATATCCCAAAGACAGCGCTTCATATATCTCTGACGATATCCTTTAGACATTACTGCCATCATGCAGCATCTGATCCGTAGTACCAGATGTTTTTTATTTTTTTGCCACTTCACTGTATTATCTGCCAATTTGGAGAAACAAGCTTTTCCCAACAGATCCCCATACGGGAAGGTCACTGCTCTCAATTGCAAATGCCATTACTGTACCCAGGAGCGTTCTCAGAGGTGTACACTCACGTGCAGTGAAAACATACAAGCTTGCCAATGTACATGAAAATAACCCAGAATGAGTGCATAGGCATTGTTGCACACAACATATACACACACGGAGACACACAATCATGTCACTTGTTTAGAGGCGGAGTCACTGATGCGAAGTATAACAAGGACTTTTAATCAATCCTGAAATTGAGCTGGGATGGCTAGGGATGTTTGTCACAGACACATTTAAAAAAACATATATAACTGCATTTGTTACACTGGCTTTCTAGGTGAGTAAAGGCAAATAAAGAGTCTAATCACTGGTAAACTTTGAATTTGAACTTAAAGCGAGTGTAACAACAACACATCGGGTTAATGTCCCCATGAAACTGCTAGCGGAGTGCTGTTTTTTTTCTGCACACTGACATACCACTCATAGAGGTTCCAGCCGAGAGCTAAAACCGACAGGGGAAGGGATGGGAGTATACAGCCCTGAGTGCAGGATGAGTCGACATTTTTAAATTGTCCCCTTGAAATCATTTGTATTTAAGCTGAGTCTTCAGAGTTAACTGGTTAACTGATTAAGCTAAGACTAAGAAAAACCTTATAACAAACACATCTTTTATTTTATCAATGAGTGGCCATGGAATAAGACATGGAATAATCTTCTCATCCTGTTGTTTTATCAGTGTCAGTGAATATACAATAATGCCAACACTGCGAACAGTTCCAGTACAGTGTCTATAAATTGTAGTTTCTATACAAATAAACCACGCTGGGATATGTCACAGTAATTAAACACACTAAAAGTTTGTGAAAAACTGAACTCAGATTTGCACTTTTATAGCATTCTGACCTTCCACAGTACAAGCACCGCATGGACACTTCCTACTGATATCGTTCAGTGACATTTACTGATATGGAGGTACTAACCTGTAACCAGAGTTTATCATGCTGAGACCACTTCCCTCCAGCAGTACACTGAAATGTAGCGTTCTGACCCACGTTCACCTCCACATTCTGAAGACGCAGGAAGTGAGGCGCTTTACCTGCAACGCAAAGAGCAAATGCACACTGCGTAAATATTTAGGTAAAACTGTCTGTAAAAGTAAAGCGTATACACAAGCTCCCATGCATAAACTGTATTTTATTTTAAATGTGAATTAATCTTGTCGGAAACATCACATGTACGTAGTCTGAAAAAGTTTACGAACCAGGTCATGCAGGGACATTTTTTTAATGAGTCTCTTGAGAAACATCCCTCGATTAAATTAATTCTGTCTGAATGGGTCGACAGGCTTTCTGAACTACAACACGTTGCATAATCATCTTTTAAAATAAATGGCAGGCTACTCTAAGAAGCCATGTTATTATTAAATATTTCACATTGGGTTCAAATTGATAATAAGAAACAAAACTTGCCGGCAAACCCACACTAAAAGTAATGTAGTTTGAACACAACCTAATACTGTTTTCTGGAATAAAGCAGAGAAAACCAGATGAGCAGTCTGTCTGTGAGACAGACAGGCAGACATTGGGTGACTTTGGTCTGGCATTGAGACCAGCCTGTGACTGGTTAATTTCATTTTGACTGTCTGCAGACAGAGATAAGCCTAACGGAGTATGCATCGATCATTTAACAACGATAATTTGCTCTGACACTAATGGTCAGGTTGTCGCAAATGACAAGGACTGACATACAAAGGTTGGTTCTTTCATTATCTGTGTACTTTTCTATCTGCTCTATCTCTTTATATCATCTCAGATTGTTTGTTTTTCTTGTTTGTTTTCTTTCTTCTATTGTGAATATGTCTGCTTGTCTTCTGCCATCAACTCATCCCCGTTTGAATAATTGGATTAGTGTCTGGCACAAATGAAGTGAAGTGTTTTGTGCTAGCCATTCAGAGAAAAGGAAATGCTAGAAGATACAGAGAGAGAAATAAAGAGAGCGAGAAAGAAAAGTGAAGAGAGTTTCAGGTAGAACTAGGAACACATAAAACAGGAAAATACTGTAAATCAAAGAAATCTTCTGGTCAAATTCTTCATACAATTATTTCATGCAGATTTTTAAAGTGATTTTAAACTATTTAAAACAATGGAAACAAAGAAAAGGCAGTGAAAATGTTGGAAAGTAGCACTGAGCAGCAGACAGGGAGAAAGAAGTAGGCCACAGAGTGTTGCAGTAAGCAGTCCAGAGTTTTGTGAAGCAAAGTGTTTCTGTCAGATTTGAGTGATGAAGACCCTGAGTTTGGACCTTCTTCCAGGCTCTCTGCAATCTGTCTGCAGCCCTCACAATCTGTCCTTTTACCCAGAGTTTGTGTGCGTGCGCTTGTGCAAGTGTGAGGAAGCCATAAAACAGATGATGCTCAGCGGGGCTACAGTTGTGGAGGGTCAACCATTACGACACACACACACACACACACACACACACACACACACACACACACACACAGGCACAATCTCTCTCACTTACGGCACGGGTGAGCCAGAACTCGTATGTCATCGATGGCGATGAAACCTGGATGGCCTTGGACCGAAACTGCTTCGAATATTACCTAAAAATGGAAGGAAGAAAATGTTGAACCACAGTTTTCTAAGGTAATCAAAGTACCGTAATGAAACTCAGGAATAAAAACTTTCTTTCTTCAACAAACTGTAACATCTTGGCATCTCTGTGAAGCTCATGTGGGGGCCCCCAGGGAATTTTCTATTAAAAGTCAGCAACTATTTCACTTTTCACTTCATCCCTTCTGTCTACATCCTTATGCCAACCACATATGCTGCCCCTCCTTCTTACAGTCTTCTTCATTTAAACATCCTTTTCTGTAATTGTCTTCTCTCCTATCCATCTCCCTTCATTGTCTTTCTCTGTGCATTTTCTATAATCCATTGTTCTTGTAATTGCTCTTTTGTGTGATTCTCAATTTCTCCCCGATCAGATGAGTGAGTTTATCCTTAGACCTTCCAGACACTCACAGGGTGACAGGCAGTCAGCAGGGCTGTCAAGGGGCCATGCACTCCTGACCCACCCACCCACACACACACACACACAGGAAACACACACACACCTCTGTGCTGTACTTGTCAGAATCCTCAACAGTATGAGCAATGACTCGGACTGAATACCAAAGACATCTGGGAAGCCTTTGCTCTCTTCTGTGCCTTCAAAAAAAAAAAAAATCCTCCCTCTCTGGCATGCATGTCAAGTTCCACGGCTTTTTTGTCACAACAGCAATTTGACAATGTTGTTTATTTTGTGCTCAGTAAGTTTCAGCCACAGCTACGTGTTAATTGGAAATCTGATAGCACGTTGATTTATTCTGACTGGAATAACAACTGGTCACTTAGTCCCATTTTCCGACAACACCTTCATTTTCAAAATATCCCATATATCTAGTACAAACATGTATGAATCAACTTTGGTTGCATGATTGTAGTTGTTGCAGTTGCTCATTATTTCTTGAAGATGATCATTTGTTTTAGTTTTCTGCCACTTTAGATGCCATGTAATACTAAGTTTTGGTTGTGATTTTTCCACTGCATTAAAAAATATCTTATTTTGCAGTTCAGACCATATTTGCAAAGTCACAGATCAGAACTGAGTTAAGCCACAAATGCACATTATGAGTGCAAAACTAACCAATTCAAAAGGAAAGACAGCCCTCAAAGTTTATTTGTGCCCGTAGAGTCTTGCAGAAGTCTGCACTTTAATATGACAATGTGTTTGTCCTTTTAGAAACAGAAAATATCTCCATGGGAGGTGACTCCCCATTAGAGAGAGACACACAAACATTTAATTCACCGTGGTTACTATTGTGCCTTGTATCTGTGTCTGCAACACAGGGGTGCCTTCATTTAGTGTGCTCAACTCAGTCATTAGATAAAACACAGTTGCCTTTGTGTTACCTCAATATAACAGCACAGCAGGGTTTGTCTATGTACCATTAACACACCAACACACACACACACACTCACACAGAAACATGCATATGCACAAACAGAATCATTAAATGGCATTGACATTTTCCACTTGCAGTTTTAAGAAATACACCATATTTCTTGGTCATCTCACAATTGATGAAACTCAACTCCAACCAGTGATCACATATACTATGCTGAGCCATGAGCATTATCAATCTTCTGTCAGAGGAGCAATTTTGACATGTGAAATAACTGAAATGAGTTTAAGGGGGAATTGAATAGAACAGGGTTATGTTATCTTAAGCATGTGCTATTCTTACATAACATGTTGTGAAAAAGCCCTATCCCTCAAGTCATACTTTAGCATTTAGCACCATTAGCATGTAGCACCGAAGCCATATTGCCATTGTTATAAAGGAAATTCCTTTAACTTCATGTAGCTCATTCTGTTAAAGTGGTAGTTTGTATCATTAGTGGATTAATGCTCAAATTATGAACAGCTAACTTAGCAGCCAGATGTAAATTGTTCGCTCGCACACCATATTAGCTAAACATTTTCTGTAAGTATGTGTTTGAGTGTCTCTGCCTGAGTCAGATCTCCCAGCATTCGAAGTCTGATGATCACTGCTGCTCACTACTTCTGAGAAACGACAGCAATAAAAAATATATATATATATAGCACAGACGGTACGGATGAAATATCAGATACTGACCCACGCTGATACATGACATCATCTAGGGTAATTATAGATCTGAGACAAACTAAATGAGGAATTTAATCTTTTCCTCATTCTCTTCTCATATATGATAGACAAAATTACCACAAAAAATGTGGATTGCATGACCATTTTTTCTCTATTTTAATGGAGCCTACTACTATTACTATATCAGTGGTTATTATTGTTCGTGTATCATGTTGTCCTGTTGCAGTACTTTAAATAATTGATCCTCACGCCAGTATAACCAGAAAAAATAAGTCATGCGTGGATGTGTAGTACCTGATAGGAGTTAGGCCAGAAAGTGGAAATGGCCAGCTCAGCCTTCACCCAGCCTTCAGTGACGGTATCAGAGGCGTTCCACACCGGGTTACCCTGAGCACCTCCATTCACCTGCAGGCGCGCAGTGCAAAAGACAATATAATGACAAGAGATTTAATGGATGGAAAGAATAAAAGGACACCTGCAGAAGTAAAACTGAGAATGTTGCAAATTCAAATCGAGCGGTATCCTTCCAAAAATGCAACTAACACAGATTCCCACAGACCTCCATGTTAAAATGTCCGACTTTACAGCAGAAATCTTTTTGTTTACAGCAAGGTATCAAAAAACTAAATATTTTAACTAACTTACTTGTCTAAACTATAGTAGAATTTAACATTTTGCAAAATTAAGACCCTGTCTGCTTTAAGAGGCAGGTGGGTGTGGTCTCAGGCTAGCTGTCTACCTAGGAGTCATCCTCCTGCCTCAGCAGCACTCGTTTTCCACCGTTGTTGGACTAGCCAGCAGGTAGACAGAGGTAGGCAATGCCAAATGGGTGACAGGTGGACCAAAGTATCCTATGGGTGATGTCCAATGGGTTCTTTCATCTTTACATGTAAGTCATGCTTGGAACTAGGTGTGTTTCTTTATATAAACAATATTAGTTGTATCTGATTTCAAGTTTTAAATGAGATGATGAGTAGTAGCCTATGTCAGGGACATTGCAGGCATTGTTGTTTGTTAGCCTCTGACCACATTACCTCCAAACACCCCTCAGTCAAGAGTCTCTGACATTTTTCCACCTTGCTTTCAGTTCATTCATTAGTCTTCATTCGTTCAATTCATCCTAAAACCTCCTTAGCATTTTTGTACTATGCTTACTCATTCACTTGCAGATCCTCATTGGTGTCTTCATGTCATGTCTTTTCACTCATTTCATCCATCTCTGCATAGTCTACCAGTTTTTTTTTCTCACTTACAGGTCCAAATCTACTTCTTCTCAGTAACACAGAGGGCACAGTCCATGTACAGTACACCTATAAGGGAGCAGTCACTCAGGGTCCCTTTTCCTAGAGTTTGTTTGCTTATTGCTCTCATTATAGGGAATCTTTTAATCCAATTTTGTCTCCATTGGTTGTGTAAAACCTTAAACAATGGTAAAGCGGAGTTAAAAATACATACACAGAACCAATCTGATCAAATGCTGTGTACCTAAACTTGATCCCTCCTTAAAGAGAATAGATGTTGGCTGTCTGTTTACCTAGCTATCAGTCACTCGTTCTCATCCCCCCTCACTCACAAACACCTACATAAATACTCAATGCCCCAGGGCTAACATCATCCCTCCTCGACAGTGAACAGAGGTCTATTTGTTTACCCGTTCAGTCCATCAGCCCCTCCATCTGTCAGTCTATCCCTCCCTGTCATTCACTCTCTCTCTCTTACCCACCTTGATATAGACGTTGAGTGTGCCTGGGCTGGCTCCGTCCCGGCTGGATAGAGAGTAAAGGAAGTCGATGCAGTGGGTGTCATTCTCCTTCAGGGTGGGCATGTACAGGTGAGCCTTCTGCCCTGACGCACGGCCTGACGCATTCACCACCATGAAGGAACCTATGGAAACACATACGGGAAGATGAAGGCCACGCAGGTTTAAAATTGATCATTACTGCTCATTGATCAGTAGCACAGAATTCCAACAGTTCATGTATGCAGCATTGAATGAATCAAGTGATATGATGAATCAAGCAATAACCGGCCAACAACTGGTTTCTTCTGGTTTCCATTGTTTTATGTCATTTTAGCAAAGTTCCAGAAAGCTTTAGCACTCAGTAGTCATATTACTCTGCTCCATTATACGCTGCAAAATGAGTGCAGATGCAGATGCGCTCCACGCAGGCACTTAGATTTGTCATATATCACGCATGTCCTTGCGACATAAGCAAAGGACAAAATCAATGTCAGGCAGTGGCATGCCTTGCAGTTACAGTACAACGCTGACATTTATCCAAACCATGTTTAAATCAACTTTATTATCATCCCGCTGACAATGCCAATGGGGGGGCATGTAAATGCTAAAGATCTGTAGTGACGGAGTAAGCCACATACACGCCCAATTAAGCATTAGGATGTAATTTACCATTATTTGTTAACTCCTCATTAACATCATCTGAGAACGTCACATATCCCTTTGCAATATTTCAATCAAACTAGTGAAGCATGTTGTTTGAGAGATCAGTGTAAAATGATAAAAAAAAATATTTGATCTACAGTGGAAAGGATCATATAGTTTGTATGCTGCTAAAGTCTTTTGTTCTTTTGTTGTGTTCTAGAACAAAAATGACAAGAAAATCTAACTTGAAAAGCAGATTGTTGCTGAACAGAATTTGCTCACTTATACAGTTTGTTTCTTCTCGCCATTCTGCGCCACTAATGAGAAAGTTGCAAAACTCCACAGCGTTTTTGCTTGTTTTCTGTTCTGAAGCACGTACAAAGGTCAAACCAGTTTCCATGCCAGCATTTCTACTGCATTAAAGGTAAGCGTGTTCCTGACTGACGAATATTCATTTCAGCTTTTCAGACAGATAAATACCGACTATTAATAACTGGTGTGCTGCTGTGCTGCACCCACCAGATGCTTTATGCAGAAAAAATAAAAAAAAAAGAAGCTAAAAGACCTCAAGCTCTTTAATTCTCCAGAACCTTACATCAATGTCTTAATGTGTCCACACCCCGGGGGTTCCGAACCAAGACGTAAAACACACTCTCTCTGTCAATTTGAGGTTTAAGTGTGTTTTAGTCTCTGCTTTATGGCACAGGATGGAGCTTTTATGGGTCGGCCGACTCCATTTGGCCGACTGCCATCAGCTGGACTGAGAGTTAGGAGTGACTGAAAGACTATTTGGCCGGAGAACGGAAAAGGAGAGATAGTGAATCAGGCAGGTGTGACTGCGAGGTCCTAACAGTGTCTGTGTGTGCACGCTCGCTCTACTGCAAATGTGTGAATGTGTACTGAATTAATGCAGAATGAAAAAGAGAAACTGTGCGCATTGGCCAGAAACTTGAGAAAATATTAGGATTCTTCACTCTGCATACATTTTGCCCGTTTTTAATTGTGTCTTGACTGTGTGCATTAAATAATAATTTTCTGCAGCCTAATTTGCTAGTTTGAAAAATCTAGTTGAGCAGCAAACCTTGTTTACTCCTGTACAAATGAGAACAAATAATCAGATGAAATTTTACAAGAAAAAAGTAAAATAGAATCTATTTATTATACTACTGATTTGATTTGCTGTAAACTGTGCCTGGCTATCTTGGCATTTTGATTTTAAAGGGCAATGCATTGACTTTTGAAGGGAACTGATTGTGCAGAAGAAGCAAGAAAACTGGACTTGTGAGAACATTGTCCTGACTTACATTAATACCTGGAAGGCTTACCATAGATTTAACTCAATGCTAATTTAACTATTAACAAAAACAACCAGTATGAACCCCTAAATAACTGTTCTAATGAGAGGATGACCGCTTTGTCCTCACAGTATGACTCTGGGAACAGGTCATATGCACACAAAGACGCATCCTTGCGGTTGGTCGGGTAGTTTATGTGCGTGACTGTTTTGGGACGCAATAAGAAACTGGATAACCACAATCTTGCACGCAGGTGGCTAGAATATATTTAATCCATCAGATCTACTTTGGTTTAAGGTGACTGATTATGCAGCAGAGCTGTGAGAGTCTGAGTGTGAGTCTGTTTGTCTTGATATTGCCTGGCAGATGAGGACAATGTGTTTTTACTGAAGTAAAAATGTGTGCGTTCTCGTCTGTGCGTGTGTGTTAAAGTAATCCAACCAAGTCTGTTCACAGGGAACTGGGCCTGATTACATTTCCTATTCATACCTACACACAAAGCACAAAGGCACACGTCCTTGCACTCACTCACTTCACAGTTCTCCAAATTCATAAGCTTTATTTTTCTGTTCTTTGATGCCAAACAAAGTTCTTTGCAAGGGGAGTTATTCTTTTTTTTTTTTTTCTTTTTTTTTTAAATAATGTTGACTCAAATCAACCTGACACAACCAGAATTTCGTGTGATGTGACGTTACCTGGAGACTTTTCTCACAACTGTCTCTGTGCAGGAGGCAGAGGTGTTACAACGTACGCACAAAAACACGCCCAAGGAAACTTTCACACGTTCGGAACAATGTTGTAGTAATGCAACGGCAAGCTTGCGACTACACATTCAACGACCCATTTTCCTACAGTGAAATATCACTAACACACGGACAAACATGCTATCACTCAATCACGCTCAGTCTCACACGCAGTAGCAGACACACAGCGACACACGATGTCAAATGCACACAGCCATCGTTTCACTTGTTTCCCAGGTGTGAGGTCAGAGAGGAACAATCTGTTAACTTGAGAAAAACTGATGAGTCCGTCTACCGTGTCAACACACACATACACCAAAATAACTGGGTTAACTCAGTGAGACAAACGTTCCAGCACATGTTGCCACGCGAGACCAGTTGTTTTTCGCGAATGCTGTTGAGAATTTGAGACTTTTCTGTTTTTTCCAAAGCGACAGACATCAAGGGGCAGCAGGGCCCTCCGCTGTGACTCTCGGCTGCCGCGGTGCCTTTGAGCAAAGCTTTTAAACCCCGCCGTGGTGGTGGATCTGCGCAGTGGTGCTGATCTGTTCAGTGCTGAACAGGTTCAAAATACAGTGCATCTCTCACGACGGCAAAAGCGTGATTTCACGCCTACATTCTCTCCACTAGCAAAGCGAGGCACTAAGATAGAATTTTTATACACAGTGTAAAATATGTCCTATTGTTCTTCACTTAAGGTTCGAATCCAGGCCGACTGGGGCCTTTCTGTGTGAAGTTTGCATGTTCTCCCTGTGTCTGGTTGGGTTCTCTCCGGGTACTCCAGCTTCCTCTCACTTAATTGGTGATTCTAAATTGCAATAGACTGGCGACCTGTCCAGGGTGTACCCCGCCTCTCGCCCGATGACAGCTGGGATAGGCTCCAGCCCCCCGGCGACCCTTCACAGGACAAGCGGTCAGACATTAGAGAAATCAGCAGGGAGTTTTGCCAAGATAGATACTACAGCTTCACAAACCCTTCATTGACTTAATAAACTTAAAAAATGTGAATAAAATTGTGTGATTTAAAAAACAAAACACCACTTTTGCTCGAGCTTTTGAAAATATAAGCTTCGATTGTCATGTCAAACACTAAAGTTTCGAGTTTCAGATGCACATATAATTCAGAGATCATGATATGCTTGTCTGTGAAGGTTTTCAGTCATCCAGGTCATGGTATATCCAAAGGAAGGCAACTGGACTAGTAGAACATTTCTGAACATCCTGATATACTGTGTAGGGGGTGGACAGCTTCAGTACAATTACACAACAAACACTGTTTGAGCTGCCAAAGCCTTGAGAATGTGAGCTATAAATGTTCTGTACAGTTACGTGGTCAGCTACAGCTCTGGTACTGTAACAATGAGTTGCTTGTTTCAAAGATAGTTTATCAGATCAATAACCGTCATGCAGCGCAACAGTAAAACAGGTGGAAGATTGGTACTTGGAACATTTTAAGTGTTTTAAATGTTGTAAACATCTATTACAAATGTATTATTTAACTATTTTAGTATTTTTAGTAAATACACGATTTGACAATATTTGCCCAGTTGATAATAGTTTCCCAGAAATAGCCCTATATTTCTGGCCTGTTAGGGTAAGAAATACAGCTAATGGCTTACAATGTAAACCGTAGACTGTGAGTCATTATTAGCCTTCGAATTTATTCCATCTGCTTTCAGCTGTAATCTCGGAAGCTCCCTCGTTTTTCTAGAAGAACAGCGTCTTCTTTCTTGTCTGTCTTGTAAAACGCGTTTCCTGCATTCCTGAATCAGTGTTTCTAACTAAAAAGAGCACAGGCTGAAGGTCTTCTCATCGTCTCATGTGATTACAGTCATTATAAGAATGTCTTAAAGCAAATACTGTATGTACTGATTTGCTGAAATGTAGCCCTTCCACGCATAAAGAGCTGGTAAAACACAGTTAAATGAGCACTTAGCTTGCTATAACTACACAAGACATTAATCAGACGCCTAAATCAGTAGAATCCATTTGAAATAATTGATTCTCTGCTTGTGTTTAGAAGACAAGAATGTAAATGTACATGTCTCTGTGCATTATAAAAGAAAACGTTTTACCACCTACGATAAATATGCAAGGGTTCCTGCTCCTGTAATGTATTTCTCTTTGATGAAAATGAAGATGACCTCGAGGTTTCTATATGTTTCTATTTTGTGTTTGAGGGGTAGGACAGGGGCGTTACTGTGTCCCTTCACAAGAGCAGAAAACATGGTTATGCAGTGTGTAGGATGCCGATTATAAAGGAAAAGGCATCTCACACACATTGACCTTTGCTGTTTAAGTGGCTCTTAGAAATGTGCAAAATGTAAATCAGCTTTACTGGCTAGTATACATGTTCACACACAAGAAATATGTTCTCTGCATTTAACCGATCCACGTGTACACACAGAAGATAGTGGGCAGCCATACAAAACGCCCAGGGAGCAGTTTTTGAGGTTTGTTCAGGTCCATAGATGTGGAGCAGATTTGAACCAGTGACCCAACAGTCTTCAATCCACTTCTTTAACTACAATTCCATGTACCATGAGTACTTTTAAATGAGAGAAGAGAGGAGTAAAAAGAATCGAGGAATGAGGGTGAGAGAAAGAAAGAAAGAAAGAAAGAAAGAAAGAAAGAAAGAAAGAAAGCAATCAGGAATGAAACGATAACAGGAGCATCAGCTGCAGGGCAGACGTGACTCGTGGCGTCTCACAAAATACACTGTTGTTGGGTGAAACGGCTCATCTTCATCATCATCATCACCATCGTCATTATGAAACTCGTGGCAAAGGGAATCACCGGAGTCAGACGCAGATATCACATTGGTCCTCGGCCCATTTAGTACACCCCAATCCTCCTGAGGCCTCGCAAAGACACACACAGAGCGCTGGGACCCATATGTTCCATGTCCTGAATGGGTAATGGCCCTGCATCACCATCATCATCACACAAACATATGCATAAATCCCATTTGTTCAAAGCTCCACAAGATGTATCACTGTACACAGGTGCACAAGCGCACACACGGCTAGGTTAGTTTGTAATTGTCCTACATGCCCCGATTCTCTGCTCGTCTGCGTGAATTGTGTGCCTGAGATTAGTCTCCTGTGTGTTTGCTAAGTCTTTCCTGATCTTCATGGCTGTGAGGAGGTCATGCTGCTCTCGCCCCAACTGTCTGGTGGCTCCAGACGTTGTTTGACATGCTCCCGGATCCTATATTTTATATGTTCTTTTATGTTTTCAGATCCCTTAACCTTACATAACAGTTCATTCCTGTGGTATTTTTTTTGTTAGTATGCTTTCTTATAGTTTTCTCTACTACTATATTTAGCACAGCTTTGCTTCTTAAACGGCTGTGAATTCATATTTAGTTATTTCAGCAGTGTATAAAATTAAAGTTTGAGTTTAAATGACTGAAAGAATATTCTGTGCATGTTAATAATATGTAATTTATATATAAGGGTGATGATATATACTGATAATATAAATATCTATAACCATCTATATATTTATACATATATTTATATACACCAATCAGACATAACATTATGACCACCTTCCTAATATTGTGTAGGTCTCCCTTGTGCCTCCAAAACAGTTGTGACTCAGAGAATGGACATGGGCCTTCTGAGGGTGTCCTGTGGTGTCTGGCAACAGAATGTTGTTAGTGGGGGCCTTTGGGTCCTATGGGTTGAGGGGAGGGGCCTCTGTGGATCATCCCACAGATACTTGATCAGTTTGGGATATAGTGAATTTGGAGGTCAGGTCAACACCTTGTGCTGTTCTTCATGTTTTTTTGAGTTGTTCCTAAACCGTTTTTATGTGTGTGCCTGTGTCAGGCTGCATCCTGCTGGGGATGGCTGCTGCCATCAAGGAGTGACATTGCATAGCCTTAGCTAACCATAAAGGTCACTAAGTATACTTATAAGCATGTATACTTTTATACATACAGTGTATATATATGTGTGTGTGTGTATACTTGCTTGTATATGAGCATGTGAATAAATAACATGCGAGGGATCACTAGTGCCCTACAATCCATGCACATACTATACAATGCATTTAATTTGTGATTTAAAGGATAGTGTACTGGCTTTTACATCATATAGTTTAAAAATCTTTGAGATTATTTTTGTGCTGTATCTGTTAAGTCTGTTATCATGTTTTTATATCATGGTGTTACTCTCTCTCCGCCTCTGTCTCTTAACCTTGCAGTAATTTGATAAGTGGCAAATCAATAACTGAAGTGCCATTATTGGGCCAATGAATGCAAACATCTCATGCATCTGTCTCAATGTGAGTACGTGCTCCTTCCCTCCTGTCCTGTTTCTTCTACACCTCACATATTTTTTCCCCCTCCATCCCTGTCCATCCCTTTTTAAAAACCCATTTATGATCAATCCCCAGTTCTGCCCGCCGTACTCTCTCCTCTTTTTAACTTTCCCCTCTTCAGTCTTTCGTCTCTCTCATCAGTGGTGTGTAAACACAGACACCTCACCATTAGAGTGAAATTTACTTTCAACATGAGCCGAAAGAAAAAGCTTTCAAAGCATCAAAATCTAATTCATTTACTCCTATTACAGCAAATGGAGCAGGTGGTGTGTCTGAATATGTGTGTATCTGTGCGCTTGTCTGTGTGCGCCTGGGGGATTTTGTCACTCTTCACAAAGCTCGTAAATAGCTTCCATAATGCTTGTACATTGGTTTACATTGCGGTTGGCTGGCTCGCTTCATTTGTACAAAACACAAAAGCCAAATGTTGACACTTCGCCAATACCTGGTGGCAAAATGGAATTCAGGAAGAGAATAAAAGACAAAAATAAGAATGACAAAGCAAATGTGGGCGACTTTGGCTGAAAAAGAGAAGGGGATCTTGATGGGTTGATCGAAGCAAGACTCTGAACACAGTTCTTATGCACGTGCAATGCATGCACACACTGCCATGTAATTATAATTTCCACGGTGTCTACATCTCTAATGAGACAATATAATATTCTCAGCACCCTGTAGAAAGAAAAAAAAACTTCTATCTATCTACATAATCTACATAACAAACATTTTACACAAGAATTGTCTTTTGAGGCGGAGACATTAAAGTATCAACAAAGCAGAAAACAGTGCAGACTAAATCGCTCCTTAATAGATCAATTACATCCCCAGATTTTCAGTTGAAACACGACATTGAAGCAAGATATTCACAGAGCACAAAGTGCTCAAATCGCTCCCTGGGGTCTCCACTCAAAGCAGGCTGTTTTCTTTTCCTGTGTAGCGCTTAAATCTCTCTTTCATTCTCCTTATCGGGTGTTCTGTGTCTGTCGTCTTTTGGATTAAGACGCGCTCTGGGCTCCGAGCAAGAGATCTCTTACTGTTCTTTCGGGATCTGAGAGTTTGGTATACATTTGTAATTTCAACAGTTTTTTTGTTTTTTTTTTAAATCCAACAACAGAGATGTGATTTGATGGTGTAGCGAGACAGCACATGTCCACATGCGGCCTGGAAACGTCTATCAGGCAGCTCCAGTGGCTGTTTTTATAAATCATCTTACGGTTCTGTCAACTTTTCTTATACACCGACTGAGACTCTGTGGCTTTAAAAAGTTTATTATTTCAATGGCTGCATTGACCTTAAACAATAATACATGTTACGGTGCAGCAACACGACTAATTCCGTAATAAAGTACTCTGATTAAGAATAGCAACTACGTGCTATTCTGGGCCTACTTCCGGCACTTTACACCATGCTACCACCACAGAACACAAGATTACATGTAGATATGCATGTTATTACCAATATACATTCTTTTTTCCCAGTATATACAGTGTGTAGATGACATGAACAACATGTTGCTCTTTTGTTCATCTCCACTAAGTGTTTCCTGTGATCCTGATTTGTTTAACTATCACATGTGAAAGAAATCTAGTTTATTCATGGCACTCCATGCTCAAGATTTAATTGCCACACTGACATGGACACTAAGAATTCCACTAATAATCAGAACAATAGCCCAATCCGAATACAAATTCCTCATGTGACCACCTGAATCAGCACAGAACGATCTGGTCCGATGAGAAAGAATTTAAGTTCAACTGAGAAGGCTGGTGTAGAGGTTAAATAATCTGTTCAACGGGAGCTCCTAATAACCATGTGAACACTTGACCTGATTGTTTTCCTTTGGTTGGAAAAAAATCCATTCTCTCTGTCCATGTTTGCCACACATGATGTGATGAGTTTCCAGGAGACAGAAACATGGAGGTAGTAAAACAACCAGTTGAGGGCAATGTCTTCTATTGAATTAATTAATTTATGAATAAAGGGCAAACCCCTATGTGCATGATGTTTTTGTGGGCGCGTAAATGCATAAAGTACATCATCCAGTCCCATTTTGTGTACATGTAAACAGGTAAGTTGCACTGGTTTCAACAGATACTGTTCAGGTAAATGTAGTCGGTGTGGACTTTCTGAGATGAGATGAATGCAAGTGTGAAACAGGATACAGCTGTTTGCAATAATTATACTCTGGTGGAGATATGTTGTGTACGCAGGTCTATTATGAACCCTGAAGTGAAACTATCTGGATCAGATAGAGGAATGCATTGTTAGCTCACAGCTCCATCATAAAACCATCAACACAGCCTCACACCAACACAGTGAAGCGCATAGATCAATCGTCTTCCGTGTGTGTGTCCAACCCAGTTCTCTCTTAATTAACACATTAGTTAACAAACAGGAAGACTTCACTTCTCTATTAGGAACCCGTCAATCACACAGGGAGTATAAGGAAAATGTAAAGCTGACACTAATGCAAATGATATAATAATTTATTTCCCTCCAAATGTCAAACATGAGAATTTTCTGGTTCATTATTAAAATGATTTACATGAACTCATGGATAGTTTTTGAGAGCAATGAACAGTAGGCATGAGTGTGTGCACACACACAAGTAGAGTCCCACCTAAAAATGAAATCAAGGAAATGTGGATTTGTGCTCACCCAGAAGCTTATCTGTATTCAGACTGTGGAGGCTGTTCATTGAGTTTTTCTTCTCTTAAATAAGAAAGGAACGAATGAGGCATCAAACACATGTGCCTGCAGGCCAACGAGCTATAATCCTTTCCTAATAAGGCGGTAAAGACAGGGAGATTGGCAGTATTGATCAGGCCTTTAGGGACAACCTATCTGTTTCCACACAGAAGGGTAATCAATAATGAGCCTATAAGTCACAAACACAACGCACATGGGGCTGTAGACACATAAACCCATACTGTAAATCCCTGTGCTGGATTTGACCCATGGGAACTCTAAATCCCAAAAGCCCTGGCTGTCCGGGTCATGGGTAGGTTGACCTATAGGAGATCGAAGACTTGAGCATGTGATCGCTGACACTAGAGACGACGGATGGGAGGTCATCTTCTGTTTGGGTCGTTCCTAGGTGTCCATCCATTTGTGTGTGTGTGTATGTTCTGCGTATTATCCATGTTATCAGGACTGAAATATACCTGGAGGTTCTCACTCCTCCAGGTCATGGTATAAACAAAACAACAGACTTGTTTGAGTTTTTAAGACATTTCACCAATCATTGAAAATCTGTGATGAACGGTTGGATGTGGATAAAAACCTAAACTGACTAAAGAAGTCACCTCGATGAGTGGTGAATCATCTTCAAGAAATGTCAAACATCCAGTTGTGGCCTAGTTTTGGATACAGGCACATTGTAGTGATGTGTCTTCCTCACGGGACACAAAGCAGCGTAATCTGAAATCGTAGATGCACGGCAGCGACAGAGTGTGTGCGTAGTAAAAAGTCTTTGCGAAGGCCGGATGTGTCACAATGTCACAAAAAAGTGAGGGTTAATGGCAGGAAAGAACAGAAAAAGTTTGAGAAAAGAGAATACTTCATCTAGGTAACATTCTGGAAACTGAAAAAGCAGATAAAAGAGAAAATGGTGAAAAATAGATGAAGATACAGAAGATGAGGGTCACTAGAAAAAGGTTAAATAAAATGGAAGCGATCTACTTCTCTTAAGGGTGGATGGTATTTCACATCTCCCTGTGGACTTTGCCGAGACCTTTAATCCGCTCACATGTACAGCACATGCTACATATCCTGTTTGTCACTGTGAGCTACGCCATTACACGAGATAGAAGACGGTGCCATTTTTGCTAGTTTCATACGTCAGAGGTTATATATTTCAGGTTTTTAATGCATATTATTATCTAGAGACAGTGTGATTTATTGGACAGTGTCTACTTTTAGCTATACCTAGTGCAGCATTTGTTTCAAGCAAACATCAAACGGCCAAGCGAACTGACACCACGTCCCTTGAAATCCTAAACTCAGCAACATATTTACATCCGCCAGAGTAGTTTTCATTCAACTCGTGTCAATACTCAATTTGGCCTTTTCATAAAAGTTTCATAAAGCCGCTGAAGTTCAGTGGTATTTCCCGTTTACGAAGATGACCTCGAGGGGCTGATGCATTGCTCAGTGTAGCGAGCAATGCATTCGAGGTGCATGTGACGAGTGTAATTATGTGGTCTTTCCCCGTGTCTCTGGAGTCTGGAGATAATTACCAGTGGATAATGGTGCATGTGTGGCAGACATTTTAAACTCCAGGATATCTAGAGGAAGTGAAAGATTTGTGCGTGGACGAATTGTGGTTTAAAATCTGATAGCGAGAGCCATCTTTAAAATGTGTGTGTTAATCCAGATACTGTGAGTATGTGTGGAAGGTATGTTAGTGTTAGGTATGTTAGTGACCATCCACATCTACACAAACTGTGTGTAGTAGCTTTCACAACACAAGCATGTGCCTCTATGAGCGTGTATAAGTGTGTTTATTCAGTGATAGATGACTCCCAGGCTCTGTTAAGTGAATGAGAGAAATGGTAATAAACTTTAATATTGTTCCCTGCAACACAGATTTATGGAACAGTGAATTAAACATCCGTTTCTTATTGGGACTTTGATTTACAAGCGCACACGAGCAGACACACACGCATTTCAGGGCATGCGTACTTGAATGCTGATCCACAAGCAGAAATACAAAACGTAAGGAGGCATATTTGAGAGCAGACCTGCGCACACAAGTGACACACAACAAAGTCAACATCCAAAGAAGCCACTCGCAAGACCCCGCCTCCCTCCCCATTAACAAATGCATACACACACGGACCCATTAGGTTTACATATATCACTGCGTTTACGATTCTTCTCCTTTATTCCCTGATCTCCCTGTAGCACTGAACCCGTGGGTAATTGGCTTTTTAATGACTTCTGCTTTCCCACACATTTCCCATCTTGGTTATTTGCCTTCTCAAGCCTCATTGGAGGAGTCATGCTGGGAGACATCGGTGTGGCCGGTAGAGCTGGAGGGAGGGGGTGCAGGTAAGAAAGCACACAAACGAAAGAAGGAGGGTATTACATCCCACACTCTCAAGCAAATCTGATGTGGAAAATTACAAAGGCAAAGAAGTAACACGGAATTTAATTTTAGAGGAAAATGTTTTGAAATGATACAGTAAACGGCAGAGAAAATGCATTAGTGGAATAAATAATGACGTGATCGGCCTGATGAATGAAGCAATTTCACTGCAAATCAGCTCAAAGAAATGCTGTCTGGATAATGTCTGTCCACCATGACCTTCAGAAATGCCATGACTGCTATTACTCTGCCGTTGTGACATGAAGCATTTGAAAGTGCCCAATTAAATTTTTTGCTTGTTTGGTTCTGCTATGTAGTTTTTTTATGTCCAATAAGCCTTTATATTTTTTATCCTAGGAGCCTTGAATGTATCTCCATGTATCTGTGTTGTCTGTATTGTCTATGTATGGTTTCTGTCAACAACAGCTTTCTTTTAATACAGCTAAGACAAAGGAGATCACTGTGGACTACGGGAAGAAGAAAACAGATATTCAGTTCAGCCCTTATCAGTAGGCGAGAGCTGTGAGGAGATGTTGTCAGATTTTGGCTTCCTGGGAGTCCACATCACAGAGGACCTTAACTGGTGCACAAATGCTGTTGAGCTGGTGAAGAAGGCCCAGCAGAGACTTTACTTCCTGTGAGTTCTCAGAAACTGCCGGTGTGCGCCTACCGTTCAGAAACTCTGGAAGAACTGCACACCTCACATTGCCTCAGGAAAGCTCAGAATATACTGAAGGGTTCATCACACCCTGGTCACAAATGTTTCAAACTGCTGCCATCAGGCAGACAATACAGGTCGATGAAAACCAGAACTAACTGAATTTCTATCCGACTGCTGTTAATGTATTAAATGCTGTTAAAGCATAATTAATTCATTATCCGTAAGGGATTGTGCAATAACTGTGGAATGTATATATGTCATATTATATTATATTATATTAGATTAGATTATATTTTATAACCTTTGCACTGAATAGACTTGCACTTAATTTTGTTGTACATGTTACAATGCCAATAAATATATTTTATTCTATGTCTGATTGAGTGGCTTCATATTTGTATGCATTTAGTACAAATGTGTGTATCCGTGCACACAGCTGTTTGTTTGTGAGGCACCATGCATGTTGATTTATATGTGTGTGAGCAGTATACCAAAGAGGTGTGTTTGAAATGTCAGTTTCAGACAGACAGAGGAGGAAAGCGACACACGACAACAGACAGAAAGATTGAAAGAATATGATGAGAGATATTCCCCACGCAGGAAGCAGGAAAGCGGTTTGAAGTTGCTTCGCCGCAGGTGAGTCAGCGAGTCAGCAGTCAACAGACAGAAGGGCTGGCTTTCAACAAAAAACAGACGTTTCAGTCATTCCTCGCCCAGTCTTGTTGAATGGAAACCATCAAAGGTTGCGCCGGAAATTCAAGGTCAGGGTATTACATTATATCACATCTGTAGGTGTGGCAGTTATGTCCAAAGTGGCTGAAGGCCATGAAATACCAAGCCAGTTACCAAGCCTGTTTGCTAGTGTCAGCCCGTAGGTGAGCGTTTGTTGGCACTTTTGAAGTGTGTTCTGCCCCAGTGCCAATATACCATAATGAATCCGTGTCAGAACGGTTTGGTCAAAGAGAGATCCTTCTGATTGGCTGTTCAGCTTAGCGAAACCAGTGCACGAAAAGAGAACAGAACAGAAGAGGAAGTGGCGAAATTAAAATACAACAATGAAGTTCAAAGAGTGAAATAAAGTGTAGATCAACTGACCAGCATGATTCAGGAGAGGCCAGCTCTGCACGATCGGTTCACAGTTGACTCCCTAGCTGCCTAGCCTGCCAGCCAACCTCAAGTGTTTTCCAGTTGCCCAATTTAAAAGATGAATACAGATGACTGCCACCTGCTGATATGAGCTGTGTGCACAATTATTAGGCAAGTGAGTATTTTGACCAAGTCGTCATTTTTATGCATAGTTTCCAACTCCAAGCTGAATAAACTTGCCTATCGCCTATTGGATTTAAGCATAATAAGTGCATTTGTGTAATGAGGGAAGATGTGGCCTTAGGAGATCAACACCCTATATCAAGTGTGCACAGTTATTAGGCAGCTTCTTTTCCTCAGCCAAAATGGGCCAGAAAAGAGTCTGACAGACTCTGAAAAGTCAAAAACTATAAAACATCTTTCAGAGGGATGCAGCACTCTTGCAATTGCCAAGATATTAGCACGTGACCACAGAACCATCAAAAGTTTTGTTGCCAAAAGGTTCGCAAGAAACGTTTTAAGAGAAAAAGAACCCATTATCCTCCATATATTCTGTCATATTCCAGAACTGCAACCTAACTGGAGTGTCCAGAAGTACAAGGTGTCCAGTGTTCAGAGACATAGCCAAGGTAAGAAAGGCTGAAACCTGACCACCACTGAACAAGAACCACAGGTTGAAATGCCACGACTGGGCCAAAAAATATCTGAAGACAAATTTTTCAGAGGTTTTATGGACTGATGAGATGAGAGTGACTCTTGATGGACCAGATGGATGGGCCCATGGCTGGATCAGCAATGGGCAAAGAACTCCACCAGCAAGGTGGAGGTGGGGTATTGGTGTGGGCTGGAATTAATAAAGATGAGCTTGTTGGACCTTTTTGGGTTGAAGATGGACTCAAACTCAACTCCCAAACCTACTGTCAGTTTCTTGAAGGCACTTTCTTCACACAGTGATAGAGGAAAAAGTCTTTCATCTTGCATCTTTCAAGAATACCACGATTTTTATGCAGGACAATGCTCCATCTCATGCATCAAAGTACTCCACTGCTTGGCTAGCCAGTAAAGGCCTTAAAGATGCAAGAATAATGACATGACCCCCCTTCTTCATCTGACCTAAACCCTATTGAGAACTCGTGGGCCTTTCTTAAACGTGAGATGTACAGTGAACGAAAACAGTACACCTTTCTGAACAGTGTCTGGGAGGCTGTGGTTGCTGCTGCACAGAAAGTTGATCGTCAAGTGATCAATAAACTGACAGACTCCATGGACGGAAGACTTTTGAGTGTTATTGAAAAGAAGCGTGGCTATATTGGTCACTGATTTATTTTTTGAAATGTCAGAAATGTTTATTTGTTTGAGTTGTTTGTTTATTATTCTGACTTTAAAAGGTAAAAAAAGGAGTGAGATGGGAATATTTTTGTTTTTCCTTGAGTTGCGTAACAATTCTGCATATTAATAGTTGCCTAATAATTATGCACACACGGATATTCTTGAACAAAAGCCAAAACCTCACTTTCACTTCCTTAAACATTCAGGTTTGAGGTTTATTAACATTTTGGATTAGCCAAGAGCACTGTTTTTGTTAAATAACAAGAAACAAACAACCAAGAAAAATATACCATATAACTTTTGGAATGTCTTCAAAACTAATGACTAGAATCACATTTCTTGTATACATTTGTTTGTTTTTATACTCATTTTTATTTTTATAAAGTGTAAGTGCAATGCTGTGTGTGGTTTAACCAGTTGTGTAACACCAAGATGACAGTGAAATCATATATAAAAATCAATGGAAAGTGAAAGCACGGCAGGTTGTTAAAAGCTGATAATAAAAATATAATTTGTTGGGATATTTCTGTCCGTGAAATGCTTATATCAGAGAAATGATTAATTTTGAAAATCCCTTCATTTCCACAAAACGACAAGAGGTAGTGTAAAATTTTTATTAAGGCTGTTAGTGTAGTCCTATAGGTGGAAATGAACCCCATGCTCTGATCGTATCAGTGCCTTTGCTGTACATATTAGGTCCATCTCTCCTGGTACTGCAGATGCCTGAATTCAAAAACTTGTCATGAAAATTTCATGTTCTCCATCCCGGTCAACACCCAGGTCATGGACTTAAGGTACGACCATGTTTCATTCCTGCCAGCTTTACTGCCTTTACCAATTGCCTTGCACACATCAATAAACAATAACAGTATTTTGTGTCCTTGCCTGTGTCTGTAAAGGCAATTCCATGTGAATAAATGATGCTTTCACGGTCGCCCACATCTATTTGGTTATGCTCATGTCCAAGTGCCCATAATTGAGGTGTTTGTGTTTGTGCCTATATGCACCTATAAATACAATTTGGTTTGCCGTGTGGTCTCTGCAGTTTTTATAATGTATGCATTATCCCTCAGGCCCTTTGGTATGTGCTTAATTCATGAAATGGTGAGTTTTACAAAGCTGAATCTTCTCTAAAGCACCTGCTGTGCTGGCTTGTGGTTTTGAAATATTGACAGTAATTTAATGCACCAGTCACCTCAAATAATGAATAGCATGCTGGAATTAAGCTATATAGCCTTTCATTTGTCTATTTTGTGTTTTGAATGGTAAATACCTTCTTTACCAGAGTCTCTGGACTTTGTAACATATCAAAGTCTTTCAAATACTGTCTGAAACTTCATATCTGCAGTATATACAGACATAATATCCCTCAGTTTTCTTTAGGCTAGATTCCCTTTATGATGAATAAAGTTTATCAGTTAAAAAGGAAAATCTGTGAGTGTCTGTCCAAACTGTTTTTAAAAAACATTCAATTAAAAACTCCTGTAAGCAGTTGCCTTTTCAACAGAATAAATAGATTGAAAAATAAGCCAACTGTTGGCAAAGTCTTAAGCAAGTTTGCAGTTTGCGCATCTTGTATAACGTTTGATAATTATGTTTTAAAATCTTGATTACATCACTGGATTCACAGCGACCAATGAGAGAAACGAGTCTACAAGGTCATGGAGCAGCTGACAGTGATGTCAAGCAATAGTAAACATTCAAGCCCTTGAGGTTAATTAACATCAGTTGACATACTGCTGACAAAGATGAGTACGTTTTGTACCTTTTTATTCATTATTATTATTGTTTAATCGTGCCAGTAACTCGCTAGATTTATTAATTATTTCGTCAATTATTTCTCTTTTAGAGCAGTTATGATGCTGTGGCAATAATTCCTATTGATTTCTCACAGTGACAACATTATTTGGAAAATACTGATTGTTAAAAAATTACAATATAGCAGAATATCTTTGCCATCATCATCGTTTTATCTTTAAGCACGTATCATTTTTTTGTGGTTTGTCAGTTTTAAGCATAGACAGAACTATATAAAGTGGCAGAATATCCCCTTTTAACACTTGTACCCTTTAACACAGCAAGTTTTCTAACACAAAGTTTGAAATCAGGCCAGTTCAGCAGGTGAATGATGGTTGTCACCTTAAAGTTCCTTTTGGCTGAGCCTCTGCAACCACCAAGCATAAAAATTAGGTTTATTTCTGCATACACTCCGTGACACATGTACACCTATTTTTTCATAAGAGCTTATTTCCTCTTTGTAAGGGACAAAATCACTTGGGGAATTTTACGTCTGCTTTTCTAAACTCCTTATGAGCGCTGCTTTGTATAGACACACACAGGTAGGCGCATGCGAACACACACTATCTGTGAACTTAAAGGCGCATATGAGGCACAGTAATATGGAGCCCACAGCTGGGTGTAGGATATATAATCTAACCACTAACTGCAAATGAAGAGAGAAACGCATCAGGGGCTCAGAATAGATGGAGCTGGCAGAGATGGAAAATGAAACAGAGGCTGTCAATGATGTCTTTGAGCTTTGTGCTCTCTCTCTCTCTCTCTCCCCCCGTGTGGTTATCACCCCCTTTTCTTCCACGTTCTCTGTCATTTTCAGACATTATTGCCTTTCTCTCAGTGTTTGTCCCATTCAGTCTCCCGCACTCTCTCTCTCGCTATCCCTTTCACACACACACACACACCCTCACATAAAAACACAGAGTTATCACTGGCCTACAGGGACCCATTACTTCTGTGATCCAAGGCTTTTATATGGTAGCTTGGTCTTAAAAAATGGGCATTTATTGCTCCCTCTGATAAATTGTGTATGTGAGTGAGTGTGTGTGTGTGTGAATGCGTGTGTTTGTGTGTGTTATTCAATCTGCTGTTTGCCTGGTTCTCTTTGGAAATACTACACAGATAGAGGTCTCCACATGCCCGTGCATATTTCGTTTGTGGAATGTGTTTGTTTTCGCGTGTATGAGGGAAAGAGTGAGAGTTTAAAAGAAAATAATGAAATAATAATTTTGCAGAGGCAAAATCTCATAATTAGTCCTATAAACACACACTGCTGGACTGATAATGTTGTCAGCCGGTATTAAAATGAATCACACGTGAAGAGCTAGTTAATAGAGATAATTAACTATGGTTTGTTTGGTGTCTATATTTAACCATAAAACTCCAGTGTGTGTCAGTCACCACCTCCACAAAGTGAGAGCCCATGATGTGATTTGTTATGAGCTTTTCACTTGAACAGATGACGGTCATCTGGCAAAGTAGTTAATGGGATGTTAACAGTCTGACGTAACGTGTTACATCAAAAGAGATAGAGATCATATTGATTTTAAATGGTCGTGCGGGTCGATAGCAAATTGGATTTTCTGCGGGGGCAGGTCAGGAAATGAAGCCCCAATCACAGGTGAGACCAAATGGGGCTGTCTTTAACAGTGTTTCTTGAAGAGCAATAATTACTGTATTTACATGGTAATTTTGCCCTCGTATAATCATCTGTAAAGTGTGCCTTCATTAAATCAAAGAATTTTGTGGCACTTACTTGTTATAGTAAGTCTAGACTGTCTCTTGGTCCTCTGATGTCCAATGGCAGTTGCTAAACTGCTTTATTGTGCATCATCTTCTCAACTAGAGTCCAGCTCTGATTAGGTCTTTTTGGCTTACTATTTTATTTGCTATATTGTGCTTGTTGCTAAAATGAATATGACAAGTTCGCTGTCCTCTCAGCTATTTATCTAAACAGAGGAGTAACCTCCCCAAGCGAAGGAGTTCTAGTGTCTTGTGGTGTTGTTCACGAGTGAAATGAAGCAAGCGACAAACAGTTAGTTTGGTGGGGCGACAGCAGTAATGCAGACCCTGTATCAAACAGTCATGGGGAAGAAGGCCTTAAGGCAAAGCTTTCGATTTACCATTTGACCTGCTTTTCAACTCCCACCTACGCTCATGAGGGGTGAAAGATAAGATCAGGAGTTTGGACATCCGAAGCGAGTTGGGAGTAGATCCGCTGCTCCTTCACATCAAAAAGGGGTCAGTTGAGGTGGTTATGGGCTCCCATGAGGATGCCTCCTGGTGCCTCCCTTTAGAGGTTTACCAGGCACAAACAGATGGGATGGGGCCCCAGGGTAGACTGTAAGGTCTTGTTAGGTAAGTGGATGTCTGGAATCCCATGCTTAGCCTGTTTCCACCACAACTCGACTTCAGATAGGGGAATGAAAATGGATGGATGGATGGATGGATGAGTAACATTGGTATATTTTCTTTTAACAATTAGGATGGATTTACAAGTGATGTCAAAAAGTCGTCCATCTCGATGTGAGATATGAGATTACACATTCATGTCTGTTTGTTCTTTTGGCCATAATTAGCAAACAATAATTTTCCTTAAAAATATCCTTTGTCCCTGAAAGACGGAAATTAAATTAAATTGCATCAAATGACAAAAATATGTGCAACAAGTTAGACAGAACACCAAATAAAAACTTGTCAGATCAGTCACATACTGTAGCCACAAAGCACTCCCACCCTACCCACTCCATCCCTGTCTGCACTAGCAATAATATCTCCAAAGCAGTCTGAGTATACAACCATAGATTTAAGGAAATGTGTCAAACAGAAGCAGTGAATTTGACTGCATGTGAGTGTCTGAAATCTATCAAAGCTACAGGTGAGAAGAGAACAGATTAAGCTGCGGACAAGATTTGAGAAGTTTCTACAGGTCTTTTGATACTCATATTTTGCTGGGGGACTGGGAGCACTAATTCAATCCCCTTGAGTGTGACTGCATGAGCACGGGCTCTGAATGATAAAAGGGTGTGACCGTATGAGTCGAAAATAGGACATGGTCAAAGAAAGATCCAAGCAGACCAACAGAGAAACACTTAGGAGAATGAACCAAGAAGCATTAGACTGTGTCAAGACAGGAACTGAAGTGAACCATTTGAACTACATATAAATAGACACATCCATGAATATTTCTTTTGGATTAACTCACTTTATTTCCAACCATTTCAGACTTTCTTCTCTGTAAAGCAACTTTTAAACCCTGGTTTACATGTTCATCCTATGAAAGAAACACCACTTCAGCCAACTATTCATTTATTACCCCCTTTCAGCTTCACTCCCATCTTCATCACTCACTCATCTTCCCTTTTCTTTCCCTTCCTCCTGTTTCTCTTATCTCCTGGTGCCATTTCTACGTCTGTCACAGACAGCCCGATCTGCTCTAGTCGGGGGTTACAAAGGGATTTTAACAGTCAGGTTATCCATCTATCTTACTCTCGCACCCTCTCTGTGGATATATAACGCTGCTTTAATAGCTTCACTCTGAAAGAGACTGACAGCTCCATACAGCTCTCAGAGCGACATTTCAGAGGGAGAAAAAACAGCCTAAATGGAAATCCCCATTTAAAATTTAAGAAGAAGGAAAAGTTTGCTGAAGAACACAGTTTTCTTTAAGAAGATGGGGTTTTTTTTCACTCTGTGCTTTAAGGTGACATTTTACTGATCAATTACAGTGAAAGTATTCATGGGTTTCACCAGGTCCCTTTCCACAGGTGTTTAAAATCAAGCACCTAGATTATGAATGTAGACTGCATGGTGCTTGATTAAAACACCTGTGGAAAGGGACCTGATGAAACCTATGAATAAAGGTGTAGTCTGGTATGATTCCGCCATTCATTGATAAGGAGGTTAAACAGAATTTTGGCTCTTACTTTGTAGCACTGGTGATCAAAATAAATGTGATTTAACATTTTGAAAAAGACACTTTTCATGATATCTTAATGGAAGAAATGGAAGTTACTTTGTTATTAACACAAACCCATTTGTTAGCCACTTACTTTGCTCAGGGCAGTTGGTTCCTTAATAAAACATTTAAATATTCTTTCTGTCATTAATTGTCAACCGCTTATCATGCAGACTTAAGCAAGGATAAGGCTTGCATATGTTTGCCCACTGCACTAAACACTGAATACCGCCAACAACCGCCGCTCCATCTGGGTTCACATGATGTTCCAAACCCATGATCAGCATGGTAGTAGGAACCAAAATCATGGATGGGGTTTCCTCAGGATAAAAGGGAGAAATCAGCTATACAGATCACTCCCATTGGTCACTGAGATTAGTTTAACTGGGTACTCACCTACTTTGCCAGAGCTTTTTTCTTCCATCATGGCTAAGCCAATCTACAGCATGTTACCTCTAACTGGTGACAATTACTGAATAACCAGTCAGTTTATTAATCTTTTACCTTAAGGGACAATTCTTAAGCGGTGTGTCAGCTCAGATCAACAAACCGTTGCATATTTCGTTAAGAGACTTTTTTTGAGCCAAATCAAGCTCCGTTTTGCAGGTGGGTGTAGTTGTGGCAGTTTGGGCTCTCTGAGAAATGGTGGATAACAGTTTGAGCCAGTCAGTGTGACTCAAGAGGTGCACTTTGCCGTTTCATCTTCTTTACAGCAAAACTCCAACGCAAACCACCTACAGCTTTTTCTCAGTTAACCACAAAAAGAAAATGCAGTTATTTACACAGCATCTGTCTGTCGCCCTGTGACAATAATGTGCCATTATTGCTTTTACACCGTTCGCCATTTCTCCGACCCTACCTCACTACTTCCCGGCCGCCTGCCCACAAATCACAAATGCAATCAAGTTGGCTCCGACAAGGACCCTCGAATCACCAGTAGCGACCAAAAAGGGGACGGGATATTTAACCTCTGTACCCATCAGTAGCCACTTGACGACCCACACACACACACACACACACACACAATTTTTTTTCTGCATGACTGTGGCACTCTATAATTCAGAAGCCCATTACTGATGGCAGTTTAAACAAGCCATGATAGTGAGTGCATGTGTGTGTGTGGACTGCGTACATGAGAAAGGGCAAAGATGTGTGTGGATGTGTGTTTAATACGCGTCACAACTGAATGCTGAGGCACTCTCTGATTAGCACTGATTTGTTTTCAGCCTCTCAAAGGAAAAATAAGGGCCAGCACTGATGAGCAGACACACACACTTGGATGAAAATACACACGGATACCAGGAAAATGTCAAAATACATTTTAAGACGTTCACAGCCGGTCAAACATACTTTTCTGTCTAGCTGTAAAATTAAAAAAAAATTAAAATAAAAATCACAAGCAGAGAGGCAAATTTAGGACAAAGACACCTCAGGAGGAAAGAACGTGAAGGAATGAAGGTGAAAGGAGAAAGGGTAGAAGAAAAAAATGAGTTAAGAAAAGAAAGAGAGGAGACAGGCAGAGCAGTGAGGATTTGGGCAACACGGCTTGGGTCCTGGATTGACACTCAGTGCAAACATCAACACTGCAAATGATAGGGTGCACCAACAAATATGCGCACACTTCGGCCATTATTAGCAGAGCTCTGGTCAGCTTTCTATACAATCACCTAAAACCACAAAAAGGGTACGAAAAACACATGTTTGGTTTGGCTGTCAAGCTTTTTTTCCTCTGCAAAATGCCGAAGGACAGGAGGGATTTGTGGAAAAAAAAAAGAAGAATATCTAAGAAATTAAAAGAATCTGCCCGATCTGAGATCCATACACTTGCATACAGAAGACAAAATGTGCTGCTGCTATGGGGCTGACGGGGGCAGAGGCCCACTGGGGCGGTTCAGGGCCCTCTAGCTGCAGTCGGTGTGGGCTCTGGCCGTGGGGGTGGCCGCTCCTGTCCCGTGCCGGCCTCCGGGAACGGGGGAACCCTAATGCTGGTAGCGGCTCGTCTTCTGGGGGAGGTTCATCTGACCCCAGACACACATTCCCGGGACCCCTCCCATCCTCCAGCCTAACTCACTCACACATGTAGGGCTTTGGGGGCATGCACACCATGGGGGGCGCAGCGAGGGGGGGCATCTAAGTGCCCTCGTTTGCTGCACCCTGGGATGACATGCTTCTCAGTTTTAATCACACTTAGTCATTAAACGTATGGAACACTGACAGCACACAATCACCCATGGGGGGTGGGCTATGCAGTGTCTGGTGGGCGGGGCCGTTCAGGAGGATAGGACCGCTTGTGTGGCCTCGCCTCCAGCGCAGTGTGGTCACTACCTCCCAATTTTAATCGCAAACAACTCACATCTCACAAATACCCATAGGTGGGGGTGGGGGGGGCGACTGGGTCGTCTTGTTCCCCTGTTCCCTGGGTGCGCCGGGGTGGCGGTGGGGGGGCTGGCAGCTCTCCCATGGGCCTGCGGTACCTGCCGGCTGTATCGCTGGGGATCTGCCTGATCCGGTGGGGACCTCGTTCTGGCAGGGTGGTGGTCCCGGTGTGGTGGCAGCGAGCCGTGGTTGGGGGGACTGCTTGGGGGGGGGAGTACGGTGGGGTGGGGCCCTGTCGGGATGGGGGGGGTCCCTGGGTGCTTGTCTGGCCGTTGCCGGCGGGGGGGTGTAGGGCCCTGGAGATCTGGGGGATGGGTGTGGCTGCCGACTGGCGGTCACGGTTTGTTTGTGGTTTGTGTTGTTTGTGTTCGACTGGGTGAGTCACAGGGGGAGAGCGTGTTAGAATGAGGGAGGGGGGAGGTGAGTAAGGTGAGTGCACGGAATGAGTGGGAGAACCTGGTGGAGGGTGTGAATGAGTGAGGAAATGAGAGGAGGGCTGAGTGGGATGGATGGAAGTGTATGAGTGAGTGGGTGTGCAAGTAGGTGGCAGGGGAGGGTTGGGTGGGTGGGTGGGAGGAAGGGAGGGGGGGCGGGGGTGGGTGCTGCCGGGGTCCCTCGGCGCATGGCTTGGGCGTGGGGGCGGGTGCTGGCCCGTCCCGGGCGGCCGTCTGGGGCGGCCTGGTCCTTGTGGGCGTCGGCTGGGCCGCGTGTCTGGTGGGGGTGGGGGGTGCTGCCCTCGGGCTCGTGGGGCCATGGACCCTGCTCCGTGCCTGTCCCGGGTGGCTGGTTGCCTGGCGAGGTTGGTGGCTGCCTATCTGGGCCGCCGGGGCCTGCTCGCTGCAGCTGGGGGGGGGGCTCTGGCCGGGGGCCTCCTATGCCACCAGCTGGATGGAGGCATATCCCTCTGTGGTGTGGTGGTGGGGACACGCACCCTGGGGTTGCTGCTGGTGGTTGGGATCCTGGGACTTCCTGTCCATTGACTGCTCTCCTTGGGGGAACGGTTGCACCATCACAGCCATCTTTAAACACTCTTCATCCTCATTCTGCATGGTGACACAGTCACTGCATCCTCTGGTGAACATTTAAACCGTGTATACAAACCGTGAACATTAAGGACTACTGTGGTTCAGTTATCTGCTGTGTTATACAAACATGTATGTGTAGACTTAAACACGAGTGTATAAAACTTTTGTGCCATGGTTGTTGTCTACCCCAGTGTAATCTTTCTCTTTTGTGTGCCTTTTAGGATTGTCAGCTTGCTCTCCGGCCGAGACCGGGTGATGTTCTTTGTTGTGTTTCTCAACAGGTGTAGCAGTTGCTGCTTGGTGTATCCCTCTTTTTCTCTCCATCCCCCCCCCCCCCCCCCCCCCCTCCCCCCTTTTTCTCTCAACTCCTGTCCACTCTATCTTTCTTTCTCTTTCTCTCTCCGTGTCAGGTTCAGCAATATTATGTAAAGGTCCATCCACCAACATGTATAAAAAATAAAATAAAGTTTAACTGAGATTATCAAGAGGAGCCTTATCATTCATAAAGCTCCCCTTGGCAAATCAAAATCTGCTCAGCACAATATGAAGAACAGATCATTATTCTGCTTGCCTCGATGCTGGACAGGACAAAAAAAAAAAAAAAAAAAAAAAAAAAAAAAAAAGAAGACAAAATGTCATGACAGAGGGTAGGATCTACAAGAAAGAAGTCTAACTAACTGATCAGTTTACTGACGCACACTGATCAGCTGATCACGCCAGCCAAGCAGTTATTGTAAACAGGTCTGCACTTATATAGTGATTTGTTTTTTACCTTGCTGTTCCTTAAAGCGCTTCACAATGCTCCTCATTCACCAACTCACAAACCAGTAGGAAGCAATCTCAGGTTGAGAGTCTTGCCCAAGAACACCTCAGCGCATGAAGAGGCCAGGGATCAAACAGTCAACCTAGTGGACTTAGTTCAGTTACACGCAGCACTGAATTCGTTTTCTCCGGTTACACTTAGTGGCACAGTTAGAACACACAATTACGACCTGCGTGACAGTAGCCATTTATAGGCTCGGCACACCTGGGGTTCCACATGTAGGTGTTTCCACTTGTGCCTGATTAGACCTCAGCTCAGTACTACGTAGGCATGTACGTATGGAGCTTGGCTGACGTCCCCCCTCACTCTCTTGCTGGCAGGATAGCTTAAATCTTTGTTTGCTACTGATCAGGTTATTTTTAGGCGATATAATTAACAGGATTGCTTTGCTTCTGCTAGAGTAAAGCTTTAATGAGCTGTAATGACAAACTACACATGTGCAAGTATGCAGAGAAAAGGAGAGAAGAAAATTGCGCTTTAATGTTGACCTGTTCTGATGCATTGTATGGGAATTTGATATACCTGACTGACGTGCGGATAATTCCGTCCCACACGGCTGGCATGGCTCTGCTCAGGGTCGACCCGCACAGTCCCGATCGGTCTAATTGTTTTCACATTTATGACAGTTTCCCAGCATCTCTAAGTGTCGCCAAAGGATCAACATCTGTAGAAGCCAGCGTGCGCCAGCCATGGCGTTGGCGTGAGGCACGTACAAGTTCGCAGACATTTCACTCTTGATACATCTGAACTTTTCCATGAACGAGTACGTACGGAACGTTTTTGTGCGCACGCAACCTTCATACATAAGGCCCCTGGACCCTACAGAGGTTGCACAGGCAGTCCAACTCCTCCAAGATGGCACATCAACAAGTATCATTGCCAGGAGGTTTGCTGTGTCTCCCAGCACAGTCTCAAGAGCGTGGAGGAGATTGAAGGAGACAGGCAATTACTCTAGGAGAGCTGGACAGGGCCGTAGAAGGTCCTCAACCCATCAGCAAGACCTGTATCTGCGCCTTTGTGCAAGGAGGAACAGGATGAGTACTGCCAGAGACCTACAAAATGACCTCCAGCAATGCCTTTGACCAAACAATCACAAACAGACTTCATGAGGGTGCCCTTAGGGCCAAATGTTCTCTAATGGGTCCTGTGCTTGCTGCCTGGGACCATGAAGCTGGTCCAGATCTAGGAGGACACCATCCGCCGTCTCATTGAGAGCATTCCCCTACATCGTCAGGCATGTCTACACAAAACAAACTACTAAGTACCATTTTGAATCGCTGCACTAAAATTTCAGCTAAATAGACTAGCCTGCTGCATAGTTTTTCACTTTGATTTCCAGGGTGTTTTTGAATTCAACCTGTCGTAGTTTGATACTTTTCATTTCCATCATACGATGTGGTCTCCTTTCACTCCTAACACATTACCCAGTCTATATCAGTATAGATATCCAGCAGGATTTTTTCCCATTGAGATCTGATGTGTTTTTAAACTGTTCCTTTAACTTTTTTTTACAAGTGTATATATTATATATAACTTCTGTTATTTTTTAATTATCTTTTGTTGTTTTAAGTCAAGCCAAACTATATATTTTCACGGCACAAAGTTTCAGTCAGTCTTTTCAATAATAATCTACTCAATCTCTTCTAAAGTTCTTCTGTTGAGGTCATAATGCCAGAGTGAAGTGGGGTCTTTTTCAGAAAAAGGGTAGTTTATGTCAAGATTTTAAATTAAATTCTTCTCACTTTATTGGTCAACAGATATTTACATTGTAGAGTCCAAATGTGTTTCATGCTGATACCTTTTACAAGCAGTTCCAGAGAGTGAACACAAAAGGATATAAGGAATAGTGATTATATCTTTTAGCTTTGTAATCATCCAGCTCATTTCCAGTTGGGAATATCGAAACCAGGCCAGCATTACAGGCATCTTCTTATCCTTCTGCTTTTCTCACTTGTCCATAATTGTTTTCATTGTTGTGACCTTGTGATGTTACACTTTTGTGAGAACAAAAGTGGTGTCGAAGAATGCCAGCATGAACAGAAAGAGGCAAGTGACACTTAGTGCCCCCTGGGTAATGGAGTTTAAGTACAATTTTGAATTGACAGGAGAGGGTGCGGACTGCTTCTGAGAACTCTCAGTACGACTGAGTACAACATACAAACTCCCGGTACGCCAGAGTGTAAAACTGAAAACTGGCAGTATTGCATACCAAGGAGAAACAGCCCACTTAAAGCACTGGTTATTTCTAATAAAGTGTTTTCTCCTCTTGTAATTACACTCTACATTATCTTGAGCTCTTTTCATATTCTAATCATATTGCATCCTTGCTGCTGCAACTTCTCCATTCATGGGTCATTAAGTCTTCACCCACTCTCTAGTTCACAGGATAGCTAGACAGTCTGTCACGGTTCAAACCACAAATGAACAATTTCTGTCATTATGTGGCTTCAAAAATGCACAACTGCACTACTGGTGCTGTTTTGCAAAGATGATTATTTCCAAAGCATGAAATAAACCATTCGCAAAGACAATACCAGCTAAGTAAATATATACAGTATGCTGAACAAACAAAAGGACTGTGACAGGGGAAAACACACTCATAGACAGCCGAAAGTAGAGAGAATAAAAATCAGACACTAATACACAAAGTGTCTGAGGTGATGAGAGGTTTTGTAAACAATGAGCAGAGCTTCAGTGAAGAAACCAGAGCAAAGGATATCCATCACTCTTTGATTACTCCTCCTCTGTGAGAGAATTCAGTCTCTGTCCATTCCCACCTGAGCCCTTGTATTCCATCATCTCTTTGCTTTTGTATCTCTTTCAGTAAAAGCATTTCACATCTGGTCCGCTCTGTGTTACAGCAGGATACGTCCAAGTCTAAACAAAAGATTTTCAGTTGACCTGGACTCCCAGCTAACGGTAGCTATGGTTGTTGCATCATAACCTTAACTGGAGCTATGTGGCTACTTGACTTTCTTAGCCAAAAATGCACAGTCTAGATCGGATTAGATTTTCTGGCAATTACCTACTTCTTTTAGCTGAGGACCCAAGATGTTTTCAGCCTGCTTTAGCTCAAGGTTTTGGTTACTCTGACCTTGCACATTGTTCAGCTTCACCACTTGCATCAATCCACAAACAAAGTCATAGATTTATCTTACACATGTATAATCTAAGCGCACAAATCCTGATCTGCAGCAAACTGCGAAGACCTGGGGCTTCTTCAGATTGCCTGCCTAAATCATTCATTGGCACATCCAGATTGATTTTAGTCTGGATTGTCACTAAGACATGAAATGAAATTTCTGAAAACCACATTTGGGCATGATTTGAAATTCCATTCCAAGTGCTCTTTTACGGACGCATCTGGATGGAAATCAGATTTCAATGTGTCACTTGCAATGCAACACACAGTGACGATATCAAATCCAGAGTCAAAACACCACGCTGTGAATCTGTACAGCTAAAGCTAGAAGGGATTTACAGAAAGAGCCCAGTTTATCAAGTCATATCTCATGGCATGGAAGAAAGGATCACCAACGCAAACACTGATGTATACATCGTTACCACAGCAACCCTGTCTTTCTGTGAATTTGTTGAGTTTGTCTTTCTGTTCATAACAGAGCATCAGACAATAATTATCTTCACCAGCACTGCAGAAAACTCACTTTTAAGACATTACGTATTGTCAACAGCCTGGTCGGGAAAGTGCCAGGCAGGCAGGCCACAGGCAGGCCAGTAACAAAGAGAGGGACTCAAAGTGGTGAGAGTCATTAAGGAAAACTCAAGGCTTTGTGTCAAGTCTGGGAGTTTGTCTCTGTCTTTGTCTCCTTTTTGGGGGCTTCTTTTAGTTTCTGTCTCCATCGTATATCTTTCTAGATGTTTGTCTGTCTGCCTGCCCTTGTCATCCTCTTTTGTGCCTTTTGTCCATTTACATGGTTCTGCGAAGCCTTTGTATTCGACTGCACGTCTAGGCTTTTTCTCAGTCTTCTTGTGCCTGCTGTCAATCCTTATCTCACTTTCACTCTGCCCCTATTCTCCAAAGCCTCTCCATTTTTGTCTTTGCCTGTCATTTCAGCCTTTTTCCTTCTCCTAATTGTGTTTTTTTTTTTTAAGTTTGTCATTCCAATTTTCTGTTCAGGCTTTCTTTGTGAATGAAATATTACCATCTGGGAGTCTCAGTGAAACGCACATATTTTAGAATTTTTTCTTTTCTTTAATCTGCATGCGAAATGTTTTTTATTTGACAGCGCGTTAATGTGCCTACACACACACACACACACCAGTTCAAACACACTCATTTATGAGATTTTTTAAGCGCTGTTGGTGGAGATTTTTGTCTGTGTTTTTGCTTATTAATACATTGTTCTCCATCATTCCGTCTCGCTCGTTTGTTTGTGTGTGTCTGTGTGTGTGTGTGTGTGTGTGTGTGTGTGTGTGTGTGTGTGTTTCTTTGCTTCTTCACTCTACCCCTTCCTCACATTAACTACCCTTTTACTCTCTCTCTCTCTGATCATTTTCCCGTTTTAGAATGTGGCTGTGTTGATGGGTGCTGAAAACATCAATTGGCTTTGATGTCTGATGCCTGCTGCTTGTGAGAAATTTGTCTCGCTCTGCCCGGGGTTTGAAGGTAATAAGAGGTATGAGATATATATAAGTGTGTGGGTGTGGGTGTGGGTGGGTGTGTGTGTGCGTGTGTGTAGGGCCAGGCAGAGAGTATAGAAAAAAAAAAAAGCCAAAATGTCTCTTTTCTTTTTGTGTCCTGCAGGTTTGCAAAACATATCCAAAACTTGCTGCAATGGCATGTTTTATTAACTTTTATTAACACGGTTTATGTGCACGTGTGTGTTGGATTTTATTTATTTATTTATTTGTGGTGGTATATATAAAAACATTGTACTTTGTGATTTATATATTTGTGGTGATTTAGTCTACACAGGTGATCAGAGATGGGAGGGGCACAGACATATCATATCTGGACTTATCTTTAACTTGTTGGGGGGGGGGGGGTGGATTATAAAATGACTATGTCAGTGCAAAGATTATAAAGGGGAAGTTAAAGCGCTGCTTCAAATCCAATCATGCCTAACCCTGAGATCTACGAGTTGTCAGATCTATGGACTATATGACAGCTATGTCTAAATGCAGGTGGAGGGACAGAGTGAGAGAGATGGAGAGAGCCATGGTGAAAATCCAATTTTGTCAGATCTACAACCTGTCAAGTGTGGGTTACGCTCTATGACAACCGTATCAAACACATCAATATTATAGCAGTGAGGCAAGAAAGAGGATTATATGATAACTGTGTCGATAATGGAGGCAAAGAGACAAAAACAAGAGGCTTATTTGGACTTGCATACATGTACATGCTGTATCCACACTAGGGGTTGCACAACTTCAGATTTTTTAAAGTCGACTGTTATGTGATGAAAGTCAAGTCAACGCTGACTACCGTAAATTCCGGACTATAAGCCGCTACTTTTGTCACTTGCTTCGGACCCTGCGGCTTATATAACGGCGGATGGATTTTTACAGCTAACGGTCACCAGGGGCGCACTATCATGTCATAGACGATGACACGAGGATTAAGAACTGACTTTTCTGGTATAGTAGGCTGGTTATTTTGATACAGTAAACGGCCGTGTTACTGCACCTTTACTGCTGTGTTGGCTGTTTTCGAAAAAGATGCTGGTTATTTTGTTGAGCAGCCGGGTTACTGCACTTTTGCTGCCGTGTTACAGGCAAGCACATTTAAAAACGAATTAAATTTAGCCATTTAACGTTATTGCCTCGTCAAGCGTTGTAAGCTTTGTTTTTTGTTACACTGCACTACGGTAGGCCTACTATGACTGCAGGAAGTGCGCTAGGAGCGCACCGTTGTATTATTTGTGCACTGCACGAATGCTGTTTGTAATGTCAAAGATGTGAAAGTTTGATCGATAGATTTTTTTGTTTGATTGATCGAAAGATTTATGTTTTGCGTTTCCAAACAGTCATTTCTGTCCCGAAAATCCCCTCCGTGGTAGAAGAAACCCTTACGGTAATTAAACATTAAAACACCAGCGGCTTATAGTCGGGTGCGGCTTATAGTCGGGTGCGGCTTATATATGGAACAATCTGTAGTTTCCCCAAAATTTAGCTGGTGCGGCTTATATTCAGGTGCGCCTTATAGTCCGGAAAATACGGTAGTCCCTGATGACGTCACTAATAAAAACACAGTAGAAAGTAATGACTTACAACAATGAAATCTATATTCAAGACCTGAATACATATGCTGTGAAAAGACAGCTCATGTGCTACATACTGTTTGCTGCAGATATGTATAGTCTGTATAAAAATAGGCCGCAGCTCAGCACCATTAATAGCATTTAATAGTACTCCACAGCGTGTTGGAAGATGGGATAGTGAGTGTGCATTGCAGTAGTACTTTTGTTGTATTTCAAGACTAAAATAATGAGAAAGCTTTGAGCAAAGGGATGCATAAATTAGTGATTGTAGATGCCCATGCAAACACCGTTAATATTAACACTTTTTTTTTTCCTTGAATGTTTTGACTTGTTTAATCCTCTCACAACAACAAACACATCAATTATTAAATTCTAAACTCCGAAGGACCTCTATTTAAAATCTGGTCCCACTAAATTAAAACAAATGTATTTTTTTCAACAATATGTACATTTAATTCTGAGTTACATTAAGGAAAAAATAGGGCCACTACTGCTCCATTGTGAGTAAAGAGCCCACACACAAAGCAACTGACTGACAATTAGTCTGACTTCTTCACTTTTTGTAGAAAAAATACAGCCATGATCTCCTCAAGCCAATTTTACTACTCCATCAGTGTTTCCTTTATGGATATATCTGCAGCAACTGGTCACTGGACGTTGAGAAGCTAAAAACATCTGGGTTGCATCAGGTCTGCTAAAAATCACATCAGCTGACCTGCTTTGATCTAGCAGGCTGCTGGCAAAATTCATATCAACATATTTTCAAATCAAAGTGGTACATATTCAAAGCTTGTTAGATGGAATATTACCCTTACAGATATGTTAGAGTTCAATGTGATGCAATCAGATTTACTTTACAAGAAATCTTTTAAGATGTAAGCATGTGTATTAGATGTTAGATGTTGTTCATGGTATTTCAAGATACTGTAATCAAAATTTCATGAATGGTCAGTAGAGTGGATACGTTTTGGGCTTTATATTAAGAGTTAGAGTCCAAAAATATCAGAATTTGGTTCTCCATTATATACACAAAAAGGTCTGCAGCACTAATGACCAAACTCAGTGCCTCTGACAAACAAGATGTGCAACCAAGACATGATGTGCAATCACATTTGTTAGAGCCATAGAACATACAAACAGAGAGCCCAGGAAGGCTTCCATGGAATGGCATGAAGATGAAGGAATTCCAAAAGACCAATGTAGGCGTTCATGCTGGAGCTGATGGTGAACCGGAATGGGTGGAAGAGGCAAGCAAGTAGAAAAAGGAGAACTGGTGGATAGCATCAGGGAGCTGTGGCATGCACGGTGCATTCCTGTTGAAGGAGGAAACCCTACAGCCTCCTGAACAGGCAGCACCGTTGGCACATAAAAGAAAGCAGAGCAAAAAGCAGTTGCAAAAGCTCGCGCTGTGGCTTCCAAATCTCAACAATGCATTGTGCGGACAGCTGCATAAAGACAGCTGACCTGTGTTCGAAATGGAGATGTAACCAAGAATAAACTTAGAGTATAAAAGAAACCACCACTTACAATCATGTTGTGACCCCTGCTCATACTTTGAGTACAGCACAGAAAATCATGGTTCTTTCTTAACGCTGGAAAACCTTTCGAGCACAAATGGTGTATAAGAAGCCTCATTTATCAATGTGACGCATCCTGACAGTAATAGCATTGTTTTTATCATAACTATATGAGGTCAGACTTAAGAAAATGGAAAAAAAAAATGACTACCAGTGAGAGACAGACAAAGAGACTGACAGACAATTTGTTCCCGTCCTGCCTTATCAGATCCATAGCTGTCAGGGCAGCGTGCAGTTGATAAGTTGTCTATGATGAGAAGAGCTTATAGTCTGTGATGGCTATCACCCCTGACAACCGCCGCCCACTACGATAGATGAGAAAGATAACTGACATGAGACATACATAGTGTGAGTTAGACGGGCCGGCGTAGCGTTCAGCCCATTCAGTCGTATCAGATCTTCTGTAGGAGATCTTGGTGTGGTGAGTGGAGGCTGACAGATCTCTCTCTCCACCAACACTGACATCTCAGAGACAGTGATGGGGAAAGAAACAGAGGGAGAGGAGATGATGATGATGATGTATGGGAGCAATAATTGACATGACGGAGAGATAATATATGATGGAGAGACAAGTAAGTAGGGGGAGTTATAGGATCATTGGGTACGATGTGATACTGAGACGATAAATGATTTGAGAGAAAGGAGGAAGAAAAAAAAGAGATGCACTCATCTGTGGTAATGTTATTGCCTGAATTTGAAAATAATTAGTTTATATCAGCCGGCGGGGAGATAAAAACACAACCACAGAGGTCTGTATCTACGCCCTACATTGCTATACAGAACCAGCATTGACAAAGCTGTCAACACAAGTGAACACCTGTTGCTGTATCTGAGTGAAATGTGGGTGCGTATATTTTTAATTTGTGACTCAGATGAGCTTCCTATCTACACTACACTTACAGCTCTCCTCTTGGCAACAGCACTGCAGATGATTATATCACTGTCCCTTCTATCTGAGTGCACAGGTTCACAGTCGTACGTCTACGTAAAAAGATAAGCAAAAAGTATATACTGTATTCACACTCGATATTGTATATGTGACCGGCAGCAAATAGATAAATCCTAACCAACTCATGTATACATCCGTGAATACATAATTCAGACGACACATCCAACAGTGTGGCACATTCCAGATTTGAAGGTGAAAAGAGAAGGCTTTTCTAATAATTTGCATATCTGTGAATTTCAATGCAGCTTTGGTAGCACAGTTGGTGATAAACAGTCACGTCAGTCAAACCAGTGATCTGAGAAAGGAGAAGAAGGTGACTGGAGATACGGACACGGCGAAATGTAGAGAAACATACGAGACAGAGTGTGAAAGGGAGCATGCGAGGCAGTCTTGTCTGTTAGAAAGTGAGACGGTGGGCGAAATAGAGAGAGCAAAAGGGCAGAAGTGTGTGAGGGAATGAGATGGATAGACGCTCCGTCTGATTGCCATTTGGCATTTGACAAGTGGAGAGGGACCCAGCAGGGGTCATGTCACGATCTGTCTGCCAACTCAGATGGACAGAGGGAGGGATGGAGATATAAAGGAAAATTAACAACCTTTTTTCCTGATGCAGCAAGGACAGGATTTTAAAGTGTGCAACTTTTTATCCTAGCACTTTGAAACGAATGTTTGAATCTGATATATATATCATTACTTGTCAAGGTGGCAAACTCTTCTCTTCAGGAGAAAACAGAGAATTTCGGCAAAAAAATTGTTGCTAGCTTTATTTCAAATATATGTGCAACCACTGATATGTTTCTAAAGGTGGAATCTGCCCTTGAAAGTACTGAGCCTGCAAGACTTTAAACCTCACATACAATAAACATTCTCACACATATTCAACCTCTACAGGTAACCCTGAAATGTCACAGGAACATGAGTTTTTGTAGCGTTCGGTATGAAATCATTCTATCAACTGATGTCAACAACAAGTCACTCAGATTGAATGCACCAGACTCAGCTTCTTCTGATCGGCCATGATGACAGAAACACAAAAGGCATAATGATTGTTCCTGTGCCATCAGGGCAACACAGAGAGGTTGAAATGAAACACTGAAGAACATATGTAGAATCGTACCTGTAGGTAGAGCCGGGTCCATGGTGGGTTTTTCCCAGGAGTTGACTTGCTCCCAAGTAAATCCATTGGTTCCGAGAGAAACGCTGTACCCACAGCTGCTATACGACTCTTCAAATGTACAGCCACCTGAGGAGAGATAGAAACAAGATCCATAAATGTACAGAATACAGAAACTTTCCTCCAAACTTTCAACTAACAGTAATCTCCTCAAAGATGTTGAAGCTTATTTGAACTGCAGCCTGTCAGAGAAGGCGCTGACAAAAAAAAAGGGTAAATAGTGTAATGGATGTTACTATTAAAGTCATAATCATTAGGAGCGATTGATTCGGTGACAGCACTGGTTACTGATGGTAACTGCAAGTGGGTTTTAATAATACAAGACCCTCAGTTCACTCCAAATGACAAGTCTCTTGAATGCAGGAAGCAACAAACCAGCCTTGAGCACCTGCTCTGTCACAAATGCAACACAGGAAGTTCAACTAGAGTATTTGTTTGCTAAAAGTGGTCTGAGGCAGTCAATAGCAACTTCTAAATACCATACAGAGGCTTCGGACGCATCATGCCCATTGTCAACATTTGCCGTGAATCCTTTTAATTAAGAGGGGGTTTGATATAATGAAATCTGAAATGCTACACCGTGTTACAAGATTTTCAGTTGCATCTTTCGTCACTTTAATAAGGTTTGAAATTTTTGGTTTGAAAACACAGCCTTTATAAGCTGCCTCGGCGTCATTAACGGTATCATACTAATTAAGTTATCAGCAGGAATTGAAGGAGCCGGCGCAAGAAAGACACTGTCACAGTTTATCAGAGGAGTGAGAAGAGCAGTGGGGGAGTAAGAAAGTGAAAAAGAAAGAAAGAAAACAGAGTATGAGGGAGAGAGAGCTCTACGCGTCAACATGATTAAGTCACAGTGTCTCATCATTATTTCATGGCCCAGCTAAGACACATTTTCCGCCGCATTAGCCTTCTCCGTTAGCCCCGAGCGCTGCGCTGCGCTGCACACACACATCTGCACATAAACACACTCCCTAATTAGACGTATGCTTTGACACACAGCCATTTTAATATGTTTTGAAGTATTTGAAATGGGGGAACGTCACTACTTTATTCATTAAATCGCTTAATGCTTTTTTTTTGGTCTGACTTTTTGTTGCTGTCATCTACTGAGAGTTCATATGTCAGTTTAGATTTCATGAAAAAAAAGCTTGTAGACAGTGGAGCCAAAGAGTGGGGGCTTACAGACGGTTTGTTTTTCCAGGTACTCAAGCTGTATCTCAAACCCAAAGACATCCATGTTAGGTTAATTGGTGATTCTAAATTGGCATGTGAGTGAATGTGAGTGCAAGGGCGGTTTGTGTCTCTGTGTTAGCCCCGTGATCTGTCCAGGGCCCTACCTGCTGGGATAGGCCCCAGCCCACAGCGACCCTATATACCAGTGGCGGCCCATGCATATTCCACCTAGGCCTTCGATGACCTCCAACCTTATTCAAAACACCTCTCAAAACGCCAGCTTTTCCTTCAAAGTCCGCTGTGAAAATGATCTGCAACAAAAACGATAGCCTCTCCTCCCCCCACCGTTGTGGGTTCAACAAATACTTCGAAAAGCGTTAACGGTAGCAGCTCGCAACAGATGAACATGGACCGCTAGCTTAAACACTGACACTACCGTAGGCCACAGAGAAGGCCTAGGAACGCGAACTCAAAAAGTGATTGGTTAAAGGAACAGCATCATTACAATGTTTCAAGCTTCAACTGCCTGCAGTTTTAATTGCTAAGGCCCAGGCAGATTTCCTTGACTCCAGCAACACATGACGGCTGAAGTATGATTGGATAAAAGCTCTAATCCAAAATTGGAATGCAGGAATCACCGCAGCTGAGAGACAGACATAAAATGAAGAATAGGCTATTAGGAATAATTTAATCAAATTAATGGGAAAATATTAAAACGTATGTCAGTGATTATGATCAGAGAAAGCTTTGCTGGCCCTGATGGCACACCACTGCTATATACAGTAGGATCATCAGTCATAGATAGACAGACAGACGGATATACGTATGGTATATTCCTTATTATTGCATATTCCTTCCTGGTTGTCACTTCCTGCATGGTATCTGACATTTTCCTGACATACTAATATCTACTGACATATTTAGGGATGTTCCAATCATGGTTTTTGTCCCTAATTTTGTCCATTAATTGTATTAGCTAGTACCAATATGCTATGTCTCAAATTACATTTTTCAACTTAGTTTTGTTCGCACTGCAACATACATTGCACTTTGAGTACCTGGATGTTGTACTCATAATAGTCACAACCAGGGGCGGATGGTGTATAGGGGCGATTTGGGCGACGCCCTACCAGCTGGGAGAAAGAGGATTTTTTTTTTTTTACAAATTCTATCACAGCAAAAGTAGTTTTCAGTGTTCTAGACATATTATCTGTCATTGTCCAATCAGAATCGTCAGGTTCAAGTCGCGTTTCAAATGGTCCCGCCTCTCTGGGCGAATTCATCAACGTGGAAATTTGCCCCAGCTTCTCCCATTGACTCTCATGTTAAAACTTTTTTTTTCGGAAAATGAGCCTTCAATGCATTTTCAATGAGGATTTGGGGCTCGCCCTAACGCGCTTGCGTCATACGTAACTGAGCAAAGAGATGGCTGCTTGATTGGACAATTCATCAATCAATCACGTCCATCAGGAAGCATTCGCGCAATTTTCGTCGGTCGGCTGCATTGACTGTATATACCAGAGAACGTCTAATATGGTAGACGAATATAATATAATAATATGGTGGACGGGCTCTGGTATATACTATGTGGAGAAGAAAAGGGTGAAGGAGTTGGGACCCGACTGTCCGGACTTAAACATTTCACAGCAGGCTACTGATCGTGGGAGGACATACACAAGGAGCTTCACCTCAAACGTGTATGCTAAACGGCTTTTTTTGTTTCACCTGCGTGCTGTTTCAAAGTCCCGGGACAGAGATGTTATGGACTACAACGGGGATGAAGGACTTAAAACTAGGGCCGGGACTTTAACTTGTTAATTAAGATTAATTAATTACACAAAAATAACGGGTTAATCATTTTTTACGCATTTTAATCACACTTATTTTTGCACCGCGGAACGTTTCTCACTGGATGAGTTCGGCGGACCGATTATACTGGAGCACCAACTAGCGTTCATTACTTCAGACTACAAACAACAGTGAACATGAACGAAGAAGCTGATGAAACCGCTTTGGTTGGCTCCTTGGATGGGAAATTTCAGTCATTATTCAATGGTATACTAAAAATCCATATGAAAAAATAACTTCTCACTGTTCTCAGGTCAAATATTTATATGCGATTAAAATGTTTGATGTATTAGCACTTTTAAACTTGCTGGATTTTACAAGGCAAATAAATTAAGTTAAAACTTAGTTCCATGGCCCCATTTGTCTTTGTAAGGAGATGTTCTATTTTGTCTTTATTATTTTGTCAGAATGCACCAGAATGCTTAGTTTGTACGTGAAAATCACAAAAATCTACTGGGGGAGGATGCCCCCAGAGCCCCCTACAGGGGTTTGATTTACAAACTTTGCGCCCCCCCTAATACAAAATTCACCAGCCGCCACTGGTCACAACGTTGAGTGTGAAACACTGCAAGCTTGTCGCCATCAAGGTGGCCATCTTGCCTAGGTACCAGTAGAAGAGTTTAGGGGCCACCAACCAATTTTCAAAATGTGAAAATGACATTCAAGGCAGCTACAGCAGCTGAAGTTAGAACTGTGAAAACTGCACAATGCAAATATTAATCTACCGACTACACAATGATTTTGTTTGTAAAGTACTATAAAATGGTAACGTAAAATCGGGCAGTTAGCATTAGCTCTATAGATCAGCCAGTCAAAAACACTGCAATAGTTTCATCTGAAACATCACAGCCCTTTTGAAACACGCACGACACAAGTAAGTACTTACTGTACTGTAAAATACATGGAGGAGTACTCCTGAAAGTGTGTTAGCGTAGTATTAGTACATACAACTTCACAAAAACTCTCGGAGGGCTGTACAGTCAAGAATGTCACCTGTCACTTGAACATCATAGTTTAGTGCTAACATTTTCATACTAACTGCTAATGATAGATCAACAGAGAGCCATTGTGAAGCAATTGTAATGCAATTTTCATGTTTTTGAAATACACAGAAATGTCTCTTGGGTTGTGTGCGTTTCATGCTGTAATATCTTTCAATCACTGCTTTGGACAGTTTTGAAGTCGACCCTCCTGAGATAGACTCCTATTACCTTCAAACTCCAGCTATCAAAATACATACACTCAGATCTGTCTAGTGCAAGGAATGTACCGTATAGCTTTGATTGTGCCTCTTCAAGCAAGACTTACATCAACTGGGAAATGAATATGAAAAAAAAAATCCTTCTATCTGTGCTCTGTTTGAAAAACAACCGCCAGCTATGGGTGAAAACTAGGAAAACACTATTTTTCTTACAGATATGAAAATAAGTGTTAAATTAATCAATACTGCGATAATTAGCCTTTATAGCCCCCTTCACCGTTCGGAGATCTCATTAGAAATAAAAAGAAATCAAAGTGATCTCATTATAACAGAGCTATAAACAGGAAAGGGTGGGGGCTGTGGGGGATCTATCAATATTCAATATCAGATCTGCAATTTTAAGACCCCAATCGGGGATGAGAGGGAGGGATATGACTCACAGCGGTATAAGCGAGGCTCACTCTCTTTTGGGGGTGTGCATGGGTGTGTGTGTGTGTGTGCATCAATGCCCTGATCTAGTTTTGAAAATCAGTACAACACCTCCCTTCCCCGCAAGCGAACATAATTACACACATAGTCGGAAAATACATTTCCACAATGAAAATATAATGCTGTGTTCTTGAACATGAACTTGTGCGCGTTCTTGGGTGGAAGTGAGACTAAAGACATGTAAATACTCATGTATGTACACCCACAGATACGTATGCGTGTGTCTGAGCTGTAACTGTTGGTGTGTACGCATATGGTGGCGTGTGCATTAGTGTGACACCAAAATGAGCAAAATCCCTTCGTCCCTGCTAATTAAAATTACTGTAGCTAATAAAATATTGATATGATGACTACAGCTTTCAAACAGGCACAGAAAACAACCGCCATCATTTTATGTTTAGCATTATTTATTAAAAAATCATGCATATTTTTCTTATTGTTTATATTTGGCTTTCTTTTCCTTCCGCTCTGCTTTTTTTGTGGCTGTCATCTTCCATTGTCAGTCAACATGTTTCCATACAACTGTCAACTGCTGCAAAACGTCAGAATACAAACCAAAGTCTCCATCAGTTTGAATAAACTAGTTTTGTGAATGACAATAAAATGCATGAGGCAAACAGTAATAGTGTTATTTGTTCTCCTGCAGCAGACGGGAGTAGTATAGCCACACAAAGTGGCTCACACTGAAAACACTGTCGCAGTTGTGTTGCTGTAATGCAGTGGTTCCCAAACTTTTTCTGTTGGGACCCCCTTTGTTACATAAGAAAATCTTCACGCCCCCCCCTCAGACTCCAATGTAGTTTTTTTCACACATTGTAATTAATACAAACCTCAGCCTTTTTTGAACAAATTAAAGTAAACTTTACTGTGTAATATGTTCAGTGTAACAGGTTTGCGTTTGCGTGGGAGCCCGTCAAAAACCTGTGCATCTCATCGCTCCCATCCCATCCCGAGCCCACAAAAATACTCTCGTCATATCCCAATTACATGACTGCCCCCCCCCCCCAAAAAAAAAAATATCCTGTCCCCGCAAAATCCTGAGAGAAAGACTCCTAAATCCCGTCCCGCTCCCTATGTTGTTATCTAAAGTTGGGCGCACTCACCGCATTGCAGCGTCATTTTTTAATTTAATCTCCGGCTCCGTCCTCTGTCCCGCTCCCGCCCGCTCCCGTTGATTATTTGCTCTATCCCGTCCCTATCACGTTACCAACAGTGAAATTGACACCCGTACCGCGGGACTCCCGCGGGAATACCGTGACACGCGGCGGGAGTCCCGAAAAATTGTCACCCTCTAATTCGATCCGCGCCCTGCGCCCCTCCCTGCAATGGCTCTGCGACCCCCCTAGGGGGCGCGCCCCCCACTTTGGGAACCACTGCTGTAATGTGACCTCTAATACAGCTTAGTTTGCATTCACACCTCTGTAGCTCGGTAGCTCTCTGAAGAGGTAAATATTTGTTCACGCCAGCACAAGCCTTTGTGAACAGTTGCTTCATTTCTTATTTATTTAAAGCGAAGCCTGTGCAACTGACAAATTTGAGAATGCTACTTATGTTTCTGTGCAAGTTTTTTGGAGGCGTCTAAGAAACAAAGACCTTATTTCTGAAAGGCAATCATTGACAAGTCATCATTGTAGCGCCCACATTTTTACAGTGTTACACTAAATGTGCAGCATAGTGCTACATAAGGTGGACCATGTCTGCATCTTCTGGGTTGATTCTGGCTCTGATTCTCCGGTGTCACGGTGAATTGATAGCCATGTGATATTTTCAAAATAAACATGGTTAGAGATGCTACTTTGATAATCATCAAAGCTGAGCTCAATGCTAATGATTTCCACAGATTTACTTCCTCGTAATGGAGGTTAGGTTAGGAGGCAAAGTTTCTAACATCTCTACTATGAGGCGTATACACAGACTACAACAGACTAGCGGCAAAGAAGTGAAAAGAGATCATGACATGGTGTGAAATACAGCGATAAAAACCTTTGGCAGTGGGAAGTGGGCAGGGACCGAGTTGAACTAATCTCAACTTTTAAGAGACAACAAATGGGAGTGACTGATACAGTTGTTTGGGATTTTCTGCAGCTGCAGTTACCCGAATGTTTATTGGAGGGAAACACCGTCCATGGCATTGGTTCTTACCGGCAAAGTCATCATGCTGATCGCAGCCTTGGAGCACCAGGCAACCCCAGATGACAAAAAAAAATAAAAAATCACGTGGAGAGTGGTGACGGCAAGAAGAGCTAGCTACATTCATACATTAGTAATCTGTTTATGTTGTGCTTGTTTTAATTGGAAACATTTGGGATGGGAAGAGGGTTACCAAGGCAACCAGAGCCTGGAAAATTCACCACTGACCAACTGTCAGCTACAATGGCTAATGAGCATATTGTGGACGGGGTTTTACACAACGTTTTGTCTGTGGTTTCTTCCAACTATGACGGTGGTCTTCTTTCACCAGGACATCCCTGCCCATTCCTTTCATTTGTCAGTTTTGGATCATGTTGTTTGCACATTACTTCATATCGAATTACAGTGGTTTGAGTAGATAGATCTGAATCTGAGTATTACAATTAGTATCTGGGAAGTTTCAGTCCAATCTAAACATTCCACACAAACACTGAACGCAACATCTCTCCAAACACTGCTTTTGAAATATTAGATGTCAGAAATCATTGAATAGTTGGGATTAACTCTGCACATTGTTTTCTGCACACACCAAATGGACTAATTGCCAAAAGACAAATTCACTTCATCAGTGAGGAAACAAAGACACAGAAATATGACTGGTGGTGATTGGCAGTTAAGTGAATAGTTCATTTATGCAAAAGTGTGTTCAACACTTTTCTTTCAGGACCAACTGGTCTGTAAATCAACCCTATGGTGTTCCAGCAACACAAAAAGCCTCTCCAAGTATTTGGTCAGTGTTCTGCTTCAAAGTTGTTTTTTTCAGTTGAGTCATCCCGAGTCTCCACTTCATAGTCCCAGTGACACTTTTTTATAGCATTTTTTCACCCAATTTAAAACAGTGTCAGTTATTATATCAACAAATTAATGACTGGCGTAATTACAAGGACTTCTTGTTGTTATCGCTGCATTTGATAAATAATTTGTTTTGCTGTCAACAGTCTCAACAAAGCCTAATAACCAGAATGATAATTACTTTTTTACATGGTTTGTGCTTATGAATGTACAAGGTGACACATATTTCAAAGAGCAAACTCCTTAAAACCAGAAATTAACAACCATTTGAGATTTCTCTTTGAGATTTTCTTCATATTCATTGGTGATTTAGGTGCTTTTATTAAATTCTACTTTGTAATCAACTTTGGTAGGTTTTGTGATTAAAACTGCAACATCCACATAAGTTTCAGTAACTTAAGTGAGTGAGTGGTCACATTTTATCAAACGGTGGATATCGATGATTATACTGCATTATAATCACATCAAAATACAATGTCGAGTACATTTTACTGCTGCGAATGATCCAACATCGCTTGACTAAATTACTGAATATTCAGTTTTAATAACTAAATAGGTTATTGGGAAAACATGCATTCAGAATGGGTTTTTCTGCTTGAGCTCCCATCTGGTCCATTTAGCCATGTGGTTAGATCACAAAGATCAAACTAACTCAGCATCACCATAATAACTGCACTCAAACACACTGGCATTATGCAAGCAACCTGGCTTTCATCCACAAACACTCAACGCATGCAGATACAGCAAATCGAAAAACCCCCACAAGTGCAGCGAAAATAACTCTGTGCCCTAAAAATACCCACTCACACATAAAAACATCCTCAAATGATAACACTTATTTAAGCAGAATCTTGTCTTTCTCATGTTAAGATTTCCATTTCCCTGAGGCACCAAAAGCAGCCATTAGAGCCTTTCATGTCAGCCAAAGCTAACGCAGTGCGACAGGACCCACGGAGCCACAAACCAGAGGGAGGCACCCTGAGGCGAATGGCTCTAAAGAGTCTGTTTACTGCTCACTTAGATAACATCTACTGATCCTGAGTGTAACTGCGTGTTCAAGTGTGTGTGGGAGCAAACTGAGGACATGTTGCAGTGTGTTCATGTGTGAGTGTGTGTGCGGAGCCGTTAAGAGGTGGGAAGTAACTGAATAAGTTGAAGTTGCAGTTGAATAATTAGAGTTTCTAAAGCACGCAGGATGTTTTGTACCTTTTCACTTAACCACAGTTATTTGACAGTTAATGTCACATACTGGAGATTATCAAGCATAACAATGCATCTTATGTTTTTAAACATCAGTGTGCTCAACAGTAAGTATTACTGATCAAACTTCCCATACCACAACCAGCGGGAAAATATAGTACATAATATATATTCTATTCCATTTTATTATCAATAATTGTTCTATTCATACTTCAGTGTTCTAATGAAGCAGCATGTATTTGGTTGTCATTTTATGACTATGGAAATCTTCTATTATTAGATAACTTTACAATGTCATGCATAGTATACACTGATCTTTAGAAAGTAAAATAACCAAATTTGAAAAAAAATATTTAGTTAGCAGAAGTCCAATATCTACATTATGCGGGCTACTTTTACAATGACCAAGTGCTCTACCTACATATAACCTCTCTATCCATTTTTGTTTTTATTATTTTAAGAAGAAAAATTGTTGCACAGCACCTTCAGAAGAATAGCTCCCTCCCTTTAAGAAAGACAGTTGGCTTGTGTTGTTGTTGACGTTGTTGTGCATGGCTGTAGATGAACTGAACTGGGGGCATGTGGCAATAAAAAGTTTAAAAAAAAAAAAGAAGAAGATGAATGTTTATCTTGCTTTTTGTTCTGGAGGTGCAACAGATAAACGATAGACTATCAGATAAAATATTTTTTTTCAAAGGCACACGATCTTCGCAATAATAGCACTGGAAACTGAGGAGGTACCATATATGAGGAGAACACCAAAAGTTAGGAATGTAAGAGACAAATATCATGTACTGTCTGGAAGAACAGTTTGCACTTACATCTTGCTCTTCTACCATATTGGTGGCTTTACAGTGTTTTTTATTCACTATTATTTACATATGTATTGTGACTACATGTGTGTCTTAAGTGCCCTTAATATTTGCATGGATGCAAGCCAGAGTGTATCTTGGTTGAGCTAGTCTAGAAACACAGGTGTGACTGTATATATGTGTGTGTGGGCGTGTGGGTGTGTGTGTTTAGGCCTGTCTTGTCTCTTAGTTAAATCGTATTAAATCCATTGTCAGCTAACATGCCAGGATCTTTAAATATTTCCATTAAGTCATTTAAAACCATATGCCAACATGCGCCATCTGACTCCATGTAGTCTATACACACACAGACACACGCACTCGCACACATATCCTAGGGCAAACAAACACACTGGCTAAATATCTAAATGCTATTACTGCCACCCCAATAAGCCTGGATAATAGGAGAGGAGGCAGAGATTTGTTAGTGTAACACAGCTGGAGCAGATGGGCCTGAAGTCTCTGAGTGTTTGTGTTCTACAATTTGTGTGAGATAAAGTACTCAGCAGTGGTGAAGGTGAAATATTTCTCTACATACAAGCAAAACTTGATTTGAGTGGGGAAAAGCGAAGGGTTTGAGTTTTTGATGAGTATCTAAGAGGCTAGAGGATCCACGAGTAGTTTAATAAAGCAGGTTTAGGTCATTTAAAATGCAGAGGGGATACAGGTTGTGGGTGTTTATTGGACTCTGAGGATGTAGAGGCTCTTGGGTTAGTAGCTGGAACAATTTTTGATGAAAGTAGTCGGGAATGAAAGAAAGAACGAATGTATGCTAAATTAAATTTATTTATATATATATAAAAAAAAAAACAAGTTCTAACAAAATGTGAGGGCCACAGGTTGCGCGTGTTTGTGTCCTGAAAGCTTTTCATTGAGATTCCTGGTGTTTACCTGGACCAGCAGGTCAGCGAATGCAAAACAAGTGTGAAGAGCTCAAATTGAAACCTGGACAAAGTAGGAGAGAAGCTGGAGTGTAGCTGTTAAATGTCTAAACACTTTGATGATGAAAAGAATTGGCGGGGAAAATAACTCTGGATGGCGGCACAGTGGTGAGGTGGTTAGCACTGATACCTCACAGCGAGAAGGTCCCGGGTTCGAATCCATGGGCCGACTGGGCCTTTCTGTGTGGAGTTTGCATGTTCTCCCTGTGTCTGCGTGGGTTCTCTTCAGGTACTCCAGCTTCCTCCCACCATCCAAAGACATGCTGGTTAGGTTAATTGGTGATTCTAAATTGGCCATAGGTGTGCGTGTGAATGGTTGTCTGTCTCTCTGTGTTAGCCCTGCGATAGACCGGCGACCTGCCCAGGGTGTACCCTGCCTCTCGCCCGATGACAGCTGGGATAGGCTCCAGCAGACCCCCGCGACCCTTTACAGGATTAAGCGGGTTCGAAGATGAATGAATGAATAACTCTGAATTTTGGCGCCATGGTGTTATTGCATGGCTTATTTTTGTTTTTGTATACTTTGAGTGACTGAGCAACACATGAATGAGTGAGGCAAGTGAGTGACTGAACAAGCACGTGAATGAGTAATTGACCAAGTATAAGTAAGTGAGTCATTAAATGAGTGACTGTGAAGAAGTGAGCGAGTCATTACATGAGTGATTGTGAAGAAGAAGTGAAGTGAATCTGTGAGTAAACACGTGAGTAAACGCGTGAGTGAGTGAGTGAGTGAGTGAGTGAGTGAGTTGGTAACTGATTGACTAAATAATTAAGTCAGAGACTATGAAGAAGTAGTGAACAAGTGAGTGAGGGAACATGTGAGTAGGTGAGTGGGTGAGTCACCAACAGTGACTGAGTATTATTGTAGTTGATGGTTGCTTTGAGTCACTCTGTTTCGAACCCCTGTTCACTGTGTTAAAGTCTTAAAGGGAGGGAAGTGTTTTTCCTGAAGGGTGTATTGTGACTTTAATTATCTGCAACATGAATCAATAGGGGACCTGCCTTGTAACCTTTAGTTCTGCATGAAAGAACACAGAAAACAACACTGCCACCAGTCGCTCTTACTGACTGTCACACACAGCCACAGACGCGCAATCAAAGCTTCATGGCCACAAACATTCCACGTGAACGACACACAACACTCACACACTATTGTCTGCGCGCAACCGAGTCAATTGGTTTGGACAGAGGTGACTGCAAAGGAGATGTATAGGAGACTGCCACACACACACAAACAAACAAACACTTTTCACCCGCCTGTTTGAAATGACAGGTTGCAGGAAGCAGTCGCAGTAAATTAGAGGAAAAGAAGTTGACAAAGCAGACAAAGGAAGGAGTACTTCATCTTACAAACAAACATGGCTGATTGGATTTATCAAGCTGCAGTAATTGTGTTCCACTTCCAGAAACACACTCCAGTGGCCAATGCACACAGAAAGAAAAACACATAGGTAACAGTAAATTGTACATACAAAACAGGTATACACAGTTGGAAACTTAGTTAAATATCACTGGAAACTAAAGGAATGGTCTCAGTCTATTTATTCGGAAGAAAGGTATACGAATTTCATAGGAGATGAACTAATTAATCCTATTGGAAACAATGAAACAAACAAAAAAAAAGTTTGTGGTGAAAACAGAACCGAAATATCTCACATTTGACACAAAGGTTTTATAACCCCCTGTATTCAGGGGAAAAAATGTGAATTTCTTAAAACATACATTCCAGAATCACCCCCAATTACAAACCATCTTCTTCACCATTCTGCACGTGCAGTAAAGACACAATAATAAATGTTCAAATGTCCAAAGAGAATCTGGTAAAAAGTTAATCTGTGAATGGCTCAACGGATGTGATCCTTCCTCCTGACCTGCTTTGAGTATAATGAAAATTTACAGCATTGTACTAACCCTCTCAATCACCATGACAAATATAAATGAGAATTCCTGAGATGTTGGATTGACTGTTTAAACTCTGATCAAAGATGAAAAGCCTCTGCACCACCTATGGTGTTGAAGCACAGTAATCTCTGAGCGTCCAGTTGGTTCGGTGTTAACAGTCAGTTGTAGGTTACTCAGCCACGTGTGGCACGTGTGTGACATTTGTGTAACAGATTGTCAGAAACTTTCTAACTTTTCTAAAATTGTTAAAGATGGTCTGAGTCACAAAATGACTCATCTGAGAAACACACACAGTGACATTCACACTCTTTGTAGCACACATGCAGACGGTCACAAAAAAAACTTATCTCTCTCTCTCTCTCTCTCTCTCTCTCACACACACACACTAACACACACAGTACTGTCTTTTGTGAAGTTTCTGATGAGGTCCTGTCACCATTGGCATTATTATTCCTGCTCTGGATTACACTGCTGTCAGAGCAGAACTGTCGCAAACCAACGCATTTCAGCCACAGCATAAGTTCTATACGTCAGTCTGATAAGTGGTCCTCACCAATGCCCGGGGTTGACCTGACAAAACAGTTCTACGTTTTGCTTGTTTGTTTTCACAGGTTCCGTGTACAGCCACCAATGACGCCAATGCTGCCATGATTCCTGTACAGATCCGGCTGACATGCGGTTCAAGCTGGGGATAAACATTTCTAGGTTCCTAACAAAACTTTTTTATTCGAAAGGCTCAGAAGCACATGAGAATGGAACTAGTTCTCTGTTGGTCAAAAAGCCCTAATCGAGGTTCACATGTCAGCTGACCCAGAGTCCCAATTAGTTTCTGTTAATAGTCAACGTAACAACAGTCATGTACAAAAGATGTCTTTTAGAACCAGTATTGACGCAGTTTTGATCATTTGAAAGTCTTGAAGTGTACACTTGCCTTTTCCCCAACCGTAACTTTAACAAGGTCTACGGCTCAAATTGGGCCCTTACAAGCAGAGATGTACAAAAGCACGCATACATACACAGAGCTCTGGGTTATGACTTCACATACACACACACACACAGACAGAAGCAGGACAGAAAGACAGAAGCAGGCAGACAGAAAGACAGACAAACACACATACACACACTTTCATGCACACTCGAGTACAGCCCTGGAAACACTCTCTCACACACTCTCTGTGGTGCTCATTAAGAGAGGTAGCAGGTCCAGACCTCCTCCAAGCAAAACGTCAGGGGTGACCAGCTCCCTCCCCTGTCCTCCTCTCTGCTTCCTCTCCCACTGTTCTGTCAACTTCACTCTTTCACTTCTATCACTTTTTTATTTCTCGCTGCTCATATTTGTTTTTTCTTCTCTTCATATTTTCCTGTCCTTTGTTACTTTCTCTTCATTGACTTCCTGCGTCTCTCCTCTGTTTCTTCATTGTCACACACCCTTACGTCATCCCTTTCTTCCTTTGGGCAACTTCTGCTTCTTTCTCAACTCTCAATAATTCTATTATCCCGGTCCCTCTTTTCTCTCCACTATATCTTCATTATATTTGCGTAAAATTTAAGTGGACCTAAATATATTGTGCTTATCTTTTACCTCATTCCTCTTGTCTTGCTATTTTCACCAATCTACCATCTTTTCAGTTTCACCCAAGATAAGCTACGATCTGTCTGTGTAAATAACTGGACACTGGCACAATACTTTGTAAAAAAGGTGTAAAGTATACTTTTTTTTCTAAGTGATTTACTACAGTTTTATCTTTCTAGTTATTTAGTTTATCATTATACTCTCTCAGTTTCACTGACACTTTCTCATTCATCTGCAGGTGTCTATATCCTATATCGTTCCTGGATGCATTCAGATATCACACTAAAGAATGTGATTACTATGCAATGTACTATGCGAATTCAGTGTGTTCACCTCTCTCTTCCTTCGTATGCACTTTGTTACTTAATTATTGACCTGTAAGCTTGGCTAATCACAGATCATTTACAATTCAGTGGATTTATTATACCAAGAAAGAGTAAGAGAGAAGAATAGTTATTGCAGCCATACTTCAGTGTATGTATGACATGAAGGCAAGTCATGGTTGGAAACCAAAACTGTGTGAGTGTGTGTAAGTTTGAGAATTCAGTTTGTTGAATGACAATTATAAGGACATACTTGAGCCATCTGTCCACAGAAGACTCACAAGGCTTTCAAAGATAGTGGCATATGCATCCGGACATGGTGAGAAATGGGTGTAAATATGCAAAAAATATGCAATTGTTTAACTTGCCCTGCTGTAATTCATTTTGAATGCCCATAAAGCCAGTTGCAGTGAAGTAGGCATGTTGCAGCTCATGCATATGCTGTGAGACAAGGAGATCCTAAGCCTTACAAATACATGAGACATATTTTTGCTGTTTATCAAATTAAAGAGAAGGAGGAAGAACCAGTTTTTTTGCTTCCGTGTTGACGGAAATTGCTAAAATGAAAATAAAGTCTGGATGTTTGCATTGTAAACAGGATTCTCTACGTTCATCTTCACCAACATGCGCTCCGAGATGTCATTGTGTGCGTGAGTGTGTGTTGCGTCTTAAAACATCTGTGTTCACAGACAGAAGAAGTGTGTGTGTGTTTTACTTTCACCTTGCGTGTTGCATGTAAGCTCACATTTTACAGCCTTGAGCGTCTGTTTCTTTCAGACTAATTAGAACTGAGCAGCAGTGAAAATGCAGGACATGCATTCTACAGTAGCTAATCATCTTGCACTGACAAATTTTATGAGTTTTAGGAGATTTTTTACGATTGAGGACTCTGATGGAGGCATTTATCAATTCAGAGCAGCTTAGGATTGAAATTGACTATTTTATTGCAATTATTTATTGCACATAGTCTGTGACACAAAGAGAGGCTGGGAAGAAGTTGCTGAGCTAATCAGCCTGTTTGTCAGCTTGTTCATTCAACATTCATTCAATTGTTGTCATGAAGACATCTGCTCCATCTTGGTCTGCCTCCACCTCTACCATGTGTTTAACAAGCCATTTCTGCCTCTAAAGCCCCTCTAACTGCCCACTCACCTCTGTCTATAGCATGCACAGACTCTGTCAAATTCTGTGGCCAAAATTCTCTAGCCTTTATATTCTTGCCTGCACTACACTAGAGTGTTGTAACCTTTGTTTCTGATGGCAATTTTTTGGGTTGTTTTTTTTTTTTGGCCAGGCAGTGTATGTTTATGGTCACACAGAAAGTGGCATGTGAATGCTGTTGTGCTCAGTAGATCTACACTCAGTATTACCTACACAGTAATAATTTGCAGAATGTTTTACGGAACATGTCTTGTACATGGTGAAGCTGAAGGATGAACGACATACTGTGTGTGACCTTTATGTTCAAAACCAAAACCGGAGTTCCAAGCGCTTGCAATAACCTCTATTTAACAAAGCAGTTCTCATCGCATAACCTTGACTGTACTGTAGCTGCCAGGAGCAGATACTTTAGAAATATTGGAAAAAGAATAACATATTGGCACTGAGAGATCAAAAAGGTTGTTGGTGAATCACCCTGTATTAACGTTCTGTTTGGTGAGTGAAGGTTAGCAAAGGAGGCACAAGTGCAGTATATGTCTGACTATTCTGCACGTGTATCACTATATCACTATACAGCTACTAGGGGTTGCAAGACTTCAGATTTTTTAAAATCGACTGTTATGTGATGAAAGTCAAGTTGACACCAAGTAGTTGCTGATGACGTCACTAATAAGAACACAATAGAAAGTAAAGCTTTGCAACAATGAAATCTATGTTCTGGACCTGAATACATATGCTGAGAACAGACAGCTCATGTGCTACACACTGTGTGCTGCAGTTATGTATGTATAGCCTGTATAAATTCAGCACCATCAACAGCATTTAATAGTGCTTCTCAGCGTGTTGGAAGATGGGATAGTGCAGCTGGGTTTCAAGAAAAAGCAGTATTTCTCTGAAGCCATCTCCATGTGCTGCAGCTAAAGGTCTAATAACTTTGAAAATGAAATTCACCAGTTGATGTGCAGCCAGCACAGTAATGAGGTTGACAAAGCGATTAGTCGACTAGTTTGTACATCTCCTAACAGTTTCCACTACTGTGGAAACATCACCAATACTCCAATACTACATTTACATTATGAATAACAGAACATAACAGTAAGTTAACCCTTGTGATTTACTGTATCGCAACCTTCTACTAATTAAACATGAATAAAAATGCCAACTCCTACTCAACCCTGAGGAGGTATAAAAAGGCTTTCCTTAATACTGTTGGCCTTCAATCAGTATCACAACAATCATATTAGTTCTTACACAAAGAGCTATATGTACACATACGACTGTAGTGCCTCATGGGTAAGTAGTTGGAGTTCTCACACTCCCCACACACACACACACACACACACACACAGGAGACCACATACGCTGCCAACACGCTGTGCATCCACTCTGCATAATTTCCCCTCAAGCAAGGCCTGTTTAATCCCTGTAAATATTCATATCGGCAACGTGTAGGTTGAAGAGGCCCTTCACTCCAATCATCTAGCAGGCTTAATACTTAATTTAAATTAGCTGTAAGGCTAAAAGCGCCTCTTAACTATGCTTTAGGTTGTGGACACCACACAGCATTTGGCCTCCACTTCAGATATTTAAAGTAACTAACATATTGGCAGATACAGATTGCCTAGTTTTTGGTGTCGGACAAGCCCATGCACAACTCCTGATCATTTTTCTCTGTAGGTTCATATAAGTTTCATATATTTCAGTCTAGTTGTACACTGAGTAAAGGTCAAATCTACTTGACGTAAAGCTGAGGTGTTAAGAATGACAAACTGACAAAACCAACTTTTGAAGTGATAATTCAACATTTTCATTTTTTTTTTTTCCTTTCAGCAGCAGAATTGGTGAGCTAAATAAAATGACATAATAACATATACTGTATATGCTCAGATCAGAACAGCACCTTTCTGACACGTGATTTGGCCGGAAGAGGTTCTTTTCACCCTAAACTCTATTGACCACACTAAATTCCACTAATGGAAGATAATATCCAAGACGGGCCTTGGTTTTCAGCAGCATCACAGGCCTTGTTTGAACAACTCAGTGGCTTGTTTTGCTACCTCGATATTTCTGTCCCTCCTAGAAACTCATCAACTCACTGGATGCTTAACATGCACAGAAATAATGTAATACAGTATGTATTCTAACAGTAGAGAACTTATTGAATCACACATTTATATTATTTTACTATTCAAATGATGATCAGAGGTTCACACCAGCCCTCTCAATCCATACAGTCCATAATTCAGAATATTCTAAACATTTGCAAAATACAGTGTAGATGTAAACCTAGCCAGTGCTCAATTTTATTTGTATTTGTAGTTAGTAGCCATAACAGAGTTTGTGTAGAGGTGGTTAATATCTGAATTTTAGACAGACTTAACAATCTTTCCCTTTTACATAAAGATGTGAGTAGTGTTTCATGACAGACTTAATATTTACTAATAGAATGCATATACCATTTAAATCTGGAGACACGCACACACCTTTCCCAGTGTTTCATCTACTAACCTGGGGTTTTACCAATTTAATCCTGGCCTAATCTTTCATCAAAAACAGATTAGCTGCACATACAAACACACATTGATCTGCAAGCTAGGTCTAGGTAAAGCATTGACTGCCACAAACACACATACACACACACACATTGATTACCCATCTTGCTTCCTTCTCTCTCACTCCTTTTCCTCAGAGAGATGTAAAAGTGTTATAGACAAAATGCATTCTCTCTGCCTCCATGACAAAGATAGATTGCCATCAAGGAATTTATGGGTGGCATGAGCCAAGCATCCCCACTGTGGGGCTCAGCTCTCTTTTAGGAAAGAAAAGCAGTTCTTTAAATCATTTTATTTTAGGGTAAATACTTGGTTTGGGGTAAGTTTTGGGTTATTGTTCGTTTAACTGTTACACAAGTAAGAAGCTAAGTCAATGTAATGTCCTCTAAATGTAAAGTAAAGTGATGGAAACATGGCTTTGTTTGCTTGTGTGTGTGTGACCAGACAACTGCAAAAACTCAGCCGACATGCGATCTCCAAACCACAGTCTGTGTGCTAACAAAAAATGAGGCTGTCGGGGTACATGTATATACAAATACCTGTGCAGTCATCACTGGCATGCATGCACCTGCATAAGTGTGTGCTCGTTGCTGAATGTCACTGTGTATTTGTGTTTTTGTGCGAGTTTGTAGCACCTGAGGTCATATTGTTAAAACCAGGTCAGCCTTTCACCCTGACTGGAGAGCAAGGACAGGCATACCCAAGGGCTCGGGTGTTGGTGTGTCTGTGTGTGTGTTGTGTGTCTGCATGCTTGTATTTATAGCATTGGACAGGTGCACAACCCTCCAACACACAACATCTCCCCTGCTTTTCATCGTTGTCCTGATTTTATATGTGGATATGCGGCTGTATTTCTCAGATTGTGTGTGCAGGCCTTTGTGTTTGTGTGTGTGTATTCCCCCAGAGACCTGCCACTGGCCTATTTCAGACTAAAATGTTAAATTGTAATGTATTTTTACCCCTCTCTGAGTCCGGCTAACCTGTCAGTGACCTTGGTCCAAAAAACAACCTGAAGTTCCACTCAAAACTGGATTTTGAAGCATGTGCACACACATACACACTGGATCTTTATGAAATTATATGAAATGTTCACAACACACTTGCGTTTCCCTGGAAAGTGAAGATCTCCAAATCACATATTTGGAAACTCTGGTACCTGAGTCATTTTTCCTATTGGAAGGACAACTTCAGCAATGGATTGGTTGAGACAAATCAACTTGGCTTGATTGTGGATCAATCTTAGAGATAAAATAACTACCGTGCCAAAGTTTACACTTCTTCTGTAATTGTTAAAGTAAAAGGGTCACATAGAAGACAACCCAATACTGACTGCTGGGAGGACACATGAACTGAATGGCTTGTTGAAGTCCAACGTGTTGTTGACTCATCCCCGACCTCCTCCTCCCTCTGTGGACACGTGTCATTATACTGTGGACTTTTTAGATAAAAACATATGTCATTACTGGTACTGATGGAATGAGTGATGTTTTTCAGGTCAGCACAGACTCAACTGGGAGGGGCCCCGGGTACTCCTACTGTTCAGTTTTTCAGAGGTTGCTGAATATAAAGACAACATGCTGGGGTCCTGTTGAGAAGTTCTCATCTTCTGAGTTGTCTGATGAGCCAATGCCCTCCAACTGGTGTATTTGCGTTGAGAGTCCTGGTGTTTGATTTTCCCCAGATAGAAATTTCATTCTGTCCCTTTTCGTTCATTTCTGTATTTCTGTTCCAGTCAATAGCTATAAAGTTGTGTCTGAGAAATATAAGACAGGAAGGAGCCATATATTGACAAGCAAGTGTGTGTGCCTTTATCCATAATGCAGGCCAATGGCCAGAATTTAGACTGTGATTAATGAGTCCTCCAGTCAGCAATGCTAATCACTTGCAGCCACACACTCTAAACAAGACCTGTGTGTGACATGACTTGTAAGCTTTTAGAATTGTCTTCTCTCTTTTCCCCTTTCTAAACAGACTGTCAGTGAGAAAGCCTCTATAGTTAGAAAGATGGGAAGAACATTTATAGCTGGTAGCAAAAAATATGGGTAAAATGAAATGTACAACTTGGTGTGTGTCCATGTCTCCAACTGGGTGGGTGATACTAAGCTTTAATTCAGTTTAGTTTAGTGTATATTTTTTCTGTGGTAAGGAGGTAGAGTGGTTCAGCAGGGGTGGATGCAAAATGATTGACAGTCGGCCTGGAATGGGGTGGTCGGCTGGAACAGAGCTTCAACACAGCCCAGTGGACACGACCTTAAACACACACACAAACCCCCACACACAGGCCTAAACATTTGAGCATAGAATCACTTTTCCTCCCGTTCAAAGACACACACACACACAAACACCACAGGGACCTCTCCTCACCTCAACTTGTCTCCCTTTGACAGCTTTCAGCAGTGGTCAACACATGCACACATACACACACGTGCAAAGCACACAAACACACCACACTGAACTCTTGACAGATACATCCTCCCACTCTCCGCCCTGTCACAGTGCTGGCTGCCTCGCTACCTATGCATGGATACACACACACACACACATATGAACACAGTGAAGGACAGTTTGGCTCTTGGTCAGGTCAGTGGTTTGTGCTACAGAAACACCTCAACTTGTAAAAGCCAGGGGATGCTTTCACTCTCTCTTCACTCTCTGTCCAATTTGCCTCCTGCTCTTTTCCCCCCCCGCTGCTCATTCCACCGCACAGAAACGTCCAATAACTTTCCAAATTCAAGAACTTATTTAGTTATTCTTATACAGAGGTTTGGGCAAAGAAAGCTAGTATTTATACCAACCGGTGTTAAGACAGACAAAAATGGACAGTGACCGTGTCATCTATAGCACCAATATCCAAGTTTCATGTTATCACATGCGATCTAAAAAAGTGTGACCCCGCTGGTTTGAACTAGGGGTTGTACTGACTAGTCGATTAGTCAACTTTACATCTGTGCCGTGACACTTTTAGCAGGAAGTCGACGATCACGTGACAATAACAACACGGACGCCTTCAAGAAGACATGCGAGGAGCCCACTGGGTCATTGCAGGAAACTAGCAGCGGTTCATCAAGTGTGTGGAAATCAACAATTTCTATAGTTATTAGACCTTTAGCTGCTATATGCAAATATATATATATATATATATATATATTTTTTTTTTTTTTTTTTTTTATCCCAGCTACATTACCCTAAGACGCTGTGAAGTGCCGATTTATACTGGCTAAACACATCTGCAGGGCACAGCATTGATAAGCTCATGCGTTTATATTCAGTTATGTTCTATTAGTTGACATTGTTGCTTTGTTTATAGAGTGTGTTTTATTTATTTTTTGCGCAATGAGAGTCGCATATTAGAAGTGTCAGACTGACGGTGTATATGATGTTGGCTTGAACGGCGACAGTAGCCCATGCTTTTGAGGGAGACGCTACAATATGTGTTCAGGTCAAGAACATAGACTTCATTGTTGCAAAGCATTACTTTCTACTGTGTTTTTATGTGTGACGTCATCAACTAGTCGACGCCAACTCGACTTTCACGACAAATTCGCTGACTTTAAAAAATCGGAAGTCATTCGACCCCTAGTTTGAACCCAGCAAAATGTACTCCATGCAACATGTTCATATTACTTTCAGTTCTCCCCCCCTTGTCCAAACCAACATGGGTGGCTTTTAAGAGGAGCCTTCAAACATTTTACACATGACTGATTTAGATTAGATTGAGCCATTTTTGAAACAAGGCAAACGAAAAAGGACAACTCAATGAAACACATCAAATGGAAAAGAGATGAGGACCTTCTACAAAAAAAAAATAAAGAAAAAAGTGACCTTGTTTCAAACTGCAATTATTAAAGTTCCAACTTGTGTATCATAGAAAATTGTGTTGGACTCTAAAGATAGATGCTTGAAATAATTACATTAAGAGTAACTGATAAAAGATTTAAGTGTGCAGCTGTAACACAACTGGGATGCTAATCAAAGGCAGCAATCCCCACTGTCCATCACAGAGAGAAAGGCACCAGAGCCTTGTGAAGCTTTAGAAAACTAGCTGCTCCTTTGAGTTTGACAAGGCGTAGAGTGACAAAAACAGCGCTTTTGACTCATTCAATAAAACCGCCCCCGCATGCAAACACGCACCTAACTTTTCTTCAAAGGGCTAAGTGGAAGTGAGGAAGATTCTGATGTGCAATTACACTGTGCAAATTTAATCATGTTTACCAATTAACTAATTAAGATGATATGAGAGAGTGGAAACCGAGGCTTCAGTCTATCTGAACACAAGTTGTACATTTTAGGGATGGTGACAAAAAAAGTAGGCCTCACACAAACACACACAAAGGCTCACAGCCTTAAGGTCACTGACTTGAAATAAAGATGGAGATCAGAGTGTGTGTTTTTGTGCTTAAATGTGTGTGTATGTGTGTTTTTAGCCTCATTAAACTATAACCTCCCAAGGCTACAAACTAACATGTCTTCTCTCTGGCAGATGTTTTTTTACAGTCATTACCTACTTAGCAGCCAACCATGCTAACACGCTAACAACATGGTGTCAATGGCATTTTGTTTCACTGACCTCTGTGGTTTCCTCCTCATTTAGCTTTCAGCTTTTTTTTTTTTTTTTTATCTCTGAGGTACACAACAATGTCTACCTGCCAAATGCCAAGCACCCTTAAGTTTACGTATATTAAATGCTTTTTAATCGGTTTCAAAAGGATTTTTAATTAGTCAAGAAAAACAAAAAGGATATTTGTGATTTTCTTTTTGTATCTGTCCTTGATTTTCAACTTTTAGTAACACAGTACAGTTTGAATTAAATGCAACATGTTCAAACATAAAAAGAATGAAGTCAAATAATGAAAAAGATGGTAAACATAACAATAACTGAACTGATTTGTTGTGTGGGGTTTGTTTCGAAGCAACAATCCTCCCAAAAGGTCTGATTAAGGTTCAGTATCCGTGCTTGTCGTCTTCTGACTCTTTCCTCGTCCTTTGTTATTTGCCTGCTTCCAGTCATTAAGCCTTTTCTTCAGCTAAGTAAAAAACATTAAACAAAAGGAATTCTTCTTCCACTTGCTTTCTCGTGACATCCTGCACATTCAGACAACAATTAACGTGACCGATAATCTGCTTAACAACACCACATTCAAGTGGTTTTCTGTTAGCTGAGCTGACGTGACTTGATCCTCATTTAGGCGGCATTCTTTTACCAAACATACACTGTAAGCAATTGCTGTAAATTTACAGCCAATTTTCAACATTAAAATACTGTTTTCGTGTTAAACAGCTTAGTACTGTAGTCAGCAATGCATTGTGGGCTGCTTAACTTGGAGCAACAGGACAGAGGCCCCAAACAGTATGGTGATGTTTTAAATTACAGGACACTACAGTATTTTTCGATTAAGCATGATTTGCACATGCGCATTGTTGAGTTTGAGATCCCGCTCTCTGACCTGTTTACGTCCAAATAAAGGAATTAAAAAAAAAAAAAAAAAACGTCCGTCACTGAACAATCAGTGGGCGGCGGACGGTTCACTCCAACAGACCCTCGATCCAGGCTGAGACACAGAAGAACACAACGAGCAACATTGATACTGGTAAGGTAAAAACATTAAACTTTGTCTACCATTAACGTTGTTTCCAAGTATACCTGACTGGCCTTGACTCTGGCCGTAATCTCAGCACTCCCGCTTGATAGTTTATAAATGCTAACGTTAAGCTAGCGCTAACGTTAGCATTCTTCATTCAAACTATAAAGTTAACTTACGTTCACCCTCCTAATTATCATGTGTTCAGTATTTATCAGCCATAATATTACAAGGCCCAGCTAGTTCTTGCTGGTAATGTTAATATGCTACACTGTTAACAGAATTTACATGTGGTAGAAAAGTACCAAAATGTTAGCCAGCTTCCCTAAAATCATAAAATAAAGTATATCTGTTTATGTTAAAAGTTGGGTAATTTGTGCATCATGTTAGTAGCTAACACACTTGATGGCTAACTTAAAAACTAAATAATGTATTCTCTTTCAACTTAAGGGAAACAGCCACCAATCGGTCGTGTTTCTGCTTTGCAACCATGTGCATTTGGAAGCTCCTGCCAGTGATCATTGCTTATGGTAAGTTATATTTACAATGTCATAAGGATATTATGATCTAACATGAAATCTGGAGATTTCTGAAACAATAACATGTCTTTTTTTTCTTCTTCTTTCTTTTTAATGCAGGAAAATGAGGTTGAAGAGCTGGAGCAAATTATCACTGAGAAAGAGGATCCTCTCCATCCACACAAAGACATTAAGACTGTCATCGAAGGAACAGAGGTCCTGAATGAGTTGCCCTCAGTTGCAACAGCTTTTGTGTTTAGTTGATAATAAGGCTTACATCTGAATAAGAAAATGTATGTCCTGGCATGATGTCTTAGGAGTTGAGCTACTATTGCAGCTCCATGATTTGTCTTCTGATGACATCAATAGTCTCGTTTCTGGTGTTCAGCTGAAGAAGACTGTTTATCTAAATAGATTTTAAACACATGTTCAGTGTTGTCAATTTATGGAACAATAAATATGAATGTGTTCTTAAGGAAAGTGTTCTGAGTAGTCACTGATCAAAATGTATTAAAACCAATTTTTTAAAATTTGATTTACTATACATTTCAAATAATGACAACTGTTACTTTTTTATTTGAGACAACCTAAAATAGTTATGCTCCAACCTAAAATAATTAGTTTGCTCCAACCTAAAGCTTCAACCTAAAATAATTAGTTTGCTCCAACCTAAAGCTTCAACCTAAAATAATTAGTTTGCTCCAACCTAAAGCTCCAACCTAAAATAATTAGTTTGCTCCAACCTAAAAACAATTAGATTGCTCCAACCTTTAATTAGTGGTTGCATGGAGTTAAACTTTTCAGGTTAAACAAAATAAAATTATTTGCTTTGAGTTAATGTCTGATATTTCGTGAGATCGATTACCTCAATTTTTTTTAAGTTGATCCAAGTTTTTTATTTTTTCAGTGGAGAGACACTTGAATCCAGGCTTAGGGTCAGGTTGAAATTGTTTGTTTACTGTAGACAGGCACTGTCTACAAAGTAACAACCTAAACAAAATATTATTTTAATTTCCAAATAATCACAGAAATATGCGGCATTTATTTTTTACTGTAATAGACTGTATAATAACAGTATGAATACAGAAATATACTGTATGTCTGGTTTACACACTACTACTGTAAAATTACAGTATATTGCTGGCGTCTTTGCTGCCAGCTCTTTACTGTAAATTATAGAAATACAGAAATATACTGTTTTTATGGTTTACAGACTAATACCGTAAAGTATTTTACGTTTAAATACCGTTAAAATAACGGTATACTGCTGGCGTCTGTGCTGCCAGCTCTTTACTGTTATTTTACAGGAAAATTGTTTACAGTGTACTCATAACCGAGCTCCTTCATATTCATTTATGTTTTTCTTTTTCAACCTGCTCTGTTGTTGTTTTTTTCTTTCTTTCTATTGTTATTTAGTGTCAGATGTCAGCTAAATGAGAGTGGCATGTTTTGTTACTTTTTCAAGCTCTGACTTCAAGCTGTCTTTTGTGTTGCCGTTTCATTTGTGCTTTGTTTTTGTACATTTTAGTTTTGAAAGTTTGCAACATAGTTTTCTTGTCATAAGACATAATATCAAAACTTAATTTCAACCCCCTACCGTCATAATTGGGCTCAACTATTATGGCTACCAAATCCATCAACTGTGAACCGGGAGCACACACACATCTGGACCCAGCGGTCATCCATCAACACACTGCCAGGTGCAAATCCACAGCAGTGCATCTCATCTCTCCTACACACACGCATGAAAGCAGCTTGATAATAACAGTGACACAAATTCAGTCGAAAGCACTACTGGCTGGCTGAGGAGAAGGAACACTTGAATGCACATGAACACACACACACCCGTACACGCACACACACACACATACGTAAGTATGCAGTTAGCTGGATTCTTTTACTACCTATAATCATGTCAGAGCACAGATGGGTGTTAGCAAATTACACAGTATGGTGATTATGTGTGTGTGAGAGAGTGTGTGTGTGTGTGGGTGTGTGTGTGTGTGTGTGTTGGCTTATGGGGTGCACATTTAATAGATATTTCTTCTCTACTAAATATTCCACAGTCAACTGTCAGTGGTATTATAACAAAGTGGAAGCGTTTGGGAATGACAGCAACTCAGCCACGAAGTGGCAGGCCACGTAAAATGGCAGAGCGGGGTCAGCGAATGCTGAGGTGCATAGTGCACAGAGGTGGCCTTCAGATTAGCTCAAGAACAGTGCGTAGAGAGCTTCATGGAATGGGTTTTCATGGTCGAGCAGCTGCATCCAAGCCATACATCACCAAGTACAATGCAAGGCGTCGGATGCAGTGGTGTAAAGCACGCCGCCACTAGACTCTAGAGCAGTGGAGACGTGTTCTCTGGAGTGACGAATCACGCTTCTCTGCCTGGCAATCTGATGGAAGAATCTGGGTTTGGCGGTTGCCAGGAGAACTGTACTTGTCTGACTGCATTGTGCCAAGTGTGAAGTTTGGTGGAGGGGGGAAGTGTATGACTGCATTGTGCCACACACACACACACACACACACACACACACACACACACACACACTCCATAGCAATGACACTCTTTGATGGCATCAGCCATCCTCAGCAGGTTTGAGCCTCACACAGGCACACTCACAAAAACAGTTTCGAAACTAATAAAAAAATAAATAAAAAAACATGAAAAACAGCACAAGGTGTTGACCTGGCCTCCAAATTCACTAGATCCCAAACTGATCAAATATATGTGGGACGCACTGGAACAAGTCTGATTGACAGAGGCCCCTGTCCATGGCCAGTGTCCATTCTCTGATAAGTCAGAACTGTTTTGGAGTCACAACGGAGACCTACTGCTAGCATGTTGTCTTTAAATTGCCTGTGTTCTCCATTTTCTTATTTCTTTGTTCTCTACCTTCATTTTGCTTTACCTCTCCAGTTCTGCAATTTGTTGGCGTTCTTTTCTCTGCATTGGCTCTCAGAGGTGATTATGGTAAAGTGAGAGAGTGAATCATCCTGTCAGAGAGGGGTAGGAGTATCGTGAGGTGCTGAGAGAAAGGAAGAAGGAGAGAAGCTGGGGAGCTAGAAGGCAGAGGCAGAGAGCGAGTGATCAATAAGTCAGGTCTGGTTTATCAGTCCGTATTAATGGGAATTAACCTTTAACCTGCACTCTGAACGACACGCTCACAAACACAAACGCGAAGCGAATCCCCTAATTGCAAATGTCATGTAGCTGCAAGGTGCTATCGACACCACCTCATTACCAACAGTTTGGGGAAGTGTGTGTGCATTTGTGCGTGGCCTTGCACTGCATTCGTCTTTAGAAAACAGTTTTGTACAGAATCTGCAGTATTATATATATGTGGAAGCACTTAGTAGTTTGGCTTGATGGTTTTGTACTGGACCACACTTGATGTCAGTGGGAAGCCTAAATCATCTAGAGCTCTTAGAAATCTTGACAAATTAATTCATATATACACACACACACACACACACAAAGAGTCACACACACATGCACTTTAGTGATGTTTCATAGCACAAAAAACAACAGTTTTGTGCAAAATCTAATTACGTTACACGTCCAACCAATGACTTAAATGAATGACAAGGCAAGGTATAATTACTCTCTACTTCCCTTCCTCTCTGAGTCTCTCACTCATCTAAATGCTAATGCAGCATCTAACCTTTATGCAGCAGAGCTAAGCTAACAATTGGTTCTGGCCGCTGGGTGCTCTTTACCAGTGAACTACATTGCAATTAACAGAGAGCGAGAGCAACATAGAGGATCATGACTTTTGACGATCAGAGTGATGGCAAATGTTTGGGAAATAGTTGTGTGTATTCGTGATGTTTCATTTTCACTGAACCGTTTGAGACAATGATTGACCCAAACACCAAGGGATGTCCCGATCCATATCGGGACTGATCCAGGTATTTTTAAAATGATCGTATTGGAGTATAAAAGCTGAATAATTGCTTGTGCTGTAACTACTACAAAAAAAAACACATCGTCAGAGAGCGTATTACTGAGACCTGTAGTATCAGAGTGTTTGCAAATTGCCAAATATGTTTTCTCATTATGTTATTGGAAACAATAATAATGTAAATTGTATACACCTTCCAGTCATGTACATCTGCAGCATTCTTCTTTGGCCTTATCATTCTGCATGCTGCACAGCAATGTTGAGTTCTGCTCAAAATGTATTTCACAGCGAGAAATCTACTACAGTATGCATTACAGTACGTAGCGGCATTTGATGAATATTTGCTGTATGGGTTCAGTGTATGTGTACCTTGGTATTCAGTCCAAATAACTCCTATCAGTATTCCATGACTGTATTTATTCACTGTTTTCCTCTACCAACCAGACACCAATTACTGCTGCCAATCACACACACATAGACATACGGCACTGAGCAAAAACTCAGTCAGACACGCATACGCATACCCCCGGGGCAGTCCCAGTGTGTAAAACTCTGAACAAAAGTCATTTATCACTCTCCCTCTATCACATAAACCTTCACACTGCCTCCATCTTTCTCAGTTACAGCCTCAAATCCAAGATAATTAAGAACATTCTTTTAATTTATACATAACATAACAAATCAAAACCAAGGATGATTCCTCAGGTCCTTTAATGAAAACCTTTGGGTTTGCGATTCAAATTGTTTAACCCCACAAGGTGCTCGCACACTTCCTCATTTTTTTTTATTTAACGTTTGTTTTTTTTTTACCGTCAAGCAGACACACATGGTACTTGGGGGGGGGGGGGGGGGGGGGTATGGTTTTTGACCTTGTGGGCCTGCACACCGTCTGAAGGTCATGGGACAAACACACACAATCAATGACACACACACAGACACACTCCTATGCCCCGTTGACTAAGTGTTGCCTTTCTTCATCACCACACACTCCAATATCGTTTCATTTTCGTTTTTTTTCCAGACGGAAAGCGTGAACATGCACACACACACACATCCACCCTAACCTGTATCATTTTATTTAGGGAATGAACAGAACGAATGAACAGCACCACAGAATGCCACAGGAATGACCTCCTGTGGCATTCTGTGGTGCATTTGGGTAGGATGAGTGTGTTACTGAAGGTACTCCTTAGACTGGCCAGTGTGTTGTGGAGTGGGTGAGAGGAGTTGTCCAGGATGGTCTTCACTCTTGCCAACAGTGATGGGGTGGGATCAGATGTACAAAATATCAATTAACTTAGTCTGCTTGCTTTATTAATGTGAACTATAGTCAAACCATTCAGCCCAGACTTTCAACAAGGCTATGTCTCATTCACATCTCATCAGTATTCCTCCTGAATATCTGACCTGCTGCTGTCTGATAGCATTATGGCTTAATTGCATGATTTGAGTAACCGTATTTGTTGATGTTCTCACTGCATAAAAAGCCCAGACATCTGACCGTCAAGGGAGGTGATCAACAATGGAAATTAGACTGTATTTGATGATGTAGATTGTTCTACTGACCATGTCAACAGTTAAAAGGAGAAGCAGAGGCTGCATTTGCACTGCAGATATCCGCCACAAATAGTAGTGAGAGTACAGAACTGGATATTAGATGTGGATGGAAGCTAGCAGCCTGCTTACAACTACTTGTTTAGGCTGAAACGGGTTCTATTAGACATTTCTTTTTTTGTAATTTATTTTTCATTGACATTCAGAAACAGACATTCACAGCATATACATCACGTGAGCATACTTCTTGCATCTGTTGTCTGCCCTAAATGCCGCTATTAGACATTTCTAAAAGGACGTTTTTTTTTTGTTTTTTGTTTTTTTTCCTCAAGGCCCAGTGCCTGCTCATGGTGGAATTGTTGGGTTTCCTTTATTGTCGTTGTTACTCTTTTGCAAGTCTTGATCTTAGTATTCTGCCTTCTATTTTCATGCAGCTGTGAATCTTTTAAAAAAAAAAAAAAAAAAAAACGATTCAGCTGCTGTTTATATCAATGTAGCATCCGATTTCATTCAAATATAGACATGAAATATTACTTACTTCATAGTAAAAGTAGAAATTGGGCTTCAATTATAATTTCAGTCAAATCACTTTTAACTGTAACCCCTATTTATGTTTAAAGCAAACTAACATGAAGATCGAAAGGACGATAGTTTACTGAAAATCTTCAAATGAAAAAATTCCAAAATACACCAAGTATCATGAAAAATGAAGATTTAGAAAAACTGGACAAAAACATTCCAAATTCAATGAACCGGTAGCATAAAACCAAACATACCTGAGAAGTCCAGATACTCAAAAAAACATTTTGATTTCAAAAGATCAGACACAGTCTCGAGAAACCTATCAAAAGAGCGATTACGTGTCTCCGCAATCTGTGCCATCTCCCTAAAGGACAAGAAAATTATTTGTATGCTCTCTTTCTACAGTATATCCTTCCACCGAAGGTTCTCAGTCAGTGCTTTGAACTGAAGATTCCAAGGATTCCTTTAAAGCAAATTGTCCAGAGCATGACAAAACCCAAGATGGAGAATTAAATAAGTTCAGGTTTAGGGCATGAATAAAAGTTTGTCTGAAAGTTGGCTCCCTCACAATGTTCAGTTGAATTCAATTAAACGGCTTTTCACTGTGGAATAGCAGGTAAGTCTAAGAGAGCACTTTATACACCTGCACGTTACAAAAAGAAATTTGTCTAAAGTGTGTAAGAAAATCACATCAAAGTGAAAGACTTTGCACAACTCAATTTCATCTATGTGTCCCTGCATACCATCCTTCTACCTATGTTGTTATGTCAGAGCTGACCTTTTTCTCTAAATCCCAAAGCTGTACAATACAGAGTGCATTGTATTGATCACTCAGCTATTCTTATACCCGTGTAAATACGATAGCAGTCACGAATTGGAGCCATTGCTCCTTGACTGCTTTCCCCTCTTGAACCCTCCTCGTGTCTGGGCACAGTCAGCTTATTAAAAGGCTCAGTTTACTTACAAATCAAATGTACACTCTTCATTTATGCACAATCTTAACCTTGAATAGCCAATACAAAGTAAATAACATGTTCCTTTCTAAAAAAAAATTTTTAATGTGAACTTGACTGCAGTCGACACAAAGGGTTTGCACGCTGGTTCTTATAGAGGACGCAGCTGAAAAAGCCTGCATCTAATGTTCAAGCGCACACACATATGCACACCGAGCCAGCCCAACTCTGACCCTCTCCACAGGGAACCATGCATGACGGTGGCATTAACTTTCAACAGAAAATTTGCCTCAGCCAACCAATTAACCAGCTCTTAAATCTCCTTAGTGCGGACACAGTGAGTGTGAGGCCCAGAAAAACAAAGGAGAGCATGAGGGTGTGTGTCTGAGTGGGACAGTCGAGAAGAGAGGCGTGTGTGTGTGTGTGTGCGCGGATGTTGAGTAAAGGTTAATAGGACCTCAAGAGGGATAAGACAAGGGGTATGTTACCATCCCAGAGCTGTCACACACACACCCATACACACCCCCCCACACACACACACACAGGGGCTGAGTGCCAAAGCTGGTGGTCTATTGAGCAGCAGGGTGGTTCATTACTGTCCATGGCTTACACTTGCACTAATACTTCTTAATACCTAACACTCTCCCTTTATCACACTCCCTCTCTATTGCTATCTGCTTTCAATTTTTCTTTTTTCTCCTCTTGCAAATTTTCCCCTCTGCTGCTCTCTCTCCCACACAGCAGTGATACACCCGGCAGGAGCAGATTCTCCGAGAAACAGATGTGTACTTGCCATTGCAGTCATAACAGTTTTGCTAAGACTGTGCTTTATTGCTTTAGGACTGTAGCACAAGTACAAGGAACAAACTGCGCAGTAGCTAGCACTGGTTCACAAGTCGCATTTTGTCACAGTGCTCTCGATAACTGATCCTGTTGTTAGTTTGTTTAAGAAGGTAGATGAAAAGAAATATCTAGAAGTCTAGACTATTTCTTGAATAAAGCTAGAATATGGTTTATACAAAAATAAAAATAAAACTAACTTGTCAGCCCAAGGAGCAACATTTGGGCTGATAAAGGAAGCCAGGTACACAAAACTATGGCTCCTCCAGTGGCCACTTGAGGCAGGCTCCAAAAGCAACCCTGATGAAGGCCATGAGCCGAAACGTGTTGGTCTAAAAAAGTTGTGCCATTCACTACATGTGCTACTGGAGTCTTGACCTTTCTGCAGTTTCTTTTCCTCCTCCATGAGTCCAGGAAGCCAGAAATCCAATGTTTTCTACAGGCTCCAAAACGTCATCCTATATATTACATCACAGGCTCTGAGTGACAGGTGGGTTCCACTAAAGGCAGGTCAGTCTAGGCACACTTATACTCCACTCAAGCTCCACCTCTTCTGCCATTTTTGGATTAGCTTGGAGTTGGATGGAGTCTGGCACTGCCATGGGTGGAGCCACCACGCTAATCTTAAAAATCACTCTTCTGGAAACCTATGAGTGACGTCACGGAGGGTTCGTCCATTTTTATGTCCAGACAGTCTTTCAGATTGTAGGTTAAAAAAACCTGACTCGTGCAGTTTTCTCCATCTTCCATTGCTTTCTCTCAATATGTCTATCTTTCTTAATATCTCCCACTCTCCTCATCTTCCCCTCTTGCTGACATCTTTTCTTCTTTTTGTTGACCTTTCTCTCCCTCTGTTTACCTGTGAACATACATCTTTATTTCTTACTCTGTTTATATCTCCTACACTCAGCCTCTCTGCCCCTATTTTGTCTTTCACCCTGTCACTTTCAGTCATTCCCTCGCTTTATCTCTTTTCAGTTTACACCTTGCACAGTCCCCATCTACCCATAAAGGTCTCTTTTTCTAATCGCCTCCTTTCCTTCTTTCTCTTGTTATCTCTAATCTTTAGAAAGGGGAAGGGCTTCTCTCACTACATAGTTAATATCTGCTCTAAAGCATAGATATGGTCGACACACTTGGCTGCTGCCGCCGCTGCTGCTGTTGCGTTTCTTTGGGTTTTGTCACTCCTTTGTCAGTCATGCTATTCTGGGCTACAGACTGACAGCCTGACAGAATAAGACTATGGCACTCAGATAGCTACAGTCTCTGTTGTTCTTTGCTGCAGTTTAAACAAAAGTTATGGAAAAAACATAACTTTTATACAGTCACAGGTTTTATATTATTTGTATGTGGGCATGTTGCAGGAACAGAAAACAGGAGATGCACTTGAAACAGAAGTAGTAGGGCAATGCATAGCCTGATGGTCTCAGTCATCCCAGCTTCTAGTTCAGCCACACACACTTATTTATGGATTCTTTGCACATACTTAATTCCTTAAATGACCATGATTAGTATTTTCAAAACTTGATGTCTTAGGCAACAGGATGACATTGTTTGTTCAGTTTTCCGGCAACCGACGTCTCAGATGCAAAAATTAGGCTAGCAGTAGAGTTTGGTAGGCAAAGGACATTTTCCAAACTGAGATTTTAAATTTTTACATTTACAAGCACCAGTCCGTGAATGGCGTTTCTACCGTTAATTGGAATCTGATTCTGGGCTTTAAAATGATGAGAATGTTTCAAACTGCTCTTACGGAGCGAAAATGGGTCATGCACCTGTGGGTCCAAGCATGTTAAGAGTGTTTTAATGGACCATTATCTCATTGCATACAACTGTGGAGGACTTAAAGTATATTCGTAATTAGTCATGACTCATAACTCAGCCGTAGCCATCAACAAAGGCTCATCCAGCATCTGCTCTGCAATTATCTTCACCAAGTAGTAACAGCCGCAGCAGCCTCTTCTCTCTCTCAAAGGTTTTAGGGAGAGTCAGAAAAAAAATACTTTTGTAATGCAAACCTCTACTCTTTTGCTTTTTACTACCGCATGATAAAGTCAGCACTTTCCTAAGAATGGTATAAAAAGCTGAAATTGAAGAAATAAACAGAAAATGTATATAAAAAAGCGTGTCTATAAATGTTTCAGTGCACATATTTAACCGTGTCTGATTTGCGCTGAGACCACTCCTTCAAGTAAGACATCACTGAGAAATTCAAAGACATTTGCGTCACATTTTAACAAAATTCAGAGACAACCATTTTAATTTCTTGCAAAAAAACTCATCATTCACCTCCTCCACTCTCCTTAAATCTCCCCTTTTGTTTAATTAATTTATTTTATTGTGGCGGTTATTGAAAGTTTCAATGGATCATTCTGGGACACAATAGGGTTTATTGTTTTTATCCGATGATCATAATTCCTTTATGTCCAAAATGAGATTTATTTGATGTGTTACACAATGATCTCTGTTTTGCTGCAAATTCAGGTAGTGTGCTTGGAGTAAGCTTTTCTGATGGTTAAAAGTAACTACTTCTACCACAAAATGAATCACTCTTGAAGGTTTTTGTCTTCATTTGGAATTTGCTCTCCCAAAAACCCAACATGGACAAAACCAGTGACTGCACTCTGACAGTGACACAGACATAATATTAGTATGTCTGTGTCACTTTCTTTGAGTCTTTTCATGCCTCTCCATTGGTATGGAAAAGCTGTACTGATGCACAGCTCTAATCTAAAAATACGCATGACAAGCTCTGTGTTATTTACAGTCGAAATGCCTTCTGCTCTTTCACTGCCCATTAAGTCAAAGCTGATAGGAATTTATTTATGGCATGTTCAGTACAAGCAGGCACTTCAAGAAGTTCTTTACAGAGAACAAAGGACAGAGACACATCATCACTCTGTGTTTACTCATGTGTCTTCCTGTACGTCTGCCAGCTTTCCCCTGCTTTCTTTCTACACCACTACACATGGATTCAACTCATTGCTGGGTTCATCTCTCTTCTAAAACTATAGCGCTGTTGTTACATGTTCTGTAATGGTGGCATTCAAACATGGCATGACACTTGAGAGTGGTAGCGCCCTACAACAAAAGAATGATGAATGAAAAACATCAAGAAAGAAGCTCCTGTTCAGCTCTCTCTGCATAAATGATGGATATTATAGAACTTTTAGCTTCACCACTGAGGACATAATTAATGACCATCTTGGACGTGAGGGACGCTCAATCTTCTTATGAATGTATTCCCTAATTGTTGTCATCAGTTTCATCATCTATAAGATTCTATCTAGCATTTATTTGGGTCTGGGAAGGAAACTTCCTTGGGTGCCTCAACTTGGAGGTTTACAGGTCACGGCCAGGAATGCCTCAAGGAACTGGAATGCTAAAGAAAGGGACTTTGGGAATACCATCATCGATACTTGTTTCTACCGCAACCCGACTTTGGATAAGCAGACAAAAATGTATGGCTAGATGGATAAATAGATGGGATTTAGTGTTTCATTTGCCACAATGGTGGAGGTTCAGATTCATTAAACATGAGAAACGATGTGCATTCAGCCTCTCTCTGCAGCTCTTATATTCATGCAGCAACATTCAGTTCAGCGTGGAGCCACACCGACATGTAAAGGGATAGGACAAGGTCAGCTCTAGATTGCCATTCTGATGGAAAGGGTCTCTCTGGCACTTATTCAAACATGTGGACAAACGTACATGTAAAATCGCCCCCACATTTCCGTAATGAAGTGCCTTACGAAAGAGGCTTTTGTTCATTTATCATTCTCAGCCCTCCCTGTGAAACTTTCTAATCTCCTCCGCTGCCTTCCCATTCCTCCTCCTCCTCAACAATCAACAATCTTTATTCCTCCCCCTCACCTTCTCCTACTCAATCTTGCATCATTTGTCATTTCTGCCCTTTATCCTCCACAGCCAGCCGCTCTGCCTGGTCTCACATCTCTTTTTTTACCTCACCTCTTCCTCCTCCTTGCCTCCATTTCTCCATCCCTCTCTTCTTCTCAATCTTCTCCACGTATTTATCTCTTTCCATCACTCCTGTATCACCCCCCTCTCTGTGAGTGACAGGTAAAGCAGCGGCTGCTGTGCTTCCCAGCTTAAGAAATGGCTTTTCCTGTCTGTCTGTCCGTCTATCTCCACCCGTCTGTCTGTCTGTATCACCTAAGCATCCTTTCCCATCGCTGGCAACGACAGAGGCAATTAACTGTTAATCAGCGTTCAATCCGAGCCCACGCGCTCCTTCAGACACATAAACACTCACGCTAAAACTCATGAACACATGCGCAAAGTGTGTTTACCCTTGCAGTTCACATGCACCTCTGCAATTTTGTGTGACTGACAGATGAACGATTGCTGAAATGATGCAATCACAAGTGGATGGTTTGACAGGCAGATGGACCGCTGAACTAGCGGAAGTGAGGGTAAAGGGGAAGGTGAATGGGCAGAGGGATGTTTAGACAGAACGACTGGAAGAAGAAGGCGGCTGAATGGTTAGAAATCACATCGAGAGGGAGGGATGAAGAACAAAGAGAGAGATAAAAAAAGTGAGCAATAAATAAAAGGGGGAGCAGATGCTGGATTATAGTTGTGTACTCTTGGCAGTATTTTAGTCAGGCGTGTGCATTTTGTGCACTCTGCATGTGTATGTGTGCAAGTGTGCACAGATGAGAGTCTGCAAACAGCTAGAAGATGGCTGCCACCTTCAAACTGCTCAGTCAAATAAGAACGTGTGTGAGTGTGTGTGCGTGGGTGTGTGTGCCTGTGTGTAAATAACAAGAGGCAAATTCCAACTGCCAGGCAAATATTATGATGTTTGCTCTTATCTGTCTTTTATGCTCTCTCTCCATCCCTCTCTAACCAGACCCCTGTGAATCTAAATTCATTCATTCTATTCCAAGTTTATATTCCTTTATAATTAATTTTCTTTTGTCTCCAGTTCTTCCTTAGTTGATGCCATTTTTCCTCCACGTGAAAGATACTTCTCCACTCCTCTCTCTGTGTCTTTACCTCATCCCTGCCACTCCTATTCCGGGTTGACCATAGTTGACCTCGTCTCCCTGCACATTTTCCTTTTTCTCCTCTGTTGTGCCATTGCCTCATTTACTTAATCTTGGACCGTTACAGTCAAGTGGTATATAATTCAATTCACTTCAGTTTAATTTAATTTAATTTACATGGCCTCAGTAACAACACAAATTGTCCCAAGACACTTTGCAAAACCCGGTCTGAAACTGTTAGCGGCAATGCATGTGGCATTCTACAGAGGCTGGCTGTCTATTTACAGGTGAGTTGCTAAAACTACAGGAGCTAAGATGAAACTAAAGTCTAGACCTTTGTCACAGCAGCTCTGTGAGGCAGCACTTTGGTTCTAACAACACCACTTTAGCATGTTCACTTTGGATGCCAGTTTTATTCAGGCAAAATGTTTCAACATGCTCATCATCTGTGGGCTTCAACAACGGCTTTGAAAACATGAACTCCGACCACATAGTTGATCAACAGAGAAAGTCAAGCTATCGATAACTTTACAGTACGTCCACACTGTGTACCCACTAGTCTTTTATACAACTGTTTATCCATTATCAATCTCCCACGTATGATGCGTCACCTGGTATCATGTAGTCCTGTTTGGATCATGTACAGATGCTGCATGTCTATTTCTATCTGCTGCTCTCTTCTCCTTCTCTCCTCCCTTCTTTTCTGTCCCACCTCCCTCTTTTTCCTCGCTCTCTCTACCCCGGACAGCCTGAAGCTGATGGTCCATATCAGGTATATTCTGTTTTGTTTTTTTTGTTTTTGTTTTTTCTGTTGAAAGGGATTTCTCCTTGCTATTGTTGCCTTAATGCTTGCTATCTGGGCTTTCGGTTCTACAAAAACCCTTGCGACAATCCCGATTGTTATTGAAACCACTGTATAAATAAACTTGTGCATGCGAGGGTGCATTGTATTTCTTTGTTATCTCTGTCCTGTCCACAGCCATCCAAGAATAAGCAGTTCTGGTTAATGTATGAATGAATGAATTAAAATAAAACTATTTATTTTTAGGTAAAACTGAAAATATATGACTCTCGTGTGAAGAAATCTGTCTGCACAATTTCCATAAGTAAACCCCCTTCCAGACAATTTACGCCTTCTTCAATATGTTTTTCTAACCTGGTTGCTGAGTTGGATTTCCTTTTCCTACTTTTAGATGCAGTTAAGAGTAATAACTCCACCAAAATAAACCAAGGTCCAAGTTGCAAGAAACTGTATTTATCCTCAATCTTGCAGCTGTAAAGCTTGAATTCAGCATTTTGATTTTTACACTAAATGTTTTCTATAGAACGGCTGAGAGTGGCTCTGAATCCATCTGTGTATCCATCTTCTGGGTAAGGCCTCCCACACAGTCTGACATAAATTAAATTTAGTCACAGTGAGAATAAAGTGAGGGATGCTCAGATATCATTTAATATTGTTTCTTCCTCTCTCCTTTCTCCTCTGGCCAAACTGCCTAACTGTGTTTTATTACATTCCACCCGCTACCCACACTTATTTGTCTCAGTTCTTCCTTTATTTTCCATCTACCATACACACACACACACACACAGCCTTTTGGTTCAGCCGACTTAGCAGCCTCTCAGTGACTCTTGCCTAACATCTTCTATTAAATATGGATTAATTACTGCGAAACCTCGTTAAGCTTCGTGAAGACTTCTTGCATTAATCTGCAGTTATTTTAATTAGCGGAAGGGAATTTTTTAATGCGCTGCGCCGCGTATGTTTTACACCTTCAACATCCTAATCAGCTCAATCACGACTTGATTTGTCTCAAAGTTTGTTTTGCCATTTGAGACGTGTGCACTCATCTCACCCATTTTTGTGCAAGGTTCACCAACAAACCCTTGAGTAAAGACCGAATAAATCATTTGGGCAAACGGCCAAAAGCAACATTCATTTACGTTCAGTTGACAAAACCCTGTTCTAGATAGAGCATGCATGATTTTTGACTGTTTGAAGAAAAAGTGGTTTGACATTGTAAAGCTAAAAGTCCAAATGTGAATCTTTAAAATCCAATCGATATTTCTAGAGCTTAAGTTGTGTTTTAAATACTGGACACAGTCATTTCTTAACGTTAAAATTCATTTACTGAGGCAGCAGTGGCAATTTTAAAGTTGAAACGTGGATGTTTCTCTGTTGACAGTAGCATCACATTGAGGATACTTTGCCTTCTCAAGCACGGCCTTGTCATGTAAAAACTTGTAACTAATTTATTGTGTTGATGTTTCTAATAATGTTTAATGCACACATTTTAAAGTACAAAGTATACAACAGTTTAGCAAGTATGAGTATCAGTTGCTCCAGTTTGTCTTCATCGAGTTAATAGTTCAACTAGTGCCCATTTTGTGTCGCCAAAGGTTTAATCAGCTACCATTGCTGCTAGTCTCTTCCTGTGTGTATGACCCTGAAGTTGCTTGTGATTAGTGCTGTCCCAGGTTACCACCAAATTCACCGCCATAGCAGGCTTGGAGAGGGTGAACCCAGATGGAACAACAGCATCACTGTTGTTATTTTCTATTCAAATAGAGCACAGTGACAGCAAGAAGAGCTAGCTCTATACATACACATACAATATTTGTGGCAACCAGAGCCTTGAACATCCACTAGCCATCCACAGTTGTCTGCAATGGGCTATGACTGAATCGCTTTATATGCGGAAGGGGCTTCAGTAAACACTTCTGTTGCAATGAAAACCTCTCATAATTTGTATAAGAAAATAAATTTCTGAAAGAATATCCTTCCAATGCGTCTGTCATAACACCCTATCACTATAACTCATTTTATGTCACTCCTGAATCCTTGAAAGTGACATAAAACTTTGTTCATTGAAGCAACTCCATCTTCATGGAGTCAGAGTGCAATAACACACGGGAGACGAATATCTACACCATCTTGCCCTGAGGCTGGAGTTAACAGCCTCTGAAGGATAAAAACAAAAACATTTTCCACCTCATTTAGGCCTACTAGCATTCAACTCCTGAATTCTCCCAGAGATGGCATTATGGCCTTCTAAGGGTGAGATTTCTGCAGACTGTAATATTTATGACGTGTGTATAATTTATGGGCAGCTGTAAAATGATCCTTGCATAATTTATGTAATGAACGAATTAACTATAATTAATGGTTTAACCCGTTATAATGAAGGCGTCAATGTCCGGCAGGCACATGTTTTATTTAGTCCGTTACTGAAATAACAGCAGCATGCCAGTGTTGGTGATGGCTTTTGAAGCTATGATGTAATTACTGAACACTAACGCGAATTATCTTTTCTTCACCGTCTAAATATATCTGTATCTTAACTGAAGATGTTCAAAGCACAACGTTTGTTCATTGCTACGGAGTAAAAGCAGGGAAATATCATGTCTTTTAAAAGCAAAAAAAAATTATGTCTTGTAATTTTAAAATGGAAATCTGAACCAAAACTTGTTTAAATCTTTAAATGGAATTAAACATATTTCTAACCACGCCCAGATTTATTATTTCTAATGTTTAGCAGTTCATTGTATATATGACATATGGGCTACTGTAGAAACACGGCAGGCGGCTGACTCTGTGGACGAAGACCTGCACCATTTGAAGATAAAAACACGATAGAGCATAAAGTAAAAAGACGTACATGGATTTACATGATTTCTGAATAGCAGGTGCGCTTGTGCGGCATCTCCAAAATGTCTTTATACAAGATACCAGGGAAAAACGTTGATATATGTTAAGAGACGAATCCATGAATTCATGCACCACTGTAATAGCTACAGTTGGACATTTGTTCCCACTGTGTTTGTGTGTCCACTGGCGGATCTGTTGATTCACCAGGCAAATCTGCTCTCAGGCCCACTAAATACCCATTTGTTTTGTCTTTCCATTAGAGCTGCATTTGAAAACTATGTTATTGTTGACTGCTCATGGTGTTCCATTCAGAATTCCACTGTCAAATATGTCCCATCGCAGAAGCTGTCAGTTTGATACCATATTCCATCTCCGGGGGACTCTGGGTTTTTGTTTGCCTCCTGCAGGGAAATAACTTTGTTGTTGTTTTCAGGCAATAACTCTGATAACTGGCTGTGAGCTTCCAGACAAATAGGATTTCAATCAAAGCCTTCAGCGGAAAGAAACCGGCGTGCCTTGGTGGTGACAACAGGAAACATTTCTTTTAACGTTAGAGGCATTGGAGTTTACATTACAGGGATAATTTAATGAAACTGATTTTCCTTCAATTCTGATTAGAGTGATGAAGAAGGCAATACAGTTACTGTATGTGGTGTTGGACAGAAGCAAAACAGCGATGCAGTCATCACCATCATCCGAGCGCCGTGGAGCTGAATTTGTGGACAACAAAATGGTTCTGACTGGTTGGAGGACTGTCCAGCTGTGTGCATAGTTTTTTTTTTTTTGACAGTTCAGACACGCCTCATAACAAAATGCAACATGCTAGTAGCTAACTCATATTCTGATGAGAACTGAGTCTAGCTATGTCAGGCTGTACATTTGGTACTTCATCTAACGTACCAAAGACATGGTGGTCTTGAGGATATCAGACAATGATTTGTGCTCCACTCATTGCTAGGTTCAGCACACTGGCAAAATGGGCAGTTTTTGGAACTTCTCGTAGGAATACCTTACTACATAACTAATATTCATCCATCTTTAACTAACACTTATTTGGGGAAAACATCAGGCTTTCTATAATGATAAAACACACTTTATAAAAACTATACCCCATTACTTTCATTATCAAGTGTAATGTCTTGTTTGTGTTTTAGTATGTATAATGTATGTACAGAGATTTGTGGTGTAGTATGTAACCTTTGTCCTGTCTATATATATATTCTTCTTTGTAACTTTTTGCCGCCAGTCTTGGCCAGGACTCCCTGGGAGAAGAGTTACTGTAACTCAATGGGACTTTTCCTGGTTAAATTAAGGTTAAATAAAAAAATAAATAAAAATCAATTGGTCTGCAGAGCTATTGATTGAGAAACCCATAACAGATGTTTATCTCCAACAAGCTTCCTGACATCTTAAAACACACCTTGCTTACAACAGTGCAAACCTCTTTCCAAGGTAGGGCTTTCTTCCCATGGTCTCGATAAAAAGGTAAACCTGCACAATTCAAGGAAATCGGAAATCACACATGAAGTCAACTTTTTTTCTACTTTTCGGCCTCTTTACCTGCCTGGGTGCCTTGTATTGATTGGCCGTGTGGGCCTTTGTCACAACTCCCAGCAGTCTCTACCCTGTAACTGTTGCATTCACCAACCTCACAAAGCATCACTCTGCACGAGTGCTTTGCTTGGTGCAGAAACAAACTGTTGTGGAGCACCGCAAGTCATTGGAAATAATGGGGTTTAGAGCCCAACAATGTCCTGTCAAAAAACATTAAAGAACCACAACTTGACTTGTAGAGTTTCTTGAAGACGTTTCATCCATCCATGCAGCTTCTTCAGTTCAAAGGATTGGTGGGGAGTTGGGATTTAAACGGGAAGATCTGTGGGTGTTACCCATCAGAAACTCCCTTTTCTACAATGTCTTAGGGGCCATCCACACGGAGACGCTTTTTGGTCTAAACCCAGATGTTTTGCATCGTTTTGGCCGATCGTCCAAACGAATCCTGTAAACGCATTGCCTTAAAATGCACTTTCCTGAATCCTGGTCCCAGGGTGAAAAAATTCGCAAACGCAGCCCTTGAGTGTTCGTGTGGACGGCGAAAACGCATACTCGCGTTTCGATGATGTCATCGCCACACCCCTCGAGCAGCCTTCCACCTCTTATATCCCGCGAGACGTCTCATAACAACATCAACAACAATGGCGGACTACATGCTCGTGTTCCTGCTGGAGAAGATATTGAGCCTATTAGGGTTACCAGGGCAAAATATCATATATCAATATCATGCGATTTGTAAACAGTGCTCAAGCTTTATGCGCATGCTCCGCCTCTTCCTCTCCGTTTTTGGTGAATTTCTGAAACCGAAACAGCGCCACCTATAGGCCTGGAATATGAAGTAGCGTGTTGAGTCGTGTTGAGATGGATCCGTGTGGACGCAAATATTCTTGAAATGATGCCAGGGAAAACGGAGGGGGAAAAGATTGTTTTGGTACGTGTGGACGGGGCCTTAGTTGCGCTGTGGTTGGTGGCCTCACAAACTCTGCTATTGTGGCTAGCAGGTGGTAACGTGTTTCAGGCTAGTTAGCGCCACCATCAGTAGCATGCCACAAAACATTCAGCACCACATACTTTGCAAGGGAATGCAAATAAACTTTTTGGTGTAACCGGGTGCTAATACTGCATCTCACACTCCATTGCACAAACACACATTTTCCCTCTCTAAGTGCATATCACTGACTGCAGAAAGAGGTCTCTCTCACTCTTTCTACTTTCACTCGCTTTCAGCTCCACTGCCCACTAGCATTCATTCAATACTCAACTCTTTCTCTCTCTCTCTCGCTCTCTATCTCAGACACACACACACACACGGATACACATACGCGACGCCCAGGCACTCAGCATGCCCTGCTATTAGGCTGTCAGTTAGTCAGGCCAATAGAATAAGTGCCGTGGATTAGGCAGACACACACGCAGAGGGAGGATGGACGGCATACTAAACAGAGTGGGGCGCGAGGTGACAGACATCCTGTCATAAACCTCTCCCTCTCTCTTTAACGTGCGCACACGCATACACACACGGCAGGGGAAACAATTACAGACACTCAGACAGTCGATAACAGTGAGACATAATCAACTTAGTGTCATTTTTTTCTGTTCTTGACCTCCTCATCCTTTGTCATTTGCTCCAACCGGTTGTCCTTCTGCTTTTTTCTCTCCTCGGCTCAACTAGACAGGAGTGATGAACGAGGCAACAGTTGACAAGACTATCTCTTTTCCCACAGTCTTGTCCTGTCACCCCCCCCTCTTGGCTTCAAGCTCATCTCTCCTCTTACTCATCTATCCTCTCCTTTCCACATTCTTTCTTCACCTTCATCCCCCATTCTTTCTTTTTGCTTTCCTCTCCTTTCTCAGCTCTCTCTCCCCAAAATTTCTCCCATTGCAACCTTCATTCTCTTCTCTCCTCGTCATCTTTTTTTGTTCTCTTTTTTGTTCTCCTCTACCTAGGCTTTTCTCTCTTCCGTCTTTTTCTTCTCCTTAGCTCATGTCTTCACTTACCATTTTCTTCTCTCCTCCCTCATCTTCTCCAATTTCTCTTCACCCTTCCCCTCCCGCCTCTTCTTCTCATTTTCTCTTCCCCTCCATTCATCTTCTAGTCCTCATTTCTCAGCCTAAGTAAATCCATTTTCTCTCCCCACCCTTACCTTGGCAAGTTACTTCGCTCCTTTGTAAGTGTGCAAGTGCCTCGCAGTGTATGACACATTCACACACTCACACACACACACACCCTACACTAATCGTATAAAGGCCTCCATAATTGTGTGATTGAAGGATGTTGATTTGATCAGAGCCAAAGACTTCTCCACGTCCCTTCAACGTGTCGACGCGGTGGACAGAGTCAAGGAGAAAGAGAGAAAGTGATACATGGTCACTCCCTTTCTCCTTTCGCTCCCTTTCTCTCACTTTTTCCCCTCCTTTTGTCCTTGCTGCCAAAGAAAATCTAATTAAGTTGAATATAAATTGTAAATTGGTTTCCTTGAAAACACACCTCAGTGCCCATCACCTCCAGATCTAAACGGATGTTCGACAATTAGTGGTCACTGGAGCTCAAAGACATGGAGGAGGAGCACAGCTGCACCCAGCCCACAGACACAGTCACACACAGAGAAAGAGAGTAACACATGCCTCTGCTTTGCAGAACACAGAGATGTTGCAAAAGTGCACAAGGCATTTTTTTTAGGATCGCTTCACAAAATCCAGTCTTTACATCTAAGTGATAAAACATTTAACAAAATGACATATGTGGGAACTTAATTTGCCCCTACAGTGGTTAAAGCAATGCTCCAGTTTTAGTTTCACACTAAATAAATCAAAATAATTACAATAAATATGTTTGCTAAATGAAGCTACTGAGTCCCTAAACTGGCAACCACACATGCAGACCTCACATAAGGATAGATGAGAGGGCGATTACAACTTCTAGAAGAGTGAGAATGACTGACTCAGATCATTTTCTTCATCATTGACTTTCAGTCTATTATCATTATAGCTGAATGGGTTTCTTCACTTTTTTTTTTTTTTTCCAAAAAACAAAACCCAGCAGTTGGAAAAGGAATAAAAAGAATGATTATTAGAAACACTCCGGTCGCTTCGTGAACGCACGAGAGACTGAGAGAATCTGTCCGACGGATAGATGGGATGTACCAATATCGCCCCCTAACGACACAGAGGCGAACATCGACCAGTAAAAGCCAAACCTCTGCTCCTTTTCTCAGCCTCCCTCAAATAGACAATTGCACACACTCAGAATAAACTAAAGAGAGAGTTATGTGTATAATGTGTATGAGTTATAACAATCATTAAAAAGACAATGACACCATTACATTTTGACTTTCAAAACATACATAAAAAATATTCTTCACAGCCTGTTCAACCTTCCCAGCATTTGCTCTTTTCCACTGCCTTGAGCAGATCAAGCTGTACAGCAGAAGTTGTGAATCTATATAGAGGAGATGTATTTTATTTATTAAACGAGGGTCTTAAACAGTTTTTTTCATCATTGCCCGCATGTCCATACAAGCAAGAACCTTGTAAGTAGTTTATTTTAGACGTAATTCAGACATAAATGCGAATATTTGGACAGTTGGACTGCTACTTTTTATTTCATCATACCGCGGGAAGCAGAGGTGCATCGTTACGCACGGAGAGGGGGGACGGCTGCTCCGCCGCGCTGCAGCGCAGAGACGGAGGAAGGGAAAGACTCGGGACTGTTTGGAGCCAGTCTTCCCTTCAAAGTAGCCTCTTTTTTGCAGTCTTACAAGTCATGCATACCAAGCAGAAGGTGCCGAGAGAAGCAGACACAGGGCCGACAGACAGTCTACTGAAACATCACTGACTTGACCCGTAACTTTGAGCGTGCACGATCGGAGCTGCAGCACTTACATGTGTGGCAAAGTCTCATATTGTGTCACGATCTTTAAAAAATAAAGTGCACAGAAACAGCAGATTGTTATCAGTCCCATAATAGTGACAGAAAGTACTCGTATTTTCTGTATTTCTGAACATTTGTTACTTACTTAACATGCTTCTTATATATAAATATATTAAACCACACTTTGATTTCATTTGAGTTTCATCCATAATTTCTTTTGGGACATGGAGCATGTTATCGATGAACGGAGCATGCTGGATATTTGGCAGTGAACTCTATCAGCGCTACTGCAATCCGACGCCTGGCTCCTTTTATCTGTCTGTGAAGCTTCTGTTTCGGTTTAATATATAATTATAAATATCAGTGATTCGGTCAAGTCGCGGAAAACACGAGTATTCCGCAAAATACCCGAACCTCTCGAGCGCGTAACAAGTGCCAGAGGAATGTTGGCTCCTGACTGCGGAGCGAAGACGCTGCCGTGGACTACGTGACGATCCCACAGCTTTAACCTCGGGAGATGAACCTGTATATTTGCACGGATCTATTTATTGAAACTGGTACCCTGGAAGCAGGGTATACAGATTTCGGATTTGCCATTTGCCTGTATAGGTTAAAAAAAAAAAGCTCCACGGATTCTGCAAGGGAATATAATTCTACGAGAGTTACTTAAACATGTTATGCTGCTATACTGATAGAGTATGTGGGATAACATGGGGTGTTTTATGTCAAAATGTCAAAAAAAACAGGTAATCTTGCCTAAATAACTCGGGTGACGCTTTAGACTCGCTGCGTTGCGCACAGGCAGCGCGTGCCTTCAAACCCCACTGAGGTCACAGCGAAACATGCTCTACATAAAAGAACAACTAAGTGACTCTATCAGACACAAACTGTATGCAAACCACGCTTACACTAAGATCCGTGGAGTAAAACCTTCAAAACTTCGCCCTACCTCCAGTGCGCACATCAGAAATGCGAGGAAGAACGAAACAAGGTGTTACAAACTCAGCTCGGTGGTTATTTTAAGTCGAACTACCACCGTTATCAGGAACTACTTCTATATTTAATTGAACAAGTGTTTTGTGAGATTATACTCACAGACAGTCTTGCTCATGTCAAGAGTTCTGCGCGCGTACGCGGGCATATGTTCTACTCCACACCTGCAAACGTGCCCGAAACAGAGCTTAGATGTGTTAGATTTTTAGATTTTGTGTTTTACCATCACACCACCCAGAAGCATGGTGCTACGTGTGCACTTTATATCCTTACTTGTGCCACCTGAGCGATGTGACACTGTCACCGAGTCAAACTCAAATTAAATCGCCCGAGCACAGCAAAACACACGCACGGAAAATATTAAACATAAGCATATGCAACAAACAAATCACTTTCCTACCTGGAAAGAATTGTCCATCAGTAAATCCCCAAAGTACAAAGTAGAAGAAAGCTGCCGGCAAAACACGAGAATAACTCCGTTTATCCATTTCTTCTCTTTCTTCTTGTTTTGTTCAGCAGTAGGGTTATTTTACATACTCCCGTCTCGTCCTTAAAGTGGGTTTCCTTAGTTCGGGACAGTAGTGACAGTGAGACTGATAACAGGAGTAAAATCCTCGCATTGGTGGATAAGAAGAATCAGAAAGACGCGAGTAGAAGACAGAAGTTGGAGGCAGATAGATATGCGCTCTCTCCTCTCCTCTCCTCTGCTCTGCTCTCGGGTCCAACGGGGAGAGCCTGAGTGTGTGTGTGTGTGTGTGTGTGTGTGTGTGTGTGTGTGAGTGTTTGTGCGCGTCAGTGCGCGCGAATGCCCCAAAAGGGTGTGTGAGGGGACACGGCGTGTGTGCGCGCACTCAGACGGTCTCTGACAGACTGACGCGGAGTTGGAGAGGAATGGAGAGCAGAGCGCACTCCACCGGGTGCCAGACACCCGCGTAAACACGCGTAGATTTAACGCGTGTTGTATTTCCGGCAAAGGATTTCAAAATAATAATAATAAAAACGTGCTGAATGGAAACGGACTTCCCGACAGAGAGGATCTTCAAGCATCATCGAGAGAGGCACCAAGTCAATAATGAGGATTTTAATAGATGAAGGAATTTTCTGGATGAAATGTCCTATATATCATATTGTGATTTTCGATTTGATTTTGAATTTGATGAAAGTTTAATTGGAAGCAAATTACTCCATAGCCTGTCTTCGATTCAATTTCATCGTGAAAACTGCACAATCTTTAAATTTGATTGCCTTTAGTTGACGGAAACTAAAACAAGGGACTAAAGAAAAAGAAAGCTGCTATTTTTAAAATTAATTCGCAAGTCTACAACCCATCTATGAAATCGCCTACAGCGCAGTTAAACGTCATTAAATCCAGGCTTTTATTTCAAGGTCCAAAACTAGAGTTCCCTTAACACTCTTCCGGTTCTTCGCCAGCTTGATTGTACCGAGGCTTTTTTAAGTTCCATGGTTTCCCCTGGGTCCTATCGCCTGCTTGCTCCGCAAGTATAGTATTCTTCCTCAGTCTCCACTCTTCCCCTCTCTCTCTCCCTCTCTGTCATGAGATCCCTCTCAGTCCACTCGTTTTACTGTCACAGGAATTCTGTTTCAGGGTTAGTCTCTCTTTCTCCCTTCCTCTCCACACTCAAACACTCTGACTCTCATTGTATGTAAGTGTGAGTGTGTGTGGTACAGACAGGTTTTCAATGATGTTTTTACTCAGGCTGCAGAAAAGAATCTAACTATGCAGTGTTACACACTCAGCTAGAAGTGCAGCTTGAAGGGATTCTCATGACTCCCAACATAGCAAAGGCTGTGAAAAGCAGTTCCTGCGTGGCTGTGGCAAAGCAAAGCCAACGGCCTGCTGTCTGACACTGGTGAGCTGAAGGCCATGATCGGCCATCTTTGGCTGATCACTGCCCGCGATGGCCTGGCACCCTCTAAACCAGTCGACCCACGCTGGCTACGGTTTGGTGATGTGCTTACAGATAAGGGCTAGGTTTCCATTGTGCAGGTTCTCTCAGCTTGGCAGGTTGTGCCAAATAAAACCCGATTGCCAATCAGAAGCTCAAAAGCGTGAGTAAAAATTCATCCCCTCAAGCATTTTTATGTATTTAAGCTTAAACACCTCCTCCTTAATGTATTCAGACCATTAACTGCAGCATGGAGCTTTAACTCGTAGTGACCTATTGTGCCCATGGGAATCCATATGCGAATGTTGTTTGTGCAGCACTGCTGATGGAACTGCTCTGTTACACACTGTACTAGAATCAAATTCAGCTCTGCAGAGTTTAAGTGGCTCAGACTGAGAGCCTTTTAAAGGTTTACACGACTTGCAACTGAAAAGTCGCAACTCAAATCTAAATGGGGGAGCCTTCAAGAATGAATGAGGAGAAGTGAAATAATAAGTCTTCAGAGGCAAAAAAAGAAAAGAAAGACTGACAAGTTTATTTACTGATGGTGGACTGAACATTGAAGCTGTCACTGTCAAAAGCATTACAGATTCACATTTTGTGATGGCTTTGGCACTTTGCTTTGTCTTTTTTTTAGCTGAGCTGTGACAGACTCTATACCCCGGAGAAAAGACGGGCAGATACTGTATATTTAGGTACAATCCAAATCATTCTTCTGTCTACACTGTTTGTGGGTATTTTTCTGCTGGAAAACCTGTTCAGGGAGCATCTTTCCACTCTGAAAACAGACTTTTTGCACACAGAGACTGACAGACACAGTCACTCTGTCCGCATTCCTTGGAGTCTGAGCTTTTCACTCAAGTCAAAAAAAAAAAAAAAAAGATCACTGTTTGCTGGGTGACCTTTCGTTGACATCAGATACATTTTACAATGTGTGCCATGTATTGGGTACGTGTCACAGTATGTGCATGCGGGTGCTGTTGAGCCAAGATAGCTTTCAAGGTACCAAATAAGGAACAACAACTTGATTTGTTTTATTCTTAGTCACCCTTTGTCTGTTTCTAAGCATTTGGCAGCTTGATGAGGTTCTAAACAATGCCTTTCTAGACTATTTCTGTCTCATTAAGATGTTTTATGCACCAGTTAATCACATTTTTCCCAGACAAGGTAATTATTTAGCATGTTAGTGCAGTATACAGACCATGAGTGATGCCTGTTCATATACTTGAAAGGTCATTTTAAACCAAAATAAAATAATAATAAAACAAAATGCTGGAACAAAACGATCAAGTCATAAAATATGCAAGAGTTTTTACTTTTCAAAGGCACGAGAGCCTTAAAATCTATTCAAAAAAACAAATGTAGATGGATGATGCACCTGAATTGTCACTTAGAAGAGCATGTCAAATCTTTCTCAGGCTAGTGCCCTTCAGAAGTCCCTACTGGCTTTCTGCTATTTGTTCCCTTCCCTTTTCCAGGTGAGCGTGACGGGGTGCATTAAAATTAGTAAATTCCACAGAGCCAGTTGGGACGGTCTCGACATTATTTGTCCTTACTGCTAAATGCTTCTCAGCTCAACCTGCTGGCGGCCAGAAAACAGACTGTTGCTCTGCAGAGAGGTGGGTGTCACAATCAATACTGGCCGCATTTTAGAACAGCAGATGTAATTTTAGATTGGGGAGCTGCAGATCCTACTATCACCGTCATACCGGGACTTTTTTGTGTCAAACAAAAAGATTTCAACCTAGTGTTATTACAGTGTCTAAAGTTGTCCCTATGTAATTTGTGCAAAATGTCACAGTCAATAAACACCACACTGCAAATCACTATAAACAGCTCTGTATGATCACTGTTAAATTTAAAGTAAATAACGTCTGTGAAGGTTCTCAGTCATCCAGGTCATGGTATATCCAAAAAGGTTAAAAAAAGGCAACTGGACTTTTTTGTTTTTTGAGAAGACGTTTCACCACTCATCCGAGTAGCTTCTTCAGTTCTAGGGGACTGGTGGGAAGTCTGAGGTTTAAATAGGAACTCATAATGGAACTTGCTTGTTGTGCTAACAACCAGAAACCGGTGCAGCTAATTTCCATTAACGGTTGGGTACTTACCTGTCGTTGGAGGGGGCTGTTTTTGTCCCCGTCCTCTTCCCTATGCATGGTGCTTTAGCGACCCTTGTCTGTCAGAGGCTCCAGGCTCAAGGTGTGAATGAGATTGAAACTTCTTGGGGACAGAAGTTAAAACTGTATTGTAAATAGATTCAATCTCAGTCCACCTCCTCTGTTTAGTGAAGGTTTTTCCAGTCTGACATAGATGGCTTCCTTTACTCCTCTTTCAAACCATCGGACTTCTCTGGCTAAGATTTGGACGTTGTTATAATAACGTCCAGATCTTAGCCAATAACTGTAAACAGATTTTTTTTTTTTAATTAATATCACTGTGAATATGAAGGAAACATGACTTTGCACTGGTTAGTATGGAATTATGTGTTTCTGGTCCTGCTGCGCCCCCGTGGGAAAGGGCAGATCTGTGCCTGAGATAAACAGCTTTAGTGGTGAAAGGGGTTTGGTGTAGAATAAGTGAGAGCACCCATAGTGGGTACACCTAATGCAGGCCTCTGTTTCCAAAAACTGATGCAAGAGGTAACAGATTAAAACCATTATAGACTTTATGTTATGACATAGTGGCACTTGATTTTCCGCTCGACACAAGTAGAACTGCAACTCCATTGCACTTTTTCTGGGAGGATGCCGGAAAATCTCAACTTCTGATTTGTGTGGAGGGTAGCGTAAGACAGTTAAGCAAAAAGTGGTAATTTATTTATTTTATTTTTTAATTCAAAGGACGAGGTGTTTATTTAAATTTGAGGTGCTGCTGAACTGTATTGGGTTATACTGGCAGATGTTACTTTATTCATTTATCAATGAGGGTCAACTCATCAACAATAAAACAGCAAAACTTGAATACTGAGAAACAGCCGTAGATAGACTCTCTGATTCCATTGCACAACTACTTTGGACATTGCTCCGCTTTTAGTCTTATTTCATGCCTGCAGTATTTTGTTAACTTTAGTTTGACCTGTACTAAAACCCTGAGACCAACCTCAGCATCTATTTCACCTCCCTGGCTTGCTTTCTCTTTCCCACCTCCGTGATGTATTATTATGCTGACAGCTAATGAATATTTCCATTATTTAGTGATGTAGAAATCAATGTCTCATTAACATGAGAGTGCGTTCGTCCAGATGAAGATCAGGACACAGGCACCCCTATCCTCCTCACCTCTACATCATCACTTATTTATTAGAAATCAATTATGCAGAGTTTAAGCCCTTTCTTCTAGTCTTTCATAGTTTTTTTTTTCTGCTTCTGGGACATAGTTTTCCACTACATTCTTGTATTGTACTGTCTCTATATTTGAATGGAAAGAGAGTATTTGTCAATATCAAGTTCTGGAGACCTCCAAGAATTTTTTTATATCCATCATCTTGAGTCTACTCTTTATGAAAAATGCTTTCCATGTACACCTCATCATCTACTAAATCAAATCAAAATAAATTATCTCCGCATGTATGTATGTACATAGACACCGGGGGACGTGAGAGGCAGCGGATTTATTTTTGGGTTTAAGAGGTCAAAAGACACCACTGAGATCAGCTCAGTATGCAGGATCAGAGGGCGCCTATACATGCAAATGTCACACCCACACACAGCATATATCGGAGACACACCAGGGGTCGCTACCAATCATGACTAACATCAAGTTTGCGAGACGGGGCCACCTAAGGCGTACATTTACACGTCTGTGTTGTATATGCATTGATACTGAGCTACGGTGCTCTGTTGGAATTTAGTGAGATGGGAATCAGACTAGGCCAAAGTATGTCAAACACAGCGTGACGCATATAACGATGTTATTAAGTATGGATGGAAACTGGGAAGCATGGTGTGAAGATTGATTGACTATGTGAGTAAATATGTGGATTTGAGTGTGTCTGGAGGACACTTGATTCCTGTCCTCTTCTTAAATTAGGATTTGAGGTGATTCTGCTTTTTCAGTTTAGTCTTCTATTGCTGTAGTGGAGTCCACTCCAGTATCCCTCTTCAGCGCAGAGACTGAAGCCATTAGTTTAATTGGCTTATCACTTCATGAAGATATACATGTATCATAAAACCACAACACAATAACACAACTCTATCAATATAAAGTATACAATGTACATTTATCTCCATACACAAAGTTCAGCTCTTCAAACATCAAAACAGACAAGCCTCCTGGTGTGCCATGATTCACTTTTGATTTTGTGGACCAAGGACTTACACTTTTAACAGCACCTGGGAAAATATTCTAGCGACCGCTGTGCACTGCTTGTTTTAGACTTCACAGTATTGGCAGAATATCCGAGGCTGAGACTGCGGCAGTGCTTCAAGAAAATAGTGGATTGATGGCCTCGGATTTAAATCACAGGATAAAGCCCCAAGAGCCGCCAGCGGAGTGATGTGGCATCAGCGGTGAAGAGCCACTGAAGTTTACCAGTCAACATACATCCCTGTCCTTATCTATGGTCACGGGCTTTGGATAATGATAGGATTGGGGAGCACAGACATCTGAAGGTAGATCAGTGTTGAACCACTGCTTTGAAATAATCCAGTTGGGGTCGTTCTAGCTTAGGCGGGATGTCTTGTGGAAGCATTGCTTTGGAGGTTTTCTGTCAAAACCTGCCAGCATTTGTTTCCAGCACAGACAGAATTCAGACCTTTCTGATTTGAGGCACCTTTGAAGGTTTTCTCTGGGCTTCTAACTGGGATGAGATCCAAACCAAGGGCTAGATCATGATAAAACATTTTGCTTTTGTTCCTGCAGCTGTCTCACCACTGTCCATATAAACCTTTATTTATCCTTTGTCCTGTTAGTGGTGTCCCAATCTCCAGGGGCCTAGTGTTCACCAGTAGTACACTTTAAAATGACATAATACCACATGTAATCCAGTGGTCAAGAGTTACAAAAATAAGGGTTTTATTTCATTAAAAACAAAAAGGTAATGGGTGCGACATGGTGAGCCTCTGCAGCTGAGAAGCTGAAAAACTCTTCAACAATGCTCTTTATTCACGTCTTCTCAGTGTGTCTGCTTAAGATAATGCTGCCAATAGAGGTGCAGAGGGGCGTCACTCCTCACCCCTCACCCCTCAAAAGGGATCCTCCAGGAACCCTAAAAACTAACAAAGCTTCTAAGACTTGCAAGAATAGATGCCCCTAAACATGATTACACAAATTTTTTACAACAAACACAACGTGTAGCCCAAAAGCCACACACCAAATAGATTACTTACACAAACTTACTACCTTAAACAAAAGTTTGCAACAAGCAATCCCAACAAAGTGAATAACTGTAACCACAGCCAAATGGTCACCCCCTACCGCCCACACCCACAACACTAAGGGCCCGTCCACACGTACGAAAACGATCTTTTTTCTCTCCTTTTTGACGTCATCGTTTCAAGAAATATCCGCGTCCACACAGGTCCGTTTCAGCACGACCGAAAACGCTACTTCATATTCCAGGCCTATAGGTGGCGCTGTTTCGGTTTCAGAAATTCACCAAAAATGGAGAGGAAGATGCGGAGCATGCGCACAAAGCTTGAGCGCTGTTTACAAATCGCCTTTTTTGCTCAGCGTGGTGGCACAGGAGCATGATATTTTGCCCTAGTAACCCTTATAGGCTCTATATCGTATTGATAGCATGAAAACTAGCATGTAGTCCGCCATTGTTGTTGATGTTGTTACGAGACGTCTCGCGGGAGGTGGAAGGCTGCTCGGGAATGTGGCGATGACGTCATCGTTTTCCCGTTTTCCCCGTCCACAAGAAAACGCAGGAGCTGCGTTTTCGAATTTCTCCACCCTGGGACCCGTTTTCAGAAAAGTGCGTTTTAGGGCTATGCGTTTACAGGATACGTCTGGACGCTCGGCCAAAACGATTAAAAAAACCTCCGTTTTGGCGTATTTGCGTTTACGTGTGGACAGGGCCTAAAGGTCACGCACACAAAACATCTGTAATTGCTGATCTTCACACATAATACCTCATGTCAGCTCACCTAAAATACCTCCATCTTAAAGAACACATTTGGCATATCACAAAATTAGACTCTCGTTCCCAGCTAAACTATTCCAGAACTTACCAGTTGCCCCGTTGGGGGAGGGAGTGAAAAAAAGAGGGAATAAAGTTTTCAGCTGGACCACATAAGCTCTCCCTGTGCTTTACTGTAACCCACGAACTGAGTCAGTGAAATATTAGTTAGTAGGAAAAAGTCTTAACTTTACCTTAGTATTATTTTTTCAGAGTACTGACACTTTCCTTTTACCACTGTTTTAGTCTTCATTGGTTTGTACTGTCCTATTTTACTAACTTTTCTGGCCGGTAAAGTGCTGTCTCTTATCGTAAACATGTCATTTTAAGGCACTTGCTAAAACCACTCGGCCACAAGAGGTTGCTCAAAAATAATACAATAACCAAGGGTGATGATAAGTTGTATCTCGGGGTCTTGTTAGTATCTCGGGGTCTTGTTCACGAGTGAGGGCAGGAGGGAGCAGGAGATCGACAGGCGGATCGGAGCGGCATCTGCAGTGATGCGGATGCTTAACAGGTCGGTCGTGGTGAAGAGAGAGCTAAGCCGAAAGGCGAAGCTCTCAGTTTACCGGTCGATCTACGTTCCAATCCTCACCTATGGTCATGAACTTTGGGTAATGACCGAAAGAACAAGATCGTGAATACAAGCGGCCGAAATGAGTTTCCTTCGCATTGTGGCTGGGCTCAGCCTTAGAGATAGGGTAAGGAGCTCGGACATACGGGAGGAGCTCAGAGTAGAACCACTGCTCCTCCATGTCGAGAGGAGTCAGTTGAGGTGGCTAGGGCATCTGGTAAGGATGCCTCCTGGCCGCCTCCCGGGAGAGGTGTTTCGGGCATGTCCCACCGGTAGGAGACCTCGGGGCCGACCCAGGACACGATGGAGGGATTATATCTCTCGTCTGGCCTGGGAACGCCTGGGGGCTGCTGTAGCTGCTGCCCCCGCGACCCAGACCCAGATAAGCGGGAGAAGACGAAACGAAACGAAACGAAAATGATGATAAGTTGCTTGAACAAATGACCTTTAAGGACGGTCGCTAGAAAGTGTCCCATTAGTTCTTCAGCGTTTCCAATTCTGCTGAAAGGTGCCTGATCACAGTGGAGTTTATGGACTACGGACTAGAGAGACTAATTGGGTTGTTAATTCATTGTGGGTTCAGCACTGTGAGAGACCCAATTCATCAGATCCGTTCCTCGACTTGGAGCAGAACCATAAAATGAGACGAAAAGATTTTTTTTTTTTTTTAATACGTTGCTATTTTCTTCTCTCTGCCGATAGTCAAAAGTCACAACAACAAAGGCCTGGCCTGTTATGCCTGCTCAGCATTCCCGCAGCACACAGAGGCAGCCCGAACCCGCACTGAGCAATAGCAGCAGGCGGCAAGCAATACTGAGGAGATTAAATTATTAATAGTGGTTTATACTGAGCACCAATAACCTACCAGTAAGGATGGCATAAATCAAACTGTCCTAAATATAAATTACATTTTTATAGAAAATTGTCATGGAACTGGGGGTGGCTCTCATTTCTTCCAGTCGAGAGGCTCGGGATTTTGTACAAGAGAGGAAAATATTTCTATCGGTACTCATTTCCTTCTCTGCTAACTCACTTTTATTTGTTCTTGTGATTTGATTTAACAAAGTGAGCCTTGACTATCTGAAGAGCGATGCTGTAAGACAGATTGAAGCCATACAGGCAGTGATCTACTGATGGCATCAAATAGTGTGAAAGTAACTCAGATTTTATTCAACACTAAAATCAAAGGTTCGAAAAGTCTTTGGCTGTCAAACTGAAAATTACACACATTACAGACTGTGAAGTAGTAGTAGTTAACGTAATAAAATGAATTTACTTGCTATGTTTAGTGTTATGGCTAAAAGTTTAGTAGTTCCTCAAACAAAACGTGGAAATAAATTTTTTTTAATTATGTCTGTTATACTAAAAATCTCTTTAATGCAGCACTTGACTTTGTTTCCCATCACATGAAACCATATCCAACACCGGTGCTCTGTCTCACATCTTTACGTCACCACGGCAGGGTGACATTTTAAACTACATGCCCTACTCTGAGCTAATACTGCACATGTGAACTGGAGACAAACTTGAAAGAGAGTGTGTATATAAAACTATTTATTCATAAAAATTCGACTGAGCTTGATGTTTGTGTCGGGTTGTTAACCTGCCATCAATTAAATAATCCCGCTTCTGATTCTGAATTCAGACACCTCTCCAGCTCTGGTCCCAGGTGTCTCAGTGATGGACAGCATACAGAAATCTAACTATTCTTTGCTCCTTTCGAAGGAGACCCACTGTGTTATTCACTTATTCATTTTCTCTGTGTATGACTGGCAGAAGGACATTGTATGATTATAGAATTTTGTATTGTCCATTTTTTCCAAAGTAGTCTGAACAACTTTTTCGAAGCAGTTTTACATCTTGTTGCGATATTTCTCCCGAGGGCTGCTTTGTTCCAGTTCAGTTCCTCCAGACTGACTGCCTGCAAAACTTTGCGCAGAAAGTAGCTTCTCTGACACTGTGTGCGCTGTAGGGAGAATTTGTTCCAAGACTGACACTGTATGCTGGCCATTATTTACGAGTTGGGAAAAGAGCAGGATCGTGAATTGTTTTGCAGCAGCCAAACCTGCTCTTAGAGTTTTAAATCCTGTTTTTGCAGCCGATAGCCCCATCATCACATTGGAAGTTTCTTCCAATCACAGTTTAAAACGGCCAACTGCTTGTCATCATCTACAACAATCACTTCAATATCAAGTTGCTACATAACTTACTTTTTGCTGGAAGGTTTGAACTATATGAATTCATTAAGAATTTCACACTTTTTTTATTTACCTCATTGAGCATTACTAAACACTGCTCATCGGCTCTCTTCAGAACGAGATGAATCACCTGTTGATTTGTTTCAAATGGAACTAAAAGCAGTGGAAGCAACCACCGTAATGTCACCCATTGGTTTGTGGGCAGGTGGCACAGTGGTGTGGTTAGCACTGATGCCTCAAGGTTCCGGGAAAGACTGGGGCTGGGGCCTTTCCTGTGTGGAGTTTGTATGTTCTCCCTGTGTCTGTGTGGGTTCTCTCTGGGTACTCCAGCTTCCTCCCACTGTCCAAATACATGCTTGTTAGGTTAACTGGTGATTCTAAATTGGTCGTAGGTGTGAGTGTGAGTGTGAATGGTTGTCTGTCTCTCTGTGTTAGCCGATAGACTGGAGACCTGTCCAGGGTTAGGGTTAGGGTTAGGTCAACTAACCTGTCCAATTAGTTGATTTGGCAGTGCAGTATAGTTGCAAGAAAGTACGTCATGATCTGAAATATTTGATTTGTTTTTTTTATATTTATTTTATAGTACTTTCAATTGTGAGGCTACACATGCAGTGTAAACTCTAAAGCAGGGCATTGCAGAATAATCTTAGTCAACTACGTACATTTTTTCCTTCTCATTTGTAGGAACTTTGGCCAAATGTGCTTGTCTGGATATCGGCTGCCTGTAGAAAATAGCAGTCGTGTCAATATGTTTTCTTTTAAATCATCTGTTATATATAGTTCAACAGGCAGTCATCCCTTGCTTATTTTGTTTCCCTGGGGTTCCGCCGATGTCCAGTCAATTTATGTGCACAGTCTGTTCTCACTCAGCCTTACACCATTAATTTTGAGAAATCACACTGTACAAAGAAATGCCAAAAAACAATCAGGGGAAAAAGATTAACAGCAGTAATACCTATAATTGAAGACATCTAATTTCCACTTCTCTGTGTGTGAGTCAGAGCCTGAGGAGCTGGTAGGTAATTCAAAATCAAAGGCAGCACTTTACCTGCACTTGAAAACACGCGCTCTCCCCGGAGACATATATGGCATTCTAGTATAATACTTAGTAAATTGCTTTCAAAATCTCATTTGCCGCGTCTCTTTTTTTGAGGAATGACTCGTGATAGCCAAGTTTGCACGTTTCAGCAAATGTTCAGACAATATTAAGCGCGGCGGAAAATGGAAAGTACAACTTATTTGTTCAGTTACATTAATTCACACGAGATGGGAGCTTTTTATAGAACTTTAGCGACCTAACCTATGATGCCTTAACCAGAGGCACTTTTTGAGTTTTGAGTCTATACTCTCCAAATTTTAAGGGCCCTGCGATCATCTCTAGACATGACTTTTTGTTGTTTTAAAAAAACAGAATAGTGAAGAAAAAATAGCCTCTGGGGTTGTACAGTCTTGCTTTTTCAATATTAAAAATCAAGTTAGTTGATATATATATATATAGATATATATACAGTATATATCACATTTTTACCTCTATTTAGTCTTACTTAACTTCTCTTTCCTCACTGTACTTGGCCCAAAATGTGACACTAAACTTCTTACCAAAGTTTGCCTATGCTGCCTTTAATGGCTACAATATGAATTCAGATTTTGTTTTTTTTAATAAAGAAGAGAGTGTGGCTCAATCTGAATCAGTGAAATCAGTTGTCCAGCAGGTACCTCAAAAGAAGAAATACGGGAGAAAAAGCCAGAGTATAGTACCATACATTATCCAATATCGGAAGAATTTCATCAATTTTGGCATTATAAATTGATATAACAGACAGAACTCCTCTCTCATTGTGACAGCCTACTGTACATTTAGGAATGATTGTCTGAGTGCTTCAGAGCTCAAAGAACATGTTTATGAATTTGACAGCTGATCCACTTCTTTTGAGACAGCCTGCCTTTCGTTAAACTATTTCCTCCTATTAATGTACAGTCATGGCTAATTAAATCCTTCAAATCGGACAGAGCATGCAAAGCAATGCACAACAACCACATATAGATGTGCAGAGAACAAAACAGAGACAAAGATTAAAAGGCAATATGGTGATGTCTGGTGGAGGGAAGCCGTTACAGCGGGGAGTCCCATTTCCAGCTATGAAAACTGAGAATCTCCATTTACCAGTCCGACATTACTTCAGCCATCACGAAGAAACTCTGACGGAGGTGGTCTGAGTGTGTGCGGGCATGCATGAATATGTGCATATGTATGAATGTGTGAGAATATGTAGACTTGCAAATGTACCAGTGTGGGTTTCACAGAAATTGGAGACAGGATTTTTATGTGATTGACAGTGATTTGCAGCTGTGCTCGCTACAGGAGAGACGACATTCATCTACACATACACCCTCTCTCTGCAGGAGTGATAGATGGTTATGCTTCTCCATTTGGGAAATCAGAAGAATGGAAGTAGCTCACTGCCTTGCACTCACTCAGTACTCAGATCTCTCTCATTCCTTGTCTCTCTCTCTCTCTCTCTCTCTCTCCTTCTGCGTCGAGAACCTGATCCATTTGTGTTACGCTTGCTATTTGCATTGAAATCACATCAAGGCAGCATGCAGAGTAATGAACTAGCACAGCCTGGGAGGAAGGCAGGAGGCAGTACACGCGGACAGAAAAGTAGATAGACAGGTAGGTACATAGGTAGGGTGGCTGAAGAGATGGAGTAAGGGTGGAAGAGGATGCACAACAGACAAGCAGGTAGAGAAAAGAGTGTAAAATAAAGGAAAAGAAGGTATATATTTGTTGGACAAATGAAGCAGGAATGAGAAAAAAAGGAGACAAAAGAAGAATATGAAGTGGAAAGAGATAGGCAAGCAGAAAGAGAAAGTAAAGACCACATGACCAACAGGCAGATTAAGTTAATAAAAACAACGAAAAAACAGTACAAAAGGAGAGAATGAGACACAGAGCAAGGGTGCAAAGAAAGGCAGATAAGCCAGAGACACGCAAACATGGAGGGAAAGAGAAAGCACAGAGAGAAATAAGCGGTAAGAAGGGAATAGCAAAGAAAAGGGCGTAATAGCCGAACAGTGTGACAGAACTGGGATTTGATTTTATAAGCAAAACCTCGACAAAATCGGATTTGTTGAAGGAAGACAGCGAAACCACCTGTGTAACATTAGATGAATGCCGTGCCATAACTGGTAATGCGGGAGCAGGATGTGGAAAGGACATTATCACAGCACTGGCAGGATATTATCAGTGACGCAGTAGTAAATCAGAAGGTGGGTAAGCTGCATGACCTCCATTTGGCTCCCATTGTAACGCAAAACACCATCAATATAAACTAAAGTCATTTAATTTTAAGAGCATTCACTTACTTTTGAAAACAGTCATTCCTGCATAATACCAGTATGAAAGCTCATCTGTGTACCTGTATATAAACTTCTCACTCAGTATAATTTAACATGAGCATATGGGTGGTGTCATATGCTCGCAGCAAGTCATATCATGGACATAAAGGAGGGAAAGAGAGAAGGAATACGAGGTGAACTGTTAACAGGCAGCTAACAGTTCACCGAGTTCAACGTGGACCACAGAGAATTCATTTTGTGACTTGTTGATAAAGTCAAGAGTAAGTGCTCACAAACATTTGGAACAATGTCTAGTTCACTGTTGCCTCGCAACTGCTTTTACAACACTTTCTTAAATTTATAGCCATGAGCAGCAGTTTACTCTGCAGTTTGTCTATATTTGAAGAATTTGTATGTTTTTGCAAGATTTCCAGCTGAGCTCAGGTTCAGTCCCTTTCACCCGACAAACTCGAAAAAGTCTTAGACAGTCTTGAGCCATAAAATACAATACAAAGGTTTTAAAGCTGTCCCATTTTGTTCCAAAGGACTACTAACACAACAAATATGCAAAAACACATTTTTATGTAGGACTAGTCGAAAATCTGAATTCAAAGAATCAAAAGGCTTATTGTTTTTGGGGGTTTTTTTAACAATAAGATGAGCAACACGATGGGCGGTGGCTTCTCTTGGTCCAACTGAGGTGGTGCTTGCACAGGGATTACGTAACACACACAAACAAATTAGTGTCCGGCTAATACCCAGACATCCATTCAATATGCTATAAAGCATGAAGGTCTACATCAGTACTCTGTGTGCAGCTGACTTTGTTATGTCCTGTGAGTGTGTGCGTGTCTTTCTCTTTGTGTGTGTGTGTTTGTGTGTGAGAAACTGAGAGGGGACAGAGTTCTGTTCACACAGACACATTGCGAGGACTCACGTCCCATCTTCGGACACACATCTAGTCCCCCCGTAGTTAACTATTTAAGTCAGTGTAAATTTTTCTGTGGATGTGTTTTTTTTTTAAGGATGAATGAATGTAAATAAGAGAATAACCAAAACACACCGTTATAACTATAGTGAGATACATTCATGGATCATTTTTTTTTATTCATGGTGTGTTTTGTCGTCTGTTTCACTGCAAGCATATGAGTCTGTGCATTTGTGACTGAGCAGACACATTTGATCTGACACAGGCAATGAATCGAAGGCTGCATGCCAGCCATCTGTAACATTTTGGATTTGAAAGTCTCTCATCAGATCATGAGTCCAGCCTATGTTTATGTGTTTGCAACCTACTGTGGCAGTGTGAATAATGACTGTGCTAAATTTGGCCGCGCAGGCGAGTCTTTTATGTAGAGGCAAGGGCGGGATAACCATGTTTAAATGGAGCGCAGGCCATAGTTGAGATGGCAGGTATGACATTAATTCTATATCAAATGAAACCGCGCCAGGCGGAAATGGTGTTATGGTAAATTTCAATGTCATTTTACAGCTTGTACCTGTTTACAAAGATGCCAGACGCTTTTTAAGGCTCAACAAGTCTGAGTGAAATAAGTGTGTATTAGTTGACATTATTTGCAATGCCATTTGTTGTCACATAGTCACATAGTGCTGCGCAGAGTTGATACAGGTTGGCACATGCAGCATGGACTGTTCTGTGTGCCAACTTGAAATGGAATGGAAGCAGTGGGTGATTTGAGGGGGGGTGATGGAGTATGCCATCCTTCTTGTTATTGAAAATTGACAAATTTCATCCTCCTTGTTAACCCGCCATCACCCCCTTCATCCTCCAGTGGCCAAGACAATGCGCGGGCCGAGGGTCTGACTAGTTGAATATTTTGGTGCATGTCTGCCTGACTTGTTCATCCTTTCATCCGACTGAGGTCTGTGCAGAACAGAATCAATGCCCCTGACCATCGTTGTGAAACATCAGTAGCTAACTGTGCTTTGTATTGATTAATCCATGGAGCTGTCCGCGGTGCTGAAGTACCAGATGGATTTGTAATTGCGCCTTTTTCTCTCAGTCCCGCCTGTCTGTCAGTTTTGTCAATATTTTTTAAACCCATGGTTTCCAACTTAGTGAGACATTTTCTGCTCTTTGGCTAGTGTCTAGGGTTAGGGTTAGGTGAAGCTGATATTGCAATGATGCACTTTCTGGATAATAAAAAGCATGTATACATAGTTGACAAGCTCACACCAGCTCACCTTTGTTGTCCACAACAGCAAAACACATAAAAGGGCAGATGACTTACTAGATGACTTAAAGTGAGTAAGGTTATATCTCAAGTGAAAGACCAGGCATGGCCGGAATGTGCCATTTGTGGCGATAAGCTAACTAATGACAGCTTAGTCATCACACAGTGCAAAGATTTGGTTTGTAACTGGAGTGCAGATTTCAGTCTGTGTATGCAAGCTTACCTTTAATAATAATAATAGTCAATATGACACTATATTGTGGCTTATCACTAGTACCACTGCTGCCCATAGTATTAATTTATTTACTTTCAATTTTTATATAAACATAAACATTCAATAGCGTCTGGGCTTCTGAAAATGTTCTCCAGACCAAGAATGTCCTCAGCCTGCCGTGACCTCGGTGTAATGAAGCTTGACGTGAACATTGCCCTCCTTAACACATAACAAAATCCTGCCGTAAACGCTTTAATTTAGTTGTTTAGCAAACTAAGCTGCTTAAATACTAAGATTTGATTTTTTTTGTACTGTGAGTTGTCCTGCCTACAACAGTAGACAGATGTGATTAAAGATGTTCAGATGGGAAGGTAGTTGCCTAATCTGCTACTTAGGTATGAGGACTTGATGGGACACATCATGAGTCACAGTAAGACCATTAGTTCCTGTGCTACTGGATGTGCAAAGGGGAGTGTCTTTTAACTATATTACTCTGTGTTCTGCGAAAGGAATCATTCTCAACTTCAAGCACGCCTGTACCTGGGTGTTCCTGGATGTTTGTGCCTGTGTGTCTATGTTTGTGTGTGTTCCGCCAAGGGCATTGGTAGGTTGTGTGGCAGACAGAGATATGTAGTTGGAGGTGAGTGCACCGACATTTCAGCAGGAACAAGCCATTTTCCTAAAGTACAAATCCAGTGTTTGTCGCTGTGATTTATAGCTAGCCAGTTGTAGCCACACACCCTGCATCGCTCATGTGGGCCACTGGAACGTTAAAGGACACTGACACACACACGGGCAAATACACACAAAAAGGCAGGCACTCAAACAAAAACACAAGGATTAGAAGAAATGCTCGCACAAACAGAAACACACATTAGGGAAAGTTACTTGATGACATTCGTGCAGGTGGACACACAATCTCCCCTTTTCGTAGAAATACTATTAGTCATATATATACAAAAGCCTTAATAATACCACAAATATTTTTTGAGCCGTGTGAGAGTGTGTGCACTTAAGTGATACCAATCTTCATAAAGTTGCCTCTTACATCTGATGTCTTGGGAGATACAAGAAAAAAAAGATATTAACATGAGATATGAGCAAGTTCACGCAGTGTGTGTGGTGCTCAAGGGCACATCTGAATCGTTCAGACCCTCTTTGATATAGATCTGAAACACTCCCATGTTGGATTTAATCTAATTCCCTAGGGTGACACACACATAAAAACATACACTCACTCTGTCTAAACCACATGTGTAGTCTGATGTATGAGCTCATAGTTGCATTGGCATTTCAAAATGAAGACAAACAAAACAGACTCAAAAGGCCAGTGCATGCAGACACAATACAAAAATCTAAAGAATCCATAAATAAAGTGGGATTGCCTGAGGTTTTCGGTTAAAATTGGATAATCAGGGAGTATTTTTCCATGTGTCCTGTTTAATTTAGTGAAAATTATCATTTTATATTATCCGAATAGAAACTGAAACATTAGACAGGAATGTTCTTGAACTGGAATGTTTCATTTAGTTTTGCTTGACTAAAAATATCAGCAGAACCCAACTCATTCAAAAAGCACTCCGTAACATGGCAACCATAAAGCAACTTTGACTATTAACTCTTCAATTAATGTTCATTTTACAGCTGACCAGAGCTCAGCTGAGGTAGGTGACCAAAGTTGTAATCCTTTGGATCAGGATTTCAAAAAGCAGGTTTTAAAGAAGCATTCATTCATTCATTCATCTTCTGTAACCGCTTGTTCCTGTGAAGGGTCGCGGGGTCTGCTGGAGCCTATCCCAGCTGTCATCGGGTGAGAGGTGGGGTACACCCTGGACAGGTCGCCAGTCTATCACAGGGCTACACAGAGAGACAGACAACCATTCACATTCACACCTACGGCCAATTTAGAATCTCCAATTGAGCATGTCTTTGGATGGTGGGAGGAAGCCAGAGTACCCGGAGATACAGGGAGAACATGCAAACTCCACACAGAAAGGCCCAGTCGGCCCATGGATTCGAACCTGGGACCTTGTCGCTGTGAAGCATCAGTGCTGACCACCTCGCCACTATGCCGCCCTAAAGAAGCAAATAATGTAAATGTATTGTATCATGCATTATTCCACACTATGCACCACAACCTCTCCTGCTTTGTTTCACTTTAAAGAACCTGTCCAGCCCATGCTGGAGCAGTTTGTAGGCAAGTGGTCTAGCTGGAACTTCCACTTTTCTGTTGGATAAAATGGTAGATCTTGACCTCTTTGTGTTGGGAAGGTTACTGGTCTAAGTCAGGACAATCAAGTATAGTGGGATCTTAATTGTCAGTCTGTGGACTGATGTATTAAAAGAGAGCTGTCAACATTCAATGTGTTCATGAGAAGTTTTCAGTTTACCAGTAGATTTATGTTAGAACCCTCAGTTATGGGCATTAAAAGCTCCTGTACAAAGGATCACAATGAGTTTGCTCACAGGGTAGCTGGGGCTCAACTTCACTGATAAGGAATACAAACATTTAAAAGGACCTCAGAGATGCTCTTCTTTGTACCACTGAAATTAACCAATTGAGGCGATTGTGGAATCAGATAGTGATGCCTCCTGGACATTTGGGCACATCCAACAGAACATTATGTGGAGATTGGATATCCAGTTTGAAAATAACTATTGGGATCCCCAGGAGATGCTGAGAGGATGTGGCAGGGGAGAAGTACTGTGTGTCTACATTGCTAAGCCTGCAGCTCATTGTGATCTAAACCTGGAAAAACAGATGAAAATGGACGGGTGAATGGGTGGATGAATGGCAACTGAAAAACAACGGCATTTACCAACAAAAGAAACAGTAAATTTGCATAAAATGTCTTCTGTCATCAGTTAAGTTATTCCATGGTAGTTGCTCTTGGGAGAGGGAAATTCAGTTGAGCAGGAGTTCAGGATTAGTATAAGAAGTACTTACTGCATCTGTAGGCTGCAGAGGAAAAACAGTCGCCCATTTCACTCCCTAATTTTAGATATTTAAGTGCGTGTTAGCCCTCGGTGTCTTGATGTCACAGATGATGTTTAGCTATTTAGAGAGCCGAGCCTGGCTCCCCAAACAAGTGGAAAAGCTGCTTTCATGGTGATGGCTAAGAGGCTCTACACCCACTGCTCTCCATCATCCCCTCTCTATCTCTGGTTTTCGCACTTTCTATCCATCCATACCCACAGCTCTGACGTTCCTGTTTCTCCGTGTGCCGACGCCTGTCTCTAGCTGTTAGTATGTATATTGATCTCTTTCTTCATAACTGTTTATAATTAACTACATGCCCATTAACACTCTTCTTTCAGTTCAGCAAATTCACCGCCACTGGTACAAGAGTTTCACAGAGCTGACGCAAAAGAATAAGAACACACATGGCATTTGATTCTTTGCAATCATGCCTTTTCTTCATTGTTGACCAATTTTATCCAAAAGAACCTTAGTGCATAGATAAGTTTTGAAATTAAAATCCTGCTTCAGGTAAAAGCATATACTAAAGAACTGTATAATACACTAAAACATTTTCCCTTTAATAATTCATTGCGGTGGAATCTCATCTTTCTGAGATACCCATAACTCAAGCAGACTACTCAAGCTGCTTTTAAATCATAACCAATTGTTGTTATTCAGTTTCTGTGGCCAACACATTTAAGGGGAACATCATTTCTTATCACAAAGAACCTTTCAAAATACTCAAATAGCCACTTACATACTAGGGGTTGCATGACTTCAGATCTTATTAAAGTCGACTGTTATGTGATGAAAGTCAAGTAGACACCAAGTAGTCGATGATGTGGAAAGTAATGCTTTTGAAAAATGAAATCTATATTTACCACCTGAATACATATGCTGAGATCAGACAGCTCATGTGCTACATACTTTGCACTGCAGATATGTATAGCCTGTATAAAAACAGGCTGCAACTCAGCACCATCAATAGCATTTAATAGTACTCCAGAGCATGTGATAAGATAGGATAGCGTAGCCAGGTTTTTAAAAAAAAAAAAAAAAAAAAAGCAGCAGTATGTCTCTGAAGCTTTCTCCGTGTACTAAAGGTCTAATAACTTTGACAATGAAATTCACCAACAAATTGTTGATTAACAGCCTCCTTCTCTCTGTCACCACAGATCGTTTGTTGAAATTGTTAATTGACTGCTGTCAAGAGGATTTGGACCGTTCCTCTGCTAGCGTTAGCGGATGCCTTTTCAGATGAGTGTGCATTGCACTAGTACTTTTATTGTATTTCAGGACTGATTTACACATTTTGCATGCCATGGTAATATGGGCTTCATCTTTAGTGAAGTATTTCCAAACACTTGATGAACCGCTGCTAGTTTGCTGCATTGACCCAATGGGCTCCTCACCTGTCTTCTCGGAGGCGTCCATGTTGTTATTGTCAAGTGATCAGTGACAAGTCGACACGATGCTTAAAGTGTCATGGCACAGCAGTGAAGCCGACAAGCTGTGTGTTGTCTACAAACAATGAGACATAGCAACAACACCTATGTTCACTTGTGCAGTTTCTCCCTCAACAACTCGAAATATGAGCTGTGAAAAACGTGTACTGCAACTAATTATCATCATCAAATACAAAACCTAATACCTCAGCTACACCTGGGACTCACAAGCTGTCGGCTTGTGGATAACGATATGTGATCCACAGGTCTTTGGATTTACACCTGGAATTAAAATGCTAGCTGTAAATAACAGGTGCAGTCATCTTGAGAGCGCTGGCAGTTTTATTTATTTCAATATGCAGATAAGCTAGGCGGGGCTGAATTGTCAAGAAACAAGATCAAAGTAAGCAATTCTGCTGGGTGGGTTTATTTTACTTTATATTGCTAAGCTAACATTGCTACTGCTTACTGCACCAAATTATCAGTTTAATATGCGTGTGTCCAGCAGTAATTAAACCACGAACACATTCTGAAATTAACACACGTATGCATACAGCTGAACCCACAAGATGATGAGGTGAGTTAGTAGTCAGACTCATCCATGCATGTAAACATGCGCCAGTAAAAACATACCGCACATTCATACACACATTAACATCATTAATATGCAGGAGAGTAAGACTCAACATTCACATGTTCTAATTCCCTCAGCTCTCCCTCACGCACTGTAAGCTATCCCATGTCTTGGGGGTAGGATTTAATTAAAAGGTGTGGAGTTTAATGAAGCTGAAGTCACTGCCATCGGTCAACATACACCCATAAACACACATACATTAGTGCATGTCAGGAAATAAAGGAAATATAGAGACTAATTCAATACACACATTAACACTGGCCACGTACACTAACCTAAACACACACGGAAACAGACACAATAAGCCAACAGCTTACGCACAGTCTATTGTACTAAGGGCATTCTTTACGATATTCTGTTTAAAAACACACTCACACATTGTCCTGATCTTCTGAACGCAGCCAGCGTGCACATGCGCACACGCACAAGCACACACACACAGCTTAAAGTCTGTTCCCAGACAGAGGACATTCTTAATGACACAAACGTCCTGTCCTGACACTGACACAGTGTAGACAGACACACACGCACACACTTGCTACTCACATTTCCTTCAAACTAAAAGTGGACACATTTGCACACACACTCATGATGGTGAGTCATGCAGCATGTCTCCATCCAGGAACCAGGTTAATGAGACAGCTGACGTCACAGGTGTCCTCTGAAATCACACATTCTACAGGGAATACCTGGACTTGGAGTTTCTTAATGTTGACACTGTCCAGGTACCGATGGTTTCAAAGGATTTTCTCCTTGTGAAATACTGAAAGATGTTGTATTTCTGGAGCCGCTTCACCTGCTACCAAGGCGCACGGAGGAGGAAAAGAAATTGCTGGAAAGTCAAGACTCCAGCAGCACTTGTAGTAACGTCTGAGATAAAAAAAAAAAAAGTATTTTTAATGGAAACAACCAATCACGTACATGCAGATATACAAATAAGCCAATGGGGCACCTACAGGGTGGGGTTGGTCATGTGGGATCAGGCCAACCAATCTCATCTCTCCACATACATATGACCATTGAGCCAGACAGCCAAAAGAGGTGAATACCCAACAGAGATGAATGGTAAAGATAAGGTACATAAACATAATAAAAACAGTATAAACATATCGAAGATACTCGAAGATACTCAAGTCTTTTTATGCAAAAGAGTAAAAAATGTAAAAAAAATGAAATTGCATAAATACTGAAACATGTCAGGGGATCTCTGACACTTTGCTGAACTTTTAGAGATTATCACCTTTACACGAATGTCATGCCATAAAGTTTAATATGTGTTCACACTGATGATGAATAATTCTAAAACTATACGAGCCTTTAACCACAAAAGGGATCTGGCTATATTCAGTCAGAATCCTAGGAAGAACAGCTAGGAGTTTTCAAACATCACTACAGGACTCCTTCTGTTTGCAGAGGAATTTAGCTAATTATTATTATTCTATTTATTCTAATTTAGCTAAGAAATGGCCAGGTTAAGCTTCAGAAAATTGGTGCCTTTGACATGATGGAGAAACGAGTCAAATCATTGCTCTGATAAATTGGTGTAAATGGTTTTCAACGGAAGCTGACGGCAGACCATGGACACAATTCACACTTTTAGAGGCGCCATGAAGAAAATAAATGTAAGACATTACCGTAAATTGGAATGCCTGTTAACATGTGGATGTTGATGTTTAGTAAGAAATCTGTCATTGTGACAGTAATGGAGTTTAACTAGTCTTTGACTCATGTGTATTGCATTTGGATGCAGTTGATACACATATACATTATATGAATGTACCATGAACCCAATAAAGGGCTAGACTGGCTGTTATTTGTGTAGTATTGTAAACTATAGCCTTGACTGAGGCAGCACTGAAATGAAACTGAGAAGACAGACCACGGTGTCTTTTTTGTATTACTTAAAGCTGCCTTTGCTTCGTATGTTTGATGTGAATACCAGTAGGTTCTGTACAGAACAATATTCCTTAAGCCTACTTGAAATATTCTGATTAGAAACTACATGTTTACGTGGACACTAAATAAAATTAACTAATTAGATATTTGTCTTTATTGCCCCACAACACAACATCAGAACAGACCTTTCTTTGACATGCCAAAGGGGCCCTCAGCACTGTGGAACATCATATCTGCTGGAAATATAGCAGAAGAGGATTTCCCCCCAACTTTATTGACAGAACTGAATTCATTCAATTAAAAAAGGAACGTGGCCCATTGCATTCTATGTTCATCCGTTCAGACCAAGCAGCAACCTCCGGGTCTGAAGAGTGAAGCCCATGCGCGAAGTGCAAGAAAATGCAGTTCATTCAGTGACTGCTTGAGGTTGGCTCCAAAAAGGAGTAAATCCCCATAGACCTCTATGTTAAAATGCTCAATTTTACACCAATATTAAACAAGTTTACAGCATGATACAAAAAACAGCTTTGCTCTCAGTAGCTTACTATTCAAGACAACTGTAAGGGGGATGATTTTTTTTTTATTTATTTTTTATTAAGGATTAAAGTTCTCCATAATTAAGGGTGTTCTTGCTTTGAGTGACAGGTGAAAGGTGAGAGCTGTCAGAGGTCACTAGCCGCTAGTTGTGGTCTCTCTGTGGTTCTGCTCTGCTAGTCCTCACCTCAGAGCAGTAACTAACAGAACATGAAAGAAATGTGTCCTCCACTTTTTTTGTTAAGTGAATTTCAACTATAATTCATATGTTAGGTGCCTGTTCCCAACACCAGCCTTGTAGCTGAATCAGTTAACTAGCTAATTAGCCGGCTAATAAATTAGCTTTAGGCTAGCCTTCCAGCATTACTACGGTTGTGTTAATGAGGCTGATGGGTGGCTGAAGTGCTTACATGTTTATTGAGCGGATAATTAAAGGTTTACAACAAAACTCCAACTGAAAACCCATCCGATCGGGCCAGTTTGTTGTGTTGGAGGTGGTTACAAGAGGTATTTTTAATCTGACTGAGCCATTATTTTTCTGATTATTAGTGGAATATTTTGTGTAATTGAGGCTAGTGTCTTCCCAGCTTTACAGGCCCAACTAAAGCTACCAAGAATAAACACCGTGGAAGTAATAGCCATGCTCCAGCGCACGTATGCAAATGAAAACGTTCCACACACGCGCAGCAACTGGTTTTCCTTGATTTATTGTAGGCAGTAGACAGGTCTCTACAGGAGCTGCTTTCTAGGCTCTCTTTTAATTAGAGCCGTTTAATGAACTACACCTTCCCTTTAACACTAGACTTTAATAAGATGACTAAATCCCCTCGAACACTAGACACCAATAGATAACTAGCTCTCCTAATAGGACCACACACGGTGAGACTGATAGTCTGTCTGTAGGGAGGGTGGAAAGAGTCATAGATAAAGCAGACCGGGGGTTGTTCACTTCACCGATAAGACTTTAGTTGTGTTTCATGACTTATAAACGAAGGAGTCCAAGAATTGCAAGAAGACAAGGACAAGGGTGATAATATTGGACATTTCTAAATTATTAGCAAGAAACAGACAACAACCTTCAAAGCTAAACTGATGCACAATGTTATTTTCAAACAAAAGTAGGGGATGGAGGCCTGTAAAGGTGATAACACTCCCTGTATTCATTCCACACTGTGTTTACATAAAAGCTATGCCAGCAGACCATGGATTACAAAACATTACACGTCTTGAAGCAGAACTTCCCCGCTAGGACAGATGAACTCAGGCCCAGACTAAAAACCAACCGCATTTGAAAACACCCCTTATAAATATGCAGCCAAATTTAACAGAAGAAGACCCTTACAAAATCTTCACTTCATCTGAAGATTGAGGTTTCTTGATAAACACTGTATAATTGATGAGACGCTGTATTATTTTGCTACATAATTCATGTAACCCACTGCTAATGACTAGATTAACGTATTTTATTAAATGAATGAATACAGTACAGTATATAGAGATGTCTATGTGCACAGCAAACCCTTGAGTGGAAATATCCTTTGGTTCTGCCAACAACCATCATTTTGATGTGAAAACCACTTTGTCTGAAAGTGCTGTCATGACTGTTGTGACGACCCAGCTCGAAGGCCACAACGTAAAGTGAGGACAGATGACAGAGTTACCAAAAAAGGATTTTATTTATATACTTTTTAGGCTTTTCCAGCCATGCCCTTTTATCCACACCTCCTCTTGTGTGGCGGATTAGGACAATTAAGCCACCAAAAGACATTTGCACTGCCACTGCAAGGCTAGTGAGGGGTGCAGAGGGACATAACACCTGTTCTTTAATTGGCGTCAATGAACCAAGAGCCGTTCACATTCAGTCTGTGATTGGGCAGTTTGCCACAAAATGGAACCCAATGGAAAAACAAATTCCAGTGATCGACAGCAACAAATGCAGCAATTTCACAACCGTTGTCTTTTGTCTTTCCAAAGAGCTCCCTAACAGAATAGAGAGAGACCAAAACATGTACAAGAGAGAAAAAAGAAAGAGCACAGGGTGAGAAGGAGGTTTGGCAGAGAAAATAAATACTAGAAAGAGTGATAAAAGGAAAGAAAGAAAAATGGCGAAAGAACAAGAAAAGAGAGAAGAAAAAGATGGAAAGAGTGAGAAAGAAGAAGTCAAAAAGTGAGGGTGGATGGAGAGAGAAAGAAAGAGTAGTTGGGAAAGTCAGGGGTAAAAGAGGGGATGGAAGGAAAGACGAAGGGTGAAATAATGCTAGAGGGATGGAAAAGGATGAAAATGGAGAGAAGGAAAGAATTGTTGAGTAGAGATTGAGAAAATAAAATAGAAAAAAATTAGAAAGACTGATAAAAGGAAAGAAAGAAAAGAGGTAACAGAACAAAAAAGAGGCAGAAAGACTGGGGGAGAAGACATAAAAATGTAAGGGTGAAGGGAACAAGGAAAACGAGTGAGGAAGAAGCGGTAACAAGAAAAAAGAAGAGAGGGAGATTTGTGGATTAAAGGTTGAGAAACAAAAAAGGGGAGAAAAGAAAAAGTAGAAAGAGTGATGAAAAGGAAAGAAAGAAAAGGGGTTAAAAAAAACAAGAACAAGAGAAGAGTAGAACAATTATTTACTGTATTAAGAAAAATCCCTGCACTCACACGGATGCAAAGTCAAACCTTCTGTACTGTGTTATGTGTGGTCCGCTTTGCTTTTACACCAGATGTGAACTGAACCAGAGTCTGCTCTGAACCAGAGATATCTCAGTCATGGAGTTTCATTAACAGCTATGTCTCTGGCACAAACTTGCTGCACCAAACAAGCGAACTCGGAGTAATAGGAGTAAAAGTTTGTGTGTGTGTTTTGAGAGAGGCTTTGGTGGAGAATTAAGAATAAGGTGAGTTTATGTGGCTTTCAGAATTCCTCTGATGTTGTCTTGTTTAATATTGCATGAAGTATGCCAAAGTCCTGAGTTGCCCACATCTTGCAACACAGTCTGTGGTGAACTGACGGATGGTGGGATAGTTGCACATCTAAAATGCTGGCTGTTGGATGGCAGCTTTTTAGATGCAGTGTGATGTACATTTTATGTTAACAGAAACAGAAGCCAATCAATCATGGCCTGAAAGTAAGTATAACAGACCTTCGGAGCACGTATCATATTAAAGCTCAAAATAGAAGCTGTATCAAATATGTCTTTGCTCTCACAGACACAACAACAACTGAATTTCATTTGGTCAAGCTAAATGCGAGTGGATTGCTAATAAATGCTGGTCCTGCAGATTGATGACGTCCTGGTGTCCTCTAAAGCCATTTGTGTGGGTCATCATTCTTGTTACATCTCAGTTAGGTTTGTGAATGAATTCTCAGAGGCTGCATCCTCGAATTCCATTTAATAAGTGCTTGATAACCTCCTTTAGTACACTGTGGTCAGGTATTTGCAAAAGTAATCCGAGAATAGGAACACTACCCAATCTCATAAATTATATATTAAAAAAATAACTCACAAAGGCAGTCTACCTACCTTTAATATTTTCTCCTCTATTATTACTGAACAGAAAACATCAGCTATATATTTCATGTATCATCTTCATAAAAGCTCCCTGAACAATAAACTCAATTGAATTTCTGCTTCGCTTTGCTGTGCCACAACCGCTCATCCAATTCTATGTACCTGCTCACTGGCAAATACACACATGCACACACCCACACGCACACACACACACAAAGAGCAACCGAATAACAGTTGGAGGGTGGAAAATGATTACTCAGTGCTTTATTTTCTCTCACCGCTCTTCATCTGCTTTTCTTTCTTTTTTTCCAGCGTGAATCGCGAGAAGCGACCGTCGAAGCAATATTACTCTTCTTTGCTCAAACGGATATTGGGAGAGAATCAGATAAAAATGCTATTTATTTATTTCTCATCTCCGTCGCTTTGCTATCCTCCTTCACAAAGACACACGCAAGCAAACACACAAACAACAGTGATAGCTACACAGGGCAACTTCATGCACTGCACATAAGCACAGATATAGTACAAAACTGGACATTAACACAAAAAACAAACAGGTACACACAATGATGTACGCTGCCTAATATTGTGTAGGTCTCCCTTGTGCCTCCAAAAACAGTTGTGACACCTCAGAGAATGGACAGTGTCCTGTGGTGTCTGGCAACAGTTGTTAATGGGTTCTCTGTGGATCATCCCACAGATACTTGATCAGTTTGGGATCTAGTGAATTTGGAGCCCAGGTCAACACCTTGTGCTGTTCTTCATGGTTTTTTTTTAGTTGTTCCTACACCGTTTTTGTGTGTGTGTGTCAGGCTGCATCCTGCTGGGGATGGCTGCTGCCATCAAGGAATGTCATTTCTATGGGGTGGGAGTGTCTGGTCTGGTCTAGGTGGGTGGTGTATTTCTAAGTAACATCCACATGAATGCCAGGTCCAAGAGTTTCCCAGTAGAACGTTGTATTGTCACAAGATGGTCAATGTTATTTACTTCTCCTGTCAGTGGTTTTAATGTCATGCCTGATCAGTGTGTATACATATAAGACACGGGATATGCAATATGATACATTCACTTTGATACACATGTGGTACGCAGTCATTTCACATGTCTCCTAATATCTGACATGTTAAATCATAAATTTACTTATTTATTTTTTATCAGGGACAGAGCAGCAACGTCATTTAGCTAACAAGTGTGTGGTCACTAAAACTCCCTTAGGCTCTTTGGTCAAGCTCTATTGGATCTATTAGCTGACCAGTCTGACATGGCTGGAAAGGTCAATCCATTTAAGTGAGTAACAAACACACGCACACAGTTCTCCACAGGGGTGTAACACCTGCGCAACACCTGTCGAGACACAGATAAACCTGCCAAATCACAAAACGGCACAGAGTGAAAAATAAAAATACAACATAAATAAAACGATGAGACTACGCCTTCAAGAGGAGAAGTGGCTCATTAAGGTTGTCCAGCTAGTGTTGCGGTTTATGTTTTGACCCTGCTGACATGACTGAAGATGTCAATCCATTTAGTTGCCCAGTGGCTTAGTGTCACCAGCTGTCCAGATACCGGTCACCCATGATCGCTCTGGAAGCACAGGCAAAGAAGGGACACCCAAACCCACTAGCTAGTCACAGGTCCACATGAATCACATATTGTTTGCTTCTCGTCTGTTTGAGAGTGTGCTAATCTGCTGCATCAGGTGGTGCGGCTAATTCAAAGGGAAACCTGCTTCTGTCCACAGAAGTCTGATTACTTGTTCGGGAAAGATTAATTTAGAAAAGAATATCATTTTTATTTATTTAATAATTTTTTTGTTTCATGTTTGTTTTGGGTTTTCTTTGCACAAAAGGGCCCCCTGCCACTGATTAGATCCTCACATGGGGGAAGGAAAAAAAAAGAAATAGCCTGGCAAAGTAAAGGCTTAGTGCCACAACGTCTGAGACAGGATAGCAGCATTACAAGTGGGAGTGAAATGAAGAAATGTGAGACAAAGAAAAACTGCATGGATCAACATACAGTAGTCTACGGCTGTATTCCTTATTATGGTGCATCAGATATTGCAATTTATCGAGTAACTAGCCTATGATTTGAAAGCATTCACCAAACTTAACCCCCAGGAGTTGGTGCAGCACTTCAGACACCCAGGCATCGCGAGAGGGGGCAGCTTAAGCCTCATATTTGCTACTCAACAGAATCCTGAATGTAGGCTCAAGTGGCTACCAAGCAGCTAAGAAGTCAATGTAAATGAAAATCACTTTGCAGTGGCGGCATAACAAGGGTACAGTGAAATATTTTCCCCTCTGCTGTGTAAAGTTAACAGGCACTTTACAGAAAGGAGTGTTAAAAACAACAGTACGAAGAGGAAGAGTACTTGTGTATTGTTACATGATACAGGCCATCATCAGTCGTGAGTGGTTGATTATGAATTAATGCAAATATTAGGAATGAAGAAGAGAACAGTGACCATGATTGCAACTGAAAAGCTTATTTGATGTGAGTACCAACAACAGGTGAACAGATGCAACTAGTCAAGTAGTTGGAGGCCCGTGGGTGGGAGCCGATATGCAAAATCGTGACAAAGAGACGCATAATGACTTCAAAGAGATCCAAAATGACTATGAAGACTACACACAAATCCCCAAAACACACCAAGAAAACTCAGAAAGACTACAAACGAAGCCCCTTTACTTCTGCAAGGTTGGTGTGGGTGTATCTGGCACATTCATGCCCAGGGCCCCATTGTATTGTAATCCATCTGTAGGTAAGTTAAAGGAGTCACTTTGTCTAACCTGACCTGTTTTAAGATCTAGCATCATGTAAGGCTGAGGCAGAGACCCTGTCTTTGAACTTGTTATTGCAGATATTTCAGATCTTACAAGAGCCACTCTCTCTCACCCTCAAAAGACATTAAAGGGTCATGAATAAAACAGCAGTGATATAAATTCGCACGACCAAAGCATCATGCTTGTTGCTTCTGTGTAAACTTTGACTCAAGAGAGTAGCACATATCTTTTCATCAGATGTTTATCGGTAGATCTCGTAAAAAGCTGTTGGAGCACAGCTTTTTGGTTTTCTTTTTAAAACATGAAACTTTTGTAGTATTTGGTTGAGGAAGGTTCATTTTTCTCATACAATCCGACAGAGAATTGAGCTATTTTTCTTCCAACATAGAGGCACTAAATGCATCTAAAGGAAAACGATGAAATAGGAAGACCCACAAATGGATGTTATTATTCACAGTCCAAAATAGTACATTTGCAGCTGACGTTGAGGGAAGAAAGGAGAGAATAAAGATCTGGGAACATCTGGCACGCACTATGCAATTTAAAATTTCTTTGTGCTGAGGTTCCAGGGAGCAGCAATTTGTCTTGGAGGACATCACAAGATCCCTTTTCATAGGGGTGCAGATATCAAACATGGTTTTGATTGTAATAATCAGAGGTGAGCAGGGCAGTTTCAACGGTATTATAGCCAAACAGTGACATGAATGCTGCCAAAAGACGCTTTTATTTCTCATTCAAGATCACTGACCATCTCACATGAAATGTAATAGAAAATTACACTGCTCTTCCCTGCCTTCCAGCAAGGGTAATATACATAGCTGAGGGTTAATGGGGGTCAGGTGCTGCTTGTTGTCTCATTGTTCCTCATCTCTATCAACCTTCTGACCAAAGCCCAACCCTATTTTTACAGCTACATTCAGCTTCAGTACACAAGCCTACAATACTCAATAATATACTCCAGCTCTGACAAATGTTTCTAATAATGTTTTGTTCCACCAGCACTGACAAGGAAATAGAGAGTTCTCTCTGCAGTGAGATAGCTGTCGTGAGAAAGTCTTACATTCTATCTCACATAATGGTTCCTCGAATCAGACCAATACAGTGCAGTGCAATGTTCCTGAACCGAGACGTGAGCCATCTTAACACTCGTGCTTGCATCTTTTTTGGGGGTATTTATGCACATTTCTCCTCCAAAATGATCATAAACTATTAAATATTTCACAGATGCTTAAGAAGAGCAAAAACTTCAAGTTCTTACCTTCTGCATTGTCTGCCAGAATGTTTTGTCTTGTTACACGGTCTCCTTAGTTGCTTGTTGCTTGTTGCCCACCAGCTCCAAAATTTCTACTGATAACAGTAGTTCAATTGCAAACAAATACAGTATAGAGAAGATTGAGGAAAGCAAATCCTGATACTGGTGCCATGGTTTGATGAGAAAGGTGGACATTTCTTTGCAGTCCCTAAACATTAAACTGTGTAAATGCTCTACAGGGGCATTACACCTGTGTGTGGTTCCCTCCATTTTGTATATGGAAGCCCCGCCCCTTTTTTACCCATATAGCATGGAGACCCGCACTCCCACTTTAAACAAGCCAATCAGACGGACACTCTGAAATGGAGACATGCACAATTAGGAAAGGTTAGGAAAAACATCTGTGTCAATCTCTTCAGTTATTGAAGGCATTGTCTGATCACTGATGTTATTGCACATTCAAAATGAACCAATTGTTCTGAAAGTTCTTTGCATACTTAGATTTGTTTCATCACGACCACTGGCCATTCAAATCTGAGACCCCACCTCCTTATACTTGGAGTTAGCTACGTTAGCTACTTAAAGTGCAAGCACAATTTGCATTTGGAGTGACCCGTTGATGGCATTTTCTTTTCTACTACAAGGGGGTGATGGCAAGGGGAGCAATATTTTTTATGTTGCTCGTTTGACTCACTGAAATTTGGGGTTTAAAATATACAAGAGGGTTAACTAGGCAAGCCCAGCCTACTGAACAGTTTCTTCCCCAAAGCCATCCAGTTCCTCAGTAAACGATGAGACCCACCTGAACATTTTAAATTCTTGTGCAATATATTTAATATTTATTATGGTCTTACTCTGTCTGTGAAGGGGATTGTTTGAGAGTGCATGTAGCATTGTTTCTACATATGTTTGTATTATATTCTTTTTTCAGTTTTGCAGTTTTGTTGCATCACCCACACAATGACAATAAAGGCTTTTTTAAATTTATAATTTCTATCTAATTTCAGAGAACTGGCTCTGGTTTCCCAGTTAACGTGCGTTGGTGATCAACTGTCATCTACAAAGTGCTGTATTTATATTTGTTTCGATTCTGCACCCATATCTACAACCATTCATTTTAAATAAATTACATCTTTCAAAAGTTTCATCATCTGAATATGATGTTCAGATTTTTGGTGATTAATTTCTGACAACATTTTATTGCGTTTAGTTGCAGTGCACTCTCAATAATCCAGCTAAATCAGGTGTCTAACCTTTTCTTTTTCATGAAAAGATAAACTCTGAATATAAGTATGGTTGGCTCTTTAGGATCAGGTGTGAAAGATGTTTTGCACAAAATGAATAAGATGATCAACAGAAAATGTTTTATTCTGTAAATCTGCATGAATCAATTTTTTCCACTTGGTTAAAGTATATCATGCTGAGACTCCACCGTGAAATATAAGCCTTATTTTGTGTGAGTAGTGTGTATCCGCTTGATAAAGTCCAGTGCTCGCTTTTGGTTTGTTCAAATTTCTTTCTGAAGGAAATAACTGGTTGTTGAGATGCTAACCTGTTGCGAACGTTGTCATTGCCATTTGGTGACGGTGTGAAGCTTATAATGGGTTTATGCTGCTGCTGCTGCTAGAAATGAAGCTGATGCGAGATGTTAGAGTGAACAGAAATACTGGGCAGTGAAAGACTAATTATTTTTGAAAGCATTTAGCTGCAATGTTAAGTTAATTAAGTTTAAATGGTAGCCTAGAGATACAGTGTGTACACTTTTTTTTTGTTACAAACTGCGATTGACAAGAACTCAGGGTCTCTTCTTGAATATAGACACTGCCAGAAGAAGAAAACCCATTTCCTTAAATGAAGAAATCTCTGACTGCACCTTGCAGCTGACCACATTGAAGCAGACTGGTAATCCGCGATGTGTTACGGCTGAAAGAAGTCTGGACACTCTGACCATGCCACAGCAGGTCAATCTCATTAACACCCAGTGACATAGTGCTACTGACAGGTCAGTCTACATTCATCGCCCATGAGACATGAGAAAGGTCCAGTGGTCAACAGGGCCCTGATTCATTCAAAATCTACAATTTACCTTCCTGTTTCCTACAGGTGGGAGGTTAATAGTTTGTGGTCTGAAAGTATTTTCACTTCTTATTTTCTTTTATTTGTAATTTGTGGTTCTGCCACATTGCCAATGTGAGAGCAGACAGGGATTCGGATAAATTACAAATGTTATGTACTGCATGTCCCTGTGACTCCTCATGAGTTCAGTTGGTATCAGTGTAAATAAATAAATGCAACTCAGCCATGCTAATGTGTGAAGCAGCTAGTCCATTAAGCCTGCACTGTTTAGTCAATACCATGGTCTGGTGTGGCCAGTCAATCTTGTTGTGATCTGTGACTTAGTGTCAGCGAAAATGTCTTATACAAACAGACAATTAAAGAAGAACATGCAATAAACACAGAGCACTCAAATTATTCTTTAGATATAAAAAGATCCAAAATATTGAATTAAACAATAATTTTACTGCACGTAAAAACCTTATTCATGTGCATCTAATTGTATATTTGTGCGCATTTGTGCTTATAATTGTGATACAATTTTCAGCTTTTAAGACCCGAGTCAGTATGCGATATATTCATTTTGTGATTTTCATGGACTTTGTCATCAAAGTAGACTTGAATAAGGGCTTGTACATTAACAGTTCTCACACATTTAGCTTTACCATATTGAAATGCCACTGTGATCCCTAAGAGGACACAACACGTTCAGTCAAACTTCAGCCTTGATAAATCCAGTGTTACCCCCTGAAAGGCGCACCGGCCATATCGGAGTAACAGTGTGCCTGACCCAGTTTCTTAAAACCGCGTGTGGCAATCTCTTGCTTTAGCGGCTCCAAGTGTCAACTAGAGGTATTTGATTGGTGTTTATCAAAGGACTCCACCAAATCCACTTTTTTTTAAAGAAAAAAAATGACTGTATTGTTAGTAACTGAACATTTATCAGATCATTCCACCTACTTGCCCTTTCAACTGATATATTTGTTTGTATATATATGCACTAAGATTGTCCTTTATTGTGAGTGTTGCTCTCCATACCTTTCTGACGTAGGTAACTTTTACGTTACGTTATGTGGTTGGAGCAACTTTTTCTAATGACATCTTTGAGTAGAAAAGACAGGCATTTTTTGTTCGTTGTTTTTAACTTGGGGAAGTGTATTAGTCAGGCCTCGTTTTGTTAGGTTACTTTCATTTATTTGGCGAATCACATGGTCCAAACCTTCCCCACTACGCATGCACAATGCATTTTTCAGTTAAGTTTTGGTGTTAAAATGAATCTGTAATGTTTTCTTTGATTACCATGGTTGTCGTGTGTTTGTCCCTAAATTCCCCCAGGATGCTGTTTGTAATAATTTGTAATTTCAGAAACAACCAGTGTTACTGTCAGTTTTTAACTATTCCATGCGACATCTCAGAAACATGGTACTCTACTGAAACAAAACCTCTGCACCATGTGAAAAGTCGTCCTTGGACACTGTATGGAAAGGGCAGGCACTTTCAACAAAACATGCTTGGTAGATGCGAAACAGTCTACCACTGTCACTGTCATCGGCTAAAAACAACACTCTGAAATCAAGTCTGATGAGATTTGAAAGGAGAAGAGAAGTCACAACTGTTGGCTCCTTGGTCACCTTCGTGAAAATTTGTGTATAAAAATCACTCTTAGGATTGATCGATGCTGCGGTAGCACTGAACACTCAAACAAAGGATGGAACAGAACAAGGGGTTCGGACTGAGACAGAAAGAGAGCTTTCAAACTTGTTTTTTAGTTTCTGCACAGTGGTGTGATGGTTAGCACTGATGCCTCACAGCAAGAGGGTTCTGTGTTCAAATCCATCAGCCAATTGGGGCCTTTCTGTGTGGAGTTTGCATGTTCTCCCTGTGTCTGCCTGGGTTCTCTCCAGGTACTCCGACTTCCTCCCGCCGTCCAAAGACATGCTCCTTAGGTTAATTGGTGATTCTAAAGGGCCGTCCACACAGAAACGCTTTTTGGTGTAAACGCAGATGTTTTGCATCGTTTTGGCCGATCGTCCACACGAATCCTGTAAACGCATAGCCCTAAAACGCACTTTTTTGAAACCGGGTCCCAGGGTGGAAAAATTCGCAAACGCACCTCTTGCGTTTCTGTGTGGACAGAGGAAAACGAAGAGTAACGCATACGATGATGTCATCGCCACCATCGCCACACCCCTCGAGCAGCCTTCCACCTCTTATATCCCGCGGGACGTCTCATAACAACATCAACAACAATGGCGGACTACATGCTCGTGTTCCTGCTGGAGAAGATATTGAGCCTATTATGGTTACTAGGGCAAAATATCATTTCTCCTTGAGTTTGGTTTCTTCTAAAGCCGATTTGTAAACAGCGCTCAAGCTATATGCGCATGCTCCGCCTCTTCCTCTCCGTTTTTGGTGAATTTCTGAAACTGAAACAGCGCCACCTATAGGCCTGGAATATGAAGTAGCGTATCCGGACGGATCCGTGTGGACGCAGATATTCTTGAAACGATGCCAGGGAAAATGGATAGGGAAAAGATCGTTTTCGTACGTGTGGACGAGGCCTAAATTGGCCGTAGGTGTGAGTGTGAGTGTGAATGGTTGTCTATCTCTCTGTGTTAGCCCTGCGATAGACTGGCGACCTGTCCAGGGTGTACCCCGCCTCTCGCCCGATGACAGCTGGGATAGGCTCCAGCCCCCCTGCGACCCTTCCCAGGACAAGCGGTTACAGAAGATGAATGAATGAATGAATATTTGACCATTCCATTTGGTCATTACCAATCCTACCACCAGGCCTAATATACAGTGTGTGTTTAATAAGTGCTACAATTATGTCATTTGATTACACACTTGAGCAGGCAACCAGTAATCTCTGATAGATTACTTGGCTACTCTGCCAGGATGTCACATTGTATCTTAATCTCTTTACTGTCACTGATGGCTTTATCGAGAGTATCATTCCTCCACCGATCCTGAAGTCAAGGTGTGGCTTAATGCAGATACTGAGCTTGCCGTTACATCTGTTTCTTTAGTTATGAAAACATGAAATAGCATCACACACTTTTCTGTTGCTTTACCTTTTACGGCTTATTCAGTGATGTTTCAGCTTAACTAGTGTCAAGTAAAATAATGGAAGCAGACACAAACAAATGTCCTGGTTCCGTTTTCAGTAACCTCCTATACTCCTTACAATTGGGAATGACGTTACCTGTTTAAATTTAAAAAAGGACGGACTAACTAGCTTGCTAATGGGACACATTTGTCATCATGCCAGAGAAGGGATTTGGCAGCATGTGGGGCAGTGAAAAAACAAGTCTAATTCCAGTCCCTCTAACTATAGAAAGCTTAATAAACTTGTCTGCAGTCTTGCCTTGCCAATGCATGAATGAATGAATGACTTCTCAGTAAGTGTGTAATCTTAAAAATGTCTTTCCTTAGTAGGTGAGGATTAAAGTCTCAGAGACTCAGTCGGGCATTTTAGGATGTCAAGGTGCAAATATTTGGAGCTAACCAGTCTCAAAAGCATCGCCCAGAGCCTGTAACCCACTCCAAATGTGTGAACTTGCTCTTAGCCAGGAAGCTTTGGCTGCAGGGGGAAATTGCACTTGTCAGCTTTCCATTACAGTACAGTCTCCATGACCACTGGGCCAGATTTGTCCATTACCATTATGTTTGTTCGTTTTACTGCTACATTTTGGCACGTAGGCCTAAAAAACTTACAATGAGCAAGCTGGCAGTGGTTTAATATTTTGCTCAGAGTCTTTAACAGTGAACAATAAACAACACATGTACACCCAGGCTGCTCCAGAGGTGGATCTGTGACCTTCTGCCAGCATGACATGCTCTCTATCCATCTACTTCAGACACTGAAGCAGCTAAATGCTTTCAAATGCGAAGCAACAGACAGGATTATATTCAACATAACTCCTGTGGTTTCAAAGAAAGCCCCGCTTGACATGTATTTGTTCTTGTATTTGTGTGTCATGGGAGGTGAATCCTTTTTAGGCGCCACTGAGAACCCTTACATGTGGAAGTACACAACATGTCGGTGTCAGAAGTTAAGCCAGAGGAGGATCAGAAGGTGTCTAAACCTGTTAACCATGGAGGGACGCGTGCCAGCACTTTACATAAGCTATTATGACAGCAAAGCGCGGCACAGCTAACCGAATGAAGAGCTGAATTAACTGAGGACTACAGCAGCTCTTATTACCCTCTCTGTTTTTTAACAGTAATTAGCTAAGCTGTAGGGTGCTGCAGGCTAACATGGGGAGACTGGTTATAATTTTTTCAAGATCTATGGAAAGGTAGAACCATTTTAATGTAGAAGAGATAAAAGGGTTGAGAGGGTAAGTAACAAACTCATAATAAAAGAAAGTGAGATGGATAAGAGTGGGAAAAGATTAGCAATGAACTGAAAGTAGCAAAGAGAATCGAATGTATAAGGCCACGTCCACACGTACGAAAACGATCTTTTCCCTCTCCGTTTTCCCTGGCATCGTTTCAAGAATATCCGTGTCCACACAGATCCGTTTCAACACGACTGAAAACGCTACTACATATTCCAGGCCTATAGGTGACGCTGTTTCAGTTTCAGAAATTCACCAAAAATGGAGAGGAAGAGGCGGAGCATGCGCATAAAGCTTGAGCGCTGTTTAGAAATCGGCTTTAGAAGAAACCAAACTCAAGGAGAAATGATATTTTGCCCTGGTAACCCTAATAGGCTCAATATCTTCTCCAGCAGGAACACGAGCATGTAGTCCGCCATTGTTGTTGATGTTGTTATGAGACGTCTCGCGGGATATAAGAGGTGGAAGGCTGCTCGAGGGGTGTGGCGATGACATCATCCAAACGCTCTTCACCCGGTTTCAGAAAAGTGCGTTTTAGGGCAATGCGTTTACAGGATTCGTGTGGACGATCGGCCAAAACGACGCAAAACATCTGCGTTTAGACCAAAAAGCGTTTCTGTGTGGACGGCCCCTAAGAGAGAGGAGAGGAGAAAAAAGTGGAGAAGGGGGAAAGAGGAGAAGAAAGAGCAACAGGAGGATGTTAAAGGGATGAGTAAGGAGAGAACAAGAGGAGATTGTTTGGGAAAGATAAGAGGGTGTGAAGAAGAACACAGGTGAGAAGTGTTGCAAAGGAAGAGAAGAAGCCGGCAGAAGTGCAGTAGAGGGGGTAGGGAAAAAAGCAACGCAAGGAAGTAAGGAAAGAGAAAGGAAATGAAAGAAGGCTTCAGAGTGAGGAGGTGCAGAAGTGGAGGAGGAGTGTGGAGGTGGCACAGATTGGAGGAGGATGTTCAAAGAGTGTGTCTAAGTGAGCTTCCCATGGTTGGTTTTCCTCTTTATCGCCTGGCACTGTAAGACCCCTTCACTGCTGAGAGAGAGAGAGCAGGAGAGGGAGAGGGGGGAGGCAGTGAGGCAGGCAGTCCTTCGACTGGATAATCCTCTCCACTAATACTAATCCCCGCTCTCTCACTCACTCGAACAGTCACACACACTCTCTGCACTTTCCCCACCTTGCGGATCGACTTGTGTGTTTTATGTTTTTGACGCACACACACAGTGACCAAATGTGTGTGGACACACAAACACTGCATCCAGATGGACAGATGACAAAGGATGCACAAACATCAGAGAAGAACAAACAGACATAATAAAACAAAAGGTCATCGGTGGAGTTCAGGTTCCCACTTCCAGGCTCATAGGACTGTCAACCAAATAAAAAAAAAAAAAGACAGAACAACCAACACCAAAGTCAATCTGTACATGAAAACAGAAAGACACACTGACCTCTGACCTGACACACAAAAAACTGTGTTGAATTTTTATGTTATTTTCTAAATGAACAATTATAAAAAAAAGATTCAGGTGAGATTTTTGTTGCAGTTTCAAAAGTGATGATAATTAGTAACAATATAGTTGTATAATTATTATATAATTAGTCATAACAGAATTAAAGAATAAAGGTTTGCTTTCAATAAATTATAAAATTGTACAACAGTGCAGTATATATTTTTTAAATTTTTATTGAATGTTTTAATAAAATGATACTGCAAGATGTAGGCTATGTTGTAAGGAAATAAAAACAATTAAAATGCTTTAATTTAAATTTATTATCATTTAAATGTCATCAAGCTTTAGGCCTTCTGGGTTAAACTCTCCGAACATCAACACATTGGCATTTTAAAAGATTCTCAGAGAGGATCTGTTGCAGCAGCTGGGAGGTTGAGTGCCTTGCTTAATGGAACTTTGGAAAAGAGAAATGTGTGAGATAAGGACTCTGTTTAATTTTTAGAAGGTTAGTACAGCGTCTCTTTCTCCCCCTGTCCCTCATTCTGAGCTCCCCAGAGTCATTAATTATGATACGCACCCACACACACACACACACACACACACACACACACCGTGATGCTACACACACACACACACTACTGCCACCTCCATGGCTAAGCAGATAAAGGATTAGTGGTTGATCCTGTTTGTGTCAGGCTGTTTGGCTGAGCTGACTTTCACACCACAGACACACACACACACTCACACCATCACACACGCTTAACCCCGTGACACAGACACACGCAGCTCACACACAGAAACTGTCTGCACACTGTCACAAATGGAAAAACACAGACACACACACCTGTGGTTGAGCTGTTAGCAGCCAAAGTGACAATCGGTGTCCTCGGACCAGAGGATCGCGTGTAAAGACAGAATGGCGCATAAAGTTGGAAACGAATGAATGAACAAGCTAGTGGTGTGTGCCGAGAGGTGGAAAAAGATGACATGGGACGCGCCACTTTCTGAAAACCTTTTTGGAATTGTGAAATTGGGACAAAAGGAAGAAGACAGGTATGCAGATTGACACCCTGTGTGGTCAGACAGACAAACCGTCCGTCCTCAGCCACACACTGCCCTTCCTCTTCTCATCTTCTCATTGACTTAACTGCCTAGCAAAGCATGCTAGGTAATTTACTCCAGGGGAGGAAAAAGATCAGGGTGTAGCTGATATCACATTGCTTGTTCAGCTTAAAATCTACTTTAACTTTTCAATTTAATCATTCTGTTCATCCCCCATTGCATGAGCTCTCCCCCTTACCATTTTATTATTTTTTTTTTTTCGTAATGCCACAGATCTTCCTTAACAGACAAGGACAGGGATGCCCGAGGTCTAATTCCAACATTCCGTTTTTACTTTTAAAACGCCAACTTTCCATTTTCGTTTTCAATTATTTTCTTCCAATAAATTATAGAAGATTAATTAAAAAGGCTTCGTGTTAAAAAGGTGCTTTTTCTTTCTTTTTTATTCCCCTGCCTTATCAAGTGGTTTCCAAAGACACAAAGTAGGTTTCATGGCAACCCAACGGAATTCATACAAAAAGAGAACCGCGTAGATAGCGAGGGAATGGAAGGAATGGGCCGATAACAGGACTGACTTATCAAGGTTGAGCCAGCACTTCTTTACATGCCGTATTTTTGCAGACATACAAATGAAAACTCCACATGTTGTAACCCAATCACAATTATTAAGGAAACCACACAGAGGAAACACATTGAGCTGAATAGCAATTACCACACTTTAACAAGTGCCCTGACAATCATCACTAATTGTGTGAGTTCTCAAAGCTACAAGAAGAAACCTCGCTGAGTTTCAGAAAGGTAGTCCTGTCAGAAAAACTGAAAAACTGATTTAACCGACCGCATGACTGGTGGAAAAATGTATGACAATTATGCCAAACAAAGACAAACACGCAGGAGGTTGAGGGCACTCATGTTGATGCAGCATACAGAAACAGACAATCCCACCCTCAAGACCAAAAAGGTTCTTGCTGGTAAAACGCGTGGGTTCAACCAGTGCCATCGAGAGAGAGAGTTGCGACACTCCCATAGACCTCCGTTGTAAAAAATGGCGGCGCTTTTAACCTACTTCCGGGATTTGAAAGTCGGATTAGTTCCAAACACTGTCATTTGGGCGTTCGACCTCATTCATTTACATTGCTGCGAGTTGAGTTGTTCCAGAGCTAAGCTGCTGAAATATCGACCTCTTTTGAATCGTTAACTGTCTATATTGTGTCAGAGGCCCTTTGCGATGCTTATACTGGTCTTCATTTGTATATGCACAGCGTAATTATTTATATTTTATCTTGGTTGTTTCAACCAATTTTCTAGCATTGCCTGCTAGCCTGCTAATTAGCCAGCGAGACTTCCCCTGCTGTGAAGGTAGTTCGGTAATGAATCGCCACCACCTTTATAGCAACCTTTATTTAATTGAATTTTGGGATATACTAACTTTTAATTATGTGACGTGTTGGCTGTACTTAATTTGTTGTACTGTTCCTGTTCCATGTTCACTTGGCTAGTGTACAATTTGCCCAGCGCTACTTGCTGATGCTTGATGAGATGCTGATAGATTGCTATCCCGTATGTCAAGGCATTGTCGTGACTCGTGATTTGAGAGAGGGTTATTTAATTAGGAATGACGGGAATTTTAGGACTGGCGAGTTTGGCGTTGTGGTCCTGGGGGTGGCCACTCATCAGAAGAAGTGAGCTAGCTTCTAGGCGAATTCTGAACAGACCGCCATGGCAGACCTCTTTGCGTTATCACGAAGGTAGGCTAATAGCTGAATCGGAATTTATAAGCAAAATCACGGGAATCAATAGCCTAATACAGCCCAGTTGTGCTCAAATGAATATCGTGAGACGTCTACCATCAGATGAATGATATGGAAAAGTTAAGTTAGAGCCTCTAAAGCCAGTGCTACTACCCATGCGAACATGAACACTAAGCTTTTCTCTCCATGTAGCCTAAAACTTATCTAAGTAAGTTTTTCGTTGTCACCCTGCCTCTCCAAATGCAAAACTGACATTAACAAAAATGCAATAATGTAATAAAAGTACTTGTGTGTGTGTTTTATTTTATATTTACCGTTCAATAATGCAATCGCTGCTGTCTGTCCCATAGAAGAACATGACAGCCAGCGCATGTTTTGGAACTAATTGGGTTTACATGAACCACGTGACAGCCATAGCGGCGACATCAAAGAGTGTCGCAACTCTCTCTCTCGATGGCACTGGGTTCAACCTGTAAAACAAGTTGTAATTCAAGCCATACCCCTCAAGCCATACCCCACAGCTCTAATTATGGAATGAATATAAAGATGGATGGGCCTGGGTCACACATAGGATTTCTGAAAAAGAGTGCTGAATCTGAGTGTAGTGGAATTGGTCATTGACTTCTCGACACTCCTAATTCCTGACTAATTGAAAAATGTGTTTAAGTGGGCAAGTGACCCCTAAGAACACATATAACAACCTGTAAAAGCACCCGCCCATCACTTGAAGTGATTACGCCATAATTTTGCATAACTTAAAGCCTTAATATATTGTAAACAGATCCGACACATCCCCTGTGCTGTTGTCATGAAATTGGCTACGAAACCAGCCTCCAGTGGCCATTCGAGGAACTGAAACCACCTGGCTTCAGTTTTTAATCCCAGGGATTGTCATTTACTTTGAATCCACAGAGGGTACATGCCAGTTCCCTTAACTGCATCCACTCTTCTCTTGATTGTGTCTTTGGTGCCACTCACACTGAAAGAGGGATCTCAGGAAAAGATGCACGAGAGAACTTTTTATGGGGCATCCTTTCCATCAACTTATTTATACGTGTAGCTTCAAATTGTTCATAAAAACTTGCATGCAAACATAAAGTGCAAAGAAATCAGCAAAAAAGACGTCATGCTTGGCTGTGAAGTTGATGTATTAATGAAAATGGAAACAGGAAATGGAAACAGATCAGGACCTTTAAAGCGTTTGGCTTCCCCTGAAGAAAATGTGAGGAGACAAGATGGCCCTCAAATGAATACATGAAACACAGAAGTCATATTTCCATCTTGTTTTCAAGGTAACACATGCAAAGCATGGATCTTTGTACAATGAAAGAGAGACATGCATTGTGATGGACACTCTTTAAGTGTTTACTGTATGGATGATCTCTATTTATTACACTGTTACCTTTAATTTATTGCTGAGATTCTTCAACTTTTTCTTTCAAAAAAGTTTTGTATTAGTAAGTGAGACACACAAATTGGCATAGCAAATGTGAAGAAGTTGATGGAAATAGATTTTTTTAATACACTATTGTTACCTTCTTTCTAGTTCTACTGCGGACAACATTGATTTCATGCCACAGCAAAAAGAAAGAAAGAATTGAAATCTCTCTTGGATTGGAAGAGGCACTAAAATGACATAATAGTTACTGCTTCATCATTCAACATATATTTGCATACAGATGACACATAAAATCCACATTTGTATTTTACTGAAATTTTAAAGCCTTCGTAAAACTCGTGGAACAATTTATTGGTAACATAACCACGGATTTACATAACAGATTTACATGCACATCAGAACTTGACAATGGCAGGCAGATGACGGCATGGGAAGGGGTGATTGATATCAGTGTCATTCACTACTGCAGGTCTTTCTGATTCAGGTGATTAAATACCTGCAATCATCATAAATCAGCACGCATGATACATGCACTCCGTCTTCCGTCTTTAATTTGGGGAATGTGCTGTGTGCAATTACAAACAGCACGGGTACTTTTATTAATTGGTGACATTGGTAAGCACGGCATCGTGAGCTGACAAAGTCGGTGCATGACCTTCAGTGGTTTTCCACACACAACCCAGACAAAATGTTGCACAGGCAACAGTGGGATTAGTTAATAGTGTTTCTAATCAGATACATTTTACTCATTTCGAGTGTCTTAACTGAACCACACAGTTGTTTACGAACCACAAAAGTACCAACCATTCATTCTAAAAGGGAGCAAGGAGAAACACTAGGCCTGATGGACAATGTGACTAACTACTAATGAAATGTTTAGAATTTATTCATCTCAGTTGCGGCTTCAGTGGATCCCTTGAATGACCTCCAGCATCATGTAGGCAATTTTCATTTTTTAAAAGCATTGAAGTTCAAAATTAATTATTATTGAGAGTAAAAGGACTCCTCAAAAGAATATCAATCACACACACTGGTGTGTGCAGGAGGGAGAATATGGTTGATATTGTGTGTGTGTGTATGTGTGTGCGTGAAGGAGTATGCCCTGGTGTGCCCTGTTAAAGGTTGTCAGTGTGTGACTGGAGATTAACATTAACTCGATTATCACACATCTGATCCAGTGCTTAAAACTGGATCGAACCTGAAGGCTAGTTACGATTTGGGTGTGAATCTGAGAGAGGATTTTTTTGTTCTGAAACAGAGGACTTTACACAGCATATATAGAGTATTTAAGCTAACGTACTGCCATCCAGATCAACTATACCGGCACCGTCGGTATAGTTTAATACTACTTTACAGCGTGTTGTAAGATAATATAATGTAGCTGGGATCCAAAGACTTTTCCGCGTATTGAAGCTAAAGGTCTAATAACTTTAGACAATGAAATTTACCAGCAAATTGTTCATGTGCGACCTCCTTCTCTCGACCACAGGGGAAGCTGTTAATTGACTGTTGTTGAGAGGATTTGGACCGTTTCTCTGCTCGCATTTTGAGATGAGTGTGCATTGCATATTCTGCATGTCACGGTAGAATATGCTTCATCTTTAGTGAAGTGTTTCCACACCACTCATCACTGCTTGTTGCAAATAACCCACTGTGCTCTTCTCCGTCCGTGGCGTCCGTGTTGTTATTGTCACGTGATCTGCGACTAGTCGACTTCCTACTTAAACGTCACGGCACAGAAGTAAAGTCAACTAGTAATTTGTCCACATAAAATATTTAATTTGTCCCTTAACTGTGGATTTTCCTTAACCAGCCTGTGTGGAAGCAAATAAAAAAGTAAAATGATTTCACTATTAAACATAAAATTGCATTTTTCGTCACCCAGTTATGTTTTCCATCATCCGATATCAACCATTCCTCTTTACATAACGCATCATTATCAGAAGTGCATGTAATTGGTGTATATGCACGGTCTCAATTTATACTGTGGATGAAGATGTGAGTGACCTACACGTCCATGTGTATTTGTGTGTGTGTAAGCCCGCATGTGTTACACTACCTATTTCTGAGACGCTCTGTGAAGTGTGAAATGCAAATTGTTGTTGTGTTAATTAAGATCCCCTCCTGCCAGCACTTTTCTCTGTCTTAGTTGGTGTGTGCATGTTCGCATGCCTGCCTGTGGTGTCAACGAGTCCGAGTTGTCGTTGCCAACATAAAAAAAAAGCCCTCTGGAATCAAAACAAAGTAAGACTTGATCCATTGTGGAGTACTACACTGAATAAACGAGTGAAGTGTTTTTTCCAACACTTTTCTGTAATCTGTCACTGCTGTTTTCTTTTGTCTTCACTGTCATCTGTCACTTTTTCTTTGCCACGTCTAACCACCTGTAAAGCAACACCAAAGCTTTTTTACAACAGACAGAATTATTTATTTGGGATATTTGCTATATGCATGTACCCATCTTAGCATACAATATGCAAATTGCTTTTATTCAGATAACTGCAGCCTACAACAGTTGGCAGATGGATGAACCCCTGATGCCATCACCCATAGGATTCCTACAGCAGGTCACTGTGGCAGCTTCAGTCATTGACACCTTCGCAGTGCCTGACTCCTCCTGGCTAATCTAAAGGAGGGCGAAGAGGCTCCTTAACGATAGGATAAAGTGGAATAATTAGCCTCAGAAAACACTGAATACAGTCAGAAAACTGGTGGAGACCAAAACAGAGTTAAAAGAGTGAATGTTGGAGAATATAAAATTAGACATTGACGTTTACTAATAAGTGGTCAAAAATTAATTTATTTCTCATTGCCATGATCAGTTGGATGCATATTTATATACAGTATGTGTATATACTGTATATACTACATTTCATGCTTTGTGTGTATGTGTGAATTCTGGGTTTTTCTGAAGCATGTGTAGTCGTTCTGTGTGTTTTAATGTGTGTGTGTGTTTTGGCTCTGGCTAGTAGAAGCCCCTCTCTAGTACCCCCCAGCTCTGTCTCTCCTGCCAATAGCTAATTGATTTGGCTCCATCCAGCCTGCTCTACTTACTCAAGTAGTTAATTAACTTAACTTTTAATTTGTTTCCACAAAGCGCCTGGGTAAAATATAAAGCTGACAACGGCTGTGTGCGACCACTCACCCTGTTTTTGTCTAACAGAGCCCACAAAGCACCCCACGGGTTGAAAACTGGCCTGTAGGGCCTGAGAAGTTACTCAGAGTTTAGTGCACATGTCAAAGACTTGCCAACTTTTCTCAGCTTCGCTCTGTAACTCAGCCCGGCTCTTCTTTGTGCTCTTTTTTAGTTAATGCTCCGCCTCTTTTCCTTTTTTAGTGTTGCTCCATTTTCTCTCTCCTCAGCTTTGCCGTTAAATGTACATTAATTATGCTTTTAATTGGCACATAACACTAGAATTACCATACTTCATCTGCATGGGGTTGATGAGGTTCTTGATTAATAGCAATTACTCTCCTATTACTTCACCAGGTGCTGAGATTTGTGTCTTTTGAAAAGTCACTTTTCAGTCCGTACTCTTCTGGAACAAAAGCTCCTTACACACACCTACTCACATTTTTAGCAGCTAAACAATGAAGAATTGGGCTGAAAACAAGTCAGTGTCACATCAGCAATGACATCTAAAATGCCACATTCTCCAAAAAATGTACCATGACAAAGTTATAAAAAGGTTTCACACTGCTAAGATCAACTCACATTGCTCACTATGTTCACAGGCCAAGAGGATGGAAGCTGTGCATTTTTGAGGGATTGGCATATATAATATACTATATAATGATTAGAATATATGTTTTCTGGTACACAATTATCTAATAAAGTACAGTATAAATAGTGTTATTCACAACCATACCTCCATGATAAAAGAACTTGATTCAACTCTATATACTGATTCTCAACATCATTGAGTCTGTCTGGGGTTACATGGAGAGAAGGATTCGAGGAAGCCTACATCCACAGAAGACCTGTGGTTAGATCTCCAAGATGTTTGGAAAAACCTACCACACAAGTTCCTTCAAAACTAGAACAATGGATGTTGCTTTTTCATTGTGTTCACTGGTACTTGTCATATTTAGAAAAGCACAGGAGAAACTAATAACAGTGATGGTTCTGGTTCGTTCTAGTTTCCCATTAACCCACCGAGCCAGGATAATACTGGCTCACTGTGGCCCTCTGAATAAAATACAGTCAATTATTAATATTTTAGTTGCACCTGTGCTTGTTGTGCTTTATTGCATTATTTAAGTGTTTTGCGAAAGAATCAAATGAAATGTTTATTTTAGGATGCAGTTCTTAGTGTGGAATTCCTGGTTTAAATCTTAGCATCTCTTCTTAGTGACTGTTAATAATATTGATCAATATGTGATTTTACTGCGTCGCAAAATCTTACATGTTAGATGAAAGCAATCCTTCTCTCTTTCCTTCTTTCTACAACCTGTTTTTCTGACAAGCAGCCTCGCCCTGGGACAGCTAAATCCTCATTTCACATTTTCATCACAGCACCTTTCAAACTTTAAAATCAAGTCCCTTTACAGTGTAAGAAGAACAAAACCACATCAGTCTATCTAAGTAATTTCATGGCACCTGTAACACCTTGTCGCATCCTGCCCACCCCCACTCTGTCTGACTCTTTCTAGCTGTCATTGTTATATCTTTCCTTCTCATTTCTCTGTTGTCTGTCTGTTCATTTGTCTCTCTTTGTCCTTGCTGGCTCCAAAACAATTTAATAAACCTTTTTTTTTTCCCCTGTGACTGTTTGTCAGTCATGGAAACATCCTGAAACACATTTTTGCCTTCTCTCTGTTGGATTGAAGATAGGGAAGTCCATTCTGCAGTCACTCTTGGGGGTTAAACACTTTCCCACCAGCTGTTTTCTGTACACTCTAAGAAATGATTCATGAGGTTAGTAAGTATAGCTCAAAATCAAGAGCTTTTTCTGCATAAAAAAATAAGTTTGTTAGATATTTCTGCCTTAACTCCTCATAGAGGTGTATTCAGCTGGCACAACTTAAAAATCCATGTCTGTGTTTGTTAAAAGCTCAGTATAGAGCTCCAGTAGCTGACGTCACCCTGCACCGGCAATAACAACACTGCCATATTGGCAGGAAAGCGCGAAATTACTTTTCGGTTGACAACTGCAAGCAACTAACTAACTTGTCCTTGTACCAGTTACATCCAAAAATGGTCGACAGCTGTTGTGCCCGACATAAACCAGGAATTCATACCAGGATGGTGACGGGGATATTACGGGCAAACTGATGAAGATTGGCACAACAGGAGGTGGCATACCTGCAGCCTGTGCAAAGATTGTCCTGGAGGGAACAGACGTCCCAATGGATGTGGATTCCTAGAGCCTGCGCCTTGCTAATGGGGCTGATATACTCACTCAGATACCCAAAAGAACTGAAACTATATATACTTTTGAAGTGTTTCAAAAGATATTCCTCGAATTGGTTGATCTTTAAACTGTCCTCAAATCAAAGAGGAAATGAGGCACTATTATTTGGAATGTGTTGTTTACATACTGTATGTAGGTGTACTGTTGAGAGTTTATTAACTACACCTAGTTCAAAGTAATGTACTTTTATACAAAACTCAAATCAGTCAAAATGTTCAATCTTTCTGAGACAGTTTTACAGGGCTATTTTATGTTGTAAGTTTCCTGATTAATTTTATGAAGGCTACATTTTTGTATTAAAATGTCAATATACACTCAGTCCTGTAAGTGAGATGATGACTGCTATTTGAATAAACAGATCATAAAACTGGAATTTCAATGTGTGATTTTTTCTGACTTAGATAAATAAGTTATTGTACTAAAATAAATTAAGCAGCAGTTCAGTGCTGCCTTTGTGTGTTTGTTTATGTTCAACAGTTGGGGGTTGCCAGAGACATACATTCAAATTACTAAATTACCAATATTTTACTAATATTACTAAATATGTTATGTATGTTCTAGATTAGCAAACAAACAATTGTTTGTTAATGCAGGTGTAAATTTACCACAAACATTTTTTGACCTATACTGACCAGTTTGATTGACACATATACTTCAACTGTGATTTAACCGTTGAGAAGATGAAAAGTAGAAGAAGCTATAAACCTTTCAAGTATACACTGTCATGAAAATGCAGGCAACACATATTATTAAAAAAAATAAAAAAATTAAAAATATCTGCTGTTGACCTCTCCAGTCGCCGCCCTTAGCAGAGCAGAAAAAGAGACAGACGAATGTTACACTTTTAAACAGCATGGACTAGTCATCAGCTTAAAAAACAGCATATAAAATGACACTTTTTTTTTTTAATCTAAGAGATCATCACATTATGAAGAAAATAAGTTATTGGCCATTTGCTGACATTTTAATTGTTTAAAATGTAATGGTAGTGCAAACTCCTCTATTCCCTTCTTTTAGCTCGGTTTTGGTCACCACCAACCTGAGAAAAATACCTGACTTTCCAGAGGCCTGTTATTTAAAATTTTCCATCAGGTAGTTTTTAAATTTTTCTGCTAATTGGTGCCAGACAGACTGCTGGAGAATTTTCACATTAACCATAGACAAGTGCTGCAAAACCAAGCAATGAACAATAGAAGCTAAAATCCTCAATAGACCTGCAGATGTGGTGATAATTCTTTTTTTATTTATTTATTTTTTTTTGAGAGAGAGTTTGTTACTGTCAGCAATGTTTTTTCACAGAACATTTTGTCATTTCATTCATTGTTATACAAAAAAATCCCACTCACTGTTCTTAACTGAAGCTTCAACGGTAGATTAACCCATTCTGTACAAAACACACGCAGGTAAGTTTTTGTTCTCTTGAGTCAGTTTTTCCTCAGAAAAAAAATAAATAAATAGAAATCATGACACAGAACTGAACTGGCCAATGAACACAGACCCAGGCCTGTCTGATGAAGTCTAGACTAAATAAAGCAAAAAATGACAACTCTGCAGGACATCTGATCATTTTGGTGCCGGATTTTGATATTTGGGTCTGGAGCAGAGGGAAGCCGTGATCGGCAGGTTAATAAGTCTCTTAGGAAGTGACAGAGGACACCGCCACTGGAGTTTTCAAACTGTGCACATCCTGTTTGTGATGATAGGATGCAGACAGGCAGATAGGCCATTAGTTGCTGCATTATAAACCAGTGCAAATGTGTGAATGAGAAACTGAAGACACAACGTGTAACTTGTGATTTGTAACAAATCTCCTTAATTCAACATTTCCTGTCCTGTTGCCACATTGCTCATTATTTTTCTAGGTCTGCGCTGCAGATGTTGACTATCACCCTGGATTTTTACCAACGATTTGCTTTTTTCTGGCAGTACACCATTTAGTTCGGGAGACTTATCAACACCAGGGAGCTGCCTAGTACAACTGCAAGCCACTGAGCAGCAGCACTCTGTAGGAGGTCTGGTTTAGGTCACTTGCTCTTGGGCAGCGTTTAGATATATAGGATTGTTTTTTAATTCGATTTGCCCTGCAAATTTTCACAGCCAGTCAGAGGAGTCCATTAGGTTTGTCCTAACAAGAGTCTTTGGCTTTGTGACCCAAACACTTGGGAGCTGTTACTTGATGTAGCCAAAGCATGATTCTGGTCACAGTAATGTCTTTTTCCTGGGCAAACATTTTCAAGAAACCTCATTAAAAATTGTAAATGAACTTTAGTAAACTGAATGTTGTTTAGCTTTATGCCAGTATTCTAAATGATCAAAGATCAGAATCAGAAATCAAAAGTTTCAAAATGTCCACAGAGGGCACACAACCTAAACTGAATTCTCATCAGCCTTACAGTTTTTTCAAAGAAAACATTCACGCATCAGGAGTCATGGTTCTGAGTGGAAGTCACAAAAGCAGTTTGTGAAGTTACACTTGGTTTCCTTTTGGGACACAGTCTGCCATTTGAAATACTGCATTTCCTCCAAGTCCCAGCTGTGCAGAGTCGGTCCCAAAAGCGGCCCACCTTCAGTCTGTTTTTTGTCACTTTACTGCAGTCAAGTTACTTGAAGCATGAAAAGCCAGCAACAGGAACCATCATGTAAACTAGGATCCCTGCAGAATGCAAGGCAGAGATGTCCACTGTTGATAATGATTTTGCCAGGGGCAACATGTAAGCTTAGAAGAGTTTACGGTTTTATACACTGCTGTGATCTTGTTTTATCTGTTACTGGCCTCACTATTTATGGACAACCTGATTTAGGGTGTGCACACATCCAAGTAAGGATAAATAAAACATAATAAAACATGTCAAATATAAACTTTAGAACGACTGTAAATGTATGTTTTTCAACTATTTACCTCTCTTGCTCTGATAATATGTGACCAGGCAATTTGAAAATGCAGAGCTTCCTTTGCACATGTCACAAGTCAACCGATGACATGCCACTTTAAAGCCCAGGATGTCCCCTACGTGGCACAGCAGGTTTCAGCTATGTCGCTCGTATAGTTTTTGAAATATTCGTTAGAGACTCATGGCCAAAAGTGAATCTTAAGATAATACATATACACGATAGTATATATATACAAATGTTATATATGTTTTTGTTGTTGGATTATTCATATTTTATGTATTATATACCGTACAATGAAGAAGTGCTTACAGTATGCAGTAATTCCCCCCTTCTTGCCAGGGCTGTCAAAGAGAACTCCAACTCCAACTCAGTAGTATGACCTTTCAGCATTTTAGCCTATAATTTCAGAGAAATTAATGTTTACTGCGATTTACTGTCAGCAGAACACCAGCAAGCAACGTTGGAGCAAATAAACTGGTTGAAGGTTTATGATTAAATTAGTTGCATGAATGACTAACTAAATATACTAAGGTCATAAATGAATGCTGCTGACTGATGACAAGGCCTGTTAAGAAAAAGTAACCAAGTTCAGTGCGGCAATAGAAAGAAAATGCAGACAACACTGCCATCTGCTGGACACTTTGAATCTCCATTAAACCGTTTGTTTCTTTAGTTTTAAGGTATTTAACTGCTGTACTGGTTACACACAAAGCGACTTGGATTGTCAAAACATACAATTATCTCTTATAACATCTGCTAGGTCCAGCAGCTTATGAAGCAGGGCTTGGTTTCGATTGGAAAATCGATTTTGATTTAGACTTCAGACCACAGATGTGGACTGTACATGACACAAATATGCTATTTAGATTTCACATAGAATATTTGTCAGTCTTAAGGGACAAATAAGGAACAATTTAATGTTCAACCTCAATAATATGAATTGGTTAAATGCAGAAAACATTCAACTGAACTTGTTTAGAATATGTCAGAAGAAAGTGGAGAATATGCTCTTGTGTTTTTATATGGACAGATTTGACATACACCGATCAGCCACAACATTAAAATCACCTTCCTAATATTGTGTAGGTCTCCCTTGTGCCTCCAAAACAGTTCTGACTCATCAAAGAATGGACCTGTGGTGTCTGACAACAGAATGTTGTCAGTGGGGGCCTTTGGGTCCTATGGGTTGAGGGAAGGGGCCTCTGTGGATCATCCCACAGATACTTGATCAGTTTGGGATCTAGTGAATTTGGAGGCCAGGTCAACACCTTGTGCTGTTTTTCATATTCTTTGAGTTGTTCCTAAACTGTTTTTGTGTATGTTTCTGTGTCAGGCTGCATCCTGCTGGGGATAGCTGCTGCCATCAAGGAGTGTCATCGCTATGGGGTGGGGGTGTCTGGTCTGGTCTCGGTGGGTGGTACATGTCTAAGTTACATCCACATGAATGCCAGGTCCAAAAGTTTCCCAGCAGAACATTGTATTGTCACAAGATGGTCAATGTTATTTACTTCTCATGTCATTGTTTCTTATGTTGTGGCTGACCAGTGTACTTCTTCAAAGGGATGTTTGAGAGGTTAGGCTTGTTCTACGTTTGTATTTAGGCTGAGGTCTGGGGGTTATGAATGCTGCTGAATTGACTAAGTTTGGGTTTGGAGACATGGAATGAATCACATCACAAACTTGTGATTTAAAAAGTTAAGTCTAATGAGGGAAATGTTTCAGCAATAGGCTGAAGATCAAGCAGTGTGGGTAGCTGAAGAGGTTGTAGAATTAAAATGCATCTTTTTTGGTGAGCAGCAGATGGCAGTATCCTTCACCGACTACCTGAGCACTCAGCTTTACGGGAAAAGGGGCTGGGAATGTGCTGCTATTATAATCCAAGAAATGATGGTAAACTTCTGGTGGCAGCATTTTACCAGGAAATGGTCTTTTTGGTTTTGTGTGTAATCCCTTGAATACTGACATTACTCATGTTAATTGGCCATGGCACACTATTTTGCAACACTACTGGCATTTTATTGAACAGACTTTGAGAAAACATTTGTGACTAATGAAGTACTCACAACGAATGACACAGATTAAATTGGGCATCTTTGGGAATGTAGGAAAAAAGCCTTCATGTGAATATTTAGTCACAGGGAATTCCTTCTCATTGCAACACTAATTACAAGGTTTGGGCAGGGATATGTGTCTCATCCTGATTTTGAATCATCCTTTTCAACATGTGGTCTATAGATCATATGAACTTTTTCACACTTTTGCTTCCAGCAATGTAGTGTCAATACCAAGTCTTTTTTTTATAACATTACTATTGATTTTACTACTTATTCTTGTTTTCTTTGTATTTGTGCAATGTTTAGATGAAAAACTGCAAAGGCACCAGCATCAGTAAACTTTTCATTTTATTATCCATATGTAATATCTGTATCATCCTTAATAGTAAAGACACAGAGATACAGCAGGAGACAGTAAAACAAAACATTTTACATTTTATTTGCAAGTAACTTCACAGAAGTTCTATGATGTGTAGCCTTTATTTATTTTCCCTTTCTCTAGTCATTTGTAATTACAACAATTAGAGATATGATCTAAGAGCTCTAAGTTGCTCAGAAATAAATGGAAAACAACAGACACACAACAAGAGCATAGTTTTCAAACTTTTACTTGATACAGATGCTCGAGCTCATCAAGAGAGATATATATTTCTCAACTTTGGTTTCCAAATCCCACTCAATCATTCCGTTAATAACCAGACTCCCCGCAACACCTTCATACGCGAACATGGAAGACCCTTCTGACCTGCACGAACATCTGGATCCTCTTTATACAAACTCACGCATGCCTGTGTGTGTGTGTTGTATTATGATGTGATGAATATGTAGTAAATATGATGTCTTACCAACCACTTGCTGCCAGCTTCTCAAACTGTCTCTCTTCATCTCTCTGCTGATCCTGGTTTTAATTCTCTTCTTTTATGGAGAGTCCTTTTAATCTGCACCACTGTGTGTGTGTGTGTGTGTGTGTGTGTGTGTGTGTGTATTAAGAATTTGATATCAAAGGCACATTTGAGGCATTTTATACAATCATATGTCCACTTTGTGTCTGTCCCTTGTGATTAAATATTACTCTGTGTTCTCAGTATTTGAGCTGACATGAGGCAGCATCATAGTTCAGAGACAGGATGTAAACACACCACCGATCGAAGCCACTACTGCAGTAGTAGTTTATTTGTTCCAAACAGCTTTTGTTGCGTAGCTTCTGATTTTTACCTTCACACAATTAACTTTAAAGGATTTGAATTAAAACTGAACAGTATAGTTGATGTAAAATCCATGGGATTTGTGGTGAACCCAAAGTAACATGCAAAACCTCTAGTGTGGTCACTCTGTATCACTATGTAATGAGGTAACACAAAAAAACTATGATCCACTGATGTGAAGTATTGCAACATGAGAAGGTGCGACTGTGCCAAGTTCAGCATAATTACAGCCCAAATAGCCTATAATGTTATATATTTATAATACAAGCATACGTTTGAGACTGGAGCCTCTGACTGATAATGAGTCTTTAGATTATTGTTATCGTTAGATTACCATTCATTGGAGAAAAAGGACAGTCTCATTCAAAAAAAAAAAGCGCTTAAAAGGCAACTGGACTTGAAGTTTTTTAGAAGACGTTTCACCACCCACTCATCCGAGTAGCTTCTTCATTTCTAGGGTACTGGTGGGAAGTTTGAGGTTTAAGTAGGAAACTTTTACTGAAGCTTGCTTGTTTGTGTAAACGACCAGAAACCGGTGTAGCTAAATGAATGAATGGTGCTCTAATGACCCTTGTCAGTCAGAGACTCCAGTCTCAAGGTGTGAATGGGGTTGAAACTTCTTGGGGACAGAAGTTGAAACTGTATTGTAAACTGATGGCAAATCTCAGTCCACCTCCTCTGTTTTGTCTCCTCTAATGACAGGTAAGTATCTAGTCATTAACAGACACAAGTCATGTGAATTTCTGATGGGTAACACCCACAGATGTTCCTATTTAAACCCCAACTCCCCATCAGTCCTTTAGAACCGAAGAAGCTACTTGGATGAAACGTCTTTAAGAAACTCTACCCGTCGCATTGCCTTTCTTTCTTTTTGAAAACTTTCAATATAACAAAACAGAATATAAGCAACATTACAAAAATCTGAGCGTATTCACAAAATATGCAAAATAAAATCATGATAATGTCCCAGTGTGTGCAACATAAAAAAATTTGAAGTGACTCAGATGAATAGTTAAACACAAAGAAACAAGAGAAAGAGCAAAGATACAGTACAATACGGACAGTACAATTATTAAATAAGCCAGAAAATTGAGAAATGAAAACAGTGAAAGCAGAGACAAGGAGGTAGCCGACACACAAACAAGCTTAAAAACTTAAGAGACATAAAGAAGGGGAGAAACGGGCAGAGTGCTAAGAACTGAGCTAGATGGCTGAGAGAGTGAAATCAAGACAAACACTGAGAGATGGAGCCACAGAGAAGTCATGGGATAGAATGTATGTCTTTAAGCTCTGGCTGAGTCAAACAGATTTACACTGCACCCATTCAAAGCAGCAGCATATGGTGCACCTGCAACCGTGTGTGCTCAGCAGGTGCGCCAAACACATCAATATAAGTCACTCTGCTGTGGTGAGAAATCAAAGTTTGACTGACTTTTTATCGTATCGGTAATTCCCATGAGGTTGCCTGTGAAGGACCCTGCGTTCAACCACATCACTGCTGTAAACATCACTCTGAAGAAGTTCTGCAGTGTTATGGCATCCATACAACACATGGGAGCCACCTGAAATGTTCTTTGTACTCATTAAAGAGAATATAAAAAAACAAACGAGGATCAAGCTTCACGGCCACTTTAAATAACTGACTGATAGCAATGAAAAACAGCAATGCATGGTCAATGTGAATTATCAGTGTAAATATTAATGTCACCTCTTGATTTGTGGACTAATTTGGCATTTGGCCACCGTCATTTTGTTTAGTTTTTTTTAGAGAAGGGACATTATTTGGACAAGAGGGCAGGAACGAAGGGTGGACCTCACTTACAAAACACTATGGCCGCCTTTTCAGTTGCTTGAACTGGAACATCTATCTATAAATCAAGAAGCGTCTGTGTGTCTGTCCGTCTGTCTGTCTGTGGCACGCATATCTCGCGAACCGTTGGCCCGATGGATTTGAAACTGGGCAGGTGTCTCGCTACGGGCACGAAGATGTGCACTGCTAAGTTTGACGTTGTTTGGATAAGAAATGTAAAATATATCGGTAAAATAGGTTTTCTCCGCTCTAATATTTCCAGTTGCCTAATGACAGTTCTAAATTATTGCGCTGGCTCAAACGCTAGATGGTAACCATTGCAACGGAGACTCAACGTTATTTTACAGTTTATTCATCGCAACAGCAAGACAGACAAAACATGAGTGATTTTATCATCTATCTATAAATCAAGAATTTCTTTTAACTTATTTGGTGAGTTTGTGTTTGTGTGTGTGTGTCTGTCTGTCTGTCTGTCTGTGGCACGCATATCTCGCGAACCGTTGGCCCGATTGATTTGAAACTGGGCAGGTGTTTCGCTATGTCTTTGTGGGGAGGAGACATGGGTCACGACAATGGTCACAACTGAAAAATCTTCTTCAGCTCCCACTATAGGAATACATACTTCCGACGGGCACTGCACTAGTAATTTACAAAATGAACATCTAAAATGAACATACAAAATGACAATAAACTTATTGTTTACTAGGGGTTTCACGACTTTCTGTTTTTTAAGTCGACTGTCATGTGACAAAAGTCAAGTCTACACTGACTAGTCACTGATGACGTCACTAATAAGAACACAGTAGAAAGTAATGCAAGTAATGCAACAATGAAATCTATATTCTTGACCTGTATACATATGCTGAAAACAGACAGCTCATGTGCTACATACTGTGTGCTGCAGATATGTATAGCCTGTGTAAAAACAGGCTGCTACTCAGCACAATCAATAGCATTTAATTGTACTCCACAGCGTGTTGTAAGATGGGATAATGTAGCCGGGTTAAAGAAAATGTGGTATTTCTCTGAAGCCTTGTCTGGCCTCCTAACTGCAGTTAAAGGTCTAATAACTCTGACAATGAAATTCACCAGTATCCTCCTTCTCTCTGCTACCACAGCATGTTTGGTGAAATTGTTAATTGACTGCTTTAGAGAGGATTAAGACCATTCCTCTGCTAGCATTAGCAGAAGCCTTTTCAGATGAGTGTGCATTGCAGTAGCACTTTTGTTGTATTTCAGGACTGCCTTCCATATTTTGCATGCCACAGTAGTATGGGCTTCATCTTTAGTGAAGTATTTCCACACACTGGATGAACCGCTGCTAGTCTGCTGCAATGACCCACTGGTCTCCTCACCTGTCTTCTCGGAGGCATCCGTGTTATTATTGTCACGTGATCAGTGACTAGTCGACATGCTGCTCATTCACAAGCGTCATTCACAGCAGTGAAGTCGGCAAAGTGACTAGTCCACTAGTCTGTACAACCCCCAGTGTTTACTTAGAAAACGTTGACATGAGAAGAAGAGTTATTTTCTGTTAGACTTTTATACCATAAGACTCCTTTTTGGAGCCAAGGAAATTGCCCAGTGATAGCCATTAGAAAGATTTATGACACATTTCACTTTTTTAGAGCTGAAGGTTACATCCATTCTTGTACACTATACCACAACACTGTCCCAACCACTCTGTATATTTTGCCTACTATATCGAGACGTTCATTTTTGTGAAACCATGTGTGACCAAGATACTTCAGCTTCAATTAAAAAAAAAAAAGCACATGTCAATGTCATGTTTTTTCAGCATCTGAATGCCATGCTAAGTACCAGATGGTTACATAATGTATATGCACTGTATTATGCACATTAATAGTATCCCATTTAAAGCGCTGCTTATTACAAAAGTCTGTAGACTGCAGATGGTTTTGCAGAGGAGTAAGGCCTCTAATTAGAGCAGCAGTTATCCATTACATCAGTTTAGGTCATACACAAAGCAGTTTTAATGTCTGAGGCTTTACTATTTGGGGGGCTTGAACACTCAGAAAGCAGACAGTAGTGGCTTAATGGGTTAGGATTTAAAAGCCCAACTATGAACTATAGTGTTTCCTGTACGTACATATGTGACTGGGATCGCATGTTCCCTGTCTCTCTCTTTCTCCAGCCATCCCCTCATCACCTCTCTTTTCTCATCACCACTTCTTTGGATGATTGAATCCCTGCTCAAACAGTGTTGTCTTAACCACCAGGCCACTGATTGATAGTTAATCAATACTCCTATCAGTCAAACCTCAGAAATGATGTGGCTACCTTTAGGTTCAATATTATAAACCATTACAAAATAAAAAAATCCTTAAAAATGCTTGACAAATACCATACCGTAATTGGAACTTGTTGTACATGATTAGAGTTGATGACACCGCTACAGCTATAATCACAATAAAAAGCGGCGTCATAGTTTTGTATATCATATTATGTGCTACGATGTGAAACTAATAGTTAACACTCCTCTTTAACATATCTCATAAATTTCAGCCTGGGGTGCTGCTGCTGTATTAATGTATTAAGGTTGAATCTCTGCAGTGGCTGCAACTGTTGCGCCTCTGTACCCTTAAGCTAAGGAAAATGCTGCAATGGCTCCTGCTGCTAAAATGATTACATCAAGCTTGTTTAGTTTCTTCCGACCTCAGAACAGCGTGCAGCTTCTTTGTTCCTCTCCTGCTCTTGTCATGAAACCTGTGTGGAGAACGTTGCGTGATGCCCCTTTATTTCCTACTGAGATGATTGAGTCAAGCTTGTTTTGTCGACACAAGAGGAATCTGGGTAGGGAGATTCTATGGGAGCCCCGCTTCCCATGAGTCACCGAACCAAGGAACTGATTTGTTCCATATAATTTTAACCAGACAATTTTATTGGTTGCTTTGGATAATGAGTGGATGACTGGTACGTTAATCTGCAGATAAAAGCAGGTAAACTACTAATCATGGAGTTCAGTGGATACTGTTATGCAAAGCAGCCTTCAGCTCCTTAAAAACATGAACTTTATGGAAGTTTCTATTATTTTTAACAACCTTTGGTATCGTATTTGTGTACTATTGTGATAGTGAGACAGCTGTGATTTCACTTTACAGCTTCATAAAGATCTGTGGACAGAACCCCCAAGCCTTCAAGGGAACACAAACAAACTTATTGGCCTACTGATTTGAGGAAAAAATAAATGATATTCATTAAAATGATATTGATTCTGCACAGTGGTGAATGATGTTGTCATGCTCCCAGATCAGCGGTGAAGGTTGGGAGTACAATGTTACCAACTTCAAAATAATCCGTATTGTATCGTAATAATTTAATAGGAACAGCTGTGAACAAATTTAGATAAGATGAGTCATTTTGAGAAGTTTTAGTACTTAACTTAAAACAACACCAAAAGAAACAACAGCAACCTGAAGTCAGTGTCTAAAATTTTGTCTTGTGTCTTAAAACGGCGACTATAAAAGGCGGTTTAGGCTTCTGCATCAATTTGACGGCATAGCTACGGCATCAGCCCAGACCCTACGCAGACCCTTGCGCCGTGGCTGACGTGCACCTCCCCAGAAATGTAACTACGCGCTGCGGCAACATTCCGCTTGGTAGTACCATGTTCCCACTTTATTATTTGCAGCTGCTTCTCCATCCCCATAATTTTCAAAGTGATTGTTTTGGATCACTAAACATGGAACGCATCGAGGAATGGTTAACTGAGAGAGGTTTGAGGATACAAACACAGACTGGTCTTCGGCGAAATTTCGGCGAAATTTTCAGTCGCCATTGTTGAAAGTGAAGCAGGAAGTAGAAGAAGTAAACAAAACTGAATCCTACTGGCAAAAAAGACACAGCGCCAACTGGCTTGTGGGTGATGTTTTTACAGAGCGACCCTGTGTGCGTAGGTCATGGTTTTTAGTCCTGCAGTACCTTAAGTGAGCAACACAAACAGAATGTCTGAGGTGCAGAACAAAAAAGGGCCGAAAACAACGAAAAAACATAGTACAGGTATGTAGTCTGTAAGGCAAAGAATACAAGCAAGGAGCAGGTTAAAACAAAAATCTGATTCTACGGAGTCTCCGCTTCCCATGAGTCACCAAACCAACGAACTGATTTGTTCCAAAAAATTTTAACCAGAGCATTTTATTGGTTCTTTTGGATAATGAGTGGATGACGGGTTGGTTAGTCTGCAGTTTGGTATTCAGGTAAAGTACTAGTTAAGAAGTTCAATGGATGCTGTTATGCAAAGCATTTTTCAGCTCCTTAAAATTTGACTTCATGGAAGTTTTGGTCTAGCTTTTGTGTTCTATTGGGATAGCGTTACAGCTGTGATTTCACTTTTACAGCTTTTTGAAGTTGATTACTATAAGATTGGGGTAAAGAACCCACCAAGCCTCCATGGGAACACAAACAAACTTATTAAACTAGATTTATTTTTGAGGTAAAACCAAACTATGAAAATTAAAAAGGAGAAAGCTGACAACATGCCTGGAGCAACAGATTACTAAAACAGGAAGTCTGTCGGTGCAGGTTGTCACATTTATGTTCTGCAATTTGATGAAAAGCTTGAGATTCACTTGAGATTGCAACTCAACTTTTATAAGATAATGTCAACTACTGGTAAAAAGTAAACGAATAAATGAAAAAGAAATGAGTAATATATAAAGTGGATTTCCGGGAAAAAATAATTCTAACATTAGCTTACTATTATCATTTTTGTTTTTTCCTGTGACTGTTATTCAGATGAAATGACACCTGCAAGTTGAACAGGTTAAGCAAATCACCCACAGTATATTTAATCAGTTGGAAATAGTGTTCTATGTCACTTGTGTGTCTAAAGTAGTTATTTTCCCAGCATTTTCTCACTAAGTAGGAAATATTTTCATGAGCATCTTGAACTCATTAAAATATGGAGTCTTGAGATGTTCCTCTGGGATCCTGATGGATGAAGACTTGACAGCGTCTGTCCCTTTTTATGTTTTGGTAAAACCTTCACTGTGTATATTGTGTTGCAGTGTTGGATTGAAATCAGATGGCTTACATTAACTAAATGTTTTATAGCATTAGTAATCAGGGAAAGCAGTTATAGTCAATTTGGAGTTGTTGGACTTCATCAGGGCATTCATCAGAGTACCAGGCAAACATGCTCATGGGAAAAGTGACAAAAAAATAATTTTAGCGTGAATCATTGTTAATTGAGATTAGTTGTTTGTTAAAACTGCAATTACTTTTCAGGTATAGTACACAGATTTCATATGTTTTACACATTGATGGACACTGAACATCCCCCATTTTCATGTATTTTTGTTTGAATCTTGAACTTTCAATGCATAATTTAGTGCGATGTATGTCAAGCTGCACAACAGCTGCATTATTTTAGTGTTGCAATTTGGTGCTACAAAGAGTAAAGCTCAATGGGCAGCTTAGGGGTCCTTACGGTGGGTCATGCATCCTGTGTACCTGAAGAGAGTTACAGCAGTCAGGCGCATTGCACTGACGTGCTCGTGTTTGTGTATATTTCCAGGTGAGCAGACATCGTGAAAAGTCGTAAAAGTAGTGGTACTGTTGTTTAATGAGTGTGTTTAAGTTATGAGCTAGTGGTAATACAATTAAGGGTTGTATGCCAAAGTTTAATGAGTTCAGTGAGTTTAATGAGTTTAATGAGTGTGTCAAATGAAACAGTGCTTCACCCTGTAGTCCGTTAGGGAGGAATAATTGCTGTAACCACCTGCAGCCAGCTAAAATATCAGTTGTGTGTGTGTATGCATTTTCAAGTTTAAAAAGTGTAAGCAGGCATTTTTGCTGTAATACAGAATTGAGGAGAGAACGTGAATGTTTCGTGCATCCTGTGTGGCATACCTGATGCATACCATTGCAGTGATGTGCTTGTGTATTTCCAGAAAGAGAACTAAAGGAACTCTTTTTTTTTTTTTTTTTTTAAACTCATACATGTCTGAAAGTCCCTTTGTGTGTCCAAGTGTGCAACAATGTTCTTATGTCAATCAATTATTGTGGGGTTAACGAAGACTTAAAGTGCAGGTATGTGTTTAATAAAAGCAGATTATTGTCTATTTTCTGCTGTGATTTGTGATTTCGTGTCATGGTAGAATTAAAGTAATTGCCTGTTTCTGACCTATAAGTACTGCTCATGTCAACATCCAAGGCATAACTGCAACTGGACGTTTTGAACGTGCCGGAAAATGAATAAAATTGTCTCATTTGGATCGTCCGGAAAAATCAAGGCTTAAAGAGTTACATAGTCAACCTTGGCCTTAACCTACGTGTTGTTTTTATACCCCAACATGTTCTTGATTAAAATAATGTTCCTAACACCTCGGTGTTTACTGATTATCACACCTTCTTCAGTAAACTAGTGCCAGAGTCCTAGTACGTCTGCTGTTACTGAAATATTTAAATTGGTGTATCTGGCATCAATAATACAACTAAATCATTTAAATTAGATTTAAAAAAAAAAAAAGAAAAAAATTGTTGGTCATTCTTTGTGTCAAATTCCTGTTGCATATTACATATTGAAGTGGTTGTGTAGTGTGTGCGTGTACTTCTGAGGACCAGTTTGAGTTTTACACCATAGGAGTGAGGACATTTGTGCAAAGTGAGGACATTTTGGCCGGTCCTCACTTCTTCACAAGGCTGTTTGAGCGTTAAGACCCGGTTCAAGGTTAAAGGTTACAGTTAGGTTATGGTTAGGGGTAGGCACTTAGTTGAGATGGTTAGGGTAAGGGGCATTATGTCAGTGAATGTCCTCACTAAGATAGCTGTACAAACGTGTATGTGTGTGTGTCTGTGTGTGTATTTCAATATGGAAAGATCAAGTGGGTGCAAAATGAATATTTATTGAGGAAATGTGAACGTGCAATGAAAAGTTTGGTGGTTAAACTCAGAAGAGCTGAATCTCAAACGTTGGAGGTACATAGCAGTATTAATTTCATTAATGAATATTTTTTTCTATGAATAAGACAAGACTGTTAACCAGACAAGACAGGACTAAAATGCTATTTGATATGATGACATGTTATTTGAATATATACATACATAAATGCATTTTCATACAGGCTGACTGTCTTGCAAAATGTAAGGGGAGTTTTCCTGTCAGATCTCAGGCACTCTGCAGTAGCTGACCAAAAACTGGAAGTTACTGGATTAGCATTTAGCGATACAACTAAAATTGTCTATAAATATAGTTCCTTGAATGAATCCTTGTTTATAAATCCATATACAAAGTAATAAGCCATTGAAGTTGCAAGCCAGCAATTTAATATTTATCTTCTTCAACACCATTAATGGTTTTACCTCATTGTTTGTTCTTAAATTACCACAACAATAGTGACAAGTACTATCCTCTCAATTGCACTGGCAGACAAGTTATCTCAGAAGTTTCTAATTTGTCTAAAGACGACATAAAATAGCTGGAAAAATGAATGGTGTTAGTTGCAGTGTGACTAAATGTAATAATTAAAAGTTGACAAAAATATAATGACTTTTGTAGATCAAACGTATGAAAGATAAAAATGACCAAAATGTGACTATGGCTAATAAGCAATTTCTTCTGAAGACAAAGAAGAAGATCAAAAAATGTCATAGGGACATAGGGACAAAACCCTGCCCAGTCTAGTCGCTGGTTGTGCTCTAGAGGTAGATGAAGTGAAAGAGGAAGAGATAAGGAAATGGAACAATAACTCAATTTCAACAAATGGGAACAGATCATCAAATGAGAGATCTTCCTCACCGCCACCTGTCCTACTTTCACCTAAGCTTTATTACTCATGTTGTGGACATGTAAACCTGTTTAAACTGACCAAAGTCAGCTCCAAATAACACATCATTTCATTATAGAATCAAGACTCATATGAAGCTTGCAGAGCATCCAGAAAGCATTCACAGCGCTTCACTTTTTCCACATTTTATGTTACAGGGACTAAATCAGTTTTTCATCCCAAAATTTTACACACAACACCCCGTAATGATAATGTGAAAACATTTGTTTTTGAGAATTTTGCAAATTTATTAAAAATAAAAAACTAAGAAATCACAGGCACATAAGTATTCACAGCCTTTGCCATGAAGCTCAAAATTGAGCTCATGACTAAGGTCCCACAGTTGACAGTGATACTGGACAAACCAAGCATGAAGTCAAAGGAATTATATGTAGACCTCTGAGACAGGATTGTCTTGAGGCACAAATCTGGGGAAGGGTACAGAAAAGTGTCTGCTGATTTAAAGGTCCCGATGAGCACAGTGGCCTCCAGCATCCATACACTGAAGAAGTTCGGAACCACCAGGAATCTTCCTAGAGCTGGCCAGCAGTCTTAACTGAGCGACAGAGGGAGAAGGGCCCTAGTCAGGGAGGTGACCAAGAACCTGATGGTCACTCAGAGCTCCAGTGAATAAAGTAGAACCTCCCAGCAGGACAACCATCTCTGCAGCAATCCACCATTCGGGCCTGTATGGTAGAGTGGCCAGACGGAAGCCACTCCTTAGTAAAAGGCACATGGCGGCCCACCTGGAGTTTGCCAAAAGGCACCTGAAGGATTCTCAAACAATGAGAAACAAAATTCTCTGGTCCGATGAGACAAAGATTGAACTCTTTGCCGTGAATACCAGGCATCATGTTTGGATGAATCCAGATACAGCTCATCACCAGGCCAATACCATCCCTACAGCGAAGCATGGTGGTGGTAGCATCATGCTGTGGGGATGTTTTTCAGCGGCAGGAACTGGGAGACTAGTCAGGATCGAGGGAAAGATGAATGCAGCAATGTACAGAGACATCCTGGATGAAAACCTGCTCCAGAGCGCTCTTGACCTCAGACTGGGGCGACGGTTCATCTTTCAGTAGGACAATGACCCTAAGCACACAGCCAAGATATTCAGGAGAGGCTTCAGGAGAACTCTGTGAATGTCCTTGAGAGATCTGAAAATGCACGGACGCTTCCCATCCAACCTGAAGGAGCTTGAGAAGTGCTGCAAAGAGGAATGGGCAAGCTTGTGGCATCATATTCAAAAATACTTGAGGCTGTAATTGCTGTAATTGCAGCCTTTGCTCAAAGTATTGAGCAAAGGCTGTGAATACTTATGTACATGTGATTTCTTAGTTGTTTTTGTGGTGTGGTGGTTGGCACTGATGCCTCACAGCGAGAAGATTCTGGGTTCTAATCCAAGTAGACTCGGACCTTACTGTGTGGAGTTTGCATGTTCTTCCTGTAAGATGAAATTTGCGAAAAATCTCAAAAAAAAAAGAAATAAATAAATAAAATCTGTTGCCGTTACGGGGTGTTGTGTGTAGAATAAAAAAAAAATAATTTAATCTGTTTTGGAATTCCAGATGGACTGTAAGGTTGCTGTTAGAGTTAGGCAAGGTATACACAAGCTGGGTTTGTGTGAAACTCCAGAAAATGATATAAGTCAATTTATCGTTCTCTGCAGAGACAGAAAAACGATGCCGTGTGTTTGTGCTCCTCCGTCTCCACGTATACTTTATATCAGCCTATATACCTGCCTCAGGGGTTCCCATTTCTTTTCATTCCCTGCCATAACTCGTAAGAGTCCATTAGTATAAACTGAGCACCTGTCAGTTTAAACTCTTCCATTCTTTTATCTCTGCACATCAAGGCAGAAAATAAACACAGCCGACTGTTCTCCAGTACAGTATCTGTTTCAAAGCTTCAAGTAATGGATGTGTTTTTCTAACGATGGGGTGTCTCTTCCATTCCATCGAGTGCTCGTGTTTGAGTGCACGTGTATACACATGTGTTCATTTTTAAATTGTATTTTTATATATTAATTTTGGAACCAATCATGACAGAGAAAAAAAAAATAGCAGGAAATAGGAGTGAAGAGAGATTTGCATCAGAGACTCTAAAACTTACAGTCACTTGTCCTTTGTACCTTTTATCAATTTTGCCTTCAAATACATTTTCAAACGCAACAGGTTTATACCAGAATACTTTGATACTTTATTTTTGTGATTTTACTTGTATTTCTCATTTACCAAAATATGTGAATCTAAGTAATTATTATTCTTACTTTTTTTATTTGCAATTTTTTTCATCACAAGTTTCATCACAGTGACCCGAGTTTACTTCTTGATGCCCAAAGATGCTGTAGGTAAAAATGTAGAGGAGGAGCTACAGTCCTGCATGTGGAGGCTTTTATCGCTGCTGCGTGCTTCTCATATCTTGATAGAAAATGACCTGCGTGTTGAAAACTCCCTTGGAGCTCCTGATAGGAAGAACCTGTGGGTGGAGAGTAGACCAGATACCCTACGCAGTATTTCCAGGTGCTTATCTGACCCTGATGGTAAAAGCAAAAGAAGACATCAAAGTTACGTCAATTTGAAATACCTAAAATAACTTTTTGACGAAGTTTGCAGTAGCTTTAAGTCATAACTTTAATACTTTGCATCCTAGTCTGATTAAAACATTCCATTTATGTAAAACACTGAATACCTCATTTGTCCATGTTTGTGTGTCGTTTTGTCCCTTTATGTGTCTCTGTGTGTGTAACCCTTCTGTGTCCGACCAGTCTGTAGGGAGAGCAGTCCAGAGTTGGGTGTCAGAGATACGATGTGCAGATAAACTTGCGTTGCCATGGCGTGCCACTAAACAGCCTATAACTCTCACACACACCCAGAGCATCTGTTGCACATTTACCCTGTGGTCATGGCCTCTTTGGTTCTCTTCTCATGTGCAGGACTGCTTTACTGATCACTCTCACTCTTTCCTTCCCTCCTCTCTGTCCGTCTCTCTTGTCTTCTGTGTATCAGCTGTCCTTTGTTTCCTCCTGAATTTCCCTCCATGTCCTCCCATTCTTACCTCAAATGATCAGATTTTGATCTTAAACCATGGGAAAATAGAATCAGAAAAGGCTTTTATTCCCTGTTGGTGTTGCCAGAAGTGTCTTCTTACAAATGTATAAAAGTTTAGGCTACCACAGACCCCATTTAGTGGGTTTCAAGAATGTTTTTAGAGTAACTGATTTAAGGGACTATGTCAAACCTAAACTTATGCTCTTCCCAACTACAAGCCCTTTTTTCCAGTTAAGATGCCTTTATGCTACACAATACAATTCACTGATAATTTTAGACAATAGTATGCTTTCAATATTGTGGTCAAAAGGTTTAAGGAAGACATTTTTGCCTTGTCCTCCCCATTTATGGCAATAAAAAAACAGGTGCAATAAATCATGATAGCACAAATATTAGTTTAGTTCATTCATCAGTTAATTGCTATAAACTGTTTAAATCTGGAAACGTGTCATGTGACCTCCTCAGAACAGCTTGAACTGGATTAGAGGGGTAGTGTAAACTCTTCTAAAAAGTTTCATCTTCTGATGCTCTATAGTGGCAAGAGCCACTTTGTGAATGTCAAAGAAAGTTTTATTCTTATTGATGTTTTGGGCCATGCAAACACATAATTTTATTCAGTGTCCATGTAAACAATTGAGAAGCTGAAGGAAGTTTGTCCACCTAAAGAAGTCATTCACCAGTTGTGTGGGCCTCACATAATAAACACAAGTGGATGACTGCCTTTATAGTCTCACTCTTCTCACTTTTAAGCGCTGATTCATTATTTCATTCATGGCAACATGACAGTTTACTGCTACTGGTTCTCCATAACCATACCCTTCTCTGGTTTATGATACAAAGATTTAATGTTCGGGCGGCACGGTGGAGTGGTGGTTAGCACTGATGCTGGGGCCTTTCTGTGTGAAGTTTCCCTGTGTACTGTATCTCTGAATCTTTTTCACAACCATTGATATAAATTATTTCTTATGGGATGACTTAATTGTTTTCATTTTAAAAGGCTGATAATATAGCTCAGCAATAAATGCAAAGTTGGCTGCATAAAATATGCTAGCATTAACACAACTATGATTTACAGTCACTAATAATAATAATACCATTCAAATAATAATAAACATAAAATATAAAAAAATAAAAGAAAGAAACCAAAGGGGATTATGGGGAAGACATAGAGTAAACCATCCTGACATGTCTTGAATCTTGTGTACTCTCTATAATATGCCAATAATATTATAACTTTCTTCAGGAACAATAAAGTTTCATTTTTAGTTACCATCTATTTTCAATATTTTGCATGAAAGCAGCATCAAAGAACACACAAAACAAACCTCGGTGGCAGACGCATTCCAAACCACCACAACAGCTCTTTATCTGACTGAGGATTAAAGCCACAGAAACACAGTCTGAAATGGTTTCACATATATGCTCACACATTCCTGCAAGAAAACTCTGCTTGACCTCGCCTTTAAATCCCCCTTCCGTTGCTGGTTTTATTCATCCATGCTCAGTGTGTCTGGGAAATGGTTACAGTTAGCGTATGTAGTTTTTTTTTTCTTACTGTACATTCACACTAAACCTATACCCTCATTTGTCATCCAACTGTTTGGACGACAAATGAAAGTTACATCCAGACAAATAAGTTATCTACATGCAAAAGTAGAGGACAAACACAGGAGAAGAAGGATTTAACAGAACAACAGCTAAGCACAGATTATACCAACTCACCAAACAGCCATCTTTGCTGTTTCATTTGTGAGGGTTTTTTTCCCAGTGCTGTTTGTTTATGCAGTGCAGTGTTTGTCAGTGCAAATGAAAGATTCTGCTCCTGGTAATACTTGTGAATTAAAGAACAATGCTTTGCAGCTTTTTGCCAAACTTAACCAAAATGTTTGTAATGCCTAACCCTAACATACTCTTTATGGGACTCTAGTGTCAAAGTCCTGCGCTTTGTAAAGTCCCCATACCACTTTGACTTGATTTGTTTACATCACATTTGCTGGACAAGATATTTTCAGTACGCAAACATAATTTCTGAGAGGAACATTTGAGCTGGGAGACAGTTATCATTCTGATTTCCTCCTGGAACTGGGTCTCTCATCATTCTTGCTGAAAAATACTGAAACTACTTCACATTTTTATTATCATTACAGTTTATGCTGCTTGTCGCCGCATGTTGTCAATGTCATTGTCTATGCCTTCTCTTGATCACCTCATGGATGCTGTTTAGTGGGATTAACAGTGGTCCATCACCTAAAATGAATGGTTTGTCATCGGGCATGTCGATGATTACTGCTTGATTTCAGGCTGTTCTCTTTCCCTTTCGTGGAAGCCAGCAACATTTTAAATTGTAAACAGGATTCATTCGTGCTAAATTCCATTCACTGTTTTGAATTAGTATGACCTAATTTTCCATGTACACTGAATATTCAAACAAATAGGATGAATGTGCAAAGGACCGGCTTAGTTGCCTTTTCAAAGTGGAGCACACGGAGCAGGTATGCAGACTCCACCACAAAACAAAAATAAAAAGTAAATTTCAAAATAATGTCATGTACTACTGCAGGGCCCTGGAGCCAATTTTGTTTGTTGACTGCTGGTGAAAAACCACCACGGGGAAGAAAAAGCTTCACCCTCCATGACCAAATCAGTCTCCAACTGTGTATCTATGAAGTTAAGTGTGTGCTAACAATGTGTTTAGTGGCAGTCTGTCAGCAGCTGGTTAAGTGTGTGTCTGTAGGCTAAATAAATATCTGTCAGTCAAAAGAGAAACAGCAGCTTGGCGTTTTAATAACCTACTCCAGTTACTGTGATGGCACTCAGTTGTGGGGAACCTGCAGCCTTCAACAGGATGATAAATTGGTTCTCCAGAGAGACTGCTGTTGACATACTGCTGAGATGTTTTGCAGTGTTTCACTAAACATGCAGCAGTGTACATGAACCATTAAGAATTTAATTATTATTTGTTGAGCGGCGGGTAGATGCATTTATTGTAAACAGTTTGCAGAGAAGTTGTTCTACCCATTATCCCTGATCAAAACAGCACCTGTGAGTACCAACAAAGTTTCCACTCTGTCATTTCCTTGATGACTTTCCTTTTGACTAAAGATTTACCTCGTTCTTTAGCTTTGAGACTCAGGAAATGCGTGCAATGAAGCATTTCTGAAACACAGATCAAAATACCATTATTGTTTTTGGTGAGCGTGCAGACCCTTTTATGGCCATTCACCTAATTGTTTTTTGGACTCTAATCCTCTGGTGTGTGCATACTTCACTGAGTTGTTTATATGGTTTTTGAGTTCACTCCTCTATAAAACAAAAAAGTAAAAATGATGGGGTGATGTGCAGCAGTGCCTACCGAGAGTGGGCACGTAACACTGAGACTTGCAGCACATTTGTTCATAATGAATCATTTTAATCACAAAAAAAGGAATAGTTTCCTAGGAATCATGGTCATTTTGACCTTTGGAAGTGTCCAGTCAATCTGATTAACAAATATTCTACAGAGCTTTTCTCACAGCTGTTTTTCTTTTGCAACCCTCAACTTTAGTGGTCTGGTTCACCCTCCCTGCTCTTATCAGCAACCTCTCCAGATGTAGTAGCAGCTGTTTTCACTAAACAGCTTTGATAAACCTGTACATTAGCACCAAACACCATCTGTTTTGATATGTAAATAACCTGTCACTTCTCAGCTGAAATGCTAAAACCGCATTAATTCTATCAAGGTTTATGCACATGACGCACATGTCCGTACGGAGAGGGCAGACAGTGAAGGTTGCATTTTGTGGACCATCACAGGCCACTGGGGCCAGTATAGGTGCGGACCATCTATTTTTGTGACGTGCACAGCGCACCAAGAGTAATTTGTTGTTGCCTCAAAGAAGCCAGGTCAGTCAGAAGTGTCCTCCCTTTGCCGACATGAGTTTTCGGTTGGAGCTCCGGTTTCCCCCCACAGTCCAAAGACACGCATGTGACGTTAATTGGTCAATTTAAATTGGCTGTAGGTGTGCATGTCATGTCAATGATTTCAACTCGTTAGCTTTGTAATGGACTGGCGACCTATCCAGGGTGCACCCTGCCTCTGGCTGGAGGAACACTTCCTTAGACTTTTTGACAGAGTTTAATTGCTGCTGTGGGGCATTTAAGAAACACTGTGGAGATCATGATTACAACTCATCAGAGCATCATCCAGCTTTGTGTTAGCACAAACAAAAATGATTGAATGAAGCAGCAACATTCTTTTCACCTAAATCAAACTGTTGTGCGTCTGACCCGTTGTTTCAGTTAATTTGTGCAGGTTTCAACACTTCCACCTCACGACCCTTAAAGCTGTGTACACACTACAAGATTTTTTGACAGACTTTACCCACGATTCCCAGTTGGGCAAAGGCAGCACCAATTTACACTAGTTGGGGGGCAGTCAGCACGGGTAGCTGGCACAGAAATCTGTTGGTGTGCGATGAGGTAAAGACGCAAATCTGCAAGCGTGTAAGGGGAACAGACCCGACCTCATTCACAGTCAGTCCGACATGTAAACTGATTACCGACCCAACTGCAAACACGTGTTACTAACAGCCAATGATTTAGAGAGGGTGGGAGACAGGAAATAACCTCAGAAGACGATGGGAAGTAGCGGGAATATCAAAACAATGATAGCGAACAGTGAGAGTGGTGACAAAGCAAACTTGGACCACAGAAATGAGGGAGAGATTGTGTGATCCAACCTTGATCTGGCCCGACTACTAGGTGTACCATACAAGTTTGAGCTAGACAGCTCCCCTGTTCAATCTGTAGGCAGCATATTGTGTTTGCAAACTGTAGCGGTGGAAAAAAGATTCGGGATCCGACTCATTGAATCGGCCACCAAAGAAGACTCAAGAATCATGAATCTAGACGTCTATTGAATCGGCTCAGTTGAGTCCTACCACATTTGATTAATATATAATCAATAAACGGCACCATTCAAACATACGCACATTTTGCTTCTCTGCCGAGTGAGATTACAAAATGTACTACTCGACCTGACCACTAGCAGCGCCACCTGCACTCAGCCAGCAGGGATTCATGAGTAGCAAAGTGATGAGTCCGCTGCTGATTCGCCACTCATGAGTCCGATCCGCCACTCATGAATCCTGCGGATTCGCCACTCACGAATCCGCTGCGGATCCGCCACTCATGAGTCTCTGCTTAACCGAGAGCAGCCATTCACTCGGTCGGCAGAGAAACGAAACTTAACGTGAGTGAATTAATAGCCTCTGCATCCACTCCACATACATTTTAGACCATAAGAAAATAAAATATTATTTCGTAGTAGTGACCCTGTCCTCATTATTTTCTTTCGCAATAGGGCCATTTTGGGTCAAGTGACTCAAGTGACTCAAGTGACTCAAGTGACTCGCAAAACCCGGCTCATACAAGTGAGTGACTCAGACCGATCCGAATCCCTCAAAAGATCCGGGTTTTACACTACTTGCAAACTGTGCAGCAGTGGTATTTTCTAGCTTTTTCAAGACATTTGACATTATGACAGTTATAAGCAAATGCCAAATGTTTCTATCAGAGAAAAAAATTCTTTCTTTCTGTATTGACTCCCACTCCAAACACATCTGTAGAGTAAGAGGAGTAAATATACTTAAGTGGTTTATGGTGACGCATTTTGGTTTGCTTTGATTTTTCTCTGTGTGAAAACAAAAACCAAAGCTACATGTCACAGACTCATCAAAAGATATGGATCAAAGCAAACTAACTTTAGGTGTGATAACCCCTTACTTTCATCGTGATCTTACATTTAAGACAAAGAGGACTCCCACTACACTCTGAAACCCCATCTATTCACAGCATATCATCGGCCTTTCAAACAGTGGGTGCTTTTCCAGTTGCTTATGTTTTCACGTAAATGTACGGAAGTAGGACAACCACTGAATCTTCCTCTGAACATGTTCAGAACAGCTAAGTCCCAAAGCAGACGGGAACCTCCCGTCAGCAATGCAGACCGAGGCAACAAGCTTCAGAGACTAGTAAGATTTCTCCCTTAATGTCTCTCATGTTCTAATTTCACCACAGGCCACAGTTTACTCTGTCCAACCCTGTAAAAAGGCTGCGGCTGCAAAACATCTAAATAAAAAATTACGACCAGGCTTAATGTGGAGCCCTAACAATAACTCGAGGGATTCCATCGTTGCTAAATGTGTGGGGAGGGAAGCAAATTAAAACCTTGTATCTCAATAGAGCCATCTCCGTTGGAACTAAAGAAAAACAAATGCCTTTTTTTTATTTTTTTGACAGACTGCTTGCTTGTTTTTGACATTTCAGCAGTCTATTCCAAAGTCTGTGTTTGACGTCTAGCTACAATAAGAGTATCTGCCATAAAAACAAAGACTGCCAGAATTACAGTTCAAAGTCTTCACAAGAGAACTTTTGAAAACGGCCTGCTGTGTGTTTGACAAAAGCAGATCCTGGACTGCCAAAATACATCAGTTCTCAGGATTTGTTCTTGTTTCCGAAAACTAAAAAATCTGTTTAGCTTTGATTGAATTTCAAGCTATTTTGATGCCTTGGTCCCAGAAAAGATAATGTATCATATAAACAGAACAATTAAAATTATCTTCGGCATTTCAAATGTTGTTGTTTATTTATAGCACAAACAATTGAAAAGTTCAGTTCATATTTTTCTGTGCAACGAGCAGCTACAGTATTTAGTGTCTCACTCAAAGGCGCTTCAGAGATGGTTCCATTAGCTACTGCAAAGATCAAACCTGTGACCTTTCATTTATGGGTTACTTAGGCCACCCTGACCGCTGTATAGAAAAAAAAGAAAACACTGTTTCAGAGACATGAGGTTGGTGTTCAGTGGCAGTGTGCATGCAATACCTAAGGACTGTGGGCAAACTGCCCTTTTAAAGGTTGTACTTCATTAGGAGATTCTCTCAAGATCAACTGGGATTCTGACTAGTCTATATTCAAGTGATCTACTGGAAAAAACAAGTTCACAGAAGTCAGGGTTCTTCCACTGATGGTACTCTGACAAGAACTGTTATTTGAGTGTGCAAAACTAAAAACAAAAAAATCTTTAGTACGTAAAACTGCGTCTTTGATCCGGTAATGATGGCTGCTGTGAGTCAGTCAGTAAATCAGGTTTATTATCTCAGAAAATTACTCTAAACAGAAACATTAAAATTGTTCTGAATAAAGGGCATGAAGAGACTGAATAAACAAGGGAGGATAACATGCAACAAGGTTTGTGAGTCAAAGTAAAAGCAGCAATATTGTGACCATCTGGTGCACAGTGTTGGTCTAATACTCTGAAACATAAATGTGGATTTAAATAGAAGGCATTTTATGTATTCATTTTTTTTTTTTTTTTTACGTTTTATTTATCTCGTCTTTGGGGATACAAATACTAAAAAGAGCTAATTTGTGTAAATTGTGTAGAATGTCTCTTTTCAAATGATGCTATTAATTAGCAACAACATATATTTTGAAAGACACATACAGTATCTACTACTGCTACTGAATTATGTTCATTTGTTATCATTATGAAACCATGATTACTAGGTTAACCAAGATAATCGTTAAATTGGATTTTTTTTTCTTCTGCGTTTATTCAGGATTTACATGAAATTAGCCTTTGGGCAAAATGTAACATTTTTTCAGAAATGTAATTAATATTCTTTTTTAATTCATTCATTTTCTGTAACCGCTTGTCCTCTGGAGGGTCACGGGGGGACGCTGGAGACTATCCCAGTTCTCATTGGGTGAGAGGCCGGGTACACCCTGGACAGGTCTAATATGCTTAAATAAATAAACCAATAAAATGAACTCAGCGTTGAATTTCATTTGCAATATTACAAATATAATTATCTCCTCATATCATCTATTGTTTTGCAAAACGTCCCTTTTGCATCCACACCTCTCAATTAAAGGACCTATGTGTAGGATATAGTGACATCTAGTGGAAAGACTGCGGCTTTCCTGAATTCAGCCCATGTGCATATATTGCCTTAACATAACCACACAGTGGACTCGGTGCAAACCCCAGACTCCATGTATAAAAAAACATTCTCCACCCTACAAACCCATGTGCGGTTCCCGCAATTATGTTTCCTATGAAGGTGTAATTGGTAAAACAAACACTGTAATCTTTAGGAGATGCTCGAATTTACTTTCTGCACAATGCTTTTAATGCAGACATTGTTCTTAGACTCAGACTTGTGTATATATACTAAACCAGTAATCAGTACAATCTGTAAGCTGTGTGTTTGTTTGCACATTTGTACCCTTGAGAAGAGGATCAAATGATTCATGCAGCTTACTTTAACTTAATAGTAACTGACATCCCTCCTTCCAGCTGGACCTCTTCTTCTCAGACTTCCAAACTACCTGACTGATTCCACAAATTGGCAGGACAAATCAAATGTAAAACCTTGGCAGGTTATGATCAATTTTTAGACTCCCAGCTCTGCTGTTCTGCAGCTGTTTTTCTTTCTTTCAGGGTGGTCAAATTAAGTTTACTGACTGCCCACATTTAATAGGATTGCCACAGAAAACAAAGCTGGCCGGTGCAGGCACATAAAACAAACAAGGATAATAAAAAGAAGAGACTGAACAACAATAAATGGAGTCGGGAGGAGGGGGCTAAAGATCAGGCTAGAAATATGGAAGCACTTAGGCCTGAGAGTGCACCCTTTAAAGGGTTAAAGATGGCTATGGGATAAGTGGAGCTCGTTTATCGCAAATTTGACAGTGGTAGTTAAATGTTGAGTTTTCCCTCCAATCTGCCAGTCTGGGGAGGCAGGCGAGGCTCTCCGCTTTCCACACCCCTGATCTCTCCTGTGCTCTTCTTTTTTTGTTTACGGTCGCCTGTCTCCTCATCTCAGCCCTATATCATTCGAAACGGGACAAAGAAAAAGAGGGTTCGCCTCAGCAATTATTGTTTCTGTTGCTGCTTTGGACCTGCAAGATTATCCACTTCTCCTCCATCCGCCTCTTAGTCTTTTAAAATCCAGAGTCTCTTCTATTTCCCTTTCTCATCTCTCTCTGTGCCTCACTGTGGAGATAAATATTCAACCTGCCACCCCAGAAGTCCTTGCAGATGTCCGCAGCCTGGCGCTGAAGCGGGCGCTTGCCAGCAGCCCAGATGCATTTGCGACTCTTTGCCATTGTGATGTCCTTACTATGTGAGGTGATCAGGTTGGGCTCCGGTGTCATGCAGAAGCAAACTGGTGAGTACATTCCACTGTTGCAATGAGTGCAAAACTGGAACGCAAACTGGCGCTGACCAGATTCTGAATATTATAAGATGTAAACATGCAGAATTGTCATAATTAAATGGACAAGACATTATTAACTTTTAAAAAGCCTTTCAGAATATACAGAACTTATTGTTTCCACTTACCACATGGCTTCATAAGAGAGCAGGTGGAGAAAAAAAAGAGCTGTTTCAGAATAAAAAGGTTTCTTAGTACAAGATGTACTGTGAGCCAAACTATTAGGCGAATTATAAATAAAACAAATCAAAATAATTATGACATAACTGATATAGTCAACACTGAAAAGACAGACGTTCAGTGTTATGTTTCCAGAGGAAAAACAGACGTTCGTTCATCCAGCAGCTGAGAATTAGGGAAATTTTACATTATCGGTCCAGAAAATAAACATTTCACTGTGCAGAACATTGTTGAGTAAGGATCATCAGTAAATCTTACTTATTTCCTCCAATATTTTCTTGGTTGTGTCTCAGAGTTCTCAGAGGCATGTCATGTCACTCCTTGTTAAGCTCTCTACCAGCAGATGCTCCACAGCGTTTGGGAATTCTGTTCAGATCCAGATTTGTGGCTAATGAGTCTTCATAAAATCCCTCCTGAAAAAAGTCCCGACCCCAGCAACACAGGTATGCCGTGACCCTCACGCTCGCGGTGAGTCTGGCATTTCCTCAGGAATTTAGCTCTAATAGAAGGGGATCCGGTCTCAATTACGCCATCGTTTCGGCTTCCGACGTTTCCCCCCTCTGCCCCCATCAGCCGACCAGAGGTGAGACATCAAGTAACGAGTATAGAGGCTGCGTGCAGCCATCAGGTGCCACTGACTCTCATTCAGGATAACAGCTTGTGACAGGAAGATTGTGTTCTTTAAATTGCAGATCTAAATGAAAAAGTCAAAAGACGAGTAACAAAGAAAAACACAATTTAAATCTTTTTTGGAGGGTCACAAAGTCAAAATATCAATGTAGCATATGGAGGTAGCTCACAAAAAATAGACATGCTGCATAAAACTGAAATATTTCTCAACTTAAACAATGAATTCATAATCTAATGTTAATTAACCAGTGTAAAGGCTCATAAATGTATCGAGCAAAACTTGTATATTTATTTAAAAGGCAATGGAGTCAACAGAGTCAGGAAATTAAGGTAATTTAAAAAAGAAAACTGAGCGTGTCAAAATTGTATCTTAAACAAATTATGCGTGCTGCACTGAGCAAAGATGAATTAATTTGTCTTTGCCTAATATTGTACAAAATGTCTGTTAAGTCCTGGATTGAGACATTTGATGCAAATAGATCAGAACAGCTTGAGGTTAGATAGGTTTATAGGCCAGAGGGGTCAAATGCTAGCAGTGGGAACAGCCAGTTGACCCGCTGTCAGAACTCATCTGTTCACACAGCAGCGTTGTCGTTCCAGTCTCCCCTTCCCCCTGTCCACCTATTTTCCTCTCCTTCATTTACACCTCATGTCGTCTCCTCCTGCCTCCCCCCACAACGGTCCACGCTTTCGGCCTCCATCGCATCTGGACTTGGTTGCTTTAGCTGTTAAAACATGCGTGTAAACCCGCACACAACAGCGAAATGGTTTCAGCGGGAATGCCGACGCACAGAGGTCAGGAGGCTGGACCTATTACCATGTCCATTAGAGCTCTTTGTGTTTCTTTCTGGTTACTGTAGGTAATTGTCAGCACTTGCGAGAATTTGAAGAGAGAGACAAAAAAATATAAATAAATCTAAATTGGATCAAAATGAAATTAAAAAAATGAGATGCTTCCTTGCTGTTTTGCCACGTATTCATCTAACACAGTGATCTGATTCCAGAGTAAAGTTTAAAACCTCATGCCTCATCTTCATTTATTGACATTATCATTAACTAAATGACGAAAAGTCTTTAGTTTGTCACTGAATTAAGTCCTGTGCAAGTTTTTTAATCCACTCATTTTTCCTCTGAAATGAAAAACCTATTTTTTCTGTGAATAGGCTGAGCTTGACAGGCTATTTGAGTTTTACAGAATCCGGGACATATCTCTAAGGGGTGTGTTTCTAAACAGAAACACTGCATGGAGAGGGCAGGATCCGTTCAGTACAGTGCATTTATTTGAGTTTATAAGTATGCATGGCTATATCTCCAGACTAAGTGGATGGTTCATCTTGCGTGCAGATGTAAAGAGTTACAGAGAGTGACTGTAATCAGGTACAGGTGTTGTTGCTGCTGGGAGAAGCAGGCAGTTTTTGAACGCGCTAATGGGTGTGTCTGACGTTGGTACATTTAGGACTTTGCCACAGTAACACTGGACGAGCCGTTAAATAATATGACATTTGTTCTAATAAAAGGGACATTTATTTTAATCCCTTGGTTTCACTTAAACTGAACATGTTTCATCACAGCCCCAGTACACATTTTTAGGGATCCTTGCCTTATTTGCCTTTATTTGAACATTCTTTCAAAGTGTAACAGTAAATCCACGCCAGCTTCCTTCTGTATTTGCTTGCTCTTCCCAAGCTTTACTTTTGTCCAACTACATTTTTGGCCACAGCAAAGTTTTAGCTGGAAGGAAAAATGAAAATGCAACAAAAAAAAACTTTATCTAAAATATTATTTTAATAATATTGATTTAAAGCAATACATCTGTATTACACATAACACTCTCACCATGTGTAGTTTAATGTACATTCGTTTTGCTCACAATTCCACTGACTCATTTCTTGCTGATCAAAGCACACATGACAGCAATGAGCTCTTTATTTAAAAGACTCAATGTGAAAATTATCTGTCAACAGAAAACAATTGCATCTGCGCATTTGCAAGAAGATCCTGACTGATGAAGCTTCTGAGACAACTTACAGTGGACAGACAAAATATAATGGCTCAGATGAGGAAAAAATAAACAGCGATCCAACACGCAAAGGGCAAAGAGAGGTGTCTGTATACTCTGGTGATACTGCCCATTTAGTTTATTCATCATGATCCATTTATTGGCATTTTGATTGCATTAATCAGGTCACTGTATGGTTACTGACACAGATAAAGAGGGATATAGGAGAATGATATACAACCAGGGTCTCTATCCAGAAATGAACCAGGGCTGGTGCAGTTTTATGATTTCAGTCTTCACAACTACAGACAGACACTCTGAATATCTACGGTCATTTAATAACTCAACTCAAAATTTCCATTGAGGTTCTTCAATTTTCTCAGTTTAAAACTGAATTAAAACTGGACACACGTATGTTAACAACAAGGAAACATTTCACTTAGAAACATATTGACGAAAGTAGCTTATTTAGAATAGAATACAATAGAAGAGAATAGAATGCCTTTATTGTCACTATACACATGCACAATGAGATTAAAAGCCAACTCCAATAACAGTGCAAAGACAGTGTAAAAAATAAACAATACAATATAAACATATAATAATATACAGTGAAGATAAATATAAGTGAACATAAAGTAATAGTACAAAAAAAGGGAGGTAAGGTGCACAGTGTTAAATATATGTTATTGCACATTATGGTAAGAAATATTGCACATTATATTGTTGCACATTATGGTAGGATTCCACATTGTCGTAAGAGGTATTGCACAGTGTTTTTCAGAAATGACTGAGGAGAGTCTGGGGGTTGGGGTGGTTGGACTGTGAAATCAGTGCATGTGAGAGTTTAGGGTGGTTATTGCTCTAGGGAAGAAGCTGTTTTTAAATCTGTTTGTTTTGGACCTGATACACCTGTAGCGCCTCCCTGAGGGCAACAGGTCAAACAGGCTCATCATCGACATTTGGCAACCAAAAGAGGAACATATAACCGAAGCCACCAAATGAAGCAGTAGAATAATGTGTTAAATAGCAGCTTGTCTTTAACCCAACGACTGTCAGTTGTCAAGTCGTGCACACATGTCGTTAGGGACTGCACAGCTTGTGTTATTTTAACACGTCACCCCTCCTGGCACGTTCCTTCCTGTTAATGTACACATTATGGTGCATAGTGGAAATTTTGGCTCCATCTACAGAAGCTGTATGTCCCCCACCCCAAAGAAAATTCCACCCTAAAACAGAATTCTTAATATTTCTACCAGTGAGACAAACTTTACTTTTACATCAGTATCGTATATCAGCTTTACCTTTGAAAAATCATAGTAAGGGTAAAGCACAATGAAGTACTAAATTCACTTTCAGTCTGTTCTTGTGAAGAATTTAGATGATATAATCTTTTTTCAAATATAGAAACTAACAAACAGAAACACATACAATTTACATGCTCCATAAACATATTTGAATCTAAAAGATTCTTTGTAGGAATGTCCATGACATTAGCATTTTTTAACACTTTCGCCCTCCCTTTCAATGAAACTTCTGATATTAAGATTTCCTTTCACAAGAGTTAAAATCACAGCTGAAATATTTTTGTTAGTTTGGGGGGGTGGGGAGGGGGTGGGGGGTGGGGGGGTAAAAAGCATTTAATTAAAAAGAATCTTAACAAATCTTAACATCATCTGCTCAACAATCAAATGAAAAAAATTATTATCTCTACTACTTGATTTATTTTTTTGTGTCTATATTTCTTCGCTTTTCCTATATTCACCACCTTTTGCGATTTCAGATTTAGGGTGGAAATCCTTTTTAAATGTTGGCATGTTTCTCTAAAACCCCGACAGAGCTTGTTACACCTGGTGCTTGTTAAAAACCCAAGGCAATCCCATGCAAGGTCACAGGTCACCGTTTTACGCTACCTAAACCTGCCGCTCCTCTAAAAGTCCCTTAAGCCTGCAGATCGATAGCATATGTGTAGAGAACTGTTTTTCAGACAATGGGTCGAGACCTCAGTGAGTCCCAAAGCTCAGTGAAATGAGTGTCTAAGTTATGTTGTGGAAATCTGCTCTGTTCTCCTCTGCACTGAAGTCCTCTTTAGTCGTCATATGTTCATCTCTTTGCTTTGTGTGTGAATGAATAGGTCATAACTGGTTGACAAGGCCTGTCCAAGTTCTGAGGCTCCTTCAGATGTGGGGCAGCTTGTTTTTGTCAGAATTCAGAAGACAAAAGTAGTTTATCAATTGTTATCAATTGTCATCATGTGTCGTCTTTCTGTTGACACTGCACTCTTGTCAGTTTAACTAAAAGCAGGTTGTTACAATTGTCAGAAAATCAGTGACCCTGTTTCTGGCATCGGAAATTAATTTAAAAAGTAGTGACAGTTCTGATTGTAATGACCCAGTAAGCCAAAACTGCTGCATAAGAACACACATTCAAAATATCTGACATTTCACACATAAATAATGATGAATAATCGATTTGTTGAATTCATGATCAACTTTGTGACGTTATACTGCATCTACAGCAGGTTTACGTTATACCTGCAGAAGTTCAGGTGATTTCTACAGAACAAAGGCGCAGGCAAAGATGTGGTCTTTATTTTCTGTGCTTTTCATTTAAATAAATGTCACAATCTAGGACAAATGAGTGGCAAACACAGTGGTAACTGACCCTTTGGCACACTGCTGATGGTACTGCACTATTTATATATTTTCAGTATTACACTGTGGTGACATTCCCGGAGGAAATACTGTATTAAGTTACTGCTAATATCTGTATTTATAAACATATCTGGATAAGTAAAAGGATGTATCATCACCATATAATAGCAGACGGGTTTAGAGATTTCTCGTCATGCACACCGATCATTTCTTATGGCTGCAGCTTCACATTTAAAGCATTTACAACACAAGTGGACTTATATCATAAGTTAAACAACATCAAATCATAGGTGTTCATAGAATTATAGAAAGTAACTGCCCTGTTAGGTTGCAGTGCAAAACTGGGTTCAGCCTGGAACTGAGTCTGTGTTGTACTTCTTGTGGCAACATTCATCATTTTACCTTTTGAAGTGAATTTAGCGAATGCCAGTGGAACATGTTGGGGATTTAGTTAGAGCTTTCCAAAGAAAAATTCTACAGGACTCCAACTGTTGACGGACAAATCGGCTGTGGAGAATTTTTATCTTAAACCCACTTGACACTGAACAGTCTAATACCTTCCTTCAGTTGATAAACATGCAAAGTTATTTTCAGTCAACCCTTTTTAGAGTTTAATACAAATATGATCTAAGTAACCTAAACTGGTACTATCTGATTAAGCTCATCCCCATTAAGACACATAAATTCAAATCATCATGTAGGATCTAACGATGTGAGTCCAAGAACAACCTGTTAATTATGTTCTTATACTTGTGCCATGTTTCTAGGCAACTTTACAACATAAAGTAATAGACATGAGTTGTATTCTGAACTGTTGCGGTTTCTGCTGCTTGAGAAAGTAATATGTCTGTGATGGATTTCTCCCTTTGAGAGCAGTTGTCTGATAAAATGGCAATTCCAGAACAAGGCCTGTTGGACGTTTATGTCAGATCCACAGAACATACTTCTTTTTCATCTGATGAATTACTTTTAGCCCCACAGCCTGTAAGAGAATAAAATAAGTCCGTGTCAATGGGCTGCTATACTGAAGTTGTTACGGTCAAGTGGTTGGTAAAAGAGCCCTTCAGCACTGGTTACCGTACAAGTATTTTATAAAACATATGTGAAGTAAATTCTTATAAGCATGCTGCATGAAGGTTTTTGTTGTCTGCAAGGTCTAAAAAGGACAGTTGAGAGTCCTGATTTCAAATTACAGAAGCAATGTTTGTGTCTCATGTCCTTATATTTATCTCGTGTATGTGTTTGGTGAAATTAATTAACAGTGTGTATATCAGGGAGGGACTTATGAGGGACTTCAAGAGACTTTTGAGTGTAGAATAATAGAAAAAACTCTTTCACTTTACAGCAGCTGTACCGATACACGCATGCACACACGCGCACACCCGGTGCCTACAAGTACCTACAAACACACTTAACATGGACAGCGTGTTTTGCATGGATCGGACTGGGACTGGGATCTACCTCATTGGATTCAGTCCATCTTTTCAGTATTCTATTTCTCCATAACCCTCCTTATCCACATCAGATTGGTAGCATTCCTACTTTTGTCTGTCTGGTCTCGTCTGTATCTAGGAGTAGTGATCACTTAGACTTAACCCTGAAGTCAAACTGTAACTATCTAATTCTTAGATTTTTGAGGATATTTTATTTCCCATAATGACTGTTGTTACTTAATGAACAGTATACAGTATACTGTTGTTATACATTTATTTTTGTTATTTTCTGTTTATGTATTTGTGTAACCTATAGAAAACTGTAGCCCACTCCGCAGTGGGGCAGCATGGTGGCACAGTGGTTAGCGCTGGCGCCTCACAGCAAGAAGGTCCTCGGTTACCTTTACCTTACCTACAGTGGCTAGAGAACTGCACCCACTAAAATACCACTGCCAAGACATGAGAATAATATCAGAGAGCCACATTAATGGATAAACGGAGGTGAACGCAATGTCTCAAGAAGGCCTCGAGAGACCATTCACTTTGACTCAAAGATTAGCTCATTTGAATTTAATGATCAAAGGTCAGTGTGGCCTCATAAAATACATATTTGGTCCTAACATATCATACTCCATTACTTTATTGAGATATACATTTGTGGGAAAGCTTGTCATAAATAAAGTGATGATATTTTATGTTAAAAAAAAAAGTAAATTTCAGTCTTCACATCACTCCTTGAACATGCTTCACTTTCACTCCCATCTGATATTTTCCGATCTGAATCGACCTTAGAAAAACAGAATAAGAGCAAATATAGAATACAGTCGGGCGGCACAGTGGCGAGGTGGTTAGCACTGATGCCTTTCTGTGTGGAGTTTGCATGTTCTCCCTGTGTCTGCGTGGATTCTCTCCGGGTACTCCAGCTTCCTCCCACCATCCAAAGACATGCTCATTAGGTTAACTGGTGATTCTGAATTGGCTGTAGGTGTGCATGTGAGTGTGAATGGTTGTCTGTCTCTCTGTGTTAGCCCTGCGATAGACTGGCGACCTGTCCAGGGTGTACCCCCGCCCATCGCCCGATGACAGCTGGGATAGGCTCCAGCAGACCCCCGCGACCCTTAACAGGAATAAGCGGGTATAGAAGATGAATGAATGAATGAATAGAATGCAGTCCAGTTGGTCAAACCACATGTTCTCCTGGCGCACATTGCTTGCTTTTGTTGCATGAACGCCACATTATACTCAAGCCAACAAAACAACTGGGAAATCTGATCTAATATCTGACTTCTTCCTCTGAATGTGACATGGATTCTCAACCCCAATTTCTATATTTCATTTGTTATGAAGCACAACTCTACCAAAACAATATTGGCAACAATAAAATGCGTTCAAATACAGCAGTACTGCATGCGGTTGCAGCCTTGATTTTACTCTTTAGATTTTTCTTGAAACTTAACTTACAGTCTGCTCTAGCTTTCAAAGTAAAAAATGGGCTCCTGTGGCTACAAGTGAATGCCTTCCTGCCCGCGGCATATACAGATCTGTATTTCAAGGAGCTCAGTGGTGGATTTTTCATGGAGTCCATAAATTTTCGTGGCATCTTGAGGATTTGCAGTGTCTCCTTTCCTTCCTCATCCTCACTCTCCCCTGCTCATACTCATTTTCCCTTTATTTCACAACCGCCTCTGCTTTTGTTTTAATATCGCTGTACTCAACTCAGTTGAGACCTAATCTACTCGGTCTCCTGCAGCTCACAGAGAGACATCCGAGGACTGTCGGACCTGTCTGGAGTGTTCCCGGGACAATGGCTGTGTGCGTTGCCCGGAGCGACTCTTCTTGTTCCTGCAGAGAGAGGGGATGTCTCACCATGGAACTTGTCTCCACGCCTGCCCTGCTGGGCATTACGGACAAAGAGGGAAAGACATGAGTCGCTGCATGAGTAAGTTTTTACAAAAATGGTTATTTCACCTGCAGAGACCTCTCAGTCTGATTTAATAACAAGAGACTCAGTTGATATGTAGTCTCACTCACATTAACACATAAGACTCAACTATCTTGAGGCCTAAACGAGTGCAATAATAATAGTACACATTGACACAGAGTCTACATTTACACATTGGCCCCATAAAAGAAAAACAGTCCTGCCTCACAGTGTTTATCGTAATGTTCATTAAAATGTTTTATTTGATTCAGTAGATGCCAGTAAGCCCTCAGAAAGGGGTCTGTTTCTGTTTGAAAAAATTTATTTTTTTCCACACTACAACTGCAAACCTACTTAGCACTTCTGGAAACTCTCTACCTGAAAGCAGCATGTAATTTAAACCGTTTCTGATCTGACCTGACCTCTGGAAAACAGAGTAAGAGAAAATATATAGTCCATTCTGATAGCCAAACCCCTAACCTTCTGCATGAATATTCATTAATCCAGATTTTAAAATGCTGCTACAAGGATTACTTCATCTGTACGCACATTCCACCAAAATACTGTTTTTCAGTTACTTTCAAAGACTTGACATCCAGTTTCAGGCGGTAAAGATACCACTTATGGTTTTCTGCAACTTTCTCTAATTGGACAGTTTAAACTGCTCCATTTCTCTCTTTCCTTCACTGATGTTCACCTACATTTCACCCTAACCACTAAAGTTAAAATTAGTTATAAAAAAAAGAGACAGACTGCAGTTTCCTCCAGGATTCACAAGCACATTTCCATTTACAAGAAGAAAGAAAAGCAGTTCACTGGATGATGTCCGATGGTCTCTCTCATCTCAGAGTGCCGCTCCGTGGACTGTGAGCATTGTTTCAGCCGGGACTTCTGCACCAAATGTAAGCCTGGCTTCCAGCTGTACAAAGGCAAGTGTCTGACCAGCTGCCCAGAGGGAACGTTTGCCCACCAGTCAGACTGCGTTGGTAAGCCACACTCAATATTTGGTGTAAAACCTTTATTTAGATCTATACCTTCTACATATCTTCCAGCACTTATCACCAGTCATGTCTGTTGTTCAGCCAATAACTGGAATAACAAGGTGGAAACATGGTAAAACAGTGAGTTGTTCAAACAAGGTGTAGAAGGATGAAAAATGTGTCTTCGTCTTGGTCATCTTCTTCTATTGAATTAATTAAGTGTTTTAAATTGAAATAGGGCAAAGAATATGTCATTTCTGGCAGATTTGATGCTCCACGCGCAAACACATCCACTGTACACATGAATCTCTTATCTAAAAGATTTCATTTGGGTTCAAGAGATGTTGTCTGTGTAAACTGACCCATGTGGAAGGCAAAGGCATGTATGTACATATGTATGTGCACACATACACATGTAAATGTATGTACATTTGAAATGTACATACAACTTGGATTGTGTGCCAAGTTTTAAACCCCTTTAATGTTATTCTTCTGACCCCAGCCTGCCACAAAATGTAGGTCTGTTCTGCAATGGACACATCAGTGAAACTAATCGGAGAGGGTTAATCAACAGCAGACCAGTTTGTGGAATCCCCTCGCCTTTTATCTGCCTCTCTTGCTCTATGGACACATCTCTGCAGTATTTCATGTGTGAATGTTTGTGCGTTTCATAGGTTGTTGTGGTTTGTGGGCTTTTTTTTTCTTCTTTCATCAGCCTGATTTTAGTCAAATAATGTGACTGAACTGCGCCTGCAGCTTTATTTTTCAGGGAGTGAGCATGAAACAAGGAAACAACACAAACATGGACTGAATCACGTTTCTCCAGAAAGGTTTTGATCAAATTAAACACAGCCTAACAGCGCATTCTCCCTACAAATCCTTTAAGGCGTATTTAAAATACTCTTATCTTCACCTGCTTCTGTGAACACTCAACGGCCTCATTTTTTTCTCTTCATCCGTTTCTCAGCTAAATACTTTTTGATGGGGCCAAACTCTCAGATGCAGCACATGATCCACATTAAATGTCTTCAGAGAAGTTTTTGTATTTATCTTCATATCTTGCAGCGTATCATCCCTCCCTTCTAAGTAAGTGAGATATATAGTTGAACTGACTCATGATTTGATGCTCTTCGGTACTCTTCGGTACAGGTGCCGTCCACCTGCAACATCTGCAGCTACTGTTGTTTCTTGGCATGGAGATCACATCTGGTCTTCATGGCCGGTGTTAAGATTTCACGTCTGACTGTTGGTACACACCTTGAGCAACTCTAGAAAACACTCACAGGAAATCTCTTCATTTTAAATATAACAATGATAATGATAGTTACGGAGAAATGTTGACCCGTCTGAGCAAAGTTTGCTGATTTTCCATTGTGGACCTTGTGGAAAAACTGGCAGTGACTGATTCTGTGGGTGACGTCACTCATCAGCAACCAGTTGCTACAAGTGTAATGTCCCATGCATTAATGCTTCATCTGGCATTCATCTACCTTAAATCATAGCAATGCTGTTGCCAGGGGACTGAAGAAAGCATTAGTCTTCATATGTCATTACCACTCCATGGGTAATGGCGGTAATTTATTGTTTTATCTTCATTATCTCAGTCGGTCTAATCTACGAGCACATTCAGGAGGTCACATTCTTGCAGCACTCTCAAACGAAGAAAGGAAAAACAATGCGTTTATTTGTTGTTAAAAATACGGACTTCTTCTGACCTCATGGAGTTTTTTTTTATTTTCAAGAGCACCTTGATTCACATGTGGAACTGATAAAGCACTTGGCTTCTACAATTCTGTGTTTGTCCAATATTACCCTTTTCAGTTTTGCGGTTTTGTAAAAATGCTTTTTTTATTCATAAGTTTGAATATATTTTATTTTGCGTTTGATGTTTAGATGTCTTCAATCAGCTCCTCTCTTCTCTTCGATTCTCTTCCCTCTTAGAGAACTGTCTCCCGGCTCCACTGGGAGAATGGAGCGAGTGGAGCGCCTGTCTCCGAGACGGTGTCGCCTGCGGTTTCCGGTGGGGCAAGCAGACAAGGACCCGCGGGGCTGGCCAGCTGGGGGGCACGACGGAAGACAAAGCAGCATCACTCTGCCTGCCCCATAGCGAGACGCAGAGGTGCAGGATGAAGAAAAAGTGTCCCAAAGGTGAGAAAGGAAGAAGGGAGGGGAATTACAGCTGCACCCAGTAGGTGAAACAAGAAGCTGAAGGATTTCGCTGTTATTCATGGATGATTTTAAAACCAACAACAGCAGATATCACCTGCATCTAATAAACACAGTATGACAGGGCAGATCATTTACTTGAGTTTAATTATTATGTTGGGCGGCCAACATCTGTGGATTCCATGTGTTGTTTGGCCTGGTGTTGTGTTCTGTGCTGACACACTTGTGAACTTTATAATGCCAAGACGGGGAGATTGGACCCTATAAACGATTCCAGCATGTGCTACTCCTAATTAACACTTGTAGGGTGACGTTAATAGTTTTCTCCTTTCTGGAAAGTAAATGCAGTGATATAGAAGGTGAGGAAAGGATCTTTACTTCATTTTGCCTTTAAAGTCTCTAAAGTTCCGGACATAACAACATAATAATTGTCCATGATGTGTTTCCAGTGGAAACAAAGCCGCATTCACCAAAACAAAACATAGCAATAATCTGTTCACACCAGAGACAAAATAGCAATAGTGATACACAGTGATAAACTGATGCCTGATATTTGCCAGCGTTACATATCAAAACTGAGCTGACTTCAACTTCTCACCACATCAGTGATGCAGTGATATGTCAACCAATCACATGCGTTTGTTTCACCAGTTAACTTATAAACGGATAATGTCATTCAACAACATCAGTCAGCTCTTGAACAGCACACTTAGGCCACGTCCACACGTACGAAAACGATCTTTTCCCTCTCCGTTTTTCGATGGCATCGTTTCAAGAAATATCCGCGTCCACACAGATCCGTTTCAGCACGACCGAAAACGCTACTTCATATTCCAGGCCTATAGGTGGCGCTGTTTCAGTTTCAGAAATTCACCAAAAATGGAGAGGAAGAGGCGGAGCATGCGCACAAATCTTGAGCGCTGTTTACAAATCGCCTTTTTTGCTCATTGTGGTGGCACAGGAGCATGATATTTTGCCCTAGTAACCCTAATAGGCTCAATATCTTCTCCAGCAGGAAAACTAGCATGTAGTCCGCCATTGTTGTTGATGTTGTTATGAGACGTCTCGCGGGAGGTGGAAGGCTGCTCGGGGGTGTGGCGATGACGTCATCGTTTTCTCCGTTTCTGTCTGTCTACACAGAAACGCAAGAGGTGCGTTTGCGAATTTCTCCACCCTGGGACCCGTTTTCAGAAAAGTGCGTTTTAGGGCTATGCGTTTACAGGATTCGTGTGGACGATCGGCCAAAACGATGCAAAACTTCTGCGTTTCTGCGTTTTTGCGTTTCTCTGTGGACAGGCCCTTAAACAGCAACTTGCCAACGATATAGGTGGACACACGTTTGCCGGTTGTACAGATAACACAGCATTAGCATCTCAAAGGTTCCGTCTTTCATTAGTGCTGTGTTGTGAACGTCACAGTCAAAGTGCAGCACACTGAAGAACAAGCAGAACAAGTCTTTTCACAATAACGCCCTCTTCTCATAGCCAGTGTTACAGAACAGAAACAGAGTTGTTATCTAAAATGTGGCTACTATCTGCACTAACATAAACTGTCTTCTTGCTTTTCATTATCTGACGTAAATCACTGTTGAAATTGTTTATTATTATTATTATTATTGAAGAGTTTCTCTATTGGAAACTGTAAACAAACAGTGGACTCTTTTGCCAACATCACTAGTGCTTCCATCCACCCTGACATCCTCCCTTTGCTGCTCCATTATTTGTCAGTGGATCCTTTGCTCCACAGCACAGCTAATGTACACAGAAGCAGTGACGTCATACATCAGCTTCTGTGAGGACTGCTGTATTCCAACACGCACCAGGGTGAGTTATAACAATGACAAACCCTGGTTCACAGCCAAACTCAGGCACCTCAGGTTGGAGAAGGAGAAGGCATTCAGGAGTGGAGACAGAGAGAAATTCAAAGAGTCAAAGTACAAGTTTAGCAAAGCGGTGAGGGAAGCTAAACGACAGTACTCAGAAAAGCTGCAGAGACAGTTTGCAGCCAGCGACTCGAGCTCTGTCTGGAGGGGCTTCAAGAACATCACCAACTACAAGCCCAACCCCCCCCCCCCCTGTGAACGACTCACGCCTGGCCAACAACCTGAATGAATACTTCTGCCGCTTTGAAAGACAATGGGACAGTACCACGACCACCACCCCCCACGGTGACACCTCTCCCACCAGCACTGGTATCTGTGAAACCTCACAGGCCCTCACACCAGTGCCCCCCTCCTCCCCGACAACAACAATGGCCAAGGCTCCTTCACAGCCGGTGGTCTCAGAGCCTCCCTCCTCCATCTCACCTCTCACCATGCTGGAGAAGGACGTGAAGAGGCTGTTTACGAGGCAGAACCCCCGCAAGGCTGCTGGACCAGACGCTGTGTCTCCATCCACCTTGAAGCACTGTGCTGATCAACTGTCTTCAGTGTTCACGGATATCTTCAACATCTCACTGAAGTCATGTCATGTGCCAGCTTGCTTCAAGGCCTCCACCATCATCCCAGTCCCCAAAAAGCCAAGGACTACTGGTCTCCATGACTACCGCCCTGTTGCCCTGACATCGGTTGTGATGAAGTCTTTTGAGCGCCTTGTGCTTTCTCACCTCAAGGATTTAACAGACCCATTCCTGGACCCCCTGCAGTTCGCCTACAGATCAAACAGATCTGTGGATGACGCCGTCAACCTGTCCCTCCACCTCATCCTCCAGCACCTGGACTCCCCCGGATCATATGCCAGGGTCCTGTTTGTGGATTTCAGCTCGGCCTTCAACACGGTCGTTCCGTCTCTACTACAGGACAAACTCTCCCAGCTGACCATGCCTGACTCCATCTGCAGGTGGATCACAGACTTCCTGTCTGACAGGAGGCAGCATGTGAGGCTGAGAAAACACATCTCAGACTCCCGTACCATCAGCACGGGTTCCCCTCAAGGCTGTGTCCTTTCTCCTCTGCTCTTCTCCCTGTATACCAACAGCTGCACCTCCAGTCACGAGTCTGTCAAGCTCCTGAAGTTTGCAGATGACACCACCCTCATCGGGCTCATCTCAGGTGGAGATGAGAGCGCCTACAGATTGGAGATTGACCGCTTGGTGACTTGGTGTAGTCGCCACAACCTGGAGCTGAACGCCTCCAAGACAGTGGAGATGATCGTGGACTACAGGAAGAACACAGCCCCACTCCTTCCCATCATCCTGTGTGACTCTACAGTCAACACTGTGGACTCCTTCCGTTTCCTGGGCACCATCATCTCCCAGGACCTCAAATGGGAGCTGAACATCAGCGCCCTAATTAAAAAAGCACAGCAGAGGATGTACTTCCTGCGGCAGCTGAAGAAATTCAACCTGCCTAAGACAATGATGGTTCACTTCTACACTGCCATCATTGAGTCCATCCTCACCAACTCCATCACCACCTGGTATGCTGCAGCCTCTGCTAAGGACAAGAGCAGACTGCAGCGTGTCATTCGCTCTGCAGAGATGGTGATTGGCTGCAGTCTGAAGTCTCTCGACGAGCTGTACGCTTCCGGGACTCTGAAGCGTGCAGCTAAGATTGTGGCTGATCCCTCTCACCCTGGACACGGACTATTTAACAGACTCCCCTCTGGCAGACGGCTGCGAGTTTTTTCCCATCCGCAGTCCGTCTGCTGAACAATGCCAAACCCTCCCCATGAACACATCAAACTCACTACCATCCCACAGTTCTGGTGGAATATATATATATACTGTATATATATTTTTGTATTTTGTATTTTTGTATTTTTTGTATTTTTGTATTTTATATATAGTTTCTATATTTATTTTATTTTATTTCATTTTATTTTATGCATACCAACACCAAGGCAAATTCCTTGTATGTACAAACATGCTTGGCAATAAAGTCTTTTCTGATTCTGATTCTGATTCCGATGTAACAAGATTTGGTGTAAGCTAAAGGAAACCAGTGCCAATATTTAATTTTTTTTTTTCTCTCCGGAACTGATTATTTTTATTATTTTGTTGGTTGTTAGTTTGTTTAAAGGTGTAATCTTGTAGAAACCTTCCAACTCAGGATTTTTTCCTGGGCACCAAAAAGAAAAAAAGAAAAAAATGGATTACAGATGGAAACAGAAGAGAAGAACATGAAAGTGAAGCTAATGGTAACAGACTCTTATATGTCTAACTCGGCCTGCTCCCCGTGGCTATAAAAGGACTTGTATTTCTGTATGTAGGCTGCTCCACTTTGAGATTACATCTTAGAATATCACACCTCCTCTGCAGACCTTTTTGCATTTCGGTTGCTTCCATCCAAGGACATCCACCCTCTAGCAAAAAGATAGGAGTTATCGTCCAGGGTGCAATCGTGTGTTTTGGGTTTGGGTTTTTAACGGTCCAAAGGAACCTGAAAATAAGACTGTAATTGCAACAAAAAAAATAATAATAATAATAATATGTTGAAAGTCTGGTGTTGTGGTGATGCTGTCAATACTGGTTAAAACTGCATTCAAGAGAAATACAGATTATTAAGTCTGTGATTCTCAGTTCCTCGTCAGCAGTAGGGGTTTTGTGCTGGAGATAGTGCCTGGCTCTGGTTTTTAACTGTGTATTAAATTTATGATGAACTTCATACAGGAACACTGAAACCTAAACTTGGCAGCAGTGTTCGCTTTCCCTCCAAGTCCAAGTCGTCGTTGTGACCTTTTTGTTCTTCCATATTTTCTTCCTCTTACGCAGACAGCACAGGAAGCTGTGAAACATTTAAATGGTGGAGAGGAATGCACAATGCTGTGTTGTTTTTAACTTTTCGAGGCCGACAGTCGTTTCTGTGTAAAGCTGTAAATATTGTCTTGTTTTTCAGTGTGTGTTCGTGCGCATGTTTGTGTGCTTTCCGCAATGGAAGGCATGTCATTTGAAGTAATTATCATTATCATTGTCAGATCGTATGTCTGATGGCATTAGCAAAGGAAGAAATGTGATCCTGGCACAGGGACTGGTCCCGTGGACCTAATAGCACACATCTGGGATAAAAGGGTGCTATGGCATCTCCCTGACATTCCTCTGTTGTTTAAGATTAGACAGCTCTAGTCTTTTAATTCCCACTCTGTTGTTGTCTCATTGCTTTCAGATGATGATGAAGGACACTGGTCTTGTCTCTCATCCACAATCTCTCCTCTCGTTTCCACCGTCTCTTCACCAATGGCAGCAAACTGTCATGGTCTAAAAGAACTTGTTTTCATGGGAACTTACCAACATCTGACACAGGCAGTTAAGATGTTATGCTGTCAGGGAATTCCTTGGCTACACAAATATCTTTCCATTTGTATTTATATTATCTTATCTACACTAGGCCTGGGTCTTTGAGGATCTTTGTCAACAAGTTCAGCCGTTCAAAGGTAAACTTCTAATGGTTGCAGGTGGTGTTTCTTGGCACTCTGCAGAAATGTGAATTTTCTTTCGCAGTTTCATTTCTTTAGTAGAAAGATAAACCTTGGCTGGTCAAGTGAAAACACAGCTTTTATCTCTTTGGCATGAGGCATCATTGGGCAAACTGTCCTGGAGAAACCATAGGTTATGCAAGAGTCTTCATCACTGCACTTGTGCTTTGAGCTAAATGAGAGCACACTTTAATTTTGCATGCTAGTGTACCAGACTATGTTAATTAGCGCTAAACACAAAGCAAAGCTGAGGTTCATGGGAGAGTCAGTTTAGCAGGTATTTGGTCATAAATCTAAGTAGTTCAAAGTAAAATGTTTACCCAACAGCACTAGAGGAAAAGTGACAAGTCATATTATTGAGGCATGCATGTCTGAACCAAATATGATGGCAATCAGTCTAAAAGCGGTTGAGACAGTTCACTCTGAACCACTATTGTATACTTCAAGAAACATAAGGACAAGCTGAAGAACAGAGATCTAGTCTAGACCTAGGAGATATTTCAAAGGAAATAAAAGCTTTATTCTTCTGGTGGCACCGTAAGAAATTTTAATGAATAATCATTAATGAAGTTATCTAACACTGTTTTAAAAGCACGATTTGACACTTTCTATTTGGAAGTATAAGGTATTAGAAAAATTCCTCAGTGTTATACATTGACAAAAAAGCAGAGCTCTTAGTTCATACTGTTCTATTAAAACCCTGAAAAACAAAGACAAAATAAATCCATAACATTTTCGAGACAACTGCTTTTTGCATTGCAAAGTCAGTCAATACAAAACGCATCTTCTCCCTTAACATCCTCTCCACACATTAATAGATGAACTTCCAGATTCTCAGAGGCTGAAGCAGGCCCCTTTCAGACCTTATACTAAAAGCCTATCTGTGTATCTGTATCTGTGTTCACACCTGGTATCAAAATGCATCTCCAGATGCATCCCACTTGTACTTGGGATCTCAGTTTCACCCTCAGTATGCAAATAAACACACACATAATTTGGGCCACTGTAGAATATTCACCTGCTGTTTCTAATAAATCTCTACAACTGTATCAGAACCACAAACAGCTATTTGCTGTGTGTACGTCAAGGATTGTGGAAATTACAGATATTTTGGAAGCTTTCATTCACTAGAATCACACGTGTTAAGTTATTATTTATCTATCCACCCTGAAGTGAAAAATATTAATTTATTATGTAGTTAGTTATCAGCAGTGATGGGAATAATGGCGTTAAAATAAACGCGTTACTAACGGCGTTATTTTTTTTCAGTAACGGGTAATCTAACTAATTACAATTTCCATCGATACAACGCCGACAATTAAATGTGGTGCGTTATGAAGTGTGAAGTGAAGCAACTAATAGAGCTCTGTTAGCTGACGTCACCCTGCGCCAGCAATCACAACACCGCCATACTGGCAGGAAAACACACTTTGCCAATTACCTCCTCAGTTTTCCTGCCAATAAGGCGGTGTCAACAAAAAAGTAACGTGAAGCTCTATTGAAGACATTCGGCTTGGCTTTCAGACTACAGCCAGCCACAAGCAAGAGCTGCAAAAAATAAATAAACAAATAAAATAATAAATCCTATCATATTTAACGCAATAGTTACTTTCCCTGGTAACTAGTTACTTTTATAGTGGAGTAATTCAGTTACTAACTCAGTTACTTTTTGGGAGAAGTAACTAGTAACTATAACTAATTACTTTTTAAGAGTAACGTGCCCAACACTGGTTATCAGCTACCACAGACATCACTAACAGTAGATTGGCAGTGTTTTATGTGACCCAGAATGCTTTGGGAGTGTCCAGACTACCAAAGGAATGTGGTAAAAAGTATCCTAGACCACCTACAAATGTGGTCTGAGATCAGATCTTTCAAATGCGACATCACATCTGTACTTAACCTGACCAGGACAGATGTTAATGCAAGGTCTGAATGGGAACATGAAGTTATTTCTGAGAACCGGTGACATTACTGGTTCCTGGAAGAATGATTCATTTTGGAACCGCAGAGATACAGAGAAAAAAAACTGTTTGTTGTTGACACTATATCTACTCATGTCATTTGGATAAACAAAGATTAACAGGGATGAATAAATAGAGACAGAGGGACTGACATTTCCATTGTCTGAGCACAAGCTTCATACAATAGACATGCAAAGACTGCTCCAGACTTTGTTTTTGTTCGAACAATACTTCACACATGGCATCTGGTATAGCTAATTATTGTCAAACACTTGACCATAATGTTGCTGTAAAATATGATCAACTCTATATCCACAGACAGTTTAGCATTTAGAGCTTCTCACGCTGAGGAGAGTTTTCATCCAACAAAAGTCTGAAGTTTTAGATTTCAATCTAGCGCTTGAAATTGTACCTTCCTGTACTTGATTAGCCCACTATTTACCAGACAGAGCTCACAAAATATGATCAGAATTGTGTGACTCAATCGTCCACTTGCTATTGATATTGACGGTACGATGCAAACATTTTATGGACCAACAAGTAAAGTGAGAATTCTTTCAAAAATGAATGCTACAAAGACTTTTTGTTTATCGGTCAACTTCAAATGCCCCCATGCCACACCTACGAGGAGTGGATTCAGTTTAAAAGCTAAAGAAGTTATTTTGGCGCTTTTCTGTCTGAGATTAGGTATCAATTCATAAACAAAGTAACTAAAACATGATGATAAGAGCCCAAAGTTTAGTACACCGCAACTCACTTGGCCGTACATTTAGCCAGCATAGCAGGAAAAAAATAACAAATCACAAGCTGTGTAATTATATATATTCTGTCCACATGTTGATAACTCAAACAGCCCTTTGGTTTGCGCATGTATTTGTAAAATGACTTTGTGGCTACAGACACATGTTCAGCATTAGTGTGAAAGCTTATTAAGTTGTATTTATAGTGGTGATAATCTCCCGTAGTCAGACTGATTTACTAAGCTTGCCTTTAAAAAAGGAGAGCGGCAGTGCAGCTCTTATTTAGAACATAATGCATTTCCCCTGCTATAAAATGGAAAGAGGCTGCATAGCTAGTGTTTATTGATGTAGCGCAACACAAAGCGTAAAGTGTAGGGGAATAGAGATATCTATGGTGGAAGTCCTGCGACGTGAATCTGTCTTGCATCTCACAACAGACTAAAACAACTGTGGCTTAACTACCCTGTCAAATGTTCATTTTTCATCATTACTTCGTAGCTGTGGCGGTTTATTGCTTCTTTTCTTTAAGATACGTAAAATAGAAATGGACATAAGTCAAGACTCACATCTCTTGTGACTTGTTGCCTGATTATAATTTTTGCCCTCTGAACCCAAAAATATATTTTTACATACACAATAACCAGGGTTGTGATTGGGGTTGTACAGACTGGTCGACGAGCCAGGTTGTCAACTTCACTGCTGTGCCATGACGCTTTAAGCGGGAAGTGGACTATAGTCACTGATCACATGACAATAACAACTTGGACGACCCTTCGACAAGACAGGTGAGGAGCCCAGTGGGTCACTGCAGCAAATTAGCAGCTGTTCATCAAGTGTGTGGAAATACTTCACTAAAGATGAGGCCCATACTATTGTGACATGCACAATATGCAATTCAGTCCTGAAATACAACTAAAGTAGTACTGCAATGCACACTCATCTGAAAAGGCATCCGCTTATGCCAACAGAGGAACAGTCCGAATCCTCTCCACAGCAGTTGATTAACAACACCAGATGCCCTGTGCTAACATAGTAAAGAAGGCTGCAAGTCAACAATTTGTTGGTGAATAGTTATTAGACCTTTAGCTGCAGTACATGGAGAAGGCTTCAGAGAAATACTGTATATTTTTTAACACGACTATTCTATCCCATCTTCCAACACACCGTGGAGTACTATTAAATGCTATTGATGGTGATGAGCTGCAGCCTGTTTTTATACAGGCTATACATATCTGCAGCACACAGTATGCAGCACATGAGATGTCTGTTCTCAGCATATGTATTCAGGTCAAGAATATAGATTCCATTGTTTCAAAGCATTATTTTTCTACTGTATTTTATTAGTGACGTCATCAGTGACTAGTTGGTGTCGACTTAACTTTCATCACATAACAGTCGACTTCTGAACCTGAAGTCGTGCAACACCTAGTTTGTATTAACTGGGTTGACCAAGTGTGTGTATTCAGTCCAAACTGAACTGCACACACTAATAGTCTATGGCAGGGGTCTTCAACGTTTTCCAGGCCAAGGACCCCCCAAACTGATGGAGCGATGGAGCGGGGACCCCCTACTTATGTATATGTGTATTTAAAAACATTTAAATTTATGGAAAAAATTGCGGGCAGAATATAAAAAAATGTTGACCAGTAGATGGATTTCAGTGACTTTGGTAATCCTCAGATTTTTCTATAGCTATAGCTCTTATCACAACATCTACTCTAGTATAACATTTGGTACAGACATTATTGCTTTCCCGAAAAGAAACTGTATTTCCTTTTAGTGCAAGTATGATGCTGCAATATACAAGCTGCATAATAACTATTCTTCTGTCTATAGCTGCAACACATATTATAAAAGGAAAGTTCAGATCAATAAACATCTGCATCTGCAAGCACAGAGTCCAAAGTTGAGTCCAAAGCGGCCTTCCCCTGAACCCTGACAGCTTCCATTATAGTCAGCATCCACCAAAAGGTTTTTGGTTTGCAGCCACAAAAGTACCAGACCTTCCCATCACAGCTCTAAGCAGTCGTATTGGTTGGCATCCTGATGAATGTTAAGAGTGATGTTATCCAGATCATTTTTTATGGGGATATGAGGTCATTTTCTGGGCTGGTATAACCACACAATTCAGCTCATTTAGGTGTAAAGACACAAACTAAGCATAGCCCGGGGGGTCATGGTATTTGTCTAGAACCGCTGCGACCGCAGTTACAGTTCAAATCCTTTGTGTCCTGTCATCCCTTTTTTCATGGAGTATTCCTGTCACTCTCTGTCAGCTAAAGGCAAAATGTGATTTTTATTTACTTCTTCATTGATTATTGTTTCCCTCGCCCTTAACAGCCACAGTAACTTTAAAAGTGAAAGTAAAGATTATACCGACAAAGTTAATACGATCATAAGAGTTGGTGTGGATTATTGTACTTGCTAAAATGTTATGTGAAGGGTTTGGAAATGTTCAGTCTGTGCTGTAATGATTTGGACAACAAAATGAAATAATACACAGTAAGCATAATGCGCAACCATGTTGATGGTTCACATACAGGTTGTCTAGAAAACAGAATCAACTGCAATATGTGAGGCATTCATCTTACTGTAAAGGTATCTGTGGGTCGGTGTCAAGTTTCTTGGGCCGGATTTCAACATCTGCAATGATTCCTGCTTTATTTCAGACATGTTGTGCTAAATTTTCAGCTGTCAGTTAACGAAGCCAACAGTGTGTTGAATTAAGTCACAATGAAGTCTTTTCTCAAGTATTTTTTAAATAGTGCACCATTAATACATCTGTGCACTTTCTGAAAAAGGTTGTGAGAATGTTGGTTGCAAACAAACATTACAAATCATACAGGAGAAGACACACCTTTATCACAGCTATTTAAACAAACTTGCAAATGGACTCTCATGGAGTCATACTGTTCAGTGTTTCATTCTTCGCGGTCAAAGGAAAATCATTGCTTTATTATATTTGACTGGATTACCTTGCAAAGAACAAAGTTATATCCACCAAGCAGGCAGACAAATCTCCCCCCTCTCAACAGAAAGGGAGTTATTTAGTCTACAGAGACACTGCTACTTTAATATGTGGTCTGTACTGTACAGAACTCGCTGTCCCTCTCTTCTAACACATGGATCTGGGTAGAGCTTACAGTGTAACCCAACACAGACAGTGAGCTAAAGTACATTTTCCCAAGTATCACATGTATTACATTAATGCATAGCGATCACAGTGCAGACGTTGCCTTGGGGCAACTAAACCCTGGACAACAGGTACTGATTAGAAAATGAGTTTGTCTCTTTTTCACTGGCCCCTTGGTGCTTCTTCATGTTTTTAATGTAATTCAGAGGCAGAGTCGAGTGAAGAAAGCAAGTAATTTGATTTCATTTTTTTTTGGTCAGAGTTGTGGTCAGAGATGAGGATACTGTGTCGGATTCCAGACAATTTTTGTGTCAGTGTGACTGATTCAGTTAGGCTGGAGTCATTCACTTCCAGAGTACTTTTATAACATTCTTATAGATCATCAAGAATGTGGATATTCAGTATGCTCCAGAGGTGGTCCTTCTCTTCACCGAATGAATCAAAGATGCCCCAATGTTCTGCTTCTATGCATATTTCACAACTAGCAAGCGTCCTCAGCAAATTATTCTGCACGATCACTCCCTCGGCTGCTAGCTCAGAGTGCCTGAGAGTTGCATGCTCGAGCCATAAAGAGCCCTCATTAAGAAATGTTTTTCCTCCTTTATAAATGAGAGCAGGTGTACTGCTTGCACTAATAACAGAGCACACGTGCTCTTGCCGCACCTGATGCATTTTTACTCAATCCTTTGGTATAAAGCAGATTGTCTGTGTTTATAAACAGATGCATGCTGTGCAGGCATTATGTCCCATTGCAGAACAGCTGGACGTCCCGGGGGTGTGATCATATTTTGGGTGTGTGTATATTTGTGCCAGCTGTGGCTCAAAGGGTAGAGTGGGTTGTTGCTGTTTACTGCAGAGTTGGTGGTTTGATCTCTGGTTTCTGAGTAAGATGCTAAACCTCACTGTGCTTCCCACAGCCAACATGTTGTGTGGCAGCTGCACCACCATCTTACCATGTCAGTGAAAGTGTGATTAAATGGATATGGGGAAAATTGTAAAGCACTTTAGCTTAGTAAGGTTAAAAAAAGGTTGCAGTCTGTAAGTAGAATTACCTTTTGTATCTCATCAAAAACAGAGCACATTTCTTTTCTCATCTCAGATATATCCCTAAAGGCTCATTTAAGGTACTGCGGGACATAGACGCCGTAAACTACACCCGTGCGAGACATACTTGTGCGCTCGTCAGTCTGGCTCGCAGCGTAACAACGCCACCCAAATGCTAGTCGGCGCTGTGTCTTTTTAGCCAGTCGGGTTAATTTTTGTTTCTACTTCCTGCTTCACTTTCCACTTCCTGCTTCACTTTCAACAATGGCGACTGAAACTTTCGCTGAAGATGACCGTTTGTATCTCTCCTCCTCCTCCATTAACCTTTCCTCGATGTGTTCCATCTTCGAAAACAATCAATTCGAAAATTGCGGAGCTGGAGAATCAGCTGGAAATACAAAAGCAGAAATACGCTGTTACCAAGGGGAGCAGTCACAGCTCTTGTGGTCTGCATCACCGCGGCACATTTCTGGGGAGGTGCACGTCAGCTACGGCGTTACAATCTGCGTAAGGTCTGCGTATGCTCTACGCTTTCGCCGTAGCTACGGTGTCAAATTGAGGCAGAAGCCTAAACCTATTAATGCTTCTCTGAAAGGTCACACAAGAGTCTAAATTTTTTCATTTGGTCATGTCATGCACCACTGTAGGTTAACAATTAAATACATAAAATCTAATGTTTTTGTAAAGCTTGTTATAATATACTGAATACGTGTTTCTAATGTGCAAATTAATAATTGTGAGAAGGCTGTGATCAGAAACCATGCGAATGTAATATACTACACAGCACAGGAAGAACTCTGTCCTCCTTGTTATCTTTCATAGAAGTCATGGGATGATGTGCAGCGAGATACTGATCCAACACAGGACCATCATGACATGTTCCCATCTGAGAGGATTCATTGGAGGTTAGGCTCAGAGAAGAGTTTCCTCAAGGGCAGATCATTCTTTCAGCTTTAACAGAAAATCATGCAGCTTATGCAGCTTAAAGCAGACAGAACTATATGCACATATGAACTTGTGTCCTGTTCAACTCGTGAACCAAATTAGGGATGTCCCGATCAAGTTTTTTTACCCCCAGATCCGATAACGATTTTTATCGTCCAGTATTGGCCGATCATCAATCTCATCAATCTACCACCTCATAAAACATCCACATTGCATAATTTCCAAATTTCTGTCTGACTGACTTTCTTCCACACAGAAGACATGTCTACCCGTGTGATATTGGTTCTTCTTCTATGATTTTTGGCAGCTTTGATGCTAGCCAACAAAGAGGAAGAAGACATTTTGACGCTAAAGGGATGTGGTTTTAGTTTATGGCAGAACTAAAATAAGGGCTTGGCTGAAGCCTGATACCGATCCTATCATTTTAGAAATGCCTGGATCGGCCCTGATAATGATCTCCCTAAACCAAATGCCGACATCACAAACAATAGGAAAAAATATCAACTGTTGTGTTGGGAAAACATTCCACTTCAATAGTTCCAGCTGGAATCCTTTTGTCACAGGAAAAGCGAGAAAGCTGTACATGTGGCTAGGATAACATCTTCATACTGTATGTTTGTTCTGTCTGCGTCACAGTCACGGAAGTTATCGTTTAAATTTTACAGGTGTGTAATTGAAATAAACACGAAGGCTAAGTTCGACAACGGAACATCGACATGTTTGGAGTTTTCATGGGTCGAGTGATCCATTCGAAGTTGGTTTTTGTAATAGTTGTTGCTGCCGTTGCTCCACTCTGGTTTTGCTGTTCCCAGGATATGTGTGCGCCCACATGGCTCTGCGCTGCTTCTAACTTCACGCTGATTTATCCTCTGCTATGGCGATGTACAGTGGGTTTTTTTCCTTCCACCGCAACATGTGGTTCTGACTGTAACTCTGTGTTGAGCAAGGAGTCAGTACAGGCTCAAGAGGATAACACCAGCATTTTTGAAAAATCCTCTTACTTTTCATCTTTGCTTAGTAAAATTTTAGCCCCTTCAGAGCTGTAGCCACATCTCGTTGGGCTATTATCTTGATTTAAAAGGTCAGTTCATGTTTTCTCACATGCCACTGTATCTGGGTTTAAAGACTACAGCGGAGGAGGGAAACATTTGAAAATAAGCCTTTATACCAAAGTAGCAATAGATGGCTTGTCACTGTTTTCCAGAACTCATTCATTCATTCATTCATTCATTCATTCATTTATTCATTCGTCTTCTGTAACCGCTTGTCCTGTGAAGGGTTGCCGGTGGGGCTGGAGCTTATCCCAGATGTCATTGGGCGAGAGGCGGGGTACACCCTGGACAAGTTGCCAGTCTATCACAGTGCATTTTCCATACCTAAACAGTTAAAAATGATTTACTTTTGCTATATTATTATCTTGTAAATAAAATAGAAGCCTTTAGGGTTTGACCAAATAGTGAAGAGATTCTCAGAAATCTCAAACGCATTGTCTTTTTACAGAAAACTGATGTTGTGGATCAAAGGATGCCAAAGCGGACACTTTGGACGACAGCAATGTCATGACTATACAAAATCACCCATACTGATTTAATTACTAAGAGTTACTGACAAAACAATTTTCGTGACCTAACCTTTTTAAATATATGTAACACCACAACTGTCTTCAACAAACATAGTTCCAATTCACTTTTGTCTTAGTTATGTCTCCAGAGTTGGGCAAAGGGGGGAAGGGGGGATTGAAAAAAAAAAGAAGAGAAAGCAAACAGAGGCCCAGTGTTCTTTATTGGTATGTATTAGACAAAAATAACCTAATAACAACTGAAACACTTACCCAGCCAAAGCCCCACTCAGACAACTCAAACTAAAACATATTGCATGTGGGGAGTAATACAGGGGAAAAAGCAACAGGATCCAAGTCATTTTCAATGGAAGCCAGAGATATGATGCAACAAACAGGTGGCCACAGGTCAGCTTCATCACCTGCAGCAGCATGGTGCAATACAGCACCTGGAAAGAGGAGGAAAACACACAAGAAAAATGCAGTAACACTCATAGCAGTCTCCTGATACTAATTGTAAGCTTGCCACTTAGTGCTGGTTCCTCACTGAGCTGCAGTTTGAACCTCGACCATCAGAATATCCTGGAATCCTGGAAACTTCTCCGCTAGTACTTCACGTACAGTCATTCTTGTATAAAGACATCTTAACTGACACATTCACTGTGCTATTGTCTCATGAAATAACTTTTATGACAAAGAAACCACCAAGCGTGCTCATAAATGTAAATGTACTATTCAGTAGAAACATTCAAAGGTTTTGGCTTGTTGCGTACAGGTCAGCACTATGCTGGCAACACATGTAAGACTTGTCTGTTTTCATTGTTAAACACAAAAGTGGACAATGCAGACAAACCTTCCAAAATCTGAATGCGTCCACTGGGGAGTTTCTGATGTGGTCGTTCATTTAGTGTCATGGTTTTTGAGCTGAATAGATTTCAATAGAACAGTCACCGGGACAAAATTTGTACTTGTGTGTGAGTACATGCACAGCGGATGAGGGTACGTTTATGTGTGTGTGGGTGCATGTGTAGTCTGCCTGTGGTTATGTTGTTATGTGATGAGCAGGGCAGTTTTCCAGGACTGTGCTTGATTCAGTTAAGATGGTTGAGGGAGGGTTCACTCTTTCTGACATGCCAGCTACAACGCATCTGGTTCACTGTCTCCATTTTTGGTCCGGAGTATGTCTGTATGAGTGAGCAAAACAGAGAAGGAAAAACACCTACTGTAGCATGCCCATTACGTGCTACCTATTATAGACAGTTGCATGTATGAGTCATGTTTCTGTTTCTGTTTCTGTTTTTGGGAAGAAAACAGTTTACTCTGCCTCACGTGTGTGGTCAACGTGTATCCGCCTGAGAACCCATCCATGCAATAATCATGTATAATCTACACATCACACTTGGAATCTGATTAAGTAATTTACTGCCATTTTGAAAAACAATTATGATTAAAAAAAAAAAGACTTAACAATAAAGTTATCTTTTGGTTTGGAGAATCTTTTGAAAAAAAAAAAAGCCGGCAACAAAAGTAAGAGGTCACTCTGCGAGTCTTAAAATGTGCAGTAAAGCTTGAAGGCAGTCCTAGTACTCAAAGCCAGTGAGAAGAGGCGAGCAGTGATCTTTTTTTTGTGGTGCCAGTAGGAAGCAGCAGCAGGATTTTAATGCAGACTGAAAAAAAAATTAAAAAACTGTTTACGGTGAGAGAAGATTGGATGAGATTAAATGATATTCAGAAAAAGAAACGAGGACAACCTGACATTTCTTTCACCACTCAGCCAAATAGTTGCCTACATGAAACCCACATGACTAGTGTTTATAACTTCAGATACCTTTGATCCTGTTTTCTTTCTCCAGTGACTGGCACTCCAGGCGATATTATATCTCAGTCCACCTCCCCCTGTTCTGAGAAGGGGTTTCACATTTGACATAGATGGCTACCTTTAGTCGTCTTTCAAACTATCTGTCTTCGCTGGCTAAAATGTGGCTGTTGGTGTCCTCAATGCAAATTGGACATTGTTCGACTGTTTGCTGTATGTAGGGGGATTTTGAGTTTGCACTAGCCAAATCTTGGAGAAATTCAAAAAATTGCAATATCATTCTCAACAAATCCTTTAATTTATTCCACAGTGTCCACCTGTTTGTATTCAGAAATGCTGCCCAACCTCTGCAGAAGCACTGAAGGCCAAGGTTAAAGGCCGGGAATACAGTGATCCAGACCAAAACTAGACCAAACTGACTTTCCTTTTGAATTCAGAGTATATGCAGCACACTCTTCAGCTCAGAAGATGGGTCTTTGGGACCCTGTAGTCCAGAGAAGGCTGATGAGTAGATGTTTGCAGAGCTTTAGCCAAAAAGCTGTTCCTCCAACAAGTTAACAAAGTCAAGTGAAAACACAAGTGCTTGGGTGCAGGAAAGTGGCAGCAGACGGTCTGGACTGATCTTGTAACTGAAAGGCAGTTCGCTTGCTGAGAGCACTTAGTAAAGCAAGGTGGAAACCCTATGTAGGTTTGTGGGTTTATTTCCGCAAATGGGCTAGGGATTAGGTCAGAATTAGAAGAAGATGCAGATTTTTATCCGTACCACACAACCATCAGGGAGGCATATGCTTGGTCCCAGATTTATTCTTAAGGAGTCACAAAGAACTATCTTACAAGTTCCGAGAACTATCAGCTCTGTTGTACTCCCATACATAGTTACGTCAGCAAGTGTGACCATGCATACATCTGGGCATTAGTTTAACAGGGGCTATCTACAGAACATGCTCATGCACATGTCTGCTAACTCATGCGGTATTTAAATATAAATGTAATGCATACACATACACAGAGGAAGTGCAGAGGCATTTCAGGACAGGCTTTCTTAATGCCCAATCATCAGCACACTGTTCAAACTAAAAGCCACTCTGACAGCATCACTAATGAAGGCCACATTACAGACACAAAAGAGGGAGAGGAGAGAAGGAGTGCACGACAACAAAAGAGAGGAGGAACTGATTTATTTTAGGAAGAACAAGGGGAGAGGAGACAGGAAGGGATTTAAAAACCCAATCTCTGAAGATGGGGTCTCCTTACTAATGAAGGGCAGATGACAGCGGGGCACTATATCATGGCAGTGCAGACATCCTATAAGTGAGGAAAGGAAAAGAGAAGGTCTGATGTAAACACACAGAACTGAACAACCTCCTCATTATTTTGGTTTCTGACATGAGAGATCAAACCAAACTCAATCGCTCAGAGCAAAGCTGCTGAGGCAAACTGTGACAGACCTCCAGTGCTGGATTACATTGTCACTATTTCACCAAGAGCAACAATGCCAAGTAAAAATATGGCTTTAAATCAGATGCCTGTGCCATCAGGGAAAAAATAATAATCCACTGATGTAATAACCTGGTCATTCAGTATATTCAGGTAGTCAGCTGACCTCATTCTTTGGGCACATAATGTTGCTGAACCTAGACCTCAGCAACTGCAGCAACCGTAGGCACTAGCCATGATGGGTGCATCACTTCATCTGCCTCTTTTCTTACCCTGATATAGCCTTGCTTTTATATAGCACTTTTCTACCTGTTGGCACTCAAATGCTTTACAGTCACAGACACATCTACCCATTCGCTCACACAAGCACAAACACATTCACACACCAGTGCCACACACTGGGAGCAACTGGGGGTTCAGTGTCTTGCTCAAGGACACTTCGGCATGTGGCACATTACGGGGATGGAACCGCTAACCCTCTGGTTCGTGGACAACCCGCTCTACCTACTGAGTCACAGCCGCCCTGATGCCCCCATCACTCTGGAACAGGGTAAATCTGGACTCATCAGACCACATGACCTTCTTCCATTGCTCCAGAGTCCAATCTTTATGCTCCCTAGCAAACTGAAGCCTTTGTTCCAGTTAGCCTCACTGATTAGTGGTTTTCTTAAGGCTACACAGCTGTTCAGTCCCAATCCCTTGAGTTCCCTTCGCATTGAACGTGTGGAAATGCTCTTACTTTCACTATTAAACATAGCCCTGAGTTCTACTGTTGTTTTTCTTCAATTTGATTTCATCAAACGTTTAAGTGATCGGTGTTCACGATCATTGAGGATTTTTTTTTCCGACCACAATTTTTCCTCGAAGGCAATGGTTCCCCACTATCCTTCCAGTTTTTAATAATGTGTTGGACAGTTTTGAACCCATTTTTAGTAGTTTCTGCAATCTCCTTAGATGTTTTCTCTGCCAATGATTTGACCCTTCTCAAACAGACTAACATCTTTTCCACGACCACAGGATGTGTCTTTCAACGTGGTTGTTTAAGAAATGAGAAGCTACTCATTGCATCAGTTGGGGTTAAATAACTTGTTGCCAGCTGAAAGATAATCACCCATGCAGTAATTATCCAATAGGAGGCTCATACCTATTTGTTTAGTTAAATCCAGGTGGCAACTTTTTTTTGGGCCAGGCAGTGTATTTTGGAAGATAAATCCCACCATGAGATTTGTTGTCTGATTTTTTACTTTTTGGATTATATAGCCTACATGGTTGGAAATGGGGGAATCTATATATATCATCACCCTTGGCAGGTGGGACAAAAAGAAGCTATCTGGACTGTAATGGGAAGAGTACATTTTTTAGTTTGCTTCTTTTCTTCTTTCTTTCTCTCCTGCCTTTTTGCATGCATTTGCTTTTTCCTCTCTGATGTCCCACCAACCCCTAAATCAAAATCAGTGCAGTATATTACAGAAAATGATCCCGCTTTTTAAACTTAAGCCAAAAATACTCTTCTTCTTCTCTCTATATCAAAACCACATTTTCTATCTTGGGTATACCAGACTTTAATAGCACGAGACAGCTATATGAGATATACGGTCAGGTTTTAGCCCGATATGTCATGATGTATTGTGAAATATCAAAACATTTACTCATCGAGTTCAGACCCACTGAAGTTTTATCTGAACACTGATGTGTCTTTGTTAGCTGCAGATAACATCGATTCTCTGTTGAAGAGCACTAAAAGCTTCTTCTGTCTCTGTACACCTGTGGCCAAAATTCCCCTTATCAAAGCAACAATACATCACTGAGAATATTTTACTGACACTTGTCAGATCTGGATTCTGCACAGAACATCATCCATCAGAACAATGCATCAGAACACTGCATCAGAACACATCATCCTTCACAGTAATTATCCTGGACTGAAACATGAGTTTTCTACACACCTGAACTACATTTAGACAGCATGAAAACGGGCTGCATTTAGGCCCCATTAGCTTTTCTGAACTTTTGACTTTTTTTTTTTTTGGGGGGGGGGGGGGGGGGGCGGGGTTTGTTTTTTTTATCAAATGTTAACAAATCAGTGGTTGGACTTAGAAAAATGACTGCATGCTTTGTCAGCTTTTCTTCATATTCATACACATTGTTGGCAAACATGTGTAGTCTCAAGGTCTGAAAGATAAGGCAGGTCTGATAGGTCTAAAGACCTGCCTTCCTTGAGGCACATGCAATCCTGCTTGAACACTGTAAGACAATTTTATGTCATTTTATTGTCAAAGGTGAATTATCATCTGATATAGCATCATGTCCTATTTTACTTCTGGTCTGCTTCTTACTCCTACTACATAAAAATTCATGTAAATCTGAGAATATTTAAAATGTTCAAGAAAATCTGAACCACTTAAAAAATCACAATAGATAAGATGAGATGCTGCACTATTTCTAGGTCAAACAACTTCAAGTAGATTTGTAGAAAGGGTCCAATTTTCTTGAGTTCCACCTTCCCTTTTAAGCAGAGTTTAAATGACTCTCAGGTGGGTGTGATTGACTCATCAAAGGCATGTTCAAGTAAATCAACCTGCAGCTGTAGTTCACCTTCTGAAAAGGGTTCAGCCTCATGTTTCCAGAAGAACATTGTGGATTAAGTAGCACTGTGTGCATGGCACTCCCACATGCTTTGTGAAACTGGGTCAGTTTTATCAAAAGCACCATTGAGTCGACCAAAAGTGATCACACCTTGCTAAATAAAGATCACAAGACACCGATCAGTAACAAGAGCGGCGTGCGTTAGGAGAAAAACAGGAGAGAGAATGACACCACAGTGTCAAACCCACAGTGAAACAGGACAACACATTCTCTTGCGAGAATGTGATCAAGTGACACGTGGACACGTCACATGCAGGCCTTTGTTCCACTAGGTCACTGTCAAAATGAACATGTTCATAATGCGTTAACACAAACTAATTTTAACATCACAATTAACACATGCCTTCTCTGTTGTTATGATATGGCCCAAACCATAGTTTGGAAAATGAGGAAACGCTGTGGAAAACAGAATCTTAAGTGTGGTCTTAGTAAATAATTTGACCTTGCAAAGGGCATTAATGTACCCTGTAGTTTATTAATTAACTGCAGAAAGTCCCAAAAGAAGCAGGACAAGAAAGCAAGCAGAAACAAATAAACAGAAATGGTTAAAAACCCGGGTCTTAAGAACATCAAGTTCAGCATCAAAGCCCTGCCAGATGGTTCTCTCAACATGAATAAAGTTATCTGCTTTTACTGTCAATGTGAATCACATTACTGTCAGATCAAGCACACATCTAGGTGAGAGTTATCTGAATAAAGTAATAAAATCAAGAAATTGGAAAATATATATATATATATATCCCATTCAGGTACAAACAGATTTTTAAAAAGTGTGATTCGTTTGCGTTAATTGTGCATTTCAGTTTGGTTTCTTGGTTTCCCTCTGGTTTCTCTCTTTTTGTGCTGTTCTTTTTTAATCGTTATCATTTCACATGCGGTTGGAGTTGAGGAAATAAAAACACTTGTTAGTTGAAGGAAAATATCTTGCTTTGGTAAAATTCACCTTTTATATGAGGCTCTGGCACAAAAGTTACTCCAAGGAGACAAGTCACTCATATTTCATCTCATGATTATTTCTCTTGCTCCTATGAGACTGCATTGGCTGGGAAGTCTGGAAGTACAGAAAATCAAGTCCACCCTGACCGAGGAGAAGCTTGCACTCCATTCTCCACAGACATGCTACACTGTCTGGTTTGCATCTTTGTGGACAGGGATTCTTACTGCAGCAAGTTAATGAGTCCAAACACATCCCAACATAGAAGGTTTTATCAGTGCAGTTCATAACGTGTAGGGAAATAAATACACCCAGTGCAGTGAACAGGTTGTCAAACAACCTGTTCACTAATTGACTTGTTAGATCTTGTAAGGTTACTGATGATCATTCTTTCCGTCTTCACCCACATATTAATGCCTGCTGCTTATGAAAGATTAAACTGAATAGAATGCTTCCATTTACTGTATAATTGTAGTACTGGGCTTTTATGTGCAAGTGAGGTTGTTTAAAAAAGATAATACATAGTATGCGGTCCGCAACTTTAATGAAATGCAGATGTGCGATGAACAAAACAGTTGGCCACCTGAAATCTGAAAAAATATTTGTACTCTTTATTGTTTTCTCCTTGCTTTTTATCTTTTTATATGTTAGAAAGGAGACAGAATAAAAGAGGAGGACTTCGAAGGAAGAAGGAGAAAAAACGACTACGGCTGCTCGCCAGCAACAGTGTTGGCAACTCACCGAACGGAACAACAGACACTGCCGGAGAGCGCGGACATCCCTGAGGATGAAACAGAGGCACCAAAGCACATGCTGGAATATCAGTCAGCTGATGGCGGAAATCTGAAACCAAATTATTGTTTATATCTGAAATCACCTTGCATCTGTAGCTTCACTTAAAACGCATTCACCAGAATCCTGTTTACTTTAGTGCTCATATTGAGATGCTTACGGTGTGGTGTAGGTATCCAGTGAGTCACCCAAAACACGTTGTGGTAGCCAACAAATATATCTCATGCATCAACTACATCCAGAAGTTAACTGGCAACTAAACAGTTTGGAGTATTACGCTATAGCGTTTAAAGGACTCTTAAAGCTACACTGCCGAAATTCTATCTCCCCCTTCTGGCAGTGAGAGTAATTACACCAGCACATTGTGGATGATGTGTGCCTCCTAGCTCTCATTATCAGACTTAATTTTAGATACAGTTACAAAGATAAATAATATTTCCATTTCATTCAGTTTCAAGACAATAAACCAACATTTAGATTCAAGTGCATACAGTGGCACAGTCATTGCCTCGTTGGCATAAAATTCAATTCAATTCAATTCAATTTTATTTATATAGCGTCAATAACAATACAAATCGTCTCAAGATGCTTTACAAAAACCCGGCCTGAAACCCCCAGTGCAAGCCTGAAGGCAACGGTGGCAAGGAAAAACTCCCTTTTAACAGGAAGAAACCTCGAGCAGAACCCAGCTCAAAAAATGCATCGTAACCGGTGCGGCAATGCACTAATGTTGCCACAGATTTAAAACTTCAAAATGCAGAGGCATTGACACTGATTAGTTTAAATATGAAGTCCTCCACTATACACATAATGAATTCACAGATGCGTCTCTAACATTTAGTACTTAAAAGATTCTCGCTCATATTCACATTGCAAAATATGCTAAAATGCAACAACTTAGTCTCCAAGTAGGTCCTACAACTATAGGAGCATTCAGCAGTCCTGCAGTTTAAAATCTCTTTTAAGCACAAAACTCTTTGATACTACTTGCTCATTTGTAGCTAGTAATTTTGCAGCATCCAGATCTTAATTGTTCTGTCTTTCCAAGAAGTTCTCTAGTATTTCTGGGAGTAATGAACTACTTGGTGCACCTATAAGGTAGTGGCTGAGCAGTATAATCTTAGTAACGACACACATCATTGTTTGACAAACAGCTTCTTGCTTCATTACCGTGCAGTCAATAAACACAGTGTTATATTGATTATATGTTGTACGCACACACAAAAGTGTGTGGGTCAGTAAAAAAGGAGAAAATTTCCACACAGTCAGGCTTTTTTACCGGAAGATTTAACATTTCCAGCTGACACATTTTCAATATAAACATGCCGCATGCATGAAATGGACAAGTGAGACAATGTATGCCTTATTATTGCAGACATAAAGCTAAAGATGTGGTTATTTCTTTTCCAGAGCTGATAAAATGCCCCTTGTCTTTTTATTGGCTAGCTTCTCTCAAATGATATATTTATCTTTACTTGTTTGACCAAATGGGATTTTATTCCACAGAATGAATGTATGTTTTAATAAATGTATATTTTGATGTTGCAGCCATGGTACACACTTTTGTTTACATATTTTTTTTACTGACTGCAGACTTGTAACTATTTGCATACACCAGTATGACATCTGCCTTCATAACAATGCTTGAATTCTGCACACCCGCCGTGCTAAATATTGTGGCACTGACAGCTGAGGATCTCACACACAGTAAAGTTTTTTGCCCTGTTCTGATTTGTGTCATCTTTGCTGCTGTACACTCACTATTCTGGCACTTTTCCCTCCATCTGGAGTTTAACATTAGGTTTTGCATTAATCAGAAATATGCAGGTTTAAACATTTAGTGTTAGTATTCAACACGAAGCCCTGCGATAGACTGGCAACCTGTCCAGGGTGTACCCCGCCTCTCGCCCGATGACAGCCCCCCCTCGACCCTTAACAGGAACAAACGGTTACAGAAGATGAATGAATGAATAAATTTAACACGAATTGGCTAAATCTGCAAATGTCTAGGCCACGTGGAAGTGTTGTCTCAACAGCATTCACAGTCTAGGTATGTAAGCATTAGGATAGTGACACAGTTTCTGTATTTTTAAGTTAATTCTATTTTTATTTATTTTTTTGTTAAACACTTTGCATTAAGCTTAAGGTCTACACTTCTGCCACATTTTACATGTTTCATGAGATGTACAGAAGCCAAATAAGTGCATCAGTGTCTAAATCCCCATGGACCTAATTGTAAATAGCTCCATCTCAGTGTTAACCAGTGTTTTGGTGTTGCACACGTTCAAAGACTTCAGACATCTGTCAAGCAAACAGAAGATTAATTGTTTCTTTGAATTATGGCTCCATTTTGTCTGGACAATAAACTAATTGAAAATCTATTTCCAGGTCAATGAATTGTTGTCAAGGTAAAAACTGAGACAAAGGACATTTTTAGGATAATTTTAATAGTTCAAATTACTGTTGTTTAAGCTTTAAACAGTTTAGCATTAACTACATTCATTAACAACATTACCTGTATTCCAAGCTCACATATAGATGTAATAATTACATGTGAACTAGATGTCTACCAAACCTGCCCATTCAACATCATGTTATTTGACCTGAAAATCACCTAATGAATTCTTACTGGCAAAAAATGTACATTTTGTTTAGAAAAGTCAACACCACTTTTAACATGTTGCATTCACATGCGGTTAGAGTTGAGGTTGGAGTTGAGTGATTCACATCAATACAAGACATAACTGACAAATAAATTTGGACTATTATAGATTAAGCTACCAAGCACTGATGCACATATTAATGCACTAATAATTAATGGCAGTTTGACTAAAATGTATTTTTTACTTTGGATAGTTCCAGTTTTTACATCACTATTACCTTTAGCTTTATTGTCTTTTTTTAAGGCATTGGCACTTTTACTTAAAGATCCAGTGTGTATGATTTAGTGACATCTAGTGGTGAAATTGCAGACTGCTACCCCTATGCCTATGGTGTGAAAGGTCCCCTCTAGAATCAGTGGTTGGTTTGTCTCATCTGAGCTACTCTAGAAACATAAAGGGCACAACATGGCAGACTCCTTGGAAGAAGGCCAGCCCCAGTGTTCACACAAAGCTAACAAAAACAATTATGGTTTTCAGGTGATTACACGTTCTACTACATTGTTTCTCCTAATACAACCCCGTGCATCCTACACACTGGACCTATAAGAGGTCTTAGTACTTCTTCAAAGTTAAAGACCACCGGCAGCATGTTATCTGATTTCAGCTGCCCCACGAGCAATCACTACTAGACAATGCCAAGTGTGGTGACAACAGCGTTTGTACTGCCCATCCCATGTCATAAGAGATGGATCTTGTCGATTGCGTTTGTGTCTGGTAGTTTTTTTCCTCTACCTGTTCAATTTAGTTTTCCAGCACTGAGGAACTACTGCTGCCTTTCCCAGCATGCAATGTGCAGAGCGCTGTCTTGATCAGACTGCTAATCCACTTCAGGGTCAACTCCGTCAAAAATGACCTGAAATCTGACCAGATGCCCAGATATAACAGCGGCAGTTTCAGAAGAAATTCAGTTAAAAATCTCCATGTTAAATGAATTACTCACTGCAGACAGAAGAAAGTTGAAAGTCATCTTTTATTGCACAATAAAAGATCACACATACCATGTTTTGACTCATGAGATTGGTCCACATGGGAATACAGAGAGCTATAGTTACAAATAAGAAAAAAAAAAGAAGATAAAAACCCCACAACATAACTTATTTATTAATGGCTGTTTCTGACGTCAGAACCAGCCAGTTTCTCAACATCCCGGTGAATTACTTTGCACTTGGTTCAGTGATGATAGCAGAGGGGTTGTGAACAGTCAAATGTTATCCAACTTGACCTGTCTCAGTCATATTGAAGTGGGTGCTTCCACAGACAAAACTGCACGAGGGCGGTGACGTTCTCATGTGTTGATATCTAAACCTGCAGTCATCCATTCAAAAGTCTTCATTTTATAGCCTTCTACCTTCACGGTTTGTCGTCATTGTACATTTTAAATAAAATTACAATTATTTAGTTTTTAAGTTTCCCGTTTCAGCTGTTTTTTTCCTGTTAAATGTCTGTTTCTCTTCAGTTATGCCTCTTGAAAACAAAGAAAGTTGAAGACAACGGTCACAGATGTTTAGTCATAGATCATTTGTGTCTGCTTCTGCACTCGTTTGCAGTTAATATGGAGTTTGTGCGCTTAGTTTAAGTGGGAACTACAAGAACACCCAAGTGTTTTACGCCACATTAACATATGAATATTACAAAGGAGGAGAAAGTCTGTCCAGGAGCTGTGGATCAAATGATATATGTTGCATCTGCGTTCAAAAAAGGCTGTAATGACTTGAGAGAAAACACACTGATTTAGTTTGGCTTTTAGATTTTTATGGAGTGTGTTCGGAAGGCATTTCTGGGGCCGTGTGTGTGTCACATGATTTAGGTGGATTCTTAGATTATTCGTCAATTGACATTTCCTGATCTATAACAAAGCACAACCAACAATCAACGGGGCGGCCAAAGGTCAGAGTCAGCTATAAATCACGTGGCAGGGAGTCCGTGCTTTGCTTAAAGACACTTCAGCAGGATGCACACTTCCTAACTAGGAGAACATGGACATATAAAAATATAAAAATAAATAAACTGTGTGATGGTGGTAAAGTTGGATAAGAGACATATTGTGTAATGAAAGCAGTGACAAAACAGAGAATAAGAATATAAAACATGCTGCAAAGTCCAGCATTTGTCCACTGATTTAGTGAGTCGTCAACTCGCAATTATGGATGTTTGGAATATTTTAAAGCAAACTGTTGGTTCTGCTGGAACTAAATCTATCTCACTAACAAATCAATATTTATGTTAAAAACAAAAAAAAACAAAACATTTTCTCTGCAACTCCATAAATCTGTGCCTACTTTCTTGTTCAGGTTATCAGATTCTGAAGCAGGGCAGATTAACTCCATTGTCTGCTTCAGAAGCTGCTACGTTTCAGTCATATTCTCTTTCTAGAAACAAAAAGCGCTTGTTTTATAATTGGTTTTTGAACAGTTAGCTGCTATCCTCGGGCCTAAGAAAGGATACTGCACATTTAATCAGCGCGATAATTCCAAAAAGTGCCTCAAGTTTCAATTAATATGGCAACTATGTAAAGAAAATAAAGAGGAAGTGAGAATTTAGCTCATAATTCAGATGTGAATCTGCAGATTAGCATCTGACAGAGGCTGTAAAGAAACTTCCATGTGAACCAAAATGCTTTTGTCTTTCAGGAAACATTCCACAGTAAAAAATAAAATAAAATAAAATAAGAATCAGTCACGAGACAACAATAAACTGTACAATAAATACACTATTTATGATAAAAGATAAATGTCATTTTGAGGTGAATGTTCTGAAGAACATTTAACAAAAAAGACTTCGGAGAAAAGGAAAAAAAAAAACACTGTGGTGTGACATGAAGAGACAATAGAGCCAACGCCGTGATCGACCTCTAGCTGTAGTCACTGCACTGACGAGTTTAAGTTTTTACATGAGAACAAGCGAGTAACAAGAAACGACCACCGGAACTAAAAGTCTGCTCTTTCCTTTTAAAACCTTCAGATAATTTCTCTGTGGTGCAGGACAGCTGGCTCCCCTGATTGATTTACTTACTTATGCTTTTTCAGGAATCTCAAATAATACACAAGGACAATCAAATACTTAGGTTGGATACATATTGTGTGCGCGTTATCGTTCTTGATGTGCTAGATACCAAACAGAAGGCCTCGTGCAGTAAGGGAATGGTATGACATTAAATAGCCATCCTTAAAGGGGAATCCTGATATTTCTCCAGCTGTGTCTTATACATAAAGTATTTAATCGCCTCCTGGTTTGTAGAGGTTTGAGAAGTCACTGATCCCAGTATGGAGCATGCATAAAGACTGCAGCAGTAAAGGCAACAGCAACAATCTCAGTTTATTTATTTCTAATTTTAACTTTAAAGTGGCAGTCTCAAAGATTTTCATTTCCGTAAATGTCTGCTGAATATCTGTTGTCAACTGCAGTGACAAAATCAAGATTGGGCCGATGGGCCACTGATGGCGTTATATTTAGTATCACGAACCAGGTACAACACTGGCTACGCTTACATGGACACTGGTGTTCTGCCAGTAATCAGATTAAAAATGCGTCATGTGACGTCCTCAATCAGAACAGACTCATCCGATCAGAGGGATTTTCAATTGGATGACGTAAACCTTTAAAAAACCGTTTAATACGAAAATATTAGTTCTTTATAAGCATGTGAATGCATGCACCATGTGGGGTAAACATTAGGTGACAAGACAAGTTTCCAGGAGGGACAGAATCAGTGAGGTAGCAGAAACAAGTGTTTGAAAAGTTGAACAGAGACAGAATAGATCTTCTGCCTTAATCACCACCTTCTCTTAAATACATTCTCGGTAACCTTTTTTTTTTTCCTCAAACTTCTTCTGTAGTTATGCACTATTGCTGTTACTATATTGCACTATTGCTACTGTTGTCTATATGTTGATTTTATATGTTTTATTTTATAGCTGTTCTGATTGTTTTAAGGTGAGAAAGAAACAGCTTTTCCATTCTTCTGTATGTCCTGGAAATATAGCGAATTGATAGTAAAAATCTTGAATCTTGAACGGTATATTCTTGACAGATTTGATGCTCCACAGTGGGCTGAACCTCTTTGAGCATGTCCAAAAACTCATTTTGTTACTGACATTTTTGGGCATGTAAACTCACTGAAATTTTATTTAGTGTCCATGTAAACAGTTAAGTTGGAATTTTTAATCTGAATAGTTTTTAGTCATGTCTGGGAACTGCTGTTAATGTGAACGTAGCCCGTGTCTGGATCTCTTTAGATTCATAAACACACTTGCAATTACCGCTTATTGCCAAAAGTGCCGCCAAAGAAAACAAAATAGAAAACTTTGAGACTGCCACCTGTTTTCTTTAGGACTGAGCTCGAGATTCGGAGAGAATAGAATAAATCTTAGAATTTCCCTTTAAGGAACAGCATGGCATCATTTATATGATGAAATCAACACATTTTTACCACTTTCCAGAGGCGGAAACGTGACGTCAACATAGTGTGCAAGTTAAGCCGACAAAAAGAGAAGCTATTTAAAGTAATTTTAGAGGCACTGGTAAGCAAACAGTCACTTTTTGTTGACTCTCCATTTGTGCTTTTGAGGGATGACTGATTGACTTTTAGGAATAAATGTAGTGATTTGGACTGTGGTACCTCCCATTACTGTTGTCTTTTGAAGATAATGCACATCACCAAGGCTGTGTACACATAAAAACTAACGGACAAACTAAAAACAAATACGATAACATGTCCCTATAAAGAGATGTAGCAGAACATCTATACAAAAAATACTATCTAAATAAGGCATTTTACTTTGAATAATACATAATGAAACTAGGAGAGAAAAGAATGTCATATTTGGTGAAAGTTTGGCAAAGCAAAAGAAAAGTATAATAAATTATATGTAGCCACAAACTTGTGACAAGGCAACAACTATGTTTTGTTTTGTTTTTTTCCCGGACAAGAAACGTGATCTGTAAGGACGAGACGGAAACAGAAACAACTCCACAATAAAACGTGTGCGCATGCATGCACACGTACACGCTTTCTCCCGCTGTCACACACACTCCCACGCACACACAACGCAAAGAAAAGGCTATACGGAAAACAGGTCACAAGAAAAGACAATGTGCAAAAATAATGTTTTCATGGATGAAAACCAAAGAAGAAAAAAAAAAGTGAAGTCATACGTAACATCAGAACCATTGACATATACCCCCAGAATACACACCCTGTTGTGAAAAGACTGAATAAAACCAGCAACTTGCATCCATTTCTTTTACAGTACAGTCTGTTTGATACAGGAAACACTGGGACTAACCTCAATGCAAAAAAAAAAAACCCTCACGTGTCAAGTATTTTTTTCCCCCAATGGAGAAACAAACGAAAGAAGGAAATTAACGGTGCGCTTAAAAAAAGACAGCAATATACAGCGATACATTTACATATTAAGAAACTCTTAGTATGAACTGCTATTAAAACTAATCTGAGGAGAACAAACGAGACACAGAGCAACGAGACACTCAGCCAGAGTGATTTGCACCACTTAGTATCCCTCCACTTCCTGTTCTATCTGTCCCTAAAAAAAAACAGACAATTCCCTTTCCTTGGACAGACGGTCGACAACGCACTGGTAAAACCTCTCTGACCACAGAACCGTGTCGTGGATAAAATGATGCTACAGGTCATGATTGCAACCGTCACGCAGCAGTCATTTTGCACTATTCCTGATGAGCTGCTGTTTCACTGATTTGTTGTAATGGAATTAAATTTGTGACACAAGCATCCCCCCGCCCCCAAAATCCAAGTGTTTGCAGGTCAGGATACAATCTAATCTGTGTCCTGTCTCCCCCTGGTGGCCTGAGTGAGCTCCTTGACATTCCCGTCCTTCATGTTTTCTGATTCGATCCGACCACTTGAGGGGCGAATTCTCTCAAAGTGACTTTGTGGCTGAGTTTAACAAAACAAAAGAAAAACGCATGATCGAAAAGCAGTACAACAAAGGAACCTCATGATTGTTCTTTGTTTTTAACCTTTTTTTTTCATCAACAAAAGCAAATAAAGAGATGGAGATCTGAATGTGTTCCTGTTCTTTTCCTCCTTGTGTCACTAGTGTGTGCAGGAAAAAGAAAAACAACCTCTTTAAATTATTTTAAAACGGAATTAATCTAAAGGACTGGCAGAGAGTGCTATTTTAAAATTTGGATAAAACATTCCTGAATGGAATTTAGTAACCTCACTTAAATTGTGACTTTTTTGTAACCTGAATATTAATGTATGCGTATCAATTTTGATCATTTTAGTGGGTATAGCACTAGTACAGACATTTTTTTTTCTTTCATTATTATTTGGCTGCACTTTAAAATGTACTAAATGGGCCTTTTAGTCAAGGATTCACAGCGAGGTGATTTTCAAAAGGGCTACACTTTGAAATGTATTGGGGCCGCTGCCTGTTTCCTGCAGCACAGTGAGTCTTGCATATTTAGGTTCACTTTCACGACTCGGTAAAACGCGTTTTAGTGTTACATGTATCTGGGAATTCTGGTTCTAATTCCAGATTAATCTAGTTGGCGGGTTTTTCAACATTGCACAAATACAACCCCCCCCCCCCCCCCTCCCAAAAAAAAAAAAAAAGAAGCTACGATTCAAATTAGTGGAGTGTGTCACAACAATAGATGCGCAAGTGCTCCCCTTGTGTGAGCTTCTCAGGACTCTGTGGCAAGAACTTCTGAACAACTTTAGAAAACCCCCTCTGACAGCTGTGCTGCAGCTTTCCAGTCATGCTCGTGTCCATGCAAACACAGCAAAAAAACTAATTTAAAACAAAAAAACAAACAAAAAAAAAAAAACCAAAAGACGAAGCGTGTCCCAATCTTTGCGGAAACGCCACCTTAGTATCACTTTAAAACTGCATCAGTATTACTGCCAAAGCCACTCCTTGGTTAGCACATGTTGCCTGCAGCGCGCATGTTCTTGTTGAGAAGTGTTCCTCCCGACTCAAGTCTCGATGCAGAATGAATGGGAAGAATACAGAGACGGTCATTTCTTTTTCTTTTTTTTTTTTCTGTATACAATGAGGGAGTGGTGAGGGTGGGCGGGCGGGCGGGTGGGGTCTTGGTATATAAACATGACCAAGTTGAATATAATCATCATCATCATCATCATTATTAGTCATCATCATAATAAAAGTCTTTACATGGACATTGACTGACAGACACGGCACAAACTTTACACTGTTGCTCAGCTGAGAAAAGAGAGCAACAAAGGGGACAGGAGGAGAGCGCAGGGAGTGCTTTGTCCCTCCTCTACGCTTCCTCTTGTTCCGCCTGTCTCTGCTCCTCAGTGTCCTGGTCCTGCTTCTCTTTTACCTCTTCTCCTGTCTCCTCCAGTCTCTCCTCGTTCTCCTCTGTCGCTGCTCCCTCACTATGGTTATTGGAGTCTGGTTCCTGGGGCTCTGAAGGCCCATCCTCTGCATCCCCCTGCCCAGTCTGGAGCTCTTCCTGTGGTGGTGGATCCGGGTCTGAAGCTGAGGTAGAAGGGACAGAGGGGGACGAGGAGGTGGCTGGGTGGGAGGTAGCACAAGCCTTAACTGTACTTTCTCTCTCCTCTACATCTCCCACTGTCGCCTTCTCTTTCTCCCTCTCCTCCTCTCTCTCCCCTTCCTCCCTCCCTCTCTTCCTTCTCCTCTTTGGGCTGCCGGGGGATCCATCTATTGCGCCGGGGGGCATGGCAGGCAGCGCCATGATGCCACCGTGTGGCAGGAACATGTGTGGATACAGCAGGCCGTGGGACATTCCCGGGATCAAGAAGGGGTTGAAGGTAAGATGGCTGCCAGTGCCAGATGCGAGATGCGCAGAGGTGATATGGGCCCTACTGGTGGAGGTAATGATGGCCGCTGCCTCCGCTCCTAATGCTCGTTTGTTGCCCTCCGTTGATCCTTTCTCCTCCCGGCTCCTCTCCTTCTCACCACTAGCAGCTACAGAGGTGGTGCTCTCTCTCTCAGCAGGCGTTGTCGAAGAGGGGCTGCTCGCCTCAGATGTAGACGGCGCAGTTGTTGTAGTGACCTTCGCAGCAGACATTAACGAAGAGGAGGAGGTGGAGGAGCTGGGGTGAGAAGGCGGAGCCGGTGTTGCGTGTGCCATCATTGTGCCGACGCTGAACAAGGCATGTTGTGGGATCCCAGCCCCATGAGGGTGTGGGATGCCGTGCAGCATCATGGGCAGCATACTCAACCCATTCTTGGCATCTTCTGCTGACGCACCGGCTCCTCCTGCCTGGATGGCTGCAGAGAAACCATGTGGGAACCCAGCTGCCATGATCCCAGAGATGGGGATTCCAGGAATACCACCACGGAGGTTCTGCATTGCCACCATGGAGTCCATGCTGCCAATTAGACCACCATTCATGAAGATCGGGGGCCCGAGGCCGGATGAGGAGGCATCGGAGAGGAGGGGCTTAGGCATCTCACTGCGAGGCCGGCGTCCGCGGCGCCGTGAGCCTGGGTCTCTGTTGACTGGCTCTGTCAGGATGCGAGAGAACTTCCCTTCGGGGAGGAAACCCTGCAAGAGGAGGACAGAAAAAGTAGATTATCGTACACTACCGATCAAAAGTTTTAGAACACCCTAATTTTCCCAGTTATTTATTGCAGTTCAAGTCGTGCAAGTCCAATGAATAGCTTGACATGGTACAAAGGTAAGTACTGAACAGCCAGAGGTTAAAAAAAAAAGGCTTGGTTACCCAAAACTGAAAAATAATGTACATTTCAGAATTATACAAAAAGGCCTCTTTCAGGAAACACGAAGTGGGTTAACAATTTAAAGCTGTTCTGCAGCAATGAAGGTTGAATCAGCCTTGAAAGCTGGTGCTACTAATTCCTAGAGGTGTTCCAACTTTTCTTGGTTACTTACAACCCCCTCTGTCTGCATAAAAGCAGTGTTGGAACACACTGTGGTACCAGACCCTCATGAACATCAGGTGAACAGTATTGTACTGCAGAAAGTAGTGTGTTGCTACAAAAATGGCGAGAAAAAGGCAATTAACAATGGAAGAGAGACAGACCATCATAACACTTAAAAATGTAGGTCTTTCCTACTGGTAAATTGCAAAGAAAGTCAAGGTGTCAGTGAGTACAGTTTTCTTCACCATCAAAAGGCATTCAGAAACTGGGAGAAACTCTGACAGGAAGAGGTCTGGCAGACCCAAAGCCACAACTGAATCAGAGGACAAGTATCTGAGAGTTAACAGCTTGCGTGATAGGCGGCTCACAGGACAACAGCTTCAAGCACAGCTTAATAGTGGTCGTAGTAAGCAAGTCTCACTTTCAACTGTGAAGAGAAGACTTCGAGCTGCAGGTTTGACAGGACGAGTTGCAGCAAGAAAGCCGTTGTTAAGACGTCAGAATAAGACAAAGAGGCTCGCCTGGGCCATGAAACACCACCATTGGACTACTGAAGACTGGAAGAAGGTATTATGGACTGATGAATCAAAATTTCAAATCTTCCGTTCATCACGCAGGATCTTTGTACGGCGTCGAGTAGGCGAGAGGATGGTTCCACAGTGTGTGACATCAACTGTCAAACATGGAGGAGGAAGTGTGATGGTCTGGGGCTGTTTTGCTGGATCCAGGGTCGGTGACTTGTACAGAGTGAGAGGCACCCTGAACCAAAACAGCTACCACAGCATTCTGCAGCGCCATGCAACACCCTCTGGTATGCACCTAGTCGGTCAGAGGTTCATCCTACAGCAAGATAATGACCCAAAACACAAGTCCAAGCTATGCCAGAGCTACCTCAGGAAGAAAGAACAAGATGGTAAGCTTGAAAACATGGAGTGGCCAGCACAGTCTCCAGACTTAAACCCCATGGAGCTGGTTTGGGATGAACTGGACAGAAGAGTGAAAGCCAGGCAACCTACAAGTGCCACACATTTATGGGAACTTCTGCAACAGACTTGGGAAGAACTTTCTGAAGAATATTTGATTTCTATTGTAGAAAGAATGCCACTAGTGTGTCCAGCTGTTATATCTGCCAAAGGTGGCTACTTTGATGAGTCAATAGTGTAGAATACATTTTGGTCTATAAATTGATTCCATGATTTATTTTCCAACTCAAATTGCTTATTTGTTCTATGCTTTCATTTCAGAGTGGAATGAGACACTAAACTGAGTAATTTTCAGTAAAAAACTGGAAAAAGTGTGGTGTTCTAAAACTTTTGACCGGTAGTGTATCTGGGATTGACAGAGTATAAAAAGAAATATTTTGGCGTTTGAGAAAATGTTAAGGGACATTCAGTTACAACCACAACAAGCAGCAGCATTATGCTAACATTACTTACAGAGTGTTTGACCACATCAGCCCAGTCTGGAGCCACGTAGTACTCTGAGTTTGCATCCAGCCACCTGGAAAGCTCCTTTATTGCAGGAGCCATAGCACCTCCAAGCTACAAAGTGAGAAAATTAGGGCAATATTACAACAACAATACTATTCATATTTAAGATTTCTCCAGTTTTTACAACTTTGTTCATTGCGTGTTTCCAATTATTATTTTTTTTTAACTACCCTGCGTCCGGTGCCTCGGTGCACAACAGGGACCCTCTCCTCCCCCGTCAAAGAGTTAATATCCAGCTTAGTGGGATCTTTACAACGATGCCTCCTCTGTTTTGGACGTTCCACAAAACCATGTAACAGACCTGCTCCAGACTGCGCAGAGACAAAATCACAAGATCCTTCTTAATTTGACTTTATGCATTATGTGAATGTCACTGTAGCTGCAGCAAACAACAGCAAATGCTTCATGCTCAGAAAAAAAGCACCTCAGAATCCTTAAGATACACAAAAACAACCATGACACAAGCCTTCAGACGTACGTGAGCGAACGCCGGAAGATCCATGCTGTAGCCAGGATTCTGTCTCAGCCACTCGATCAGACCTTTGCTGGCTGCCTCTCTGTCGATGGCCACGATCTCTGGCTGAGGAGGCGTCTGGGTGGGCGTGGGAGTAGAAGAAGAGGATGGTGTAGGAGGGCCTGCAGGTCGTTCTGAGGGAGAGGGGGATGGCGAGGAGGTGGAGGAGGAGACAGAGGAGTGGCTGATCACCTCCACTCGGCCCTGTAGATGGAGAGAACCACACACAGGCAGACGTTTTAACATTTTCCCCCAAACCCAATCTGACTGTTTTACCCCAAATGCCCGTCGTGAGGTTTTTCTCACTCTAACTCTGATGCACATACAACAATCATACCTGCCCTCACGTTGAAAGGCCCTCCTCCCTCTACCCACCTGTGTCTCAGAGAGGTGCAGTCCTCGGCTCTTGGTGAACTCAGAGTACAGAGCCTCCACATTTCTCCTCCTCCCTCTCCTCCTCCTCAATGAATCATCTCCCCTCAGGCTCCCGTTAACTATCTGTCCCGTTACAGGATGGATGAGCCCGGCCTGCAGTATCCCGGCCATGTCGATGCCCACAGAGCCTTGTAGTGGAGCTGTGATGGGAGGCGGTGGCGGCAGTTTATGACTGCTGCCAGCCCCAGCACTGTGGTGGCTGATTCCTGGTGCAACCACAGCTTCATTTGTCCCAATGCCACTAGTGGTGCTTATTTCTCCCGAAGACTTGGTTAGATCAATGGCTGCTTCTTGCCAGCCATTTATCAACAAGGCTCCAGTGCGGTGAGACGTCGGGGCCACCACCGGCACTTTCTCACCACTGGAGCTTGTGTTGGCAGCAGTGTGGCAAGACGATGATGACGCTGATTTCCCAGCTAAAACCTTGGCAGCTGCAGCTGCAGCAGCGGCTTCATAGTCGAAAGACCTCCGACCTCCCGCTCGTTTGAGCTCAGGGAGGAAGGGAGGAGCCACGAGCCTCTCCTGTAAGAGAGGCAAGGAGGTGAGGCGCCAAGCTCCGCGCCCGCATGAGCCGCCCCGCGGCACGTACTGTCAAGGTGGACAGGGTGGGTGAGGGGTAGACAAGAATGGGAAAGAGATGATGACTTTGTTAAACATACATATGGACTGAGACACAACACAGTGGCAGCTGTCAACTAGACCTGGGTAAAATAGATATTCAGAAAGGTTTTTAGACTTTATGAGACTGATATGTTATCTTTGTAAGCTGCTTCAGTCGTTTACCTCAAACGTATGAGATATCGAGTCAAACAAAGAGCTCACGACCATGTGTTCTCTGGTCTCTAGTGAGCAAACAATCCATTTGATTTAATGCTAGGTGTCAGGTCAGACTACATATTGGGAGTAAATAATACATATTATTTTTCTTCCCAAGTCTAATATCCACATATATAATATCAACAGTACACATTACAAAGACAGTCAACTTGACAAGTAAGCAACAAAGCAATGGTGTGAACTAGAGGTGCCCAGTGCAACAAACCTAATATAACCTGCTTTACATTTAACATCTGAAGCCCTATTCGCACAGGATTAGTTTTACCTGGAGACGTCATGTGGTTTAGAATTACTATCCCTGGTTCTGATGTCACTACTACTTTCCAAATCACCCCATTACATGTGTGAGTTACTATCATTCATTTTATACCCAAACTTTTTGGCAGCTTTAGTTATTCTGATTAATAATAAAAAATATATATTTTTAATAAATAAAACCTGATGTGATGAGACTGTATTGATTTAGGAGGATTCTTGATTTAGATATTAGACTGTACATCATCATCAATTTACTATCTACATAGGGTCTATAAATATTAGCACTTTAAGCAAACTGGACACCACTTGTATGAACCATGGTATGAGAAAGAGATAAATGTAGACATATGATAGATACATTGATATGTACAAACAAAGGGAGTCCATTCATTCATCAGGTCCCAGGTATGTTCTCACCTTAGGTAGTCTTGTGAGAGGGGGAGGGATGGAAAACCCTAGTCCAGGATTCGCCTGCTGGACTCTAGCCTGGCCTGGGACGGAGCCTGAGGCCGTGGTGGGGAGGTAACCTGCTCGGTGTTGGTGGTGCTGGGCTAAGCTGTTGGCCAGGCAGGAGTTGGCAGCCAGGGAGCCCGGTGAGTCATACTGCTCGCTTGACGAAGGCCATTTCCCCTTTAGGATGGCATGGCAGATGCTGTCCAGGCGGTTGATAATGACTCGGTCCTACAGGGAGCAACACATGAAGAAAGGATGCAGCTAAATTAGACACACTGACAGACTGTGAAGTGACACAAAAATAAAAACTGATCTTGAAAAGCGGCTTGTTTGCACTTTCTAAGCTGTGCTCATTACAACAGAACATTGGGCTCACTCAGACTGTACCACTCAGACTGTACCACTCAGACTGTACACCGAACAGCCATGATTTTAAAACCACTGACAGGAGAAGTAAAAAACATTGACCATCTTGTGACAATTCAGTGTTCTGCTGGGAAACTTTTGGACCTGGCATTAATGTGGATGTTACTTAGACATGTAGCACCCACCTAGACCAGACCAGGCAGTTGTATCCACCTTTTCAATACAGCCTTTGCTCTCTCTAATTGGCTGCTCATGTTGTGGAAGCATAAAATACGCTTGTGATTGGGATGAAATCTTACAATGAGAATATTTATGGCTTAAAATGAATGAAAACTGAACACAACTAGTGTAGCCTTGATAAGGGAAAGGGATATTTTGCAAGAATAGTTTTTTTTTTTGCTACTAGAAACGTTTTTTTTTTATCTTGGATGAGAGGATAAACATTTACACAAAAACTAAACATGTCATGTCATTCTAAAAACCACATGAACAGAACTATAGTCATGAACCACACTTTACCTTGGGCCACTCAGAGAACGAGTACAGTGCTTTTTCCTGTAACAGCTGAGCGATGGTTGGCTCCCTGGTTTCATGGAGACTGTCAGGAAACTCACATATGGAAATAGGAGCTGCAAACCTGGGACTGCCTGGATAAGTATCCACCACTATGGAAGAGAATAAAAGGTCTCAACTCAACAATGTGCTTGAAAGATGTCTGTGTTAATTGACCATTTTAAATTGGTTTTAAAGTCAATACAATTTGACAATGAATTGATTGATTACTGAATGAGCTTTTTTGGACTGTTCTTACCTGGTGTACTTGGCCTCTCCTCCTTCACTTGGCCTTTCACCATCGAGCTTTCCGATGCGTCGACTAGCCCATCTGCCTGCTCAACCTTCGGAGTCAGGACTGTGCTGTCTGCCTCCAACATCTCTTGTTTCGTCTCGGCTTTGACCTCAGATAAAGAGCTAAACTCTGGCTTGGCCTCAGGTTTTATCTCAGAGCTGTCTGGGTATGTCGTGAAACCCAGGCACTCGGTCTTTGCTTCAGGCTTGATGGCAGATGTGTCAGCAAAGGCTGTTAACCTCAAACTTTCAGGTTTCGTTTCAGTCTTAAGCTTGGCACCAGCTGGATAAGCCGTAAACCCCAAAACTAATGGTTTGACTTCAGGTTTGTCTTCGCTGCCATCTGAGTAGGCTACAAATTGGAGAACTTCAGGTTTAGTGTCTAAGTTCTCAGGCTTCACAGGAAGGCTCAGATCTTCAGGTTTAGCCTCCAGTGTTTCAAATTTAACAGGGGAGTGTAACTGCTCAGTTTTTGTGACCAAGTCTTCTGCCTTTACAGGGTAGGAAAACAAATGAGCCTGTTGAGAACTATCAGGGCAAGCATCGTCAACAATTTCCATCTTGGTCTCCTCTACCTTGACTGGTAGCACCAATTGCTCTGGTTCCTTCTCAACATCACCCCCTGGTAAAAGATCAGATGGCATTTTGTCAGTGCTGTTTACAGGGAGAGTTGGGGTTATTTTAAATTCATTTTGATCAAGCAGATTGTCTTTTCTGTCTTGATCAAGGGAGAATATCAAGGCTCTGTTCCTACAATCTCTGCTACCATCTGGTAAGTTCAAGTTTTCATCCTGATCCGTTGAGTTTTCTGTGCTGGCTCCAGCTCTGCCATCACTCTCTCTGGTGGTTTCAGAGGACTTTGATGGTACTGTAGGGGATGGGACAGCAGGACAGGAAGGCTGTGCATATTCTGAGTAAATGTTCTCCAACTCCATCTCTGTGGTTTTGGCATTTTCATCGCAATATTGCACAACTGGAACATCAATAGAGGAAACATGTTCCACCTGTCCTTCTGAGATTTCATCCACTTGATCTGCAAGATCTGTGTGACCCACTGGACCGCCCTCGATGGATTTTTGTGGAATTCCTTCCATTTGTACAAACTCGCCAGTTGCATTGCCCATTAACGGGTCAGCGTCGAGGGAGTTTTCCACAGTCTGTTCTTCCACTGTCTGATACAAAATCAACCCGTCCACCTCCTCTACGGGCTCTTCAATAGACTCAGGACACACAAGGCTACCCTCCTGTTCTAGCTTTCCAAGATAGGGGTGCACATCTTGGGGTAAGTCGTCTTTATTCTCTGATTGATCAAAGTGCTCCTGCAGGTCTTGAGTCACTTGGTTTAAGACCTCCGTCCTTTCGTCCTGTTCACCCAGGTTCGCTTGTGGCCCTATTTCATCCATCTCTGGCAGTACTACGGGTGGATTCAAGACTTCCAAACTTTGGTCTGCACCTGGGAGCATACAACATCAAGATATAAAACAGTTTGAGGCAACATTAGTATTTCCCACTCTGCACTAGGCCAAAACAAGACGGAGGGAATAGTGGTGGGCATGCAGAGGTATTCAGATAGTATGAAGTGGGCTTTAAGGTAGCAAAGACTTTAACTTTTTGTGATTCTGTATTTGGTATATAAACCTCAAAACATGACTTTGCAAATTTAGAACTGGTCCTGCTTTCACAGGACTGACTGAAAAAAAACTAATAAACAAATAAAACAGAAATACTAAGGAGACATAACGACTCAGTAAGCATTAAATAATGTATGTTATACAATTATTTTGCTTCTATATCTTTGATAACTTTACTAATACAATATTTATGCATGATATTTGTGGTCACACTTGTAAAAGTAAAGGCCTATGCTGGATACTTTAAACATACCTTGCTGTGTGCTACATTCCTCTCCTTCCAGACCTATATCTCTTTGTGTCTCTACATTCTGCTCCATGGTCTGCCTTGACAAATCCTCCACCTCATCTTCCTCCTTGTCATCAAACTCAAAACCGGCACCCCCCTCCCGGTCCTCTCCTTCCTCCACAGGATTGGTCAGGCCCTCAGAGACGTCAGAGTGACCCAGCCCATCCTGCGGCTCGTGAGCAGTGATGTCAGACAGCGACATGGGAGGCGGGGGGACATAGGGCAGAGGGGGGCTCGCCGACAGGTCTGTTTGATCGGCACTGGGTTCCTCGTTCACACCGATGTCCTGAACATACAAAACAAAAGAGTTAGATTTAGAGAGGCCCTCTTTAGACCTGGCATTAACTTGCATTTGATCTCAAGTAGGCAGCTTTAAGAAGGTCATAGCTAGCATTAAAACGCACCTCCACATGCGTCTCCAGTGAACATTTGTGATCTGATTGTATCTCAGTTCTGCATTCCATATGCAATTAAAATCATCATTTGAGGCACAGTATAATACTGTGCAAAGAGCTGCTGTCTCACATCAATGTATTGCTACTGCTACCATTGTTACAGAACCATGGCGACATGAAAGAAGAACAAGTAATGAGCAGTCAAGTTTCTCATACACTACCAGTCAAAAGTTTGGACACACCCTCTCATTTCTCACTGAAGACACCAAAACTATGAATGAACACATATGGAATTATGTAGTAAACAAAAAAGTGTGAAGTTATTTCACTCATTCTTAAGCTTCTCATTTCTTAAACAACCGTGTCGAAAGACATATCCCGTGTTCATGGAAAAGATGTTAGTCTGTTTGAGAAGGATCATCAGTGGATTTTTTCTTCCCCTGATGACATGGGCATATTCCAAGATGACAATGCCAGGATTCATGGGGCTCAAATTGTGAAAGAGTAGTTCAGGGAGCATGAGACATCATTTTCACACATGGATTGGCCACCACAGATTCCAGACCTTAACCCCATTGAGAATCTTTGGGATGTGTTGGAGAAGGTTTTGCACAGTGGTCAGACTCTCCCATCATCAATACAAGATCTTGGTGAAAAATGAATGCAACACTGGATGGAAAGAAATCTTGTGACATTGAAGAAGCTTATCGAAACAATGCCACAGCGAATGCGTGCTGTAATCAAAACTAAAGGTGGTCCAACGAATTATTTTGCTTTATGCTTGAAATGGAAATAAAATGACAAGCCAATGGATTGTGTAGATCTCATGGAGGAATATGATCCCAAAAATGTAAAAGCTGTATTCACATATACATTACTACAAGACTTGACTCAGTTTCAGTAATCCACAAAATATGTTTTTCCACTTTGACTTTTTTTCTTTTTAATATAATAATGCAAAAGATTTCAGAGCTATTTTGCAAGTTTGTCTAATGTCTTCCCCACTAACAATGCAATACAGATGGGTCTCAGAATATTGTTACTTCGTGGCTGTAATTCAGATTTTTTAAATGATGTTGAACTAATATTTGAAATAAAATATATAATTCCATTTATTTTCTAAGTTGCTAATGTTACCCCATTGGTGCAGGATGGTGAAACCAACCTTAAAGAGCATGTAACTTGAGGACAGCGGCTCAACGGAGTCTTCTGCTGAAGGATGGGACGGAGAGGATGAGGGCGGGAGTCCTAAACACTCCTCCAGCGTTCCACCTTCCTCTCCTCCTCTGTCTCCCCCCTGTGCCTCCTCGTCCTCCTCCTCTAGAAAGCCCGTCTCCAGAGCAGAGGGGCCCAGGATGGGATCAGATTCATTGAACATGTGGTGAGCAGGACTGGTGTGGTCTGTACTGTCCCAGGGAGCCTGCAGGAATGGAGGTTGTGGCAGAACGAAAGACAACAATGTGCAAATAAACACATGGATGGATGTGATGTAAAAAATAAAGAAATCCATGAGAAAATTAGTAAAGAAAGCCTTTGTGAAAAATCTGAACAGCTGAAATGATTAGTCTCTTATTAAATTAGTTAATCAGAGAAAAAGATAACTGACAAATAGTCAAGGTGTCAATCATTTGTCTGAAATTTATTATGTAACTATTATCTAAACACCCAAATAGATCACTGCAGCACAGCACATACCTGTAACTGATCCAGCTCCACTGATGGTGCCATCAGGCCTGTTTCCTCAGACGACCCCTGCTCACCGACAAGCACGTCACTCCTTAGTTTTGAGTCCAGGTCTGTACCCCCCACACCGTATGAGTTGAGCATGCTTTGACCTCCTGCAGCCGAGTTAAATGGGAAACCGTTGAGGGCATCTTTGGACACCTTTCCTCCGTGTAGCGCATCAGCCGACATGGCATCATGCTGCAGCGCACCCAGCTCCAGGGTTTCATCCAAAGGAGGACAGTCGAGGAAATCTCCCCGTGGCCCAGGAACCATACCCAGACTTGGTGAAGCCGAATCGTGGGCATCCAGTGGGGGAGGGTGAAGGTGAGGGTGAGATGAAGAGGACGAGGAGGAGGAAGGGGAGGGAGCAGATTGAGGCACAGGGTGCTGGTGGTGGTGGTGATGGTGGTGGTGAGATGACTGGTGGGGGTATTCAGGAGGCTGAGGGGAGTGACGACCAAGACCTGAATCGTACAGACAGCAGTGAGGATGAGGCAGCTGCGGGTGTGACGAGGAGGAGGGAGAGATGCCAGGGTGAGTCGCCAGGCCCGGATGGTGAGGGTGATGATGACTTTGGGGATGAACGTGGGATGGGTGCCCTCTGACGTAGTTCCTGTGAGCCTCTAGGAAGCTCAGCTGGGGGTCGTTCAGAATGTAGAAGTCGGTGCGGCTCAAGCCATGGCGTGCCGCCCCAATGAGGAGGTCCCGGTCGTGTTTGCCAGACTCCCACCAGACAGGAAGGTAGAGGGAGGGGCGGCACAGCTGGAGGCGGGCTGAGAGCAACGGGTGACGGAGAACCTGAGAGAGAGACATGCAGGTTACTAGACCAAGCTACTTTTAGTTTGCATTAACTGGTCATGTTTCCTATCTAACTTCAGTCTCATTATTTACAGACTCAGTTACAAAATGACTTAGATAGGTCATAAATGTTATCAATAAGTTAGGCTACTAGGAGGTGCCATCATTTGACATGAGAGTGCCACTAAACATGTTCTAGGGCTTTTTTACTGTGTGTTTTACTGTGTTCAAAGCTTTTCAACACACAGCAACTGTATGGAGGAAAGTGTCACACTTACACAAGAACCATGGTAATGAGACGCTCTCATTTGTTTCGTTCCAGCAATTTCAAAAACACTCACGGGTAATAGCTCATATGTTTATTTTTAAGAAATGTTTTTCACTTGTTTTTCTTCTTTAATAAAATGTGTTTTATACATCAGCACTACATTTTCTTTTGACAGGATGCAACAAAAGTAGTGAGTCAAGCTACTTTAATGCTTCTATGCCATAACCTGACATGCACCTCCCCCCAGAAGACTCCACATAGCGGCGTTTGCGACTGGTCCAAACTGCAGCTCCTCATCCACATTACACAGTGACACCGAAAATTCTCTTTACTTTTGTCACCCACACAAAACATCTGCTCAAATGTCTTCTGTCTCTACGACACTGCAGTGATTTCAGTAAAATGAACTGTTATTCAGCATTTATTAACTACAACTCAGCATGAGCTGCTCAGTCCAACTAGCATTTGAGCTGCATTACAGAATGATCCCAACACTCCAGCGTACAAGTGTAAATGTTTACAAAGATGTAGGCTAGGGCGTAGGGAGTTCCCGTTTTAAATGATTCTTACACAGGTTTAAGGATATTTATCTACAGACTTTGATTTGAGTCACTGAAAAGACGTTATTTTAAAGAAGGGAACCGTACTTGACATAAAATGCGAAGAGACACCATTAAGTTTCATTTGAGCCTCCATCACCAATGAAATAAATCAGATGAATGAACTCAGACGTAACACAGTCGTTTGTTTAGAGACCATTTTGAGGTGTCTATGTATATGATAGTATTTATGATGGTGTTCGTTTCTTCAAAGGGCCAACCTGCTCTCTGATCTTGCGCAGCAGCTCGATGCGATATAACGTCCTCGCCGCTCTCTCTTCAGTCAGAGGCTCCACAAGCACAGCAGGATCTACCAACCCTGGAAGAAACCAGAGGGAGGCATGACGAGATGATATGAAAGACACACAGATGAAAGAAAGGGGATGGGAAAAAGAAGATAAATAAGTTTGTGCAAAACCCCCTCTGTCTTTGATAAGTTTGCACTTTATCCTGTAGCAGCTTTAAATGGCTGTGGGCTGTTGTGCTGCCCACTCTTCATTAAAATATGTTTCTTGAGCCTGATGTTTTGGTTAGAAGATGAGAAATGAACCCAGTTTACACTCATTTGGGGGTTACATATAGGATTACTGCCCATTTGACATGATTCATTAACAAAGATTGTATTTGTTAAGTGACTCTGGAAACTAAATTGAATGTAGATGAACTTTTAATAGAGAGCAAATGAATCTTCCCACCAGAAGAGGTCAGTAAAGCTCCCAGTTATGAGGTGTACAGACAAATCATGAGGTCTGCTGCAAGAACCTCTTACTACCAGGACACAAGAATGACACTAAAAACACTAAAATGTACTTAAAGCAGTGTTCTACTGCTGGTTTTGGCAGACAAGCCTGGACTTGCAGCCAATCAGCCGTAAGCGCCGTCCATCACTGATGTCTGAGAAAACCTTGCAGGCATGTTAAGATTAGTTTACCATGTACAGTACCTTCTTCCTTCCTGGGAGGGAGCTTGCAGGCAGTTCTGCACATGTTGACGAAGGAGTTGAAGTATCTCTCCAAACTCTCGTCCGTCTTCCTCTCCAGTCGGGCCAGTGCTCTGAACTGGGACCAGTCAAATGTTTTCCTCTCCGAGTCATACACCACCCCAAATGACGACACTGTGCGGTAAAAATCAGCTTGCTCTCGGCGAGTCCACCTTAAACACGACAAAAACGGACAGAAACAAACAAAATGTGGGTAAAACAAAAGAAAAAAGACAGAAAAAGAAAATGTTCAAGAAGAAACTCAAAATGAGGAAGGACACAAATGAACGCACATTCAGAAAAGCAGATTTTGTCAGTAATCATAATAACTTAGTTTTCATGTGAATTAGACATGCAGTACCAATTTTGGAACAATTTAGCATTTTAAATATGCACAGCTATATGTTTAAACCTTTTAATTTGCCGGCTAGTCTGATCATATTAAGTGACAAGTTCAAGAACTGAAGATTGCAGAAACGCAGACCAAACTTAGAATCTTGTGATTTAAATCAGATGTGAATTTGTCATTTCCAACACTGTTACCTTCGCTGCCACTCCAGAAACAAGGGGTCGGGCTCTGTGGCGACCACAGAACACCTCCTCAGCTCTTCGCCCAGCTGCCAAGCCAGCGGCCCTCCAGCGTGATGACTATGAGCTCCGGCTCCTCCCATCCCCATGCCAACGAGGCCGTCGTGAAGCAGAAAGTCGTGCCTGAGCAGCGGCTCGCGGCGTAGTGTGAAGCGCTGGTAGGCGGTGATCAGGCGGCGTAAACGCGCCGTCAGTGCGGGACCGGTGGGCCAGAGAGGCCGGGCCTGCACGACATGGAGAGACGCCACCCCGGTCCCGGTTCCTGCTGTCGTCGTCGTGACCAGAGTTCCGTCCTGAGCGCACAAGTCACCTGACATCTGGGAGTCTGTAGAGAAGAGACGAATCAGGATGTTGGACATGCATTTAGTTTAGTTGCTACAAGGTTTATAAGAGGTTTAAATGAATTCATCTTCAAAATCAGGAGTATTGCTTAAATTAAGGGTTGACCTTTTATACTCATCCTACCAACACAGTGTGGTTTGTACTTGAATGGTATTTTATGATTTTGTTTAGGATGCACTCATACTGTGCATACTTTACTTTATTGACACAGAATCCAAACATGCATAATAAAAGACTGGGGGTGCTGTGGGGAAGTGATTAGAGAAGCAGCTTTGGTAACAAAGGGTTATCTGTCCTGGGCTGAAAAGACTGGACAGTTTATTGGCAGGTAGTACAAAAGCAATGCCCAGGAAATGGTTGAATAAATTGCCCCTAAATATAATGAAAAGGATAAAAATAATTTAGGAAATGTATATAATGAAATGATTGACTTTGTGTTGGAGACACAACAATGAAAAATGTGAAATACTGGAAAATCTCATTTGAACCTAAGGCAGTTTTTATTCTGTATATTAATTTAGTTTGGAGCACTTCGTTCTATTATCTTCTTTACTGTTACCAATATATCATAAATGAGCAGAAGACCCACCCTTCCCAGAGAGCATCCTGGCTCTGTGTAAATTTAAGTCATGAATCATAAGGACCCTTAAAATATCAGTGTACAATCCTGAGTGAAGGACCTGCAAGCTTTGGTTAAACACTGTATGTGACCCTATGCCTTCTCATTTTCTGTGTCAGTGATAATGTCAGTGATCTGTTTCCATATTAATGCTCTCTGTGGTGACACAGGTTCACATCCCCCCTGTCCATGGCTGAGGTGCCTTGAGAAAATTGCTCCCTGAGTGCTACACAAGTGGCAGCACACTGCTTCGAGTGTACACACTACTGTGTGAACAAATGGATGGGTGAAATGCAGAGAAAGAATTTGCCTATGTGGGATCAAAACAGTATAAAGTATTATCATTCCAACTCTCCTTATACAGTGAGTTTGCAGTACACTGGGCTGTTTTAACTGTGGCCCCTGATGTTTTAAGATTTCATTTGCTCGTAGCTGAAAACACAGACTCACACCACGTCTTCGCCTGAATATTCTGCCTTGAAGCACCATCATGATTGGAATACCAACTTTGAAAGAATATTATCTGTTTCCTGATTTACATTAGAACAGTGAGTCTTCCTGTCTATTTCTCCAGAGGGTCCTTCATCAATTACACCGCCAATAAATGGACCCACTGAGACAGTGAGCACCATGAAAACTACCAAAACTCATTTCACATATTTAACCATGTTGGTCCTCTGAAGAGCAGCGGTAAAATTACATCTTCATCAGGAAGATGGAATGGGTTTAGTCATGAGAAAGCACCTCTTGTCAGACTACATGGGGAAATGTAATCCAGTGGAGAGACATGATTTCAAATGATATAATGGGATGTCAAGGGTTCTGCTTTGGTTTCTGGTTCAGTTGCCTTTCTGTCTTCACCAGGAAACTCGGGGTTTTACTAATGTAAGAGTAGTTAAGTGCACGTGTCTCACCTGGACCTGTACTGTCTGGCTTTTCTGAGGTATCAGTGCTGGAGCAGGTTTCCTCTCCCTGTGGATGAAAGACAGACATGTTAATTACACAGAAGAAAAATCCCAATGAATATAGCAGCAGCAGCAGCAGCATCAACTTACATGCCTATGTAAGATTTCTAAATTCTCATACACAACTATCAGCAACAAGTTATTCATTTGAACAGATACTTTGTCTTAGGAAAGAACTATATGGGTTAAATCAATATCATGATATCAGTAAAAGTATTTTCAGAATAGCTTTCAAAAATGGCTAAGTGCTCAATTATAAATCAAGTATAGTCAAGTACAATAAAGTGTGTTCTACTCTTGAGCAGTACACTGGAAAAATATTCAAAGCTCTAAAATGTGGAGTGATTGAAGTGACCAAAGACTTCTGTGGTACCGAAACAAAACAAAATGACCAGAATGATGAAAAACCATCAAGTGGAATTTCCTTCACGCACACAACAAAATTGTTTAATATTTTAAGTTTTCATTAATGGGGGAAAAAGTTTGTATTTTTCCTTTGTTTTGCTTTTCTTCCTCAATGACAAATGCTGAGCCACAGACAAGAAAAACATTCGTAAAATGTATGAATGGGATCACCTCGGCAGATTTTATATTCACTAGGTGTTAAGTTTGACATTTCATATTGTGTTAAATGATGAAGTGCACAATCTCACTTGAAAAACTGAAAAATAAAAGCAAAGATAAATGAAACTCAACATGTGGAGGAGTAGAACAGCCAATAGTGAGATTTTATCATTATTTATCATTATCTGTTCTGGTGTTAAAGGGCCAGTGTAGAGGATTTAGTGACATCTACTGGTGAAGTTGCGAGCTGCAACAAACTGAATACCTCTCCCTTTCTAATGCGTAGTGGCAGAAAATTCTATGTGAAAATTTGAAAGGCCCTCTCTAGAGCCAGTAACTGTCCCTTCTGGGCTATTGTAGAAACATGGTGGGCTTCTCCCTATGTAGACATGAAGGGCTCATTCGAAAGCAACATGACTGATAGTTACAGATGATTAGAAACATAATTAAGAATGTGGTGTATTTTAAAACACTATTTCAAAAAGCAGCATGTGGGATTTAGGGAGTTCTGTTGGCAGACGTGGAATATAGTGAACTGAATGTGTTTGGAGTGTATGCTGGACTAAAATGTCTTCTTATTGGGTAGATGTGTTAACTGAGATCAAATTAATAATTAAGTCAGAGCTCTGAAGTTTGGTGTTGCGGATCTGGGAAATATGCCAACTGGGCTGAGAAGGCAGGACACTATGACACCTCCTTTTCAGTGTCAAATAATGTCATATGAATGATCTCCGTCGTGTGCTATGCCCCTCTTTACCTCTACTGGCCTTGCAGTGGTAGTGGAAGTGTCTTTGGCTTGTGCCAAATTGTACTGCCTGGCCACAAAAAAAGAAAAAAATCGCCACATGGATTTAAATAAACAAATCGGTACAAGCCTCCTATTGGATAATTACTGCATGGGTGATTATCTTTCAGCTGGCAACAAGTTATTTAACCCCAACTGATGCAATGAGTAGCTTCTCATTTCTTAAACAACCATGTCGAAAGACACATCCTGTGGTCGTGGAAAAGATAGTCTGTTTGAGAAGGGTCAAATCATTGGCATGCATCAAGCAGAGAAAACATCTAAGGAGATTGAAGAAACTACTAAAATTGGGTTAAGAACTGTCCAACGCATTATTAAAAACTGGGAGGATAGTGGGGAACCATCTTCTTCAAGGAAGAAATGTGGTCAGAAAAAAATCACCGACCACTTAAACAACAGTAGAACTCAAGGCTATGTTTAATAGTGAAAGTAAGAGAATTTCCACATGTACAATGCGAAGGGAACTCAAGAGATTGGGACTGAACAGCTGTGTAGCCTAAAGAAAACCACTAATCAGTGAGGCTAACTGGGATAAAAAAGGCTTCAGTTTGCTAGGGAGCACACACATTGGACTCTGGAGCAATGGAAGAAGGTCATGTGGTCTGATGAGTCCGGATTTACCCTGTTCCAGAGTGATGGGCACATCAGGGTAAGAAGAGAGGCAGATGAAGTGCAGTGATCCACCCATCATGCTTAGTGCCTACTGTACAAGCCTGTGGGGGCAGTGCTATGATCTGGGGTTGCTGCAGTTGGTCAGGTCTTGGTTCAGCAACATTATGTGCCCAAAGAATGAGGTCAGCTGACTACCTGAATATACTGAATGACCAGGTTATTCCATCAATGGATTTTTTCTTCCCGGATGGCACGGGCATATTCCAAGATGACAATGACAGGATTCATGGGGCTCAAATTGTGAAAGAGTGGTTCAGGGAGCATGCGACGTCATTTTCACACATGGATTGGCCACCACAGAGTCCAGAGACCTTAACCCCATTGAGAATCTTTGGGATGTGCTGGAGAAGGTTTTGCTCAGTGGTCAGACTCTCCCATCATCAATACAAGATCTTGGTGAAAAATGAATGCAACACTGGATGGAAATAAATCTTGTGACATTGCAGAAGCTTATCGAAACAATGCCACAGTTAATGCGTGCTGTAATCAAAGCTAAAGACAGTCCAATGAAAAGAAGGTGTGACCATTTTTTGGTGTTTTTTTTTGGCCAATGAAATATAACGAAATATAGCTTTATTTTTGTAACTCTGTCATGTGTCTCCACTTTATGTTGTGGCCCTCATGCCGGGATGTAACAGGTGTCACGCTGGCTGTCATTGTGCTTTGTTGTTTAAAAACAATAAAAATTTAATTAAAATAAAATAAAAAAAAAAGCAGCATTGACTCAAATGTTCTTGTCCCTAAGGTGCCTAGAAGACAGGTGGGTGCACAGCGTACTCATCTGAATCTCAGGTTGTCTTCAGAGTGAGTGAGAGAGAACAATAGACTGAGAGAGAGGGAGAAAGGCACAAAGATCAGTAATGTCACGTCTGAGGCAAGTTTTCCTTACCTTGCTGTTCTCGTCTCTATCCTCCCCTCCATCAGCTTTGTTTTCAGTGTCTTCCTTTGCCTCCTCGGTTTTGCACACACTGATAAAAGGAACAAGACAGGAGGAGAAAAGCTTTAATAACAGTCACAATGTCGTATTGAGCCCCGCAGTTGTACGACTGATGGAAACACATGTAACGGCAGAATTAAATGGGATTTAGGATGTGAAGAGCAGTCCAGGACAAACTGAGTTCCCTTAATGCCCGAATAAAGATTAAACATCAGAGTACAGAGAACAAAACATGACAACAGAACAAGAAAAAGCTGTTAAACACTGACGGACACAAAGCTGTGGAATTACAACCTGTCAGAACCTGACCAGATGTAAAGAAAGCAGATTAAATATGAGATGAAAAAGTACACTATCGAAGATTTAAAAACAATATATGTGTGTGGCACAAAGAGAAAGCTTTTAAACCAATATGAAAAGCAGCTGAACATGAATTCACATCTCCAGGCATTTAGCTGATGGCATTATACGAGGAAAAGGGACTGATAACGAGATACAACAAGTACAGCAAAGAAGGGAACTTGAAGTAACAAACATTTAAATAAATTACAAATCATGCTTTATATATATTTATATAGCAACATTTTAACCCTTTAACACCTAAGTCTCAAAATGTCCGCCTGAACTTTTTTGCTTGAAATTGTCCATTCAGTAAGTGCTTTTGCACATTTTTCCAGAATACCTCAACCTGTCGATTATTTACGATTTACTGCATGTTATAAGAGTGTAATAACCTTCCAGGAGAGGCGCAGGTGAAATTACCGTAATGACACCATATCGGCTGTAAAGCGCAACGTCTTTTTCCTATAATCCAAAGTGTGCTTGTGCAAACGTACGGCTGCTGACACATTCAGTTTTAAAGGATTAATGAGACACGTGAAACACTTTCAGAATAAAAAAAAAAAAAAAAGATTGTAACGCTAAAGTACAGAAACTTCTTACTTCTTACTTTGCAAACCTGAAATGTGACTTTCTAGATAGAGTGGAATGAGCATTCACTTTTAGAAAATGCTTTACGTTAAATCACTTTTTTAAATTGTTTTTTTTTTTCACATCACATAACAAATCCTTATGTGTTATGAGCAAAATCTATCTACTTTTTATTCCTCTGAATATTGAAAGAAAGGATTTGCAAATACAATAAAACTAATTCTGCAACTCCCTCTTCTACAAGGACTGATTCTTTTTCAAGTCCTCCTGTCAACATTTCAAAACTTTTAACTTTCACAAATGCCATAATTCTTGTGTTGTGGTGTGGATGCTGCAGAAAACAAACACTCTCCAGGCAGCAATAAGGGAAAATGTTAGCGCACAAAACACTTTTAGACAACTGTGCAGGTTCTGTGCACATTTCTTCCACTACTGTCTCTGCTTGGACAATTTCATCCTTGTAACGTCATCGCTTGTCTTGTCCCAAACCTGCGTGGGAACCCTGCAGAGTTACATCTTTGTGCTACACAGTCTCTTCGCTCAGCTGGGAACAGCTTCAGGTTGAACAGGTAACAAAGCAAATGACAACTTCAATTACCTTCAGGAAGAGGATCAAAGCTTCCTGTTCAAATATGCGCCTCTCATCTTCACAGCGCTGCCATCAGCCGGAGCAGCAGCAGCACCCAGAAAATAGATTTCCCACACTGTGTTTTTCTCTGGCTCACTCTCTATCCCTCAGTTATTCCTTTATGGCTTTTGTCAGTTTAGGCTTCTCTTATAAGAAGAATGAAACTAGCAGAAAAAGACGAGCAACGACATTTGTCACGGGTCTTGTGAAGAAAAACTGTTCACCTTTTAGAGTACAGCGGCACGCTACGCTACAATCCAGTGATATACGACCATAATATACCTGCAGCTGTGTGTCATTAAAACATGATCTGGTTGTCATCCACGTAGAAAGCACTTTTAATGTCACACATCGCATTCATATCAGTGCGTGTTTTTATCCTGGTTCTTCTCAGTCCGTATGTAAAGCAGGTGTGTGGGCGGGGAGGTGGCAGCAGCAACACCAACAAACATGGCACCAGAGAAGACAGGATGTGTTTTTCGCACAAGTGTTGGCACCTGCTGTGAACACTACTACCAACAGTGAATAAGGCGATGACTGGAGGGAGGAAGCTAATTTACGGATGTGCAGAAACAAAGCAGGAATACTAAGGACGGGCAGCTCTGAGTGTCAGCTACAGTGAACTGTGCTAATTCAAACAAAAATGTTGTTTTGGAATATGCACAACCACTGATCATCTGTCAGTGGAAAGGTCTTGTAGGAGGTCAAACTTTATGTAGTACTGAGCAGGGTCTCTCTGTTAAAACCCAGTTTACTCATGAGGGCTGGGTATTCCTACGGATTCCCTAAATCAGTTCGATTCCAATTAAATTCAGCATTGATTCATTTCAGTTTGGAAACTCTTTCGCTTTGTTATAAAAGTGATTTTCACAAAATCATTGTTGCTTCTTCTTTGGTTTTGTGCAGCTCTACTGTCTTAATACTTTTAAACCCAAAATGCAGCCACGCTTCAGCTTTCAGGGCTGACAGGGCTCTCAGACTTGATGCTTCTCTTTTTGATCTCCCTCCCTCACGTGGCTGTAGGCTGTAGGGAATGGTTTATATTTTAAAAATTGATACAAGGATTTTATGAATTGATATTGGATCTTTCAAATGAAGATTGATTTGAATCAGAAAATCTATTTTATAACCCCAGCCCTGTTAACACATAAAACACACCGATCAGCCACAACATTAAAACCACTAACAGGAGAAGTAAACAACATTGAGCATCTTGTGACAATACCATGTTATGCTGAGAACCTTTTGAACCTGTACCACCCACCTAGACCAGACCAGGCACCCCCACCCCATAGCAATGACACGCCTTGATGGCAGCAACCATCCCCAGCAGGATGCAGCCTGACACAGACGCACACACAAAAACGGTTTAGGAACAACTAAAAAAACATGAAGAACAGCACAAGGTGTTAACCTGGCCTCCAAAATCTGTGGGATGATCCACAGAGGACCCTCCCCTCAACCCATAGGACCCAAAGGCCCCCACTAACAACATTCTGTTGCCAGACACCACAGGACACCCTCAGAAGGACCATGTCCATTCTCTGATGACTCACAACTGTTTTGGAGGCACAAGGGAGACCTACACAATATTAGGAAGGTGGTTTTAATGTTGTGGCTGATCGGTGTATAGTGCCTTGTAGCTGCCTATATTCAACATTCACTATGTGCAGGTTTGTGGAAGCGTTTGGATCTTGTGCGTGTACATATAAGTGTACTGTACCTGTCAGCCATGTCGGGGGCTAAGTCTCCTCCTCCTTGCTCAGCGGACAGAGCCGTGACGTCTGGCATGCCCACTCTTTCCAGGAAACAAAGGTCTGGATCAGCACGCATGGCGTTGTACCGCTCATATCCTGTCAAACATTAACAGACACAAAATTTAAAAAAAAAAACAGCATACACACACACTGGAGTGATGCCGATACCCTCCTGTTAAAGAGCTGAATATATACCAGAGTTTAGTCTCAAATGATGAGCTAATGTGGTTTCTGTTCCTAAGTACAACAACACAACTCACAGAAATACCCGATGCCATCCATGTTTGTTCTCTGAATGACAGCATGCCAAAGTATCAGAATTGTCTTGACACGTTTTAAAAGGAAAATGCAGACTAGATGTTCTCAGAACAAACCAAAAACATTCTGTAAACCATTAAGTTGACACCAGTCCTCACCGTGTTTGTGAACTCCTATGAGGAGAGACTTGTCAGCGTCTGCATCCCACCATGTCACTGGAATCTCTATGTAGTCGATGTCGGGTAGCGACACCTCAAGTTTACTGTCAACACACACAGAGACACACAGGCAAACAATCAGTCTGTCAGTCAGCGCTGTCAGTGTCGAGTCGAGACACCGAAAACACAAGCACAGCCACTCAACCAGAGCTCTGTCAAGCAACATTTTGACAGAGAGACTAAATAAATCGGCTTTTGAATTTTCAGTTTGGTGATAATACAAACAAGCAGGAAGAGAATACTGAATTAATAAATCAATAATTCTTTAACTCTGTGTGGACTGAGCAAGCTGAAACAAGGCGTTCACTGAGAGAAGAAAACATCAACAAATTAGAACAATTACCAATTACAAGTAAATATCTGATCATTATAGACCCTAGTCATGTCAGTTTCAGGTAGACAGCACCCGCAGGTGTCTCCCCAGTTGTCATTTAGAACCTGGATAACTGGGACCCTTCACAGACATATTCTGTATGAAGACTTTATATCGGATTACAATAAATGAATCAAGCAGTCCAATAAAGTTGATACATACGTACTAAGCTTGGTTTATAGTCCGAGCTCATGTTGGAACTGAAGTTAACAGCTACAACGTGAACAGTGTTAATCTTGTTAACTCCCTGTCACTGGATTAGATAAGGGACATTTTCCTATCTGATCTCAGGCAGTTGACGGTAGTCGACCAAAACTAGCGAATTGCAACAAGCCCTGTGGCTACAAATTAGGTGGAAGAATACGACATATGAAGGAGCATCACTTTGCTATTTATGCAGCCTCCATCACAGTCAGTAAGCTAACTATAAAGTTAAAAAAAAATCTCTTCTAATTACTCTAAGTAATTACCTTCTGACTTTTTACTGACACATATTTAAATAGTGAACAGTAGAGTGTATAACTGATTAGCATTTAGCAAACTGAAACGGTCCATACATGTAGTTCCTGGAATGAATCCTTCTTGTTACAAATACAAAGTAATACAGTAAACCATTCATGTTGTAAGCCTGCAAGTTATTGTTTAACATTTGAAAAGTTATGTGGCTTCAAAATGTGTACACCCTTAATGGTTGTACCTCATTATGTTTGTACTTGAACTACCTTAACAATAGTTATGAGTACTGTACCTTACAGTACTATGAGACAAATACACAGTGACAGGATGAACCAGACATTCCGCATTTGTCCGGCTGTTGAGCGATATGAACAATAAAATGCTTTTGGGGTGGTCCGCGTTGCTGCGTTGTGTAGTTACATTTCTAAAGAGGTGCACGTAGAGGTACAGCCAGAGCCACGCGGCACCTATGGCGTAGAAGTGATGTGCGACCATAAATCTGTGTTCATCTAAGAGACATTTTATCTGTTCCATACCTGGCAGGTATCCCTTCAAGAGCTTGATTGGCAGCCTCACCCAAAACTTCCACCTTTAGGTAGTACAACATCCTCACTCTCAGTAGCACCCTGTGGAGGGAAGAACCACGACAAGAAGTTTTAATAAACCCTCACTTGTCCTAGCTACTAGCAGACAAACACTCATTCCCTACTAATATATATTTTCAGGGTTATTTACTTACTGTACTTCAGTTTATTTCATTGATCCAAACAGTGCAAAACCACTTCATTAGTAGTTATTTTTGTCCGTTTTAGTGTCTTTCCCTTGTTTTTCCTGATGCTTTGTAATCATATTATTACTAGAAGTGAGAGTCCTTCTGTCAACAAGCTTTCTGAAAGCTACAAAAATATAAATGCTGCTGCTACACAAACCAGGAGTAAACACTTTACGTTGTAAATTAGTAACTCCAAGCACACTTTAGGGTGAAATTAAAGTCCTTGAGCGACTATAGATTTAACAAGCAACCAGCTGTGTGTCTACATTCAAGCTGTGTTGTCATACACTTCTTAGTTATTTATACATAAATTGCCGATTGGAGTGTTTCTAGTAGCTGTTGTTCTGCATATCGTAAATGATAGATGACCGAAACAAGACCAAAATAGAAATAAACAAAACAAAAAGAGACACATTACTGCCATCTACAAAACTCTCAAGTCTCAGGAGACAGAACTCTAAACGCTGATCCTTGTAACTGACTTGTTGCAGTGTTGTTTGAGATGTTTCTTGTAGCTCTCATCCTGCAGCACCACCTCAGGGTTACAGTGGACCAGCCAGTCAGCATTCTTCACCTCAGGAACATTCAGCTGATTCTTCAGCTTCTTCCCCTTCCTACCCCGAGGAACGGGAGCCGATAAACCTGCAACACCGAAACAGGAGTAAATTACATAAAGGGCCTGTTCAGACCTTGAATAAGATCGCCTCTAAGTAATCTGAACGCAAGTGCCCAGCGTAAAAAGGAGGTGTGAACACAGGAGGTAGTCTGGGAACCTAAAGCTGGTCACTTGCGATCGGATCTTAATGCAAGGTGTAATATTATTATTATTATTATTATTATTATTAAGGTCTGAACAACCCTACAGACATGAATAGAGAGCTACATGTTCACCACTGATTTAGCTGTTGAACACGAATATCAATATTACACAAGGTAACGAACTGAACTAGACTAACTTCACAAAGCAGTATAAGCGAAGCGTGAAATGCTAACCAGAGTGATTGAGCAGCGCCTGGTCCTGGCCTTCCTTTGTTGGTGTGATCAGATCCCAGATGAAGCTCTTGATCTTGTCATCACCTTTGTAGTGTCTCAGGCAGTAAACCAGCAGGGCCCTACACCACAAAAAAAGAAAAGTTTGTTTGCATAGTGTCAGGGCAGTGGAGCAGAGTGGTGTCTTGTGACATTAGTGATAACGAGGGCAGATTTTTCAAACTGTTTATGTCACTGTAAATCATTCTGGGCATTTCAGGATTCCTGCTGCACGCCTCACCTGCATATCGCCTCCATGTCTCTCTCCGCCAGGTGCCATTTAAAGCGACCGTGGTTTAAGATGTCCTTCCATCGACCCCAGCTGGGAAGATGGAGACAAGACAAGAAAGAAAGACAAGAAAGGTTACAGAAATGACTCTACTGAAACCAAAGTGAAACTTCTGCTCTGACAAGACACAAACCTTGTGTATGATAGATTTCCACAACACAATCTCCTCCCATATCTTCACAAGTGGAGTGTGAGGATATAATTGCACAAGGATTTGGTTGTGCGCTGTGTGGAATTTATGGACTGTTACAGCTCACTAAGAGACTCAAATTTGTTTTATGTCATTAAGCTAGGCTACAGAATATTCAGGAGCTGTCAGCTATCAAAAATCAACTTGTGCACATATATTGGCCTCCCTACAGTATGAAGAACTTCTCTTTAGTCATTTCACTTAGAGCAAAATGCACTGCACTGAAGAAACTCAGCTTAAAAAAGTTTGATAATGAAGGATATATTACTTAAAATAAGCCAAATGATCTGCCAATAGAACAGGAGAAGCTGACTTGCCAGGACTTTTTAAAATTAGTAAATCTATCAAGCCTCTAAGAACCCTCAGATATCTCAAAGCTGCTGTTTTTAGACGTAGAACAAGTAGACTTGTATCAAGGAAATGAAAATATGAACAGAACAGTTAAATCAATAGCAATAGTTGTGACGTTACAGTAAGTAGTGTCATTGCTCCTGTACTTCACCTATGGGCAGACTGACAATAAATCATTGAATTACATTCGGTCATATCTGTTTTTAGATGTTAGAAATAAGAAATTCGAATTTTGGGGCGGCACAGTGGTCGACTGGGCCTTTTTGTGTGGAGTTTGCATGTTCTCCCTGTGGCTTTTTATTCAGTTCTTAAGTTTGGTTTCAGCCTTGTGTTGGATATAACATTCCCTGAACGACTGAGCATCTTAATCGAGGATTATTATTATTTTTTTTAAATCTCAGGTCCTACCCAAAGATCAATAGATTCTTCTCGACTCGGAAACATTCGGCGCGGAGGTACCGCCGGCTGCGTTCGCCCAGGCGCCGAGTCCGACAAGGCCGCTCCTCCGAGTCGCTGTCCAGCTCTGAGAACTCCATCAGCTCATCGTCCTCGAAAGAGTTGTAGTGACGGGTCTGTTTCCTCACCCTGGGAGTGTCAATCACCAGCGACTCCTGTCAAAGAGATGAGTGGGGTGTGGACGGAAAAGGAAGACATATGTAAGCGTTTATCGCAAATAGATGAAGCAGGTTTCCAAAAGAGAAGGATGCCTGAGGAAAAATAAATGGAGGAGAAAAACGAAAAAAAAATAATAACAATACATAAACTCGTTCCAGGGGTTTCAGTTTTTCAGGATTCAAGGCACGAGGCAATCCAGACAAAACACGCACACACAAAACACACACAGTAAGACAGTTGCAGTGTTTGGTGTGCAATCTGCTTCATTCATTAAGACAACCCATCTGTTCGAGAGGAGAGGAAAGCAAAGGAAAGGAATAGGGGAGGAAAGGAAAGGAAAGGAAAGGAAAGGAAAGGAAAGGAATAGGGGAGGGAAAGGAAAGGAAAGCAAACCAAAAGAAAGCAAAGGAAAGCAAAGGAAAGGAAAGGGAGGGAAAGGGAAGGGTATGCTTCATTTTTCCTCCCTTCTTTCACTCATATTCATCCTGCACTCATTTAATCAGCCTAACCTCTCATACCTATGTTGCGTTCCACATCTTCTACTTTCTTTTTACCTTTCTAATATGGATATCCATCTCCTCATCAGTAGTTTACACCTGTCAGCCACAACATTATGGCCACTGACAGGAGAAGTAAATAACATTGACCATCTTGTGACAATGTTCTGCTGGGAAACTTTTGGACCTGGCATTCATTCATGTGGATGTTACTTAGACATGTACCATCCACCTAGACCAGACCAGGCACCCCCACCCCATAGCAATGACACTTAGGATGCAGCCTGACACAGACACACACACAAAAACGGTTTAGGAACAACTAAAAAAAAACATGAAAAACAGCACAAGGTGTTGACCTGGCCTCCAAATTCACTAGATCCCAAACTGATCAAGTATCTGTGGGATGACCCACAGAGGCCCCTCCCCTCAACCCATAGGGGAGGGGCCTCTCTGATGAGTCACAACTGTTTTCGAGGCACAAGGGAGACCTACACTATATTAGGACGGTGTTCATAATGTTATGCCTGATCGGTGTATGTTTCATCTCATTTCATTTTACTTTGTGTCCTTCGGCACCCATCTTTATTGCTTCGTCTGTCATCCCTTTAGTTTAGTTTATTCTTCCATATCTCTATTTTTACTTCATATGTCTCAACCTTTATTTTCAGACTTTGTTTTTAATTCCATCTTTTCAGCCCTGGTTTATTTAAAATCCTTCATTTCCTTTGGTTCCATTCATCGTCTCCTGCTTTCATTTTTGAGTCTTTCATTACGTCCTTGGCTCCGTACCTTCTCTGATTTGGAGTCTATCTCCACCTCTGCGATCTTGGCCCACTTCTGCCAGAAGTTGGGGTCGTCCAGAGAAATGTCTGTTCTGTTACCAGACGAGATGAAACTGGCCTGAGGAAAAAGAAGCAGAGTTGGAACACGACTGATGTGAACTGAGTTTTGACAGATGCTGGCGTTCAACCAAACATTTAGACAGAAGCTGCCAACCGCTGAAGTTAACACAAACATTTAGAATCTAAAACATCTGATGTTCATGCCAAATTATTCAAAGTATTCAGTGATTCCCCTCAAAAAGCATGTGACAGCAAAAAAAAAAAAAAAAAAAAGGCAATCAGTACAGTTTAAAGTCTATTCTAAGCTTCAGACTTAAAGGATTTCCACCTTTGCAAACGTGGAGCCTTTCCCTTCAGTCTGGATGGTGATGGTCTGAGTTCGTCTCTGAAGTATCTGATCAATGTCTTCCTCGCAGAACTTGGAGCCCTCGTCTTCTTCATCCATCAGCGCTCCGTATGCTCCTTTTTTCAACAAATCCTCTACTTCTAGTTTCGAAAGCTGCTGCACCTGCAGCAACAGACGGACACACAGGTAGGAGATTCTTCTGATTTCTTCTTATAATTCATATTCATGTTTTAAACAGTGACAGCGCTGGAGAAAACATCCATGTGAATTATTAACACTCAAATAAGAGCCGGCCTGTTACCCCGTTGAGGCTTCCTTTACGGTTGATGTCTTGTAGGACGGCTTTGTCCAACCCGAGCTTCAGGCTGGCCTTGTCGAACATTTCCCTCTCGTATGAGTTCCTGGTGATCAGTCTGTAGACTTTCACCGCTTTGCTCTGGCCAATCCTGTGGCAACGCGCCTGGGCCTGAACCAGAACGGGGCGGGACGAGGACATGAAAAGCAGCATTAGAGCAACTTAAATTTACAAATGCTTTGGGATGCAGTCACGGTTTTTATGCATGAACTGAAGTAAAACTGAATGTGTACGATTTGTACAATGTCTCATCAGCGACTGTAACATAATAACTGTATAACCCGACCTTAATGTTGAGTTTAAATGGCCAATAAAAAACACACAACCAGGGATGTCCCGATCAGTGAAGGGAGATCTCTATCAGGAGATCGGTACCAAGCATTTTTTAAAACGACTGAAAAACCAAAACTTAAAAGAATATGAATAAACGCGTCAGGAGTTTTTTATTTTTTTTTGTCAGAAGCAAGAAGAGATTTTTATTGTACAGTTTTATAATGCAGGGCTTAGCAGAGTTGGACTTTTTGTACCTGTAACAGTGTGAATGTTAAGCTGTACTCTTCTGCAAAGAGCCAGCATACTATTGGTTTCTATTGTTGTTTATTTTGCACAACTATTAAGGCTCTAACTTTGTAAAATAAAATGAAAATCTTCACTGCCGAGCTATTCAACTGGCGAGCATAGGGCCCTGCACTGGATTGACTTTGAAGGTTAGTGTACTTAACACAGTTGCACACATGATCTGGGAGGATAGAGGTAAGAAAAGCCTTTTTGAATCACCAGAGGAGATATTTTGTATATTTAATAAACATTAGGAGGATGATTGAGATCTAAGGCAAAAAAAACACACATGGCTGGAAAATACTCCATATAATTTGGCTGCTTGATACCAAACGTGCATTGCATCAGAACTGTGATGAAGACTCATACCCACAGAGTTCAGCAACACTTCATTGCTCACTTCATTATTCAAGTCATCCTTTGAACTGAACATTTCCTGAACTACTGCGGTCCCAAAAGGCCAACACACATGGCCCTACATATTAAATGATTTCTACAAGCAGAAATTTAGCAGAGTCAAACGGGAGCACTCTCCTTTGTGGTGCTCTGACTAAACAAATTCATTTCTTTATTTGCAGACGCTCGGGTATCATCAGCCGTGACGTTTTTGGCCACGTCACGCGGCTCTCTGCCCACCTGCAGGTCGTTCTGAGGGTTCCAATCCGAGTCGAAGATGATGCAGGTGTCGGCAGCTGTCAGGTTGATTCCCAGGCCTCCAGCTCTGGTGCAGAGCAGGAACACAAAGCGGTCTGAATCTGGCTTACAGAACCGGTCGATGGCCGCCTGCCGCAAGTTCCCTCGCACGCGACCATCGATGCGTTCATACGTGTAGCTGGACGCAACACAAAAACACAGACACATTGATTTTAGCAACAACAAAAAATGTCAGTAAAGGGCTCTTTACAATGTCTCCTTTTTGCCAAATGTTGCATCACATTCTTTGTTCACCTCTCACAAATCTCAGTTCTGTGTTTTTCATTTGTATCTACAATTCCCTGTTTTATTGTCTTTCTCCTTCCACCATAACCCTTCCCTCTCTCCCTCTCTCCCTCTCTCCTCACCGTCTCTGTATGAGGTAGTCCTCCAGGATATCCAGACAGCGGACCATCTGGGAGAAGACCAGGACTTTGTGTCCCCCAGCCAGCAGTTTGGGCAGCAGCTTGTCGATCAGCACCAGTTTACCGGCTGCCTGGATCATGGCCTGCAGCTGAAAGTCTAGAGCATCCGGACTATGGCTCTTCCTGAAGCTTTCCAGAATCTTCTCCTCGGCTCCTGAAAGAAAGGAAGCGAAAGGGAAGCACGTAATTAGTCAATGCATGGCAGGCAAAGGAAAGCAGGAAATGGCATTCAAACTGAACGAATGACTAATTGAGAGTCTGAACTCCTATTTGCACAGGACTAGTTTTACCTGGGGACCTCTAGTAATTTGTAATACTTACAGAGGTCATCTGTGATCTTAATCCTGTCGGAATCAGCCATGTCCGTAATTTGTAAAGTAAAAATTACACCAACCCTATTCAGAGGTCCTGTGATAAAACCAATCCAGTGAGAATCTACATCTCTGTGATGTGTTTTTATGTTTTCAAGAGTTTTGTTTGAATTGCTGTTTTTTTCTGCCTCTTGTCAGTTAAGAATTATGAAGGATGCGCTATAAATAAAAGTTTGGACAGACGTTAGGGTGTCATTGAACAATTCACAGAAAAAAAAGCTCAAAACCATCAGATGAACTACACTGCATAGGATGGTGAGATGGATGACGTGCAGCAGATGTACTGTCACATCAGTAAAGGTGGAGCGGATTTAAATACTGACAAGTAGTTCATAAATTCTCCTGCGGAATCAATACAGTCTCATCACATCATGTTTTAAACATAATTTTTATAATTGTTCAAAATTTGGAAAGCATCAGAAAATGTAGAAGTATAAAACGATATTACCTGATGATATTATGACATGTAGGGGAATGAAGCGAAAAGTAGCAGAGACATCATAACCATGGATAGTAAATTAGAGTAAAACACAAAGTTTATCTATTCTGTGTCAATGTGTCACATGACGTCCCCAGGTAAAACCAATCCTATGCGAATAGGGCATGGTTTGTTTGTTTGTTTTAGAAGTTTGAGAGTGTTACACTAGACCTGAATACCATTTTCTTTGTTTAGCCATTATCTCTCACTATCACCACACAGTTCTGACCTCCTGTTGTTTGAGAACATGCAAATTTCTGTAGAGGCATACTAAATAGCTACTAAATGGCTCATTATTGACAAGCAGGGGAGGACAAGGACACCGAGTGTGTATGGGAAAAAGAGCATAAATTATGCATGACACTGAAGTGCTTTCTCGTTTGTTCTTACCTGTGATCAGATACGGGTGGTTGCAGCACTTGCGGAGCTCCATCATGGTGTTTATGAGGTTGGGCATGTTGTGCTGGTTCGCTCCTTTAGACAGGAAGGAGAAGTTCTTCTCTAAGATGGCTCGGTAGTATTTTTTCTGAATGTTGGTCAGCTCCACCTGAAGAGAATCCAGGAGAGAAGTAGTCAAAATGTTTAGATGCAGAATTTTAGTTTTTATATTTGACACTGACAAATAATGGCTCTGTGAGAAGCAAGAAGTTTGTTCTTGTTCCTTGGGCTGCAAGAACAAAATTACGTCGTTTTGTTCTCGCAGCCCTCGTTTGGGAGTTCTCGCAGCTTGTTCTCGACACATCAACTGGGCAGAACTTTTTTCTCGTGTGGTGTTTGGCAAATGTTCTGTGATTGGTAAGAAATGTGAAATGGGCGTGGTTAATGCAGAGAACCGGAAATGAAAGCGGCCACTCTGTGAGCTCCCAGATGCTAATATTCGCAGGGTGACCGCTAATTTCTCCTGGGTAGAGATCAGCATACTGTGTGTGGGTGCATAATGAATGAACGGCATGATCCAACAGACACGGCTGTCAATACGACTGGCCTACATCCGAAAATCAGAAGAAAAGTGCCTCTTGTCGTCCAACTCCCGCATCTCCCATAATGCTTAGAGTGTGTGACGTTAGCTGCAGTGGGACGGGCCTATGAGGACTTCCTGGAGTTCGGTACTTGGGTTTTAAATTACCTGGCCAGAACTTTTTTCTTGCTCTCGCAGCCCAAGAGCAAGAACAAATTTCTCGCTTCTCTGAGTATGTAACAAGCTTAATCGTTGTGTGTGTGTGTGTATAATGAAAATAAAAATAAAAACTATATACTTATAATATTCAGTCGTTCGTCTATTTTATTGGTTACAATTGGACAGTCCATGACAGGGCTGACACATAAATAAAAACTTTCAGATTCACATCTACAGGGCAGTTTAAGAGTTTCTAATGTATATTTCTCAAACCTACACACACAGCTTTACCTCTATGATGGTCTCTTCTTTTGGTGCTAGATTTTTTTCCACGTCATCTTTCAGTCTTCTCAGCATCATGGGCTTCAAAATGGCCTGAAGCTTCTTCACCTGTTTGAGAGAAAAGATAAGGTGAGAATGTGATATGAATGCAAATGCATACGTTTTCCTGTCTGGGTAAAAGTGCAGCATTTCCTTCCATATCACCTCCACACTGAGCTGATATTTGTATGTTTAATGTCTTAAAGCCAAGGCCTCTTTCACAGACACCTACTCAGGAATGACATGCCTAAAATAAATGGAGTATATCTGAGCAGCTGCAGCGTTTATTTGTATGATTTGTGTGAAGGTAACACAGAGTCTGAGTTTACTGCAGAGGTGTAAGAATTGGACTGGATAAAGCAGAAAAAGCAACTTTACCTGTACCACAACTTTTGTCAATAAAGTAGTGGTACAGTAGTAAAGCAGAGATGTTTTCGAGAGGTTTTAACAGAGCCTTATTTAAGTAAGTCTAAACTGGCTACATTGGCATATAGCTGGCTGCCCCCAGTACCATGGGCGCTCAGGGTCTGAATGTTAAAATGTAAAAAAATAATAATTATTATTAATAATAATAATAATAAAAACATCTGAGACGACACAACACAACATAAGGACACAAAACAACTAAAAAACAACAAGTGTGATTTTAGAGATTAGTATGTCTTTTTCACAGGAAGAGCATTTCAACCCCAGTGTTAATTTAGTTAACAAAGATGATGATGAAAAACAGTTGTCAATAAAAGACTAATAAGCATTTTCGTCTGAAGACTAAGACTAAATCAATAATGGATGTCAAAACAAACACTGTTCAGCACAGACTTGTCGTGGCTAAAACAATGAAAATAACTACGTACCTGCTCATCTGTCTTGAGGTCTCCAAACTCTTCCAGAAAGGCGCTTTCTGAAGGGAACTGCAGCGGCTCCAGGAAGTTCAACAGACTGAACAACTCCTCGACCGAGTTCTGCAGAGGGGTTCCTGTCAGCAGAACCTTGTGTTCCTGTAAGAATATGGATGGAAACGTCTTTTAAAAACATGAAAAAGAACCTTCAACATTTATTCAAACTGAGCTAACCTTTAGGTTCATTAAAAAGAAGACACTAACTGTAACAGACACATGCTGACACTGCACGTTTCATTCACCAAACACAACGGCAGACAAACTGACCAGGTTCATGAGTTTGAGTCCCTCCAGCAGTTTGCAGTTCCTGTTCTTCAGTCGGTGGGCTTCATCGATCACCACGCAGCGCCAGTGCAGCTTCTTCAGCTCCGGACAGTCAGCCATGATCATCTCAAAAGTGGTGATAAGCCCTTGAAACTTCAGCACACCAGGGATAGTGTTACCCTGTGAAAGAGGGAAAGGGTGGTTGCCTTTAATATATTAAACATATCAGCAGAATATCACAATCAGAGCGCTCTGATGTGTGTCCTAGTCTCCTTTATGCATCTCTGTTCAACCCAAAACTATAATCATTAAAATCACACTCAGGGATAGATATTGTAGCATTTTTGCCATCTCTTTTTACATTCAAGATTCCAATTAAACAAAACAAAACACCCCCCCAAAAATTGTAAAACTGCTCAACTTTTGAATTTCTTGGGCACGACCAAAACTAATATCCTCGAGGAGGCAATTTAAAAGTTGAATACTAACGATAACCTTATTCTATATTCATTCAACACAGGATCCACAGCAACGAGTACCACGTTACAACACTGAATATTTATATCAAGTAGTCAGAAAGAGAGGAAAAGGTCATTCTCAATAGCTATGCAGCCAAAACTGTGGACTATGAGCCTTCCTAGCATACCCATCACTATGCCAGCCAGCGATGTTAGGTCTATTGTGAAAAATAAAAAAATAAAAGAGAGATAAATTACTAATGGCCCCGTCCCCCTGAGAAAGGTCCCTCTGGACCTAGGATGGATGCAGAAGATAGAAAGACAATGAGCTTTTGGAAAAAAAGAATATTCAGCAAAATCCCAGATCAGTTTTTCAAGATGAGCTCATCTTAAATTCAAATAAAGCCTGGAACCCTATATAGTAAAAATCGGAACCTGCCACATTTATTACTGAATATTGAAACTGAAAAGGTCATTAGGTTTCTCTTTGAAACTTTCCACAACTGACTGAGCGATCAATGACGTCTGTGCTGATAAAAATTAAAATAAATCAAACATTACCTGCGGGTCTCTGTAGAACATCTCATACTGCAGGATCATCTGCCGGCTGATCTGTGAGCCGTGATACACAATAACGTTCATGTGAGTCCATGTGCGAAACTCCCTCTCCCAGTTGGTGATGGTGGACAGCGGGGCGATGATGAGGAAGGGGCCGCGAATCCCCATGCTGAAGATCTCGTACAGGAAGGTGATGGACTGGATGGTCTTCCCCAGCCCCATTTCATCTGCCAGTATACAGTTTTTCCTGAAAAACAAAGACAGTGTGAGAGACCACGATAAATCAGCCTACATGCTTTATGCGTAACCTACCAACCGGGCTCCTTCAAAAACTGTGTGTCAGTGTACCTAGAAGAACTGATGTTGTTTTGAACGCAAAGGGTGGTCACACCAAGTATGGATTTGATTTAAAGTTCTCTTCTGTTCATTCACTGCAATCTGTTAATTAATGGGAATAAACTATTAACACTTCCATTTTTGAAAGCATTCTTAGTCCACACACACACACACACACACACCTGTCTAAAACTTTTGCACAGTACTGTGTGTGTGTGTGTGTGTATATATATGTATATATATATATATATATATATATATATATAAAATAATAAGAGACAGGGTTGGCTTTAGTCTAGGTCCGTCAGGATAAAGGTTTAGATTGTTAAAAGGTGCTTGACTAGTTCATTTCATTGTAAAATGAAGTCACAAAAGGTGCACATAGCTCTGGTAGGTGTGTACTTGTGTGTTTGATGTCCATATGAACACTTTAGAAATGTCAAGTGCTGACTGAGTCATCTCTATTTGTCCACCTTCAACCTATTTAATGCCTGCAAATTAGTCTCAATGTTGCCAACAACACCGTGTCGGCTGTTATAATGGTTTTTGTGTTTCAAGGTCCGCACTTGCGCAACTCCGCGAGAGTCAGTGCCGACCTCTGTGCAGATGTCAGCTTGCAGCGTAAAATACAAGCGTGTGCAATGTATGGATGCACTATAATACCCCTTACTATAGTAACTGTAGACGTGCATGCATAGTCCAGGTCCAAACCCACAGATGTCCACATCAGTGCTGGTAAATAATCAAACACTTACTCAGAGGTAAACAGTCATGATGTATTTCTTTTAGATTTTTTTGAATTATTTTCATCTTGATTGTTGGTTTGACTAATTTGTGTTGTTTAGCTTTTGTTCAGTTTAGTTTATTTCTGCTTTTTTCCGCCACATCTTTGCTGACCTGTTAATTTGGTTGAACCTCACTGATATCAATCGATAAACATCTCTCCATTGTTACTTATGATCCACTAGAAGTGTGCGGCAGTGTATTTATTAGCAGAATGTTACTTCCTTATTTTTGTTTTTATAATGCAAAGTGAAACCATTTAGTGTGGTGCTGTAGAACATTACCGCTGAGAAGCAATCAAAAAAGGTTTTCTCTGACTCCCTGCTTTGTTTTCGCGAACGCCGCTCCCTCTCTTCATTCAGGCTTTCAAGCCCGGATGACCACCACTGTTCTCTCACTCTCTTTCGCTCATTAAGTCAGGGAAGAATAGCAACGTTTGAATATTTTCTTTAAGAAAAGTTACCTATTGTAGCTTTAAACCTCAATCAGTGAAATAGCTTTGTCTTGTTCCCGTGCGTATGTCTTTTCACCTGTTGTACCAGTTGAACAGCAGCCAGTTCATTCCCTCTAACTGGTACTCTCTGAGCTGGTTTCCATTCCGGTAATCTCTGGACTGCTCCAACTTTTGCCATTTTTCTGGAAGAGGACGTTCCTGTGATAAACAAAGACAAAAATTTTATTGTGAGGGTTTCCAAAATTTCCGTTTTATGTTTAAAAACGAGCACAAAACCCGATGGAGCAGAAGCTTGAGGAGAAAGAAAGCCACCCAGCACTGATTGTGTTTCCACTTATTAGCACCAGAGAAGAAAGCAAGGCTGAGGTGGTGACTTTGAGGGAGTGTGGTTGTAGAGACGAGGGCTGAAAAGGTTGTCTGTTCTGCAGAAAGGCTTGGCGACGAAACATAAAGCCGTAACCGTGTTGTGTGGTTGAACCTTTTCTATGATCTTCAAACCCACATGAAACACAAAATGCAAATGTGTTTTCTCACTCTTTTATCTGAATTGCCACCAACATCTCCAAATCTTGTCAGAAAATCTCAGCTAGAAATAAATAAATAAATAAAAAAGCTCATCGGAGACTGTAACTGCTATTGAGAATCACGACACCATGTCCCAAACCAGAGCCAGTCCAACGGCCACAAGACTGAACATGACGGGATGACAGTCAGTGCAAAGTGGCGAGGGCAAAAACAAGCATTCAGTAAAAACCTAAACTGGCTAACATGGTGACAGACTAATGAAATTTACAGAAACAAGCCTTGTTATTTTTTAATTTTTTTATTATTATTATTATAATTTGAAACAGAAACTGGTGATGTCTACCTTTTTACCTGTAATTGATTGTGGTGAGGCCTCTGCTCACTGTCTTCATATGCTGGACAGCGAGTATCACGGGGCTCTGAGATTCATCACAAACGGTGGATCTCACCACTGTGTCTTGTATTCAAAAGTGAACTGGTCTGCTTTATGTAGTCACTGGTTTTTATTTACAAATCCATTCTTTGCATGATTCCGACGTATTTATCTTCTCTGTTAAGCTTGAAATGTGGAAAACACAGTCTTCGCTGTAAGAACATACTGTTCTTAAGTTGTGGTTCTTAAGGTACAAACTGAACTGGGAAAGACAGCTTTTAGGTTTTCTTCTCATGTTGCATGAAACAACCTCAAACTTCAAAACTTAGTATCCCTGAGTGAGTTTAAAGAGATGATGAAATCTGTTTGAGTCCTGTTTGTCTGTGTGCAAATGTTTAACCCGAATATTTCTACATTATGCAAATCTGAGATTTTATTATTTATTATGTTTATATGCTAATTCTTGTTGAGACTGTGTTGCTGCCACTATTGGCCAGGTCTCCCTTGTAAAAGAGAGCTTTGACTTCAATGGGACAAACCTGGTTAAATAAAAATCAAGTTAAACGTAACAGTAACAAGCTATATCTGCTATAGCAGTTTGATGTTAAATTATTGCATTTCTTGGTTTCATTTCAAATATTTAAAAATATTTCTACACAGTGTCACAAAGGTTCCTTGTGCTGTGTTCTTTTTCAACCTTTTTGATATCACTCCTTAAAACCGCGTTTGTCGTACATTCACTCCTCTGCATCAAAGCGTTGCATCAAACTGTACTGTCTTCTCTGTCTTCTCGTCACCCTCCATTGTGGGGTTTACTCACCATGTGTCGGAGGTCTGGCGGCAGTTTCTGGATCTCCTCAAACTCTTTGATCTTCTCTGGGTCCAGGTCCTCCTGTAGCTCCCACGTCGCCTCCTCATACGACAGACTGCACCACTTAACGAGGTAATGGGTCACCTCCTACAACAACACACAGGAACACACGGTGTGTCCTCCAGAGGAGACTGAGACTGCACCACTATGCTGAGAACATTCAGTAATAACGGCTTCCAAACTGCACAAACACTGCTGAGAGAGGGTGCCTGTTTATGTTTTATCTACCTCTCCGGTCTCAGTGTCTGTGGTAACAGCCACCTCCAGCACTCTGTCCACCTCTATGTAGTCTGGGTTAAACAAGTCTTCGTCAGGCTAGAGAAAGCGACAAAGACAGAAGGAGAGGAAACAAGAGTTGACAAGTTTTTGGTTATTAATCAGATGGGGGATCGCTAGAAGCTCTACAGTTAAAAATAACCATAAAAGTACATAAAGAAAACATTATGTCATTTTTTTCTTCTCTGTAAGTATGGCACCTAGAGAGCAGTTTTACAAGCCTTTCCTCTGTTGGATTGCAAGTTAATGCAATATCAGAACCAAATCTTCAGCAAACCCTGCTGATTGTTGCAGAGAGACAAAAGGAATAGTGCTACATGTCTACCACCCCTGAGTCCGCAGCAGTTTTTCAGAAAAGCTTCGATAGAGGCCAACAATGAAGTCTGACAAGGTCCGTCACAATGAAGATTAAATTATGCCATAAAGGCCAAATTATGCTTCTGTGTCAAAGTGTTGCCTGGTTACAGCATGTTGGAGTTAACCCGATGACCTTCAAACGCGTCGCAGCACCACTGGATGAATGTGTTTTGAATTATCAGGCAGCGTGGCTCATTCATTATACACATAAAGTCATCACATTTACATTTTCATAATCACTCTCTAATGGGCGACATGGCTTTTGTAATGGCACAGCGAGGCAATAACACATGCATCTGTCCAGCACGACAAGGAGACTAACATTGGCGCTCTCTTTCCGGTCCTGTGCGGTACACGAGGACAGCAAACAGTAGATGATGGTGACAGTTACCTCAGTGAACAGGTGTTTCATCTGGGCCTGTTTGGTCCTGAAGCGTTTAATCTTCTGGTGGATTCTGGGATCTTTCTCTAGTTCTTCCAGAGTGGCCCATTTGCAGTGTAAATAGGAACTAAAATGACATAACAAAAGAAGGAATGCAGCTTTTCATATATAAAAAACTACTTAATAAAAATACTTAAATAAGGTTTAAAGCTTAGAAATGAAAAAGACCAATCACATCATGATATTACAAATAAATTTGTGGATTATTATTATTGTAATTAACTCACATATTACATTGATTAACAACCACAGTGCTAGAACATGAAGCCAAAAAACAAAACAATAGGAAAGAATAAAAATTTGCACTTGATAGATGAGACAATTAAACAATTATAATTACAAAATAAAAGCAATTAAAAGCAAGAGAAACTATCAAACAAGTAAACAACTCGGGTTTTCTAAACTGCAATAGATTCGAAAAGAATCAGACAGCTGGTCAGTAGTGGACAGTCCAGGTTTTGGTTGCCTAGGTGACCCTCATACATTTCCCATCCCAAATCTTGCACGTATGTAGACGTCTTCTAAAAATGAAATGATGTCTTTTAACACAGTGTATGTAAACTGGTTTCAACTGTATGTTTGCGCCATATGTCAGTCAGCTGTATCAGTGTACGCCCCTTAAGAAATCAGTTCCAAGCACGCTCTCCAACAAGCAGGATAAAACATAGTAAGGCCCTCACTTAGTCTACATATTACAAAATGAATCTGCTAGTTTAAAAAGTGACTGTGATAAGCTTTAAGAACAGATAATAACAATAATCTATAATAACATAATAAGAAAATAAAACAACGTGGGGCTCCTGGGGTCAGTGAACACCTGTTGCACTAGGTTCTACTGACTTTTCAGAATATGATTGTTCTCTTAATGCACCACATACACCGCGGAATCTTACGGGATGGTGAATGGGGAAGACGGCAGAACAGATGCTGTTACTATGGCTACAGTTTGACACGTATGATTTAATCCATAAACCACAATCTATAAATGTCACTGCTGTGTTCAGAGTATTGCACCATGCAGTTCCTGCAAACTGCCCACACAACAACATATGCATTTGATAATAAATTATGTATAATAATGATTTTTACAGCACAAACATTATACTTTATCTGTGACTTTACAGTTTGTGAATACATTATTTTATATAAAGCGGTAGCAAAGCTAAAATCAAGACAACGTACTATGTTTTACTCAGTGAATAAACTGCAGTCATAAAAACTAATGTATGTCTGTGATGGGCCTTTCTAACAGATACAAAGCAATGGGTGAAAAAAAAAAAAACAACTCTCCAGAGATACCTGGACCGGCTGGAGGAGCTGTGCGTCCCTCAACAGTGACAGCTAAGAAGCACATCATTGACTTCAGACTACTGCTAAAAAGAAAAACTTACTGTAGGAGAAATCAGTATAGAAATATTATCTGAACAGCTCTAATAAAGTCAAGTCAAGACAGCATTCCTTAAAATTTATGAGTGTGACTTTTAACAGGCTGCACGTGCAGACAGTGACACTTGTGGGTTCAAAAGGAAATATTCTGACCATGTAAGTGTCTGTGGCTCAGAGACTAACCTGAGAACTCTCCTTTGCGACTCAGACTTTCAGGTTAGCGTTTAGTCATTCTGAACTCAACCGCTATGAAACTGGCCTGAACCAGGACAAATGGGTTTTGGTCAGGAGTTTGACAAAGCACCGAAGACATGGGAGCTAATGGAGGTATGGTGTTAAACTTCATTAGATCAAGTAGTGGTCTTAATAATGTGCATTATGTAACAATAACAGCCAGCATGCACATGAGCTGTCTGTTCTCGGCATATGTATTCAAGTCAAGAATATAGATTTCATTGTTAAAGCATTATTTTCTACTGTGTTTTTATGTGTGACGTCATCAGTGACTAGTCGGGTGTCAACTTGACTTTCACCACATAATAGTTGACTTCAAAAAATCTAAAGTCGTGCCCTAGTTCATATTGCATGTACATAGATTTATGAGCAAATATGAAGAGAAACTTACAAATTTCTGTACTTGACATAGAACTCCTCTGTATCGTCCACTTGGTCCTCAGATGACGAAGTCTACACACGTAGAGAAAGACACAGATTAGATTATTAAGAGTAGAGTGGAGCAGAAAAAAAATAACATGATACATTTATACTTCAACAAATACTGAATTCTTGGTGTTTCGTGTGTGTGTGTGTTTGGCTCTCTCCTTCACCTCTTTCTTCACTGTTCTCACGGACAGAATTTTCTCAATGATGTTGGCCTCGTCCTCAGGTGGTTCCTGAGAGAGAGAGAAAATCTGAAGATTAGCTATGAGGGTGAAGGTAAGTTCACGTTGTGTTCATGCAGCAGCATTGCCATTAAATCTACATTGAATAGAAAACACAATTCTTGATTCTCGCAGGCTTTGAAATAATGCCAATAACTTACCAAGTGTATTAAACAAAATCAGGTCAATAGTTAATAGACACTGCATCAGACTGAGAGGTGCTTCTTTGTTTTTTGGGTTTTTTTTTTATTGAGTGAGTATAGAATAAATCTTGTTGTACTCTAAAGTACAACAATGCAACACAGTAAAACAGCAGCAAAATCTTCTGCAACAAAAGCTGAAGATTAGGACCTTCCTGAAGGTAAAATGAATTCCAAGGCTGTTGTCTTAAACTGCTTAAGGCAAGTAGACCCAACACAGGCAACTCAGCACAGTCTTTTGTCAAACACTGAAACAGAAACAGTTAAGTCAAAGCGAGACTAGACATGCCAGCGAACGTTTCGGAGCAGATTTGACAGTCAACCCAGAAATTATTTTCCTTCTATTGCAGTGGAAAACTGTTCAGTTTCGATTTATTATATATATTATATTATTATATTATTTTATTTTTAATTTTACTTGCTTTGAAACCAAGATAAAATAGCAGGAGAAAAGAAGTAAACTACAGATTTGAGAGGATAGAAGAAGAACTAAGTGGGAGTGCATGGCCCTGTTAGGACCTTGACGAATCGCCCACTCACCTGACGTCCTCTTGTGTAAGGACGTTTTGCGTCATTCGTTCAGAAAAAAAAGACAAAGCCACCTTTTTAAATGATCGCAGAGTTAGCATTCCATTAGATACAGCAGCTGTTACAATATTCTACTGCTCCCCAAAGGAGCACGAAACTGAGGTTGGATCTCAAGTGTTGGCTCAGGCCGCATTTGGAGATGCATTTTACAGCCAGGCGTGAACGCAAGTAGTTGTCTTAATTATTATGATCAGATCATTCGAGTAGGCGAGTTAATACTGCGAGTGAACAGGGAGTCTGTCCATGCTTACCTCAGCCTGCCACGCCAGAGCGGTGGCGTTGAGCGCGGAGATGCGGCCGGCTCCGAGAACTGCAATCGTCTCCCCATCGTCGTCGACCACCTTGAAGTCCATATCTTCATTATACTTCCTCCTTTTGACTTGTCGTCCCGAGCGCCGCTTCTAAAGAGGATGAGAGGAAAACAATCACACAAAGAGATCAGAATCAGAGTACGTTATTAATCCTTCAAGGAAATTGTTTCGTTGCAGTTGCTCCCATAAAGTGTAAGTTGCAAGTCTTACAAATACACCAAATGTAAGATGCATAGAAAGAGAGGAAATAGAGTAATGACGACAGTTTTGTGATTGACCATGAAATATCATCAAAAAAGAGAAGTAGTAAGAAAAGGAAAAAGAAGTTCAGGTATGGAAGGAATAAAGTCTCAGTTCGATTAATATAACAAAAACAATCTGTTTAAAGCAAAAGAGCACTTAGAAGTCAAACATTCACAAACAAAAAGTCTACTGATGATGGAAGGCTACTAGAACACTGACGTTACGCTGCTCTTCAATGGTAGTTTATTCCAAACTACCGTCGATGTTGCTGCTTATGTAAGACTACTACAATGATATTAGTTGTTGAGTTAAGATGATCTTTTTGACAAGCTTATTGTTTCTATTTTTTGCCTACATTATGACAGCAAAGCTTTCATCCTTTTACAGAGTTCCCTCAGTCCTTATAAATTATTTTCCAAAGTGAAAGTGACAACTATGTACTGTATATGTACACACCTAAATAATAATATAAAGTTAAGTCCAGTTGTTCCGTGTTACCCACTGTGTCTGGGCTCCATCTAGTCTCACTGTGCACTCACTGCGTTATCCAAGGGATCCTGGCTGTCCTCTCCGCCCATGTTGAGGGCTGACATTGAGGTAGCGTCGTCACTCTCCACCCCCTCCTGGACAGCCGGCTCCCGTTTTCTCCTCTTCCCCTTCTTCTTCTTCTCCACCGGCGCCGCGCCAGGATCTCTGTGAGGGGAAGAATTCTGATCAGTGATTAGCAGCTCCGAAGCCTGCAGCGGGCCCAACTGCAATCTGGGGATTTGTGGAGGACAGGTAGAGAAAGTTACATACACCGATCAGGCATAACATTATGACCACTCACAGGAGAAGTCCTTCTTGATTAGTGGGAGAATACTGGTCACATCTAGCTCTTAAAAGAGTCTTATATAAAAATGGTCCAACATACTGACCATCTCTACTAATGTCTTTTGAGTGTGAGCAAAGAAATTAATGAAAAATAAATGGGGAAATTGAAGAAGACACACATACACCAGTCGGCCACAACATTAAACCTGTTCTGCTGGGAAACTTTTGGACCTGGCATTCATATGGATGTTACTTAGACATATAGGACCCACCTAGACCAGACCAGACATCCCCACCCTATAGCAATGACACTCCTTGATGGCAGCAGCCATCCACAGCAGGATGCAGCCTGACACAGGCACACACACAAAAACGGTTTAGGAACAACTCAAAAAACATGAAGAACAGAACAAGGTGTTGACCTGGCCTCCAAATTCACTGATCAAGTATCTGTGGGATGTTAAGCAAAGGCCCCTCTCCTCAACCCATAGGACCCAAAGGCCCACACAACATTCTGTTACCAGACACCACAGGACACCCTCAGAAGACCCATGTCCATTCTCTGAGGAGTCACAACCGTTTTGGAGACACAAGGGAGACCTACACAATATTAGTAAGGTAGTCATAATGTAATACCAGATCAGTGTATAACCACTGGCCAATCACTGAGAGCAACCGCCTCGACCAGCCAAATACGTCACAGATTGAAAGTACTTTCGAGTCCCCACGACTGACAGGCTGAATCAAAACAGAAGGACTGAATGAAAAATCTGGTTGTTTCCTGGTTTACAGTGGGTCTGTGAAAGTGCTGACTAAATGACATATTTGCATATTTGTGGCATAATCATCTCCCTTTCACAGAAAACGTCACAGAGGACCATTCTCTAACAGACGCTGAAATGTGATTAGTCATCTACAGCTTTGTTCATAAGCATTGATGTGATCACTTAAAAGTGGATGCGACTACAGCAAGCATGGATGTCTGGATAACAATGGCCAGCCTGGGATCTGAAGCAGAAAGAGACCAAGAAATGAGCAAATCCAGACACTTCAGACTTTTACACATATACTAACTAGATAACTTTGCTAATTATCAGAGTAATATCATATAAGCTCATATAAACACCTCAATTAGCGCAGACTGGAAGGATTTTTTTTTTTTTATCCGGAATAACACTGTAAAGGCTTGATCCAATTGTTTTTATCCAATATCTTATCAGATCATTTCATTATGTAAACAGTTAAGTTGAAATCTCTAATCAGAACAATTTCGATTGGATTTAAGAAATATTGTCCCTCTAAATGTTGTTAGATATGTCCAATAAGATCAACCACTAGACACTGAAGTGAGGGCTTAGCTGAACACCGGGTCAGTGAGTGCACCACAAACACAGATATCCACATGTAGCAGCTTCTTTCAAGTTCTGTTGAAACACGCTCTCCCTGCTCCAAACACTCTATAACCTCCCCGACATCAAAACACACTCACAACGCACTACCATACAACCACAAACTCCCAAACATTGCGCAAGCTGCTCTCAGTCGAGATGGACACTTGCACAACAAATATTACTGCACTATTTGAACAGTCTTCTTAAATATATTTGTGATATTCTGCACTACATTTATCTGTGGCAAACTGAACTTTAACACTCATCAGTTCTCACTCTAGCAAAAATAATGCTCATTCTGTATGTATGTCAATAAAGATGAGCACTATAGATAAATTCCTGTAGCTACAGTTTAACTGTATAGTTGTATCTGCCTACAGTAAGTTTTTCTTTTTAGCAGTAGTCTGAAGTCAATGATGTGCTTCTCAGCTCCTCCAGCCGGTCCAGGTATCTCTGGAGACAATTTTTTTTTTTTTTTCGCCCAGCGCTTTGTATCTGCTAGAAAGACTCTACACAGATATACATTAGTTTTTATGACTGCAGTTTATTCACTGGGGTAATGAGTAAAACATAGTACGTTTTCTTGATTTTAGCTTTGCTACCGCTTTATATAAAATAATGTATTCACAAACTGTAAGGTCACAGACGAAGTATAATGTTTGTGCTGTAAAAATCATTATTATACATAATGCATTATCAAATGCATATGTTGTTGCTTGGGCAGTTTGCAGGAAGTGTATGGTGCAATACTCTGAACACAGCAGTGACATTTACAGATTATGGGTTATGGATTAAATCATACGTGTCAAACTGTAGCCATAGTAACAGCATCTGTTCTGCCGTCTTTCCCATTCGCCATCCCGTAAGATTCAGCGGTGTATGTGGTGCAGTACGAGAATGATCATTTCCTGAAAAGTCAGTAGTATACGGCGCAACAGGTGATCACTGACCCCAGGAGCCCCACATTTGTTTTATTTTCTTATGATGTTATTATAGATTATTGAACATCTGTTCTTAAAGTGGACACTTAAGGCTTATCACAGTCACTTTTTAAACTAGCAGATTAATTTTGTAATAAGTAGACTAAGTGAGGGCCTCATTATCTTTTATCCTGCTTGTTGGAGAGCGTGCTTGGAGCTGATCTTCTTAAGGGGCGTACGCACATGAAGTGACTTGCAGAGATGTGGCAACCAGAGACTATGGAATGAAATTCACGGAGTTGTAGCGTGAAGTTGGGAGGCTACCAACCTGAATGAATCTCGACAATTGAAGGCGAAGGCCAACAGGAGCAGCTGATCCTGCTGACTGACATGTGGCGCAAACATACTTCCCCAACCGTTTGCCACAAGGACACACCGTCCATGACTTTTGGTTCCTAACACCAAATTCAACATGCTGATGGCAGGCTTGGAGCAACGAATGAAACTAGGTAAATGGTCCACTGTATATATGTCCAATATTTGAGGTGGGAAATGTGCAACCGGGTTACCTAGGCGACTAAAACCTGGAATCTCTAATACTGACCAGCAGTAAGCTACAAAGCAACGGGTGACAACGGGTCTCTTTTTTTTTTCAATATGTTGCAGTGCAAAAAATCCAGGACGGACTTGTTAACATTAATTCCTTTATGTCCTTGCTGGGGACCCTTGGTGTAGTGGTTAGGGAAGCAGCTTTGGGACTGAAGGGTGACAAGTTTGCATCGCCCCATGTCCATGGCTGAGGAGCAAGCACCTAACCCCCAAATTGCTACACAGGTGGCATCCCACTGCTCAGACTGTACACTGTACCGTGTGAATGAATGCAGAGAAATAATTTCCCCATGTGGGATCACTAAGGGGATAATTATTATTTTATATATTATTTCACTACGGGTTTCTCTTCCTATATCAGTGGTTTTAATTGCTAACTGATATAGTAATGCATTCCTCTCTTATGACTGCATTTTAATTGTTTTTGCATTTATTGCATGTTCCTCAGCATCACTGAAAATTGTGGTTGTGACTAAACTTAAATGAAATAAGAAGAATTACAATAAGAAGAATTTACAGTTTTATGTTGAAAATGATGACGTGATTGTATATATGTATTTTTCATTATTGAGTTTTAATACAGTTTATTTATTTATTTATTTATATGTTAAAAGCTGCGTTCCTTCTTCTTTTGCATGTCTTCTGTAAAGAAAATCTTTGTGTGTTCTGTGTCTAAATGTGTTGTAGTGGAGTAGATAGAGTAGCGCAGCAGCAGTTGCAGTTATAGTAGTTAAGTGTGTGTGTCTTGTCAGCATGTATGTAGCACAGTGGGAGCAGGAGAAACAGCATTTCACACCGCTGTATGTTTTTATTAACATAATGTGGAAGTGACAACACACACGATTTGAATCAGTCAGTGCCACTTCTTCCAAGCAGCGACCGCTCTTTGCTGAACGTGCATGTGACCCAGTTTTTACTCCATTCATGAGACTGATCCCACACATTAACCTCACAGAAAGACCCTCTGTCTGCAAGTGCAGTTTTACTCACGTCAGTAAAACAAAGGGATGTTCCGCTAGGTACCAGGAGATACAGTTGTATGAAAAAGTTTGGGCACCCCTCTAAGATTTCATGATAATTTGCTCTAACTTTATAAAAGAAGATCACAGCAACAAGATTTGATTTCCTACTGAGATGTAGACATTTGAGTGTTTTCCAGACCAAAATTCTCAGAGTAGCATTACGTAGTTTTATTTTGATGAATTAAAATGTAAAAAATGGTACGTGCAAAAGTTTGGGCACCCTTTTAATCACATTGATTTCAAGACCTGTAGGGATTTATAGCTGGCAGGTTGCAGCACAAAATTGCTTTGACTAGCTTGTGAGACCTTCAATTACAAAAACAGGTGGAACCAATCATGAAAAAGGCTATTTAACAGAGGCAATTGCTGGCTGTGCTTGTCCTAGGTTATTTTTTAGAGTGTGGCAACATGGGGGCATCAAAACAACCCTCCACTGACCAAAAATTCATTATCATGAATTAGGAGAAGGGTACAAGAAATTATCAAGAAGGTTTGGACTGTCTGTCTCCACAGTCAGAAATGTGGTGCAGAAATGGAAGGCCACAAGAACAGTACTTGTGAAGGAAAGATGTGGTTGGCCAAAAAAAATACTGGAAAGGCACAGGTGAAGGATGGTTAGAATGGTCACAGATAAGCCACAGACCACCTCCAGAGAACTACAAGAACATCTGGCTACTGATGGTGTAGTTGTTCATTGTTCCACAATCCAGCGTACCTTGCACCAGGGAAAGCTCTTTGGAAGACTGATGCGCAAAAAGCCTTTCCTGAGTGTTCGTCACAACAAGAGCCCCATGACGTATGCAAAAGCACTTCTGGACAAGCCAGAAGCATTTTGGAAAAAAATACTGTGGTCTAAGATAGAGTTATTTGGTCAGAACAAGAGGAGGTATGCATGGCGAAAAAAACACACTGAATTCCATGAGAAGAACTTAGTGCCTACTGTGAAATTTGGTGGAGGGTCCATCATGTTATGGGGCTGTGTGGCTAGCACAGGGACTGGAAACCTTGTTAAAGTTGAGGGCCACATGAATTCCTCTCAGTATCAGCAGATTCTTGACAAGAATGTTCAAGAATCTGTCACAAAGTTGAAGCTATGCCGGGGTTGGAATCTTCAGCAGGACAATGATCCTAAGCACTGTTCAAAATCCACCAAGGAATTCATGCAGAAGCACAAGTACAATCTTCTGGAATGGCCATCCCAGTCCCCAGACCTTAACATCATTGAAAATGTATGGATTGATTTGAAGCAGGCTGTTTACGCACGGAAGCCAAAAAACCTGACTGAACTGGAGGGGTTTTGTATGGAGGAATGGGCCAAACTACCACCTGCCAGACTTCAGGGACTTGTCTGTGGCTATAGGAGGCGTCTACAGGCTGTTCTTGCAGCAAAAGGAGGCTCTACTAAATATTAATGGAATTATTTCTTTGGGGTACCCAAATTTATGCACATGCCTATTTTTGTTTAAATACACATAAAAATGTTTCTGTTGGACCAATGAAAATTATTTCACTACTGAGATGTTTCTGTCTCCATAAGGTATAACATATGTTAAAATAAAGTTGCTGCTTCAAAAGCTCAGCAAGTGACAAACTGATGCAATGATTTTCCTAAGGGGTGCCCAAACTTTTTCATACGACTGTATACCAGGATCGGTCCAGGCATTTCTAAAACGATCGGATTGGTATTGGGCATCAGCCAAGGGCGATCTTACGTAGTTATTTATTTTAGGTCTACTGTAAAACAAAACCATGTCCCTGTCGCTTTAATACGTCGTCTTCCTCTTCATTGGCTGGCATCAACGTTGCCAAGGTCACATGACTAAACATGTCTGCTGTGTGGAAGAACTTAACTCTGGAAAATGAAGTCAGTCAGAAAGAAATTTTAAAATTATGCAATGTGGATGTTTGGTGAGGTGCTAGTAGGTGATCATTCAATGCTACCAACTTGATTTGCCACCAAAGACAACAACAACAGCAAAAAAAACTGAATACATCGAGTCTACTCAGGCACCCAAACGACAACAACAAACTCTGAAACCTAAGAAAACACGTGCAAGTACAGAAAAGGTTGTCATCAGTTTGACAACAATGCAAATACTCGAACACCAGCAAATACAGAAACACAAGTAGCACAAATGAAAACGGACTCCAAAAACATGATAAAAAGGGTCGGAATAAACATGTACGTATTATTAATGGCGTCAATCTGCAAGTAGATTTAGTTCCGTCAGATTATTTGATTTGGAAAGATAATAATAAGCAAAGGGCTCATCAGGAATCACACAATCAGGATGTTAAAGACAAAACTAAACCAAACACTACAGCAACTCTGTAAGTCATAAAGCTTTGAATATTAACTTCGTCCCTGCCAAGATCATGGCTTTTGGGAGACCCCTTGAAACATTTACGTTTGTCGTTTGCACTTCTTGCAGCAGGTTCCTGTGTTTGCCGTTGTTGGGAGTGAGCGTTAGCTGCTGTCAAACTGATGAACACGTTTTCTGACTTTGCCCATTTTTCTGTCTTCTATCTGTGTTTTCTTGAGTCGCAGTACGTTGAGCTATCTCGGCCACCGTGTATAAGAACTAAGTAGGCTTACATTATTTCAGTTTCTCCTGCACTCACCCACAACTTCACACTAATCGGCTCATGTCCACTCCTCTTCAGTCCTACTCTTCAACAAACTCGTTTCACCCTCTCTTCCCTTCTTGTATTAATTTTCTAAATAAATCTGTATTTATACTGTACAGCAGAAAAGCTTTTACAACTGAACTGATGGTGAAAGAAATTGAGCCTTAATGTTTAATTAATTGAAATGATTTGTCCACAGCTTCTAGCACATTTACCCCGCAAAGTAAGACTTACAGCTGTGTTAATATACCCAGCTTAAAAAGAGCACTTTTCACCTTGAATGCAGTCAAATGAAATGTGACATGGTTACAAATATTCCTAATGTCTCTTAGAATTGCCATAAAATCATTAATTTTAAGCTACGCAAGAAAGTGGCATAATTATGAATGAATGAATGTGTGCCAGAACAAAAAAAATATAAATTTATTTTTAACAGGACAAAAATAGAAGTTTATTGCGGAGATTTACGTTTTTTACAGGAGGAAATTAATAATATGATATAGGATATAGCATATAAATATAGTACTAGGCATGCTGGGGACATATGTGAGGCTACTGAATTAATCCCCTCCATCACAGATTTTTAAGTGTTTATCAGTCCCCAGGACGTCCTGCTCTGGCTGACCCTGGCATGTGAACTGAGGTCTACACTGCTAGAATGATCCAAGAGTCATAAAACAAATCTTCCTGTCTTGTCCCAGTTAATGTTATACTCTCTGCACTGAAACTCTGGCAAGGCAAGCAGTGAGGAAAGACAAAGCGGCAGATTACGATGGAATTAAACCGTGCCACACGACGGTTTTCTAATCTTTTTGTGACTGGTGTTATCTGAACTAAACATGAACCTGATACCAGAGAACAACCTGGAAATGACCCAGAGTCAGTAAAGTAGTGCAATGATTCATCCCTTTTTCCCCTCATTTCTCTCCTCCACATTTTTATCTGGTTTCCTCCTCTTCTTCTTCTTCTTCTTCTCCTCTCTTATCTGTTCTCTTCTCTTTCGTGTCATTGCCGCTCATCCTCAATGAGCCCATCTCCCTTTCCCTTCTTTCTTTTACAGAAATGATTTTCAACTCTTCATTACCTTCATCCATTTGTATTGTTGTCTTTTTCCTTCTCTTCCACTCACTCATTCACATTCTCGTTACTGTTTACAGTCTTTTTCTCTAGTGTGCAGCGCCTTCCTTTTTTAAGTTCACATTTCTTACTTATTTCCGCTACCCTTTATTCACACTTTAAGTCTTTCCTATATACAACGTATTTCAATTAGATATCAATAACAGTGTAGTTTTTAGATACACTGTTCAGAAGTTTATATCAAAAATGGTGAATATTCACTATACTGGGAGTAGGGTTTTAAATAGGCACATCTCCCCATCACCACCAACTCTCTACCAGTCCTTTAGAACTGAAGAAGCTAAATGTCTTCAACAAACTCTACATGTCCAGTTGCCTTCCTTTAGGTTTTTATTAACGTGTGATGGAATCTGAAATCTTATTTCTCTCCACTTTCATCAAAAGTTTAGCTTTCTGTCTCCATTTAATTGCCCTGGGTTTCCCATACAATCTTAATACTACAGCGGCCTGCCAGGGTCTAATTTACTCAGCCATGGTCTCAGCGAATCGGAACATTTTTGGACATTTGAAACAATGTTGTAGTTGCATTTTTTTTCCCATTTTCCTGAAAGCATCTCTCCCTCCCTTCCCTCCCCACAACTCCAGAATTAATGTGAACTATCTTAACTTTTTAAGCGCTATCAAGCAAAGAATGCCACATCTCAAAAGCATTTTGTTAAGTATTCCTGTATGAACAGCACAGGCTGCTGCTATTTGTCGCTAAATCCAATATCCGCATCATTACGGTAACGTTAAGACAGACTGATACAAAACACATGATCTTATTCTATGTGCCATATACTGTATAAATAGTTTTTAATAGTTGGGATAGCATCATAATTAGGGGCTTTTAATGAAACAGTAGAATTCATGCATTCTCTTAGAGTTTTACATCTAATAAGATCATTTATTACAAAAACAATACCGGCTGTTTTACTTGGGAGCAGAGACATGCACACAATCAAATTAATAATAATCTGTCCACTAATAGAGATGGAAACTGTCGGAGAATATCAGCCATTATGAGTCACTGTGGTCAAAGAGAAGTAAATCTAATGCAGATATCTGTACTTCTTATTTGTCAAACTGAATCTGTCAAGGCTCACAGAGACAATACTTTGTTAAAGAGCTGGGGATGAGGCAAAGTGTATAAGGAAGAAGACAGAGTGACTACAGCGATGACAGCAGTGACTACTTTTCTGAATGAAAAAGACATCTCGCCATGTCCTCTATCTCTGCTCCTATTTGTCAACCTGATAAACAGCACACAGTTTTTCTGAAGCAGGCTGACAAAGAGGAGAATGGGAAAAGGACAGGGAAAATGCCAGTAAACAATTTAAGGAAGGGAGCTGGGAGAAACAAGAAGATAGGTAAAAAGAAGGGCAGACAGTTCGTCTTGCCTGTCTTTGTGTTTTCATTTCAATACTGAAGAACAGCTCGACCTACAGAAGACAAGGAATATGTCAGCATGTCCGTTTTTATTGAAACTGTGGGTCCCACGAGGGCGAGAAGCACGTTAGTAGAAGTGATGCTTCACCAAAACACAAAATTTGGTTTAATAATGACATTGATAAAAGTTATGTTTCTGCATTAGCCTTGAGGGGGTTTTGGTATATAGCTTAAAAATTGTGTTTGGTATGTAGCTTAAGATTCACATAGGAGGTTGTGTCCATCTGCATCTCAAGAGGAGAGCCTAGGTTTTTCAGTTTCCTATGTGCTGGGCAGTGACTGGAGGAGAACTGAAGAAGTCCAGTTTAAAAGGGTCTTTCTTAATGTTTTCTCTTGTTTTTGGGTCAGGGAGCCTAGGGAAGGTCTGCTGTATTTTATTTTTGTTTGATAAGTAAGGTAGAACTTGTGTTGGTTAGGGCTAGGGTTAAGGTTAGGGTTGTTTGTTGTTTTGGCCAAGCTCAGTTTAATCTGATGGTGAATAAAGATTATTCTGGACTGAAAGTTCATTGAAGCACTGATTCTTCGTGGGAGCAGGGAAAAGGGGGGAGTCATCCTTTATGCTACGTACTGGTTTCCCTCAGGTGGGTCGTAACACATCTATATGCGATAAAGATTTGAAGGCTGGACAGGAAGCAGTTTCCTTCTTGTATTTTCAAGCATTCAAAAGTCTCATCAGTTGCTGCATCTGCATGGACACTAGTGTTACACAAATTATCAGAATGATAGCACAGCCAGAATAAAAAATGCCTAATGTAACCACTTCAATCAGAACAGAAGGATATTCTGTTAAATAGAACAATATTGGCTATATTTGGAACCATGTAAACACTTGAAAGCATTGCTTCTCTCTCCTTGGAATAAATCCATTCTTTCCCCGTATGTTTATCCCACAAGTTTCCAGGAGGGACAGAAACACAGGGGTAACAAAACAATCAGTTTGATTGATCAAAGATGAACAAAACCAGCCTCGACCTGAGTAGCAACGCTGAAAGTGTGGCTCCATCTTGTCATCTTCTATTGAGTTAATTCAATGTTGTCAATAAAAAAAAGGAGAAACCTTCTTCTTCTCCTTCTTCTTCTCTTGTTATATCTCCAACAGATTCAATGCTCCACAGCAAGCAGAGCTACTTTGCTAATGTCAAAAAACTTCTATTCTGATTGATATTTAGGGGCAGGTAAACAGTTGTAAACCTCAGATCAAAATGATTTTAGAGTAGAAGAAATATTATCCATTATCCAAAGTAATCAGCTCATCCATGCGCATGACATCTCAGAATCAATGTTCTAGAACTTTTCCAAAATCATCTTGCTGACGTGCAAACCACTCAGAGTATTTGTGTTGTCTTGGATCTTAATTAAACTCTCCTTCCCATCTTTTCTGACTCCAAAACACTGCTTGAAAGTCAAATGTTTGTAACCGAGGTGCCCAGAGATGAACTGCCTAATTAGTTGGCAGTGACAGGTTTACTGCTGCCTTTCTCCATCCCTGTCCACTTGTAGCATTTTTCTAACACCCTCTTTTACTTCCCTTCTGCAGTGTTCTCGTTGCAATCTTTTCTCTCCCCCGACCAGGAATTGTTAGCCCGTCAGAATGTCTTACCTGGGTTTGCGACCCCGCTGTTTTGGCGCTGAGGGGACCGGCGTCTTGCTGTTGGCCGGGCCGTGGTTCTTGCCGTGGCCCTGGGCGCCCCCGGCGTGCCCTGGAACCTTAGTGGGATGTCCTTGGCTAGGAGGTGCTGCAGCAAGAGTGGGAATAGGGAATTGGACATTAGCGAGTGAAAGCAAGCTTTAGAGTGCATGGTGACATTGAAATCTTGGGGGAACATTTTGAACACCTGGACTTGGGCTAATTAGTGGCTAATTGCTAATGAAATACGTGCACAACGGACAAATATAAGAATGTTAACACTCTGCAGGTGATTAATGCAATCCATCCAATGACTGGACAGTTTCAGTATTGTCAAAAATAGTAGACCCATCAACAGACAACAACAGACTTAGCAGTGACCAAAAAAGTGAAATACAGTAAAGGCACAAGGACTGCACCTTCAAACATTTATTGACATGATTCTTGCAGGCAGTCTGTTTTGCAGCTCTGAAAGAATGCTAATGCATCCACCCACACACGTGCAAACACACGAGTGCGCTTCCTCTGTCTTAATTAAATCCAACAATCACATCATCATAAGCTTCATTTATCCTGACACGTCTGATCACGATTTCGGGACATTTAAGAATAGAACAGGCATCATCTGTGCCTCCCAGTTAGTCCTGAAATGTTCCAGCTCTGACGCTGGTCGAGGACAAAAAATTTCGACTACGGTTGTTGTCGCAACGGAGAAGGAGACACAAGCGCGCTATGCACACTCACGTCTGATGTATCACTGAAACTCAAACTGAATGTGATGTGAGAGATTAAAAAACTAAAGGGAGGCTGAGCCTGATTTAGAGGCCTGCTTAGAGATACAACAAACACGGTCATCATCACGTCACTAGCTGCGTTTTAAACACCAACACCTTCAGACAATCAGATCTGGTACTATTCCTAGGACAAGACGTTTAAACTGATTTGTTGTCAAGCTGAACAGAACCTAAGCTGCTGAGCTCCTATCCTCTACTTTTTTATCTAATTTCTTTTCTACTACCCGTGCATTGGTGTGCTACTCCTGTATAGCATGTTAACAGCTGTGTGTCCCTCTCTCCATCTCCCCTTCCCTCCCCTCCTCCCCCCATCTACTTGTGTGGGTTTCTGATTTGCAGAGCTCATCACTCACCACTCATCTCTGCTCCTGGTCTCATCAACTACCCTGTAGTTATCCACTCCTACCTGAACGCATCATTGTTTATCATTAATATTTATCCCACTGTGGGATAAATAAAGGATTATCTTCTCTTACTATAGCAGCTAACTCACCTGTAATAGAACTACTACTAATTAACAGTTTTGTGCTCCTATGCTCTGGTTTATATATATATTCAATCTCCCATGTGTCACATGCATCAGCTATATCTTGTACTAGTATCACGATCAGATTTTACTTTAGTCAGATGTCTGTATCTATGACAGATGTATGTTTATCGCGTTCCTCCTATCCTCTCCTCTCCCTTTTTCTCTCCCTGCCCGGATGGACTCAAGCAGATGTGTCCCTCCATATGAGCTTTAAGGTTCTGCTAAAGTTCTTTTCCTGTTAAAGGAGAGCTTTCCTTCCCACTGTCACCTTAATTCTTGCTCTGGGGGGTTCAGGCCATGTGTAAGATCATGTTCTACAAAGCACCTTGAGACAATTTATGTTGTTACTGACGCTATATAAATAAAATTTTATATGAACTGAACTGAACTGAACTGAACTACATAAAACTGATAGTGTCAAAACCCATTTGACACCCAGGATGTACGAACAGGTGTATCTAAACACCAATAACAAGGTTTAGTTTACAACAAAATTGCTGCCGTTGGAGAAGAAAATGTTTTGATCCTGCCATCACAGCTGTTGTAAAAGAAGGATACAGTATATTGCTAAAAGTATTCACTCATCTGCCTTTACACGCATAAGTGACATCCCATTCTTAATCCATTGGGTGTAATATGACGTCAGCCCACCCTTTGCAGCTATAACTGCTTCAAATCTCCTGGGAAGGCTTTCCACAAGGTTTAGGAGTGTGTTTATGGGAATTTCTGACCATTCTTCCAGAAGACACTGATGTTGGACAAGAAGGCCTGGCTCACAGTCTTCACTCTAATTCATCCCCAAAGTGTTCTATCAGGTTGAGGTCAGGACTCTGTGCAGGCCAGTTAAGTTCTTCCACACCTAACTCGCTCATCCATGTCATGTTGGAACAGGAAGGGGCCATCCCCAAACTGTTCCCACAAAGTTGGGAGCATGGAATTGTCCAAAATCTCTTGGTGTGCTGAAGCATTCAGAGTTCCTTTCACTGGAACTAAGGGGCCAAGCCCAGCTCCTGAAAAATAACCCCACATCATAATCCCCCCTCCACCAAACTACACACTTGGCACAATGCAGTCAGACAAGTACCGTTCTCCTGGCAGCCACCAAACCCAAACCCATCCATCAGATTGCCCGATGGAGAACTGTGATTCGTCACTCTAGAGAACGTGTCTCCACTGCCCTAGAGTGGCAGCGTGCTTTACACCACTGCATCCGACGCTTTGCATTGCACTTGGTGATGTATGGCTTGGATGCAGCTGCTCGGCCATGGAAACCCATTCCATGAAGCTCTCTACGCACTGTTCTTGAGCTAATCTGAAGGCCACATGAAGTTTGGAGGTCTGTAGCGATTGACTCTGCAGAAAGTTGGCAACCTCTGCGCACTGTGCGCCTCAGCATCTGCTGACCCCGCTCTGTCATTTTACGTGGCTGAGTTGCTGTTGTTCCCAATCGCTTACACTTTGTTATAATACCACAGACAATTTACTGTGGAATATTTAGTAGCAGGAAAATTTCACAACGACTTGTTGCACAGGTGGCATCCTATCACAGTACCATGCTGGAATTCACTGAGCTCCTGAGAGCGACCCATTCTTTCACAAATGTTTGTAGAAGCAGTCTGCATGGCTAGGTGCTTGATTTTATACATCTGTGGCCATGGAAGTGATTGGAACACATGAATTCAATTATTTGGATGGGTGAGTGAATAGTTTTGGCAATAAAATGTCTTTAAAGGACGAGAGGTTAACAGTGATTAAGGCATTTTTCAATAAGTCACATAATTTGTGGCTGGTTGCAGGACTCTCCAACTGCGTGCAGAGGCTATGCCAGGCTAAGCCTACTGATGACTGTTTTTATTAATTATTTGAATTATTGTAATTGCACTTTATTTAAAAAGGCCAGAGACATTGTCCAGGTCAAAGAGTCCAAAATAGAATTCACAAGGTTACGATAAAAAGCAGTCAAAGCTCATTAATGTGTTAATTAATTTTGAAAATCGTAAACATTTTCTATCAATCTGCAAACTGATTAATTCTCTGACTCTGATGTCTGAGTTTAAATGAACACAAACTCCACTCTAACACAAAACCACTTAAAAACTGTCCCCATCAGCCACAAAGACAACGCACACACTGAGAATCCCTGCAGACCTTGATTCTTGGGAAGAGGAGGTAGGACTTTGATCTTCGGTTTTCTTCCTCTTTTGCCAGGCACCTTAACGGGCACCTGAGCAGGTCCAGGAGCCCCTGCAGCGCCTGAGGTTTTCCCCCCTGCCACATTCTTCAGCTCTTTGCCACTGTCTTTCCTGCCCTCCTTTCCCTTGGTCCTACGCTCCTTCCGCTCCTTTCCCTCCTTGGGCTCCTTGCTCTTCCTCAGCGTGACCACCGTCGCCTGCTTCTCCTCCCTCCGTTTCTTTGGTTTGATGCTTTCCTTTTCCTCCACCTCGACTTTCTCCCATTCTCTCTTGTCCTTTTTCTTTCTTTTCTTCTTCACCCTGCTTCCACCTCCTCCGTCATCCTCCTCGCTCAGGGAGGAGGGGGGTCGCGGGGCTCCTCCGGAGTGCCTAGCAGCGTGGGCCCCGGCTGCCGTGCAGTGATTGGATGTCGCCGTGCTGCCCACGGGGGTGAGGAGGCGGAGCTGGTCCTTGGGGCCCACAACCAGGTGTCCCCGTGGGATCGTGGGAACTGTGTTTTGTGCGTTGCTGTTTTGGTCCGAGGCGGATGAGGAGGCTGCTGCAGCGGAGGCCGGAGGTGGTGTGTGCTTCAGGAGGCCAGTGAACATCTGAAAAAGAAAAGGGCATCATAAATGAAGTATTGTGATTTTATTTGTATCCTGTTCTCAGGCTCCATCTCTAATTAACTGTGTCTAGCTCTACTTTACTATTGTAGTTAAGATACGATAGATTAGGGGTGTCAAACATACGGCTCAGGTGCCAAAACCGGCCCGCCAGAGCATCAAATTTGGCCCACTGGAGGAATTTGCAAAGTGAGAAAATGATATAGAAGACATTGAAGACTAGGGGTCACTTATTTTTCAGGTTGTTCATAAAATGTTTTTTAAAAGGATAGTTCATTAAAAGTAGGGCTGGGCGATAAAACGATAACGATATATATCGTGATAGACACATGATCGATATCAATAGAAAATACGTTCGATAGAATGTTCGATAATTTCACTCGAACTCCGTTAGAAAAAATTAGGAAGAAAAGCCCGAGCCAGAACTGCAAGTCATTCTGGGGGGTGTAGGCAGAGGAAGGGCTTTAGCCTCTCGACCTATCACTGCCTAAACCAGGTTGGTGGCAACAACAACAAAAAAAAGAACGGCGTGGAGTGAAAGGGGAATATGTGTGCGACAGTGCGAGAGGAAATTGTAGATAAAAAAGGAAAGGTCACGTCAACAGTTTGGCAATATTTTTGTTATTTTAAGTCATACAAGAGTCAGCCCGATGTTGTCTGCTAACTTGGTGAGAGTAAGCATATTAATTGGCTCTTGTCTCTTGATTAGTAGTCGGTTGAGTTTCGTTTCTCTGCCGGCCGAGTGAGTGGCTGCTGACTCGGTTAAGCACGGAACCACGAGCAGCGGTTATGAGTCGGTTAAGTTTCGTTTCTCTACGTATTGGGCTTAAGTGAGTGAGTGTCTGAGTGCCTTAGTTTGCCGGTTATATGAGCCGAATCTTTTTTTCCACAGCTACTGAATATTAATTAAAAATGAATGAAAATTAAATGCTATTGAATATGTCATTGTTATCATTTTTAAAAAATGTAATTAACGGGTAAAAATGGGTTATGACGGGATTTTTATGACCCTGTCAAAGTGACAGACAATGAAAAAGTCTAGCGCAACATCTGATCTCGAGGTACACGGCAGCAGTGCCATACGACAAAATATCAAAGCGATATAAAGAAATAAGGGTGCAGTTTAGCACAGTTGAGAAGTCTGGATAGAATATGTTAAAAAAAAACGAATCAATAATTATCGATATCGACTGATATGAAACACTTATATCGTGATACATTTTTCAGCCATATCGCCCAGCCCTAATTAAAAGTAAACATTGTCATAATGTACTTGTGCTTCTTTGCACTAAAACAAAGGGAAGAATGTGGACTTGTTGTTACTTATAGGTTGTTATGTTTTTATGTTACTGGTCCAGATGCCTTGAGATCAAATTGGGCTGTAAGTGGCCCCTGAACAAAAGTGAGTTTGACACCCCTGCAGTAGATAAACGCTTTTGCACAGATGTTCTAATCAGTGCAGATGTTGAGTACAACACAACAGCAGTTACACAGAATGCACAATGGGACACATCATATTGGTGATTTTAGCCCCTATTCAATGTTTTTTTTGTTTTGTTTTACTGAGCCTTACTCAGCGACAGCTTTTATTTTGTTGTACTGTCCATTATTTAAATACCAGCGTTTATATTTAAGAATTCACAGTAGGGCTATGATATCATTTCTATTCACGTTATTTAATATATTTAAAATGGGCCAAATTCGTTCGTTTGTAGTGTCTTATGTGCAGAGTATTATTCCCCAGCTCTGCAGGTCCCCTCAGCTCTATGAAACATTTAGCATTCATCAGTTGACTGTTTAGGGATTGTTTTTAATCTCTCGTCATTCTTGCTTTTAGCAGCAACAGCTCAGAACAAGGACGAAACAAAGCTTCCGCTGCTTTGTTTTGTTTATATAAAAAAAGCTGACAATAAAGTCTTTTCTATTCTTAACAATTAATATTTGATAATTTGACTAATGGACATTGGTTATGTGGCCAAAACCTGGTCCAATTTGTGTTGTGGAGACCAAAACTGAGCTAAAACTAGTTAGTTAATAGTTGATAATCAACTTTATAAGATGATAATGTGTCAAAGTTGTGTTTATAGCTTATCCTCTTATACTGATTGACAAAAATAGATTACTTAATGCATAAAATGTTAAACTGCATATGTGAATGCAGGAATGTACTGGAGCTAGTACCTTGTTTTCTATGTAACCATTCTTTTAACTTTAATTTTGGAATCAAATTGCTTTCTGAGAAGGTAAGAGATAAATAGAAACAACAAGAAATAGAAGACAGGTTAGAGAGAGAGAGAACAGTGAAAAAAATGGAATAAAAGGACAAAGGAGAGAAGAACAGGGGACTATAAAAATAGATTGAGCGATAATGGACAGACAAAGGGAGGAAAAATCCCATTCTGGGCACGTGCTGTTTGATGTGTGAATCACGTTGCGACTAAAAACCTAATATGCAGAATATTCCTCCATCAACCCTGAGGATGTTACAGTCTTTTGATACACATCCCAAACTGCTGAACCACCAGGACACCCTCGACATTAACGGCTCAAAATGACCTGCTATATTCCACAAAACAAAAACAAAAGAGTTCATGGAGTGCAGGCTCCCAGGTCGGGGGGACAGGTTGAATGAGCCTCGTGGTACTATTAAGTCTGTGACGGTTCTGTCTGATGAGTCAACATCTCCTCTGTTTACAGCGCAGCCAGTGGAAGGAGTGGTTGTACATCAGTGCTGCTACCACGTGACTGCACTGGAAGTGTTTTATATGAATCCACAAAAGGAGAACCAGACATGTACACTTCTCAAGGGAGTTAAGAATAGATATTACTGCCGCTGTCAGTGCTATAAAAACACAAGAAACAAGAAATGCATCACTTCCTCTATACTACAGGAACTTTCTCTGAAAAAGCCCCATGCAGTCATGATGACAGTAACGAACATGTGAATTGTGAATAATCATTGTTGAGGTTAACTATGTCATATGGTTCTCAGGCCGAAAAAATAAATATATATAAAAAGGCTTCACATGGGCAGATGACAGTAGAGTTACATGCCCTAAATGAATCTGTCTTTGTGCAGGAACATAACTGGAGCTACAACACCTCTGATTGCACAGGATCAACAGGATTATAATAAATGTAAATGCTGACCCAACTCTATTTGAGACTGAACTCTTCCTTCTCAAACTACAACCCTGAGACGCCAAGAAGTCAGTCTATGGCATCAAAGTTTCCAACATCCTCATCCGGAAAAGGCTGAACCACACTATCCAACAGCCACTCTACAACACTCCTCCCATGCTCTCCAGCTACACAGTGTTCTTCCACTCCAACCCAAGGTTGAACAGATCCCATCTTACTGCTGCTTCCTGGTTGTATCACATCAAAGAGTAACATCCTGCAGCACAGATGTTAGAGGGGCCTACATCTCACAACGGATCTATGTGGCGCCTACACCCTTGTAAGCATATATACATACATACATAAATATTCAGCAACTATGCCAGAAGTCAGTGATTTCTGTGACATCTTTGCCTCTGTGTTTCTTTGTGTAATCAACTACTACTACTAGTTAGTCAACAACCACAAGGACAGAATATTTTAAAAGGCTCTCATCAAAGTGAAGTGAACACACATCACTTACTGTTTCTTTCCCTTTTAGGCAATCATTTCTAATAGTGGTGTATGTTTTTTTCTCAATCAATGAGGCAAAACTAAAGGCCGTTTTTAATGTGACTCAGGATGGATTGTGTTCACACTGCCAAAGGAATGAGGTCAAATGTGACCCAGACCATCTCCAAATGTGGTCAGAGATGGGATCTTTCAAATGCGATCTCGATGCGTCCTACGGGTGTTCACACCCGTCTTTTACGCCGGTCACTTGCGATCACATTGCAAGGTCTGAACAGGCCCAAAGTTAAATGTTGACAAACAGTTGCTTTTGCCAAAATCCCGCAAAGCAGAAAAGAGAAAAGACGTTGTGTGGATGGTGGGAATGACCACTCAGATGTACGAGGCAGAGGAAAGGTGAATTTTCTGTTCTTCTCGGCCACTGAGAGATGTGGATGACGAAATGCATTTCAGACCAACACAACATGCAGGTCAAACATAAAAGCATAAATCTAGCTTAATGGATGATAGCCGTACCCTAAGGGAACTTCAGTGCCCATCCATCCACCTCGGACTTTTAAACCCAGTTGTCATCGCAAAGACATCAGGTGGGAAGCAGAGCTTAAGTGTATTACCTGATACATATTCTAATAGAATCTGCATAAACACTTGCACTCATAAATATTCATGATTAGTAGGTGTACCTGAAGGTCAGCGTAGCATGTGGGCAAATAGTCTCAAATCCATTTAAATCAAAAATGCAGAGATGCTTCAATATCCGTTGGTTACTTTGTATCAAACAGAGCGCGAGATTGCAGTTCCATCAAGGTTAAATAGAACGGTGCTCTGCAGTATTCCAAGAAGGAATTTCTGAATCATTGCATCCACCCACTTACTGCAAAGTATGTGAGGGAGCAGATGCAGTGGTACATCACTAAAATTCAGAATGAAGCGAATTTTTTATAACTACTTGTGTACTGTTACAGCTAGTTCCATTTTTTTTTTCCAAAGTAACAGCTTTTTGGAGATTCAAACTGACTCTGCAGCCAGATCCAAAGGGACCCCTGCGGAGCTCCAGCTCAACCCGGTGGCTGCAATGCTCCACTAAACATGAGTAAAAAAGATCTTCAGACGTGTGGAAGAAAGTGTGAAGCCAAGAGTAAAGAGTTTCATAACATACTCCAGCGGAAACATGATAAAACCGTCTCATAATTAGATAAATATTATATGATACAACAAAAGTACTAAATACAGTCTAGAAATACCTGTTCTGACGCAACATTCACAGAAACTATTAAAAAAAATAGAGACAGTGTTTCTTCACGGCTTTAGATTCTCAACATGTACCTTAATAACTAATGTCCTTGTCAAACAAAAAAGATATATGGCTGTCTTAAAATAGAACTCAGATCCAAAGTCTCCAGTAGCAACAGAGAGCATAGCTTAAAAAGTGGAAAGGAGTGTTCTTACAAAACAAGCAAAGGTAGTTAAAGGTGCAGTAGGCAAGTCTTATAAAACTAACTTTCTGTCATATTTGCTGAAACTGACCCTATGTTCAAGTATAATTGCATAAAGCAGGTCATTTAAAAAAAAATTCGGCTCCTCTGGCCCCACCTAGAGCCTGTAGCGCGATTTGCAAGACATCCACCGCTACATTCAGATGCACCAATCAAGTCCAGGGGTGTATCTAACAGAGTGTCAATCACTGCTCATGGACACACATTTCATAGCGCCCTCCCCTTGGCCGCGGTCGTGTAGAAGGAGCCGGGATGTAATCCTCGTCTGAGGCCTGTGCCTCAGCTTCACTCTCAAACGTCTAACCACATCAACAGGTAGCGGTCATATATCTACCACATAGCAAATTGATAAATCTAAACTGTGGAATAAAACGCCACAATGAATGCTTCTAACTGTTACTGATAGCAAACATCACCGATGTAGGCTACTTTCAGAAACATCCTAACCTTGGTTTTGTCCTAAAGTTGACTATTGCTAAATATTTTGACCTACAGTATAACGACTGTATCGTTGTACTTTAGGTCAAATTATTTAGCAATAACGAAGGGTATTATAAAAACTATTTTGTTGTTGTTACGTCGGTGTGTTCCATGCTAGTTTGTTTACTCGCTCTCTCTCGGTTCTCTGCTCGTGCACAGTATTCCAGGGCCAATATGCACGCGCTCTATCGTGCACAGCTCTCCCTTGTGGGGGGAGGGGCTTGGGAGACCGTTTTGGGCTTTAGCGGAAAGGGGGGAGGGACTGAGAAGTTGTCGATGTTCAAATTTTTTGGCTAAGTCCTGGATCTTCGCAATCCTGCCTACTGCACCTTTAATCAGAATTACATTATTAAATAAATAAATAGTGGGAGAATGTTTTGAACCAGAGAATCTCCCATTGGTCAACCAGTTCATTATGGCAAGATGTATCAGAATCCCTAACCAGAAATGCCTCAGTTTCCCAGAATGCACCAGGATGAAGGCAGCACAGTGTTGCCAATAAGAAAGCGATTCTTCCTGGTTTTGATGTGCTGCTGTATTATTAACATTTCATTAGTTAAATTATTATTATTATTTTTTTGCCATTCATTTGTTGTTTAACTCAATTGCGGTTTGAAGCAGTAGGAGGTTTATGGTGAGCTATTTGGGCACTCTTGGTAGCTATTGTTTTATTTATGTCTAATTTATTTATTTCCATTCCATTCAGTGATTTTATAATCACTGTATCTTGTGTCTGTGTTTCACAGTTATCTCAGCTCTGCGCTCGGACAGTGTTGAGTCAATAAGTCTGACTTAGTTAAACATTGATCAAGAGGAATTCACTAAACTGCATCACAGATTCAATTTCCACCAAGACCGCATCCTCCTCACACTTTACGCTCTGCAGGTATGAATGTCAGCGTGTGGATAATCAATCCTTTTTCGTAGTGACAAACGACAGCGAAATACTGTCAGAGCAAACGTCACACTGCAAGCGTGTTGATGTGTCCTGCTCAAGAACACCTCTGTTCTCCCAGACAAAAGCTTGAATTTCTATCATAATGTTGAAATAACTTCCGAACTGTGTACCACCTGAAAGCTAGTGAGCAAAATGCACTGTGCTGGCCTTGTTTTCAGCTTCATTACCAAGCAAATATAATATGAACACTGCAGTAAACTGACACCTCTGCTGCAGCTACTTAAAACACCTGTGGCTGCCTTTACACAATGCAATCTGCATCTTGGACATAACATTAACCCTAACCCCAACAAGTAGAGTAACAATCAACCAATCAGTCAAACTATCAATATTTTAAACCAATCAATTCTGAGTGACCACTTAGTGTCAGTGTGCCTTTATCCTCCATCTGAAGGTTGCATCAAGGGCAGAGAAGTCAATATATTGGGATACAATGTGCGCGTGAAGCAGACAGCAGAGTTGTTCTGATTCACATCGACCAAAGGCACTGACGGACACTTGGCTACTTAAAGAGCGTTTCCTCTTGTGCTAGTATCGAACACAAACCACACTAAATCTGCTTTCCATTAAAGGCCAAGTTACCATTTTTGTTGAGTTCTCACTCATTTGTTATTAGTTTGTGTGTTGCATATTATGGGATACATCTGGACTCTGAAGGTTACCCCATGTAGATGTACAAATACACTTCAAAAGTAGAGGAACCTACTAGTGCAAGACAAAGACCCTGAAGTTTCTGATGCAAGATGCAAGAATTTTTGCAGCTCCATGTGATTAAGCACCAGACTGTATGAAAGATGGACGCCATGACAGCATTAAAGCATTAGGAGCTCCCCCCTGGAAGCTGGCTGCAGTAGAGGTCATAACCTCCATCCTATGTGGATGGGACTTGGGCCAAACTAAAACACTTAAGTATATGTCAAACATTTTTTGTCAAAGATGGTTTCTGTCATTGTAGGTACTTAATATGATACTCATGTATGTTCAAGTGTCCATTTTTCTTAGAAGTTTTGTTTGAGTTATTTGACGCTACAAAAAGAGGATGTGACATCATGATGATTAACAGTTGACACGACAACTGCTCTGAGAAGCAGTCCTGTAGGACTGTAAAAAAAAAAATAATAATAAATAAGTACAGTGTATAATCCAACATTTCTTTGTAACTGGTGGAGGTAGAGCAGAGCGCAGTGTTAATCAAACGTCAAATCAAAATCAAGGTCTTGAGGAAGTGTGGGCGAGTCATCTATAACGAGCTCCATTCTCACACAGTACTATCTCAGACTCTGGAACCAAAGATGGCAAGATGGCACCGTCCGTATCCCTGGAATTTTAGCGTCAGTTTGACCAATTGGAGGAAGTGGAGATGCATTGTCCATATTTTATACATTCTATGCTGTAACCGTGTAACATGAATTCCTACCAAAGTGTTCAGAACACAGTGTTCAGTGTCCTGTCAGATCCAAACTATTACTGTCAGAAGTTTATTCATGCTTATAAAGACACACACCCAGAAGAAACATTCTAAAGTTAAACTCAGAAACTCATCTTAGCCGTGCTACAGTTGTAGATCATCAGCTGGAACATGCTATTATGGTTAGCCTTGAAAGCAAATTTTATTAAACAGGTAAAATTTTTCAACGGACTCCACACCTTTTAATCTTCCTGTACGCCATACAGGTATGGGGAGAACCTGTGACTTCTCTGCTCACACTGAACAAGTATTTGACATGAAACTGTATTCAAAGTAGCTTTAGTTACAATTTACATATGGCTGAATATGAAATGGTCTCATTTGACTAGCTGGAATATGACAATACAAACAAGAAACCATTCAAACATGATGTTTGCAGATAGACAACCATGGAAAAACAAGCTTTTAATGAGTTTGTTGCAAATATTATACACTGACATATTCGTGTGCAAGCAAACGCACTCTTAACATGAATGGACTAGCCCGTAGCAGATCGAGACAACTGGTAAGGATTACTTGTTCACTCCAAAGACAAAACACCCAGAAACAAACAGAGCAATGTAGTTCATGCTGTTCAGTTCAGTGAAGAATGTACAGACTTTGGGGAGACAAAACAACCATTTCACAAACGTAAGTCTTAACACAGGAGGGCCAGCTCATCAGGAAACAATTCAGTGGTCCACCTACACCTGACACAGGACTCTCCTTTGAAGACAACAATGTTCACATTTTAGCCAGAAAAGACAGGTGGTATGAAAGAGGAGTAAAGCCTACATCAAATTGGAAAATCATTCTCTAAACAGGGGAGGTGGACTGAGATATAATCTGCCATCGATTAACTTGGATGAAACAGTATCTTCAAGATACTAAACAAGGCCAGTTGCCTTTCTTTAACTTTTTTGGATATACCATGACCTGGATGACTGAGAGCCTTCACAGACATCTTGGCAGGGATTATTATAACCAAACCATAAATATGTAAAGCAAACACAATCTCTCACATCAGGTCAAACACATTTTTTTACAAAATCATCAAAAGCAAATATACCACCAAATACTTAAAAAAATACAGTGAAATTAATTAAATGACTAAAAGCAATTCATTCAAAAACTAGCTTAAAACAAGCTGATCACTTGTGAAATTTAACAGCATCAATGCCAGTCAGGGAACAGAAGGAGATTAGCAGAAATGAGCCACTGAGATTAGCCCAGACTTTCTTTAAAAAAATACTGTAATTCTTTTACTAAACAATCACTCTTTCCTTTACAGCACTGGATAGAAAAAAAACATGAACATTGCTGATATCTTTTAAAAGGAAACACCTCCGGAAAAAATATTTGACTTTTGCCATTTTTCCATACCCCACAATATAACATGTGCTGCAGTTTCAATTATATTTAAAAAAAAATGCACTGAAGTATAGTGTGCTCTCTCTTGAATATAAAGTCCATACATAAAAACAACAGCCAATCAATGAATCTGCAGGTTGACAGCTGGAGGTCGATACCCGCTTATGCACCTCGAGCCAAACTGTTTAATATAACATTCAGTGCTACAGTATGTGCAGCGTGATCTGCCGTCTGTTTAACGCCTCTTTTTCTGCACATATCTGGATGAAATGTGAGAGACTGTACATCGCCCTTACGTTTTCCATACCAATGTCACCACAAGCTGTAGCACTTGTTTTTTTTGCACCTGGCAGAGGAAGCGAGCGCGTTTTGAAAACGTTCCAGCTCAGCCTCGTTTCTCTGATTATGTGTAATATTCAGTGAGAAAGGTTGAATTCTGAACGCAGCTGATGAAAACGCAGCCTGAAACAGCGACAACACAGGCCATTGATTCCTCCAACACACCTACGTATGTGAAATGGCTGCGTGGTTCCTATGACAGCAAAGCAGAGAAGGGTCTAAAACTGGCTGTGGTCCTTTCTGACGCTCGACTGTATTTAGAAACTAGACAACAGAGAGCAAACGCTCTGCGAAGGGTCTGGCCTGCCAGGTTAGGCCAATGTGGGAGGACTGAATGAGTGACATCTGCGCATGTCTGAGTGTGCATGCAAACTCTCATGTGGCATCTTTGTCTGAAAAGTCTGAATGTCGTATTGATGTACGTTTAAACTATTCAACACATGAAGTAGGTGCATGTCTTTGCTGTTTTCATGCAGTGAGTACGGCGGCGTCATGTCATGAGGCCAGTGCAGATGTGCTACCAGGTTCAGCGCCTCACGCAGGTATGAGGAATCATCTCAATGAATCGCACACACACACAAACACACATACACACAAACACAGGATAGACACGCGCAGTGAGCTCAGCGGCCTCGTCGGCAGTTGGCGTGAGGCAGGGGTATCAGGGCCGTTGCCATGGAAACTGGCTCTCTATGCCAAAGCTGCTGGGTGGAGTGGGGAGGCGGATGTAAACACGTGGTCACCATGGTAACCCTTTCGTTGCTGTCTGCATGGACTGATTCCACCTCTGTGTCTGATGTCAGTCTGTGTCACAAGAACCTTTACCTGTTTCTATTAGTGCCTCAGTCTGTACGTCTGCACATCTATATATCTGATAAGAATAGAGAACTGATAATAAATACATCCGTGGGTTCAATGCAAGATGATAGTTGCTGAATATTTAGGTCTGGCTTGTTTGCGTAACATGAGTTAATCTTACCCGAGTTTAGTTTCAGCCCACGTAAAAGGCAAAACACAGCGCGGTATGTCAGAAGTCCGAGTACACTGCGGTATTTTTTGTACAATGTAAAACAGAAATCCCTAAAATGATGAATTCTGAATCTGCTTAATATTTTATCAATTTATCAAATAATCATTCTGGGATATAAAATATTTCTCAGAATTTCAAATAAATTTCTTTGTCTGAACAACAATCCAGAAAATATTCAGTGTACTCACAGAAGACGGTTAAGCAGTTAGAACAAACGAATGTTTGCCATTATTAAAATAAGTTCACAGTTTTCTTTCAGTTGAATAATCACTTGATGTTTCAACGCTGTGAAAGGGTTTGTTAACATGTTGTGCTGTGAAGAACTAAACATTTTCTGTGGTCAGTAAAGAGGAAAAATTATTACGAGCGATATTCAAACCTAACCAAAAGAATCGCAATACCCAGCCCACGATATGTACCGCGATACTCTCATGCCACACTGCGATTTTTTGTTTTATTCGATTTGCAGTAAATGCAAATAAAAAATTGTTATTTCCTTACTCAGACTTTTTTTAGAAAAGTATTTTATTTTTTTTACTATTACTACTAATATGATTTTCAGAAACAAACTGGGTGAGCCGATCGGCTTCTTTTTTTGCTTTTTTCTTCATGCCCATTATTCAGCAATGAATGTTAATCAGTCAGTTGTAAAGGGTAGATTACCAGAGAAAAGATACCAGACTGCAGAGTAGACGTCCCATTTAGACAAAACTATTTCAGGTATTTTGCTTTCAGATTTTTCTGATTCGCCAAATATCAAACTTTGCAACAATAACAGAGTCTTTAAATTCTACATAATAAACTATGTATTTGTTAGTTTGTGTGACCTTTGACTCCAGTCTGTAGTTGTTCTCAGTCAGTTCTTGTAATTGCACAATGCAAAGAAAATGCAAAGGAACGTCAACTTTTCCACTGGTTTGAATAGAAGAAAATGGGAGGTGCTTAACAAAGGGTCAGGAGCCAGAGGAGTAAAAGTAGGCTTCTGTCAAGTCCATACATGACCGGAGCAGCAGAATAATGAGTCTGTAACCCATAGAGAGAGATACCCTGGAGGAGAAAGCAGAGTAGTCGCTCTGCTCAGGTTAACTGTTGGCAATTTTTGCTTCAAAGGGGAAACCACTCACGTCAAAAGCTTCAAGGAGGGAGAGCAGAGGTCAAAGGAAGCATTTTAACCTACGGCCTGCATGTACAGATCCAATTACACACATCTACAGTTGAGCTTAAGTCTGTGTACACTGATACACATCAGCTATCTCAACACCTCAAGGTCTAAGGCTGACATAATGAGGTTCCACCACTACATTTCATCCGAAAATATTTCCTATTTCAAGCATTTCAGGCACATACACGCCGACGCATTTAATTCCTTTCAACCAAATAAGTACACAGCCCAAACTGTAGCATGTATGGAAGAGGGCACAACTCGGACCTTATGAGTTCATAGCTGCCCAAGGACATGGAAACCATAACATCTGTCTTCTTGATGCGCAACTCATGCAACTGCATTAGAATTATTTTATGATAAATGCAATAATGTCATTAGAAGCAATGCACTGCTGTAGAACATCTTCAGTCCTCCTTTCATTCACTGCCTTGCTCAACAGTTCAGCAAGCTAGATACTGTCAAAAAACCCAGGTTGAAAAATGGCTTATGTACACACTATGGGCTTTGGCACTTCTGTATCACAGATTGAACAAACTAGTAAAAATAATTATCAGAAGTGGATTGAGATTTATTTATTTTTTTTTTTTTTCGATTTTTCCTAATTAAATCCTTATATCGACATCTGTTGTGGATGCAAGGTATTTCTCAGAAAGGGTTCCTCTTGATGGCTCTTTAAATAGACTTTGATCTGGCTGTGGACATGAGAGCGCTGGAGATCCGAAGCTCTTTAAACATCGGTCTTGCTCCAGCTGGGGCCAGAAAGGACTTAAAAAAACCTTACAGGAATGAACAGTACAAGCAACGGTTTATTACATATTCAGGTAAACAGCAGACTTAGATCCTGAGCACTGATTTACACCTGGGAGAGTGAAAGAATGCAGTTCAGCGACAACTTGGTGGGTCGAGGTAAGCGACAGTACACTGAGATGTCTTGAGCTGGATGAACAACTAACCTGGGTGACCTGATTTCCCTAAACTGGGATCATATCTTACCCCAGTTTCATCTGAAAGGCCCAAAAAAGTCTAGCTAGGGCTCATGTGACCTGATTTCATTGGGACTAACAACTAATAAACACAGTTAAGCACTATTAAAACACCAAAACACACAGAAAAAAAAGAAAGAAAGAGAGAAAGAAAAGAAAAATCTATCCAAAAATAAATCTAACCATTTTCCTACCATTTGCACTCATTTTTTTTATTTTAAACGTGTAAGAAAAAATTAAATGAGATAATTCAAAACTCTGTGCGGTGTCTGAAGAGATGAAGGACAAGGGCGTAACTAGGCCACTTGTACCAGAGTGAGTAACACAACAGAATAACGGCTCGTCAAGTAGGCCACATTTGCATCATGCCACAATCTTCATCTGACACAAAAAGATAGCTGAAGCAGATAGCCAGGCAAACAGCATCCTGCTCACCATTCTATTAACTTAATACTCCCTACAGACCAACGACATCCATCTCATGATGTTATTGATAAGTGTCAAATGTCTAAAATGTCTGAAAACATCATAGTCTACATCAGTGTTTTTCAACCACTGTGCCGCGGCACACTAGTGTGCCGTGAGAGATCGTCAGGTGTGCCGTGGGAAATTATCCAATTTCACCTAATGGTCTAAAAAACATTTTTTGAAAACGAATTAATTATTACCTGCAAATAATATGCCATTGTCAAGTGTCTGTGTATATATATCTGTATGTGTATCAGAGTTTGCGCTAGACTTTTTCGTTGTCTGTCATTTTGACTGACAGGGTCATAAAAATTCCGTCATAATCTATTTTTACCCATCACTTTAATTTTTTAAAATGATAATAAAGACATATTCAATAGCATTTTCATTCAAGTTTATTTAACTTTAAGTACTTTTTTCAGAACAGTATTGACTTTAAATGGTAACAGAAACAACAACAACAGTTTCGTCTGCTGACACGTCTTGTCCGTGCTCGGAACGGGACTGCTAGCGTAAACAGCTCTTAGACGGTACCATAGGGTTGAAGTGCTTCGGTGGTATGCAAATTCCATTTTGGTAGCCGTTAGCTGCATAGACGTAGACCATTGACTGTATATACTAGACGTAGACATATGGTTAGCCGAGCTCTGACGTGTGCATCTTGGAACGTAAACTGCGATGAGAGACAAGAGCCAATTAATGAGGTCACTCGCCACCGTTTTCGGTTGGTGGTGTGCCTTGTGATTTTTTCAATGAAAAAAATTTACCTTGGCTCAAGAAAGGTTGAAAAACACTGGTCTACATCATATGTGTATTTTATCCACCCATTACTCCATATTTCTGCACAAAAATGACCAAATACACCTGTGGCTTTTCAAGTAAGCCCTGGCAGTAGACAAAGAGAACCCAGTCAAACAAATGAAACAGAAATATTTTGCTTTTGTGTTTGTTTATTCATGAAAATGAACCATACGTACAGATCTGTGAGGTGCAAAAGTAAGTGAACCCTTGTTTTAAGTATCTGCTGTGACCCTCTTGTGCAGCAATAACAGCAACTAAATGTTTCAGGTAACTGCTGATCAGTCGTCTACAGTGGCCTGGGGGAATTTTAGCTCATTCCCCAGAACAGAACCACTTCAGTTCTGAGATGTTGGTGGGTTTCCTCACATGGACCGTTTGTTTCAGGTCCTCCCACAACATTTCTGTTGGATTGAGGTCAGAGCTTTGACTTGACCGTTCCAAAACTTTCTTTTTGTTTTTAAATCTACATTCAGGATGTGAAAGTAGTGAAACTGTATATGACTACGTAAAGTCTTCACATTGTTTGAACATGCTGTTTTTTTTTTTTTTTTAATCCAAATCAGAATCCATTTTGAGAGAAAAAGCTTAATTGTGAAGTGTCAATCACAAACGTTTTAGTCCAGGTCCAGCTCCAGCCCCCCGCGACCCTTCACATGACAAGCGGTTACAAAAGATGAATGAATAAAAGTTTCCATGTTGAATGTTAATATGGATGACGATACCGACTGACAGGAAACCAAAAGTATTATAAATTTATTAAGGTCCCCAAGTAATTTGTGTTGTCCCTCGTTGGGATTTTTGTGAAAGATAATGTGATGTGTTACATTCCTTCATTCCATGAACCAATCCTTGGCTTCAAGCTACTGGCTCCTGGTTGTGGGCAAGTATATTCAGGTGGGAACAAATTTAACACATGGAAAAATCCTTTTAACCAAAATAGCGTGGTGTTAAAAATCTGCAAATTGGAAAGTGTGGTTCTAGGCACAAAAAAAAAAATGATTAAACAAGCTTTTCTGGAACATAAAAGGTGGCCATCTAAATAAATGAAGTAAGAATACGTGGAAGTCATTAGAATACACAGCACACATCTCAGGAAGCATATTCAAAAAAGTTAGGCAGACTCACTACGTTAACAGCCTTTGCACACTCAGTCGTGCCTGACTTAAAATAACTGTCGGGTATTGAGTTTATCAATGATTTACATCAAATAAAACATCTCCATGATTCAATCTCAACCCAATTTTGCTCCTTTGTTAATATCATTCCAGGATTAAACACAGATTGAGAGACAATCTCCACGCTCACCACGTTCCATGTTCATTTGTTTGCCTCCTCGTACAGAATAACGACTGGGCAGACACAGCTACAGGTAAACTCGAGGCTAAAATGAACCGCTAAGCTAACTCAGGCTCAGTAATGACCTCAGCCACTGCCTTCCATCTCCACAACGACGGAGCAACTGCAGCCTACACACAAACACGCAAACACAACATCATGGCATCACGTCATGGTTGAATGTGCTTACATGACTGACTACACAGGCACGCACGCACACATTAAGAGTTTCAACCGCACACCCACACCGACACGCCACGGCTCAATGTGCTTACATGACTGACTACACACACATACATGATTTACAACGGCCTCTTTTAGAAACACAACACTTACGGTTCAATGTGCTTACATGGATGACTACATGCTTAAAAAAAAACCCTGTCTGTCTCTGCTTCATGCAAACACACCCTTGCTCATCACATAAACACACCGTCTCTTTCCCAGACACACACACACACACACACACACACACACGGCCTCCAGTGACGTGCTGCAGTGTAGCAGGCTCTGCCAGTCCAGTAAAGCCGAACAAACACCGCTGAGGGAGGCTGCCTGCAATCAAACCGCCTATGAATCAATAATACTGCCTCACAAACACAAACACACACATGCACACAATGTTGGTCTCTCTGTCACGAATGCAGAACGTGAGCACTGCAGTCTCATCAATGCTGCCGCTTCCTTTCGCAGACTTAAAGAACAGGGCTAACACTCATGCTAGGCTAACACCACTTTCACGACTGTTTTGCATTTGTGAAATGGGTCAACAATACGCAGTGCTGTGCAAAGGACTGAGGCAGTAACAGTAAAGATGTTGTTTTAAAAAAAATAAAATAAAATAAAAAAAAATGCAACAAAACGATCCATTTTTGTTAAAACCCAAGCATCTTGAAGAGCTTGCCACAGTTTGTCCATGGATTGGGACTGTGGAGATCAGGGCTCTGTGGAGGTCATAGCACTCATGGCAGGGCTCCTTGTTTCTGACTTCCTGACTGGCTGTCATGATGCTGAATGCATTTGGGTCCAATGTGACAACTCCCAGATGGTACTGCATGATGGATAAGATCCTAAAGATCTAGAGAGCCAAACGTTTGGGCAACTCTTGGTGTATAACTGAGCATCATCCTTCCCCACTGCCTGGGCAATGTGAAAAACACCCAACACAGATTGTAGAGCACAATGTGGCCTCATAATATGGGTCGTACAGACTAGTCAACTAGTCAGTTTGTCGTCTTCACTGCAGTGCCATGACGCTTTAGTCACGTGACAATAACAGCGTTGACGTCTCCGTGAAGACAGGTGAGGAGCCCAGTGGGTCACTGCAGCAAACTAGCAGCTGTTCATCAAGTGTGTCGAAATACTTCACTAAAGATGAAACCCATTCTACTGTGACATGCAAAATATGTCAATCAGTCCTGAAATACATCCGAAGTACTACTGCAGTGCACACTCAACTGAAAAGGCGTCCACTAACAGAGGAACGGTTCAAGGAGGCTGCAAATGAATTTGCTGGTAAATTTCATAGTCAAAGTTATTAGACCTTTAGCTGCAGTACATGGGGAAGGCTTCAGAGAAATACTGTATTTTTTTTTTTACCTGGCTACACAATCCCATCGTACAACACGCTGTGGAGTACTATTAAATGCTATTGATGGTGCTGAGTTGCAGCCTGTTTTTATACAGGCTATACATATCTGCAGCACACAGTATGTAGCACATGAGCTGTCTGTCCTCAGCATATGTATTCAGGTCAAGAATATAGATTTCATTGTTGCAAAGCATTAGTTTCTACTGTGATTGTATTAGTGACGTGATTTTATTAGTGACGATTTTATCAACGACCAGTCGGTGTCCACTTGACTTTAACCAAACTAAGACACAATTTTTAAGGTGTTTGACTCACTTTTGGTCAATGTCTTGATACATGTGCAGCACACCAGGGCATCAAATGTACCAATCCTGTTTAATAAGATATGAATCAATTAAACCTATAATTCTTTTAGAAAAAAATCTAACAGAATCATGGTTGCAACTAACAGTAATTTACATTTTTAGATTTAACAGACTGTCTAATTTATAAAATGTTAAGATTTCCAAAAATCTAAAAACCGACATAAGCAGCAAATCTTGAGAAGGCAGAACCACTGAACGTTTGGCATATTTGCTTGACAAGTGACTTAGACTTAGTGTAGCATTCAAAATGTGCTATATAAATAAAGCTGCCATGCCTCGTGGCGTACTTCTTAGCGATACTGTCACTGAGTGGTGCCTTGGTGGGCTTAGAGTCTAAGGCACTGACAATGAAATGAACAACATCCCTGGGTCTTCCCCTTCATTTCTTGTCAGGCAAGTAATATCAATGGAGGATTTCCTAATTTTTTGCCTTCCGATCCAATACAGATCTTTTAATATTTAGTATCAGCCAATCCCTGAACCCATCTTAAATAAAACAAAGCTTTCTCCCCTGGAGATTCCTAAAGTCTTTTCTTGTCTTCCTTGTATTCTCCTAGAAGTGACTGGATTCAGTACAATAAATAGGGCTGTCAAAGTCAATGCAGCGTGGAGAAGGTAGCTGTACCTTGGCTCCAGAAAACCTGTGTTCTCTACACCTGAAATGGGCTGGTCATCCAACATCATAAGCTCCCTAAACCTCTCTGGAATATTTTTCGCTTGGCACTACGGAAAACGTTTCCCATCTTTTAAGGTGTCCAGTGTTTGTTGTCATTTCGTCAAAGCCTTTGCCTGAGCTGACTCAGCGTATTCATCTTTTTTTTGTTTTGTTTTTATCTGTAATTTATCAAGTTGATCGTACTGACGATCTACTACCACCATTTCTGTCTCACTGACTTCATTATCCCGATTAAAGTTCTTCAACACAGCAGACATGTTTAGTCACGTGAGTTTGGTTCCTCTTCGTCTACTTAGCCCGTCGCCTTACAACAGAAAGAGACGCTACAGGGACATGGTTTTGGTTTATAGCAGACTAAAATAAATAACTACAAAATACCAGGCTTGGCTGAACACTGATACAGATCTGATCATCTTTAAAAATGCCTGGATCAGCCTCGATACCAATCAGGATATCACTATAATCAATTAATAGGTCATTCATTAATCTGATGTCTTTTGACTGTTTAATTTCCCATCTGTACTCTGCCTGTCTTTGCTTCTGTTGCTCTTCTAATGCCTACATTCATTTGATTTCACCTCATTTTAACTGCAGAACCTGCACTTTTTTCATCTTATGAAGCAAAATATAGCCTTGTTTTTTTTAAAGTTAAAAGGCTCCTCATTTACTATCACACTTCAAGGATGGATACTTACAAGGTGAAGTGGATGGTCTGGCAGCTGAAACAAGTTTAGTAAATATTTAATCAGAGGTTAATCTGTAGGGTTTTCAATGCGGCGATCCGTTTTTAATGTAAGCTTTGCAACTTGGGTGCAAAGTGCCAATCTAGCTTTCACAAGTTTAATACAGATCTAACTGTAGCAACCACTCTGCTCACAAAGTGCTCTTTCATATATCACATTGAATTATGTGTAAATAAAATGAGCATCTTGTGCCACATCCGTATTATTCCCTAAAAATAAATAAATATAAAAGACAGGAGGAGGAGCAGAGTGCTGCAGACGTTGCAGTCGTTTGGGTAGATGCAGGAAGATGATCAAAGTGCCTGAATCTAGGCCTCCAACAGAGAAGACTTCAGACTTCTCTGCCTCACCTTGAAGTGGAGAAATCCCTGTTTCATGCTACAATTGCTGATTCATGGATTGTGGTGGGAAAAATTACTGAGGAGGGGAAAAAAAAATGTCTGAGTACAAAACAGTTGCCTTTCTATGCATCCATTAGATAAGGAGCCATTATAGTGTGAATGATGCTACAACTGATCCACATTATCAAGGCTTTTCTGTGCTGCAACAAATAGTAATACATTAATCAGAAAATACATTTCATCAATGAAACTATCCATGGTAATGATGTCTGTGCTACTTTCTGCTTCACTCTACTACATGTCAGAGGTAATATCATACTTTTTATACCTGTACACTTCCTGACAGCTTTAGTTACTTTGCAAATTCGGAATAATAATAAATAAATATAGTTTTAAATATAAAACATGATGAGACTGCACTGAACCCGGGAGAGAAATTACAAACTACCTGTCAGTACTGACATCAGCACCCCATTTAGTGATGAACACATTAATGCGTGATTTTTTTCGTCTGATGGTTTTGAGCTTTTTTTCGGTGAATGGGCCAGTGACATCTGTCCAGGCTTTGACTTACAACACATCTTTCATAATTCTTAATTGACAAGAGGCAGAAAAAGGATGCAAATCAAACAAAACTCTTAAAAAAATAAAAAGCCCTTGCTGATTCTCACTGGATTAGTTTTATCACCTCTGTGTTACGAGAAATAGGGTAGGTAATTTGCGGTGTAATTTTTTAGTTTACAAATTAAGGACATGGCTGATTCGCAGGGGATTAAGATCACAGACGACCTCTGTAATTATTACAAATTACTAGAGGTCCTCAGGTAAAACTAGTCCTGTGTGAATAGCTCTTAATCATTCATTCATTCATTCATTCATTCATCTTCTATACCCGCTTAGTCCTGTTAAGGGTCGCAGGGTAGCTCTTAATCCATCCAAGAAAACGTATGTCTGGAAAATGTGAGTGTGCGCTACTTTTCCTAGTTTTTTTGGGCTATTGGACATATAAATTGTGACATTTGAAAAAAGTTATTTTGGAGTCTGGTAAATGTCACATTTTCTTTTTTTAGAAAAGCGGCAAAATGAATGAAGTTCCAAAAATTGCAGTTCCTGGCCGCTTGAGGCTGTCTCCAAAAGTGATCAATCACCATAAACTTCCATGTTAAAATGTCCAACTTTACAGCTGAAATAAACATGTGTTTGGGTCTCTATAGCTAACGTAAGGACATCTGTACAGGTTAAAAAAAAAAAAACACCCTTTTAAATTATCTTAGAGTCTTAGAGTTATGAATAAATAAAGGCTTGGTCGCTTTGACTGACAGGTGGGTCCCTCACATGTCATTAGCTGTCTGCATAGGCGTCACCCACCCACCTCAGTTTTAATCACTCCACTCCACCTTTTTGCACATTTTTCAATTCGATCGCAATTTTCAATTTTGACTGTTTTGGATCAATAAAGACAGAACACATCGAGGAAAGGTTAACTGAGGACGTTCAGAGATACAAACGTTTGTATGGCTCGTTTCGGTTTCAGTCGCCATTGTCGAAAGTGAAGCAGGAAGTAGAAGAAGTAAACCAAAATTAACCCAACTGGGGGAAAAAAGAAAAAAAAAAGCGCCAACTAGTGTTTGGGTGGTGTTTTTACAGAGCGAGCCAGACTGATGAGCGCACAAACAAATGAGCCTTAAGCTCGTTTTTGCCGAACTTTGTTTTTTCCCCCAACAAGAATAGGTTAAAAAAAAAAAAAAAAAGTTGCAATAACTATACTTAGCACTACTTTTTAGTTTCTATCTATATATCTGTCTATCTATTTGTCAAACATATCAACCTATGTCACAAACACTGTGAGAAATCAAAGTAGAGCAAAGAGGTCTGACACAAAAAAGGTGAAACAATCACCTCCAAGGGGAGCATGAACACACAAACAGTCTTTACTGAATCACTGTTCAAAAAATGCCCCTTTATCTCGTGTGAAATGCTTCGTTTTGGGCAGAATGTAATGATAACAACATCTTCTTCTCTTTGTTGTCATTCCTCGATCATGGTGTAACAGCCTTCTCCAAACACTTTCTCCCAGACACACATGCGCGCACACACACCCACATTAGTTTCCTCCACATCACTGTGGCGTGATGACATTATCGCTCTGTTCTTCCACGATGTGGCAGACAGATAACCAGATAACTCGAAGGCCACTTATAAGATAAGTTATCAGATCGGTCAAAATCTCATCTGCTTTCTCCAGTAAACAAACTGATAAAAACTGTAAACCAGACTGTGCACATTTAAGGAGGTAGTCACTGTACCCGTTTGACATGTGCCCGACATGCTGTGTTACAGCTTAATCTTAAACATGTTTTGATGCACATGTTGAATTACAGGCCTTGAATATGAAAAATTTATTTATTTTGTCTGACGGGTAACTGACTGAGTTCACCCTTTTCAAGCCTACACAATAAAACCTTAAATTAAATCAGTGCTATGACTACACAGGGTCACTGAGAAAAACTGTCTAGATCAGATGACCTTCAGCCAGTTGTACTTAGAAAATTGGATTTAAGAGGATGTGCTCAGTTCATGCACATAAAAAAACGCAGTCCTTCCTTTCATTATGAATATAGCCAGTAGGGAAGTTTCCTTGGCCCCTGATCCGATGGCGATCTTTGAATATTCAGTACTGGACGGTCTGAGTCCTGATCCAGTCTGATCTGAAATAAACAAATTCATCTACTTCATGGACTTTCTAGCTTGGCTCTATTGTCACACCGCTTCCTTAAACAACATGAAGGGACCAATGCAGACCGCTATGTTGTTTTAGCGTAACACAGGTTTAAGCTTAATGCTAACATCTCCCTGCTAGCATGCTGCAAAAACAGAGCCAATATCCTGATATTTAGCTTTTAGAATAAGGCATTAAGGCCTGTAGGAATGCCTGTGTAAACTTTGGTAAAAACGTTTCACCATGTTTGCGCAAGCGCAGTTTCAATTACTGTAATTCAGTCACAGTTTGCGCTGAAGGCTGAGACGTTGCACTTTACAGCCAGTATAGTGTCACTGCGGCTTTTTCACCTATGCCTTTCTCAGAAGGATATTACGCTCTTATAACATGCAATGAACTGTAAATAAGTTCCAGGTATTGTGGAAAAATGGGCAACAGAACTTACTGACAGGACATTTTCTGACCGTTTAGTCAAAATAAGCAAAAAGTCACTTTGAGGCTTAGGTGTTAAAGGCTAAAGAGATAAATGTGTTAGAAAAGGGTTCTTTTATGCTTTTTTTTGTGAGGTAATTAACATTCAAGAAAGACATTAAAGTGTACAGAAATTGCCCAGGTTTAACTTTTAACAGACTATTAATTGAATATGTGTTGATAAAAATCAGCTGTTGTGTTTCCTTGGAGCCGCTGGACAACAGGAAATAGATTTATGTTACCAGTAAGATTTTGACATAGAGATCAAGAGAAAACCTTGACGACGTGGGTACATCCCGGTAATAACAGTGATAATGAGTGTGTGATCATGTTCTGCTGTTATGATGGTGCTGGCACCCTGTCGCTGCAGCATGGAGGCCTCGCCCCCAACTGAGAGACTGCTGTGTCACCTCACACTTACAGAAACTCTGACTCATCACTCCACTAGGCTTCACTCATAAATATTACAAACAGAAAGCCATTGCGCAAAAGCAATGAGGAACACTAAACTAACTAGCAGGAAGGTTCAAATCTGGAAACAGGTTGTTGAGGTGACTTCATGAACACTCTGTTGGTTGTAATGAAGCAACAGGAACTCAGAAGAGGAGTGTGAAATGCAGGATCTCAAGACTGAAAAAGTCCCTTTTCCTTGAATCTCTGAATCTCTTTGAATCTTAAATTATTGAATTTAACTCTACAATTTTGTTGCTTCACTAACGGATGTATTGTCACAAAGTTACAAATTCCATCAAAAGCTTTTGCCTCGTATATTTTGTATATACTTTTGTATATTTTATATATACCTTACACATTCTACCTCACTATGCTTATTTTTATTTGTTACCCCTTTTGCCGACTACAATTCCTCCTGTCTCTGTGTAATGATGCTACTGAATAACAACATTTTTTAAATTATTTATCACTAAATAAAGTCCATCTATCTATCTTTATCTATTTGTTTTTACATATTTTGATGATTTCCAAAGGCCCTTCTGGAAAAGGAGTTGTGTTTCTGACTCAACTTTACCTACGTCCAAGGTGCACAGATGAGGAAAAGAAATATTAGGGGGTTAAAACTCAAGTTATACTTGTAATATACAAAACAATTCCATTTTTAGTAGACCGATGTGTTTCTTAAGCCTCACAAGGACCCTCAGGCTAGAAGACGAAACGTGTGAGTAAAGTTGCCACATTTTAATTATTTTACAGCAAGACTGACGCATAAAACTTCACTGACAGGAGAAATAAATAACATTGCCCATCTTGAGACAATGCAATGTTCTGCTGGGAAACTTTTGGACCTGGCATTCATGTGGATGTTACTTAGACATGTAGCACCCACCTAGACCAGACACCCCCACCCCATAGCAATGACACTCCTTGATGGCAGCAGCCATCCCCAGCAGGATGCAGCCTGACACAGGCACACACACAAAAAAAAAACAGAAAAAAAAAAAAAACATGAAAAACAGCACAAGGTGTTGACCTGGCCTCCAAATTCACTAGATCCCAAACTGATCAAGTATCGGTGGAATGGTCCACAGAGGCCCCTCCCTCAACCCATAGGACCCAAAGACCCCCCCGACTAACAACATTCTATTGTCAGACACCACAGGACACCCTCAGAAGGACCATGTCCATTCTCTGATGAGTCACAACTGTTTTGGAGACACAGACCTATTAGGAAGGTGGTCATAATATTATGCCTGATCGGTGTTTGTTTTAATTTAGTATCAAAGCTGTTGCATGCTTAAAGGTTTTTAAAACAGTCTTCCTTTTCTCGTGTGCATGTTTATGGCATTAGTACAAACCTGCTGCTTGTCCTTCTTGAGTATTTTCATCTTCTATCCCGTCACTGCATCTGTTAAAACAACAGACATAATTCACATTACTTCAAGAGATGCACACAAAACAAACAACGATAAAAACGTTTTTACAGCAGGTTAAGTTCTGTAAAGCTGAAATAACATTTCAAATGATAATAATTACACGCACTTCCTTGCCAGTTTATTCGGTGCACTAGTGAAAACGAATGCATTCCAATGTTAAGTCCTGCACTAATCTTAGCTTGAAGAACGTTATGGTATTCTGCATTTGTATAAAATAACAGAGAGCTTTCGATTCAACTACGATTTCATCTTCCAAAATGATCATCCAGTTGAATTAACAGCTTTCTGACGCTGTTTCAACAAAAAACTGAACGCAGGAAACAGCGTGAGCAACAACACCCTTCTTCACCTTCCAGTTACACTGATACAGCCATCTACTCGTGGTGACTGTTGAACCAGTGCCTTACTAAAAAGCATTTATTACAGGACAGATTTTAAAGACCATTTCTGGTCTTCACAGACTCAGAACGCGCTCCTCATATCCAACACAGAAAAACACACAAAGACAGTTTCTCAAAGGACTGTGATTTTATTTATTTTTTTTAGCTCAAGGTTTTCACACTATGGCAGCTATTTAAGGACTGGGCTGCAGCAAGGTAACAATGATGAGGTATGTGAGAAGTAGGGAATGATTTCATGCCGTGGCCATGTGTCTACTTGTGCTATTTAAATGATGGATTAAAACGGCGTGGATAACGGTGAATCTCCTCACACAGCCTTTATTCCAACAGGCTGCTCATGGCTTTGTATGCAGTCAGCATGGCTGCAGTGCGCACAGTTTGAGACGGCACAAATTTTGGGCTTCTCGTCTGCAGGGTCGTCCGGATGCGTCCTCGTGGACTTTGGTGAGTAACATAATTTGCACGCACATAAAGCATGAACTGGCCTTAAATCTGTAACCACTGACAATGTTGTAATATAAAAAAAAAAAAAAAGATTGAAGAGGATTTAATGTCTGTACTCATTGTTGGTGAAGAACTTTTTATGTGTGCTCAGGCTAGCAGGAAGTGAATAATGTGTCACTTTGAGCACAAAATTTTGCATTTATCAGCTAAGGGGCCATTTCAAGAACATGCACCGTCATACTCTGCACACATCCAAAAAATGCTTTCTATTTAAAAAGCTTCTGTAGAAAATGACGAGGATGGACACAGCATCAAATGTATCTGTCTGGTGTCAAGAGGGCCCAACAGCTTCCTAAAAGGTAAACTGAGGTTACATTTCACACTGAATACTGAATAATTATAAAATAATAATTTAAAAAAAGAAAAAAGTGCCCATTAAATTTAAGCTTTTTCTTTGCTTATATAAACTAAATTTTGTCTTTACGGTGTGAAAACATGCGGCCTCTCTCCACTTCATTAATTATTTTCAATTCTAAGGAAATATGACTCCAGGATGTGCAGGTATAAAAACTCCCTCGACAGATTCCAAACTGAGATACTGATGTTGAACATTTTGCACCTTCCTCGTATGAAACACTAGTACGCCTGACATCAACCACAAAGCTCTGCGCTGCAAGGTTTCGTAGTCGAAGTAAAGCGCAGTATTGACGTGTGATGAAGCAAACAGCAACCAGAAAGCTCTCCTGGCCGGCCTTCCCAACAATGAGCGCAAACCGTCTTCCGGCGCAGTGTCAGCATTACCGCCTTACCACAAATACCCCAAAGTGATTATTAAGAGGCCGACTTCTTCTCTGCCTTCCCTTTCTGTAGCTTCAATTTTTTCATTATTAATTTTCCTGTGTTTAACTTCATTGCACCAGAGACGTCTGAGTGATTCAGTCCGTAGTGTGTTTCACGCTGCTTCATTTGCTTTCTGCAGCTGTGGAAATCATACTCAGTTTATCTCATTAAGTCTTGTTTTCTCTAAGACATGACTGAAGATTTACCAAAACATATAAAATATAACAAATAGCAGGAATAGTATGCAAAAACAGCTCTTATCGTAAACATTATCTGAAAATGTACTGTGTCAGTGATCATATCATTTCATTTTGAAACCAAAAGGTGAATCTATCTGATATTTCTGAAATGACAGCTTAATAAATATAATCCAGGACTGAACACTACAATACTAAAGGGAGTTAAATAAGAAAGGGATCCATTCTTCAGTGAAACACAGAAACAGGAAAACAATCCAGTTAACACTAAACATCTGAGTGACATCTGTCAGATACATCCAGTCTGGTGGGTTGCCATTTTTAGACCGGTAATTTAGACCGTCAATTTAACAGCTATACTCACAAGTCTGCAACAACACCTGCGCTGCTCTGAGCGAGACAGGACAGTTTAAGCTGAAGTCATACAGTTTCACCCAAACACTAGAAAGCAGCTCTGGATTTGAGCAACATTGACACAAGACAGCACATTCACACCTGAAAAGAAAAATCCTCCAAACTTAAACACACAAGTGTAAATTAAACAGAGCTAAGAAATCCGAATTGAATCCTCGACTGGGTTTATGTACTTGTACCTCCATGTCAGCATTTTAATAAAAAAAAAAAAATCTAACAGATAATCAGTAATCTCAATACATACAACACTTAGTCTTGTGAGGTGGTCAGATGTGTCGGAATATGTGACGTGTCTTCTGAAAACAGGTTAGACACTGGGACAGCAACTGGTTCCACAAGGCTACACGACCACTGAAACTTCTCAGCACACTGCCTTCAAGGCAAATACCTACTCATGGTACGTAAGTCCGGGACATATTGTAAGTGTTTCCCCAACACTAAAAGGCTTTGGTTTAGTGTTACACTGTACTCTGACACATGCTTTTGTGCAAAGCTTTATCAACACTGCAAATCAGCAAGAAAATTGCCAATAAGATCGACGTATAGGGCTGTGGATTCATCTGTCCAGTTTAAATAAATTTCTGATTTATAAAATGTCATGTAACGATGTTAAAGGTTATTACAATTTCCCAATGTGTTGTTTTGTCTGACAAACCGTGCAAAAAACAAATGTTAAGTTTACCGTCATTTAACCGCCACACTTCGCTAGAGCATTTTGTGTTACCGTAATTACATCACGTTTGCGCTACCGCACTTTGTATTATCGTAATTACATCACGGCTTGTGCTATTGGAATAATTCCAACGGTTTCTGAAAGCTGGGACATAATTTCAATTGTCCTGGAAATTTATTTTAACATGGAATAAATTGTAAAAAAAACTGTCAGATATCTGAGTTTCCAGGTATTCTGGAAATAAAATGGCCAACAGCACTTACTGACAGTCCAGGCGGACATTTTGAGGCTTAGGTGTTACAAGGTTAAACAAGGACGAGAATCACATATAAGAACCTAGGACTAAAGTATAAGATTTTTCCTTGAAAAATTACTTTTTACAATTATTTTGTAATCAGAATAGCTAATGACTGGCTGAGTTCTATGTATAAATCATTTCAGTGCAACAATTCAACATTTTCTATTGTGAATTCTTTAACATTTATTGATATTTTCAATTTATTTTATTTATTTAAAAAAAAAAAAAACACTCCTCTCTGTAAATAAGTGGACTTTACAGTTAACCGTTATATAATTCATATGTAACTAAAACAACCTTCCATGTGACACAGATCTGAGGTTTTCTAGTCAGTGAGCAACATCAGTCTGCATCAAGTCACATGTTTTCCCACTTTCTTGCTGGGAACACATGTGAGGCACAAAGTCAGATCCCAAAGCATGTGACCTACATGTTACTTATATCTGGACACCAACACCACAGTATTTCTGCATAAATTCCATAAAAACATGACAGTTTTCTCAGAGCACATAGCACTATTTACTTTTTATTTTTTTTTAAATGCATATATTTACATTTAGTTTTTTTTTGTTTGTTTTTTTTTGCAGAATACAGACATGTCTGGTTTAAGCCTGGTTTCACTGCCAGTTTAGTTCCTATCCAATCATTTGCAAAATAAGCAGGAGCACAGTGCATCTTTAAATGCAGGTGCAACACAGCACCACTGGAATGGTACATTTTAAAATGCACCTTATGTCTTACGTTGCAATTTCACAGACTCTGGCAGGAATGAAATTCTTCCATACCCATTATGTACCTTCTTTTGGTTGCAAACTCTAATTTGCAACTCTAATTTAACTATCAAACATGAAATTCTAAGTCAAATGCAGCTTCTGTGGAAAAGGAATTAGGATATCAGGGACATACTTTGTGTAAAAGGTGGACTTTGCTCTGTGCTATTGACTAACACCCTGTTCACACCTGGCAGTAAGATGCATCCCTCGTGAGACGATCACACGTGGGCAGCTTTAAGCATGTCTGTTCACACCTACAGTTCCTATACCCTTCTTAAATGTTCCAATATCATATCACTTGATTTAAATGTGGTCTACACCCCATGGATTCTGAAAAGACATGTACAATATATAGTAATTAGTTGAAAAGAAGTTGGCTAAAAAATGTGTAACACAGAATTAGGAGAAACATTTTATGTTAGGCCTAAATAGTCAAATAGACCAGAACAAAGTAGCATGGTCAACGTGAAGACAATAAGAGGGTTAGAATGTGCCTCCGCATGCAAATAAATTATTTGGAAAACCATTCATACAAAAAATAATATCACTGCTGTGACCAACCAGCTGTGAGACTGTGAAACAGAAACATCTCTGTGATAGAAAACTTGAAAAATACTGGGACTTCAGTAAGCATATCAGATGTTTTATTAGCAGGATGAAATAAAACCGCCCCGACAGCTGCAATGAAGAAAATAAAAACATAAAAACAAGTACACTATGTTATATGCTCCTTGTTGATTCCTTAAAATTATCAGTCAGCTAATTAATAATTAAGGTTAGTGCTCTCTCTTTGGAGAGGCTCTTGCTGCTATAAAATGCTGCTGAAATGTGGTCAAAACTCAAGATTACATTTATCTTAAGTGAGACTTTCAGCTAACCTGTTACAGACTCTGTGGACATTTTGGATGAGCAATCAGATCCCAGTGTGTCTTGGGGCATTAAGAGCTGTTCATTAGTGTTCGAATCAACACTAATGAAATACATGTTAATACCTGGTGTGAACAGAGCCTTTGTCTCGCTGTTTCAAGCACTTCTGCAGTTTTTACAACTACTCAGGTTAAGTTTGAAGAAAAAGCATCTGCAAAAGGCAAGAAAGAAGTAAACAGCAGCACATGTGGTGGTTTGTGTGCCGTCAGTACAATAATTTAGTTATCAGAGATGTTGCTAAAGTTTTTTTTAGTAAGTGCTTTGTTCAGAGATTTTTTTCTCACCGCTTTTGTGCCAGACGATCAGATTTACAAAAAAACCTAATCAAGTGAAAACTGGAGGCGCCTGTGGCTTTTCGGATGAACTGAAAACACAATCGATGTGAGCCTTTTTGCTGCCCACGCAGTCCCTCATCAATTCATTCTTTTAACTTTCTCATCCATTTCCGTCTCCTCTGGAAAGGTGAAGCAGATTTAGAAGAGCTGAAATAACCGGTAACTAGTGACACAGACAGAGCAGGTGCTCCTCATATTTTGAACAGGGACTACATGACATTCAGCAGAGTCCACGTTGTGCTGCTTAACATGTGGATGATAAAATGGCATCTGTGGTACGCTATTCTGCAGCAGGAGAGCGGTCAGATACTCCCGCCACCTGTCTCGCTGCACCATTAACAACTTTAGACAAGACTTACAACTGCCATTAAAAGTGTGATGCTTAATTCTTACAACAAGCCTTGCATAGTCTCTAAATAGATGGTTCAATTGCAAGCAGAGGCGACAATCGGTCTGTAATTATTGAGCCACTTAATTTTTTGCTCTGTATCTGTTGTAAAGATCAGCGTTGCAAATAATGCATAGACACAGAAAAGGCTCTTTCAGCGTTCTTGTCTGATGAATCTCAACTTTGTTAGCGCTACAAACCGATATATAGAAAGCAACCAGCAGCCAGAATTAGGCATTCGTGGTTCTCAACATCTAATGTTGGATGGGTTTTGACAGAGAAAAACCCTCTGACATGAAAGAAGTGATGTGATAGTCAAAGTAGTAGCATCAACGTTTTATCAGACACACTGATTGAACTGCAGAAACACCACATCAATGAAAGCAGGGCTGTCCAAACTACAGCCTGCAGGCCAACCGTGGTAAATGTTCCATTTTTAATCGGCCCCCAGAAAATTCTAAACGTGCAAGTCTATTGTACTATTTAGTTTTTATAGTAGGTCGCGCTAGAGGCCTGAATGCTGCAACTTCTCCACAAAACAAGATTAATCAAAGAAAACTTTGCAAGACGTAAGATAGCAAGGGAGTGCAGAAAATTTCAGAAATTGTGGGAAAATTAATATTTCTTCACAGAAAACGAGGGGAAGTGAATCTGTTGCCGTGATGAAAAAGTATAATATACAAAGACACTACAAAACTAAACTTTAGACCTACACTGGTGCCCAATGAGAGCAGAAAGTTCTGCAAATGGCAGCTAGTCTAAAGCTCTACAACTGTTTTTTTTTTTTGTTTTTTTTTCGTGCAAACGAAACACAGGAAAACAGTCAGTTATGAGGACCTCAACTTAAAACCCTTTAATGGAAAGCTGTGATAGGCAGATTTTTTCTTAAAGTATTATCATAAATCATGCATAATTTACCTACATTTATTTGCTGATACGCCTCACCTGAGTGGCCCTGTTCTTTGTATATTCTTCCCAAACGCGGCAAAAAGGGTTTTTGACAGGTCTGATCTATACCATGGAACACAAATACCGGACTATTCATATAGTGGAGAAGTGGAGACTGTGTGATGTGTTGTGTCTGTCACGTGGGCGGATGGTTCACGTGGAGGGCATGGAGTGAGTGAACACAGAGGGAGGGTGAAGCAGCAAGAACAGGACAATACAGCAACGCAACCTCATCACTTCATCTCCTGTTGCCATAGACACTAAATTAATTTGTCTGAGTTGGCTCTCGACCACATTTTTATTTTTCAATATCTGAAATCAAACCAAGAAATTTTTCTGAGTTTAGTTTTTTTTTTTTTCCCCTTTCAACTTTTTCCACCTCAGCTGCATATTACTAGCTTGCTAGCATTCTACTTTCCTCATCCTTGCCGTCCACGGTGTGGTAACACATTTCACCAGAACGCATTTTTAATCTTCAGCTGGAAAATGATCGCTGCCAACGTTTACACAGACACTAACAATAATCAGAATAAGAATGCTTCTCGTAACTACCTCGATCAGAACAGACTGGCCTGACTAGAGGTCTTTACAGTCAGATTGAGAGGAGTGATCATCTGATCAATAGCAAATGATTAGTGACAATTGATCAGATTGTTTCTCTCTGGTTGGAATACGTACGTGGTAAATAAAAAGGTGACGTACAGAAACGTGGATGTCAACGTGAACATCGCCGCTAGCAACATCATCTTCTCTTATATTTCCAGCAGATTCACCGACCAACAGCGAATCACTTTATTTAGCATTTTATTAAACAGTTAAGCTGGAATCTCAAAGTAGAATGACTTAAAATGGGCTGAAGAAATATTCTCTTTAAATGGAAGGGGCAAACAAAAGTACGATGCAAATATTACAGCATACATTACAGAGCGCTGTCCTGTTTTCACTGAATTCTAATTGGAAATTAGAACAACATATTTAAATGAATCTGAATTAAATGGATTAAATATCTTTTCAAGTATCAAAATGCTACATAGAAATATTTGATCTCTGACGCACAAAACTAAATACTGATACAGATTATGAAATGAAAAAATATATGCTCACAGCACTGATCCTGCCCTTGATTTTGTGGGCTCCAGCTTTATGCTGTAATTATATTTAAGTATTCAAAGCCACACTGCATTAAGTGTAAATCATGTTCATCTATTTGAGAGCAATGGTAGTCATTCTAGTGTCTTATTAACCAAAATAGCCATGTATTTCCAAAGCATATATGTAAAGGAACAGAGTTCTGATTAGCCGTTTCATTAGTTTTCAGGTTTTATGTATGGTTATTTCCTACCCTCACTTGTCAACTGTGTGTTTCTCATTTTTTAAAGGATCACAATTACAAGTTTTATTGCAGGTTGTCAGGGTTTCTATGGGAATGGGCCCCTGCAATGCTAGTGTTTGTCTAACCTAGAAACAGTAAAACAGGGAGTCAGGACTTGACAAAAAGGCATAAGGGTAGGAGCCCTCTGATTGGTGGTCAAATCAGGGGGTCAATTTAGATACCAAGGTAAAAAATGTGTTGCAAGAGACATGAAAGTCCTTCAGAAACAAGAACGGTGATTCAACAATGATTCAATATGAGCTACTGCATTTATCTGTAAAGACCAGAAACACAAATACTTTATCACTGCTTAGCCCTGCGTGAATCTCAACCATTTCAACTAACAGCTGAAGGACTAAATAAAGTGCTCCGTGATCATTTTAATTTGGATTGAACTTGGTTGTAGAAAATGAAGAGGAGGCATCGTTACTTGGCAGCATATCACCATATCTCACATCCATCTTTACCGTCACTATGCAACCAAGACAGCAACAGTGTAGTTTAAATGTCATAAAAGTGACCTTTAAAAATGACAAGGGGAGCAGTGTGCATAGCTGGATCTTACAGCAGAGGATACAGCAGAGCAAATTTCCTAACCAACTTTACAAGTAGTCAACGGCGAAAGCTTTTGTGCACTGACCGCGGAGTCATCACAATACAGTGATGCGACCTTTAAGTATGCCAGAGATGGTGCAAGAAATGGGAAACTGAAATGTAAAGGAGATGTTGGCTTCCTGTTTGAGCTGAAAACACAGGAAAACAATGAAAGCAGTTAAATGTGTGTGTGAGAGAGAATGTGGAAGACTTTTTCTGAGTTTTGTGCCAAGTTGTTTTATCCCCACACACCGGTCAGCCATGAATATTGATGCAAGAGCATGCTGTTTTCAGAAACGAAACAACCATCTACTGCTCACTCGTTTTGCAGCCTTATGTGACAGGACTCTCACACATACACACAGACAAACAAACACACACATATCACAGGCCGTGTGAACAACAAAGGCCACGGCTGAAATGTAATCTACTTTCTATAGCAGCTAAAGGACAGAAAGCAATATCTTGACTTAGACTGACTTAAGTAACGGCAGGTTTGAGCTCACTGCAGATAGTAGTGACAAGTTTCTTTTTTCATTATTAATATTTTCTGAGGCATGTTTTTAAACTAAATAGCACTCAGGCAATGTGATACTGTATATTTATATCGTAATTGGTGATTTTAAATTGGCCGTAGGTGTGCATGTGAGTGTGAATGGTTGTCTGTCTCTCTGTGTTGGCCCTGTGATAGACTGGCAACCTGTCCAGGGTGTGCCCCGCCTCCCACCCAATGGCAGCCGGGATAGCCCCCCCCCCACCCCCCCAGGAAAAAAGTGGTTCCTGAAACTGACACAATCACAGCCTACAGAGATTGAGTCTGAAAGTTCAGAAACATTCAGTACACTCAGATTAGTCTTACTGACGGCGTTTGAGCCTTTCATCAATCTTATTAATCTTGAGCAGAGTACGGACTGCAAAGAGCACAAAAACAATAAGCAGGTTTTATTCTGGCCCATTGTCAAGTTACTCGTGCTATTAACATTAATTTGCAATCAGACCTGTTCAGTGATGCTTGTCTTTTAAACAACGGCTACGTTTACATAGCCTGGCGAAGTCACACTCAATCCTTTTCAGAATAATGGTCTGGTAATACATCATTTGGATTTCATTATAGGGCGTGTTTGAACCAAAACAGAGAAAAACAATATCCATGCACAATGAGGGTTTGCACAACTTCAGATTTTTTTAAAGTGGACTGTAATGTAATGAAAGTCATCCACAGTTGACCAACTTTTTGCTGCAAAAATGTTGTGGGTGGGGCACGTCAGGCCGGCTAACAAATAAATGATAATCTGAAACATCAATCCCCAAAACATCATCACAATAGCACCTTTTTGAAATACGTAGGTGATAAACGTAAATAGGTTTCACTGGCTGTGGAACATTAATTCTGTTGAAAATATCATGGAACAAAAAAATTTCCGCAGATTTATTGACATTGATCACTGAATTCATTGAATAGAAGAAGATTCTACCTTCGTCCATCTTTTCAAACACCTGTTTTAACAAATGCTTGTTCTGCTATCTGTGTTGTTGTCCCTCCAGGAAACTTGTCACCTGATGTTTACCCCACAAGGAGCAAGCATCCACAAAGAGAATGGATTTGTTACAACCAGAGAGAAATCAGATCAAGTGTTGACATGGTTATTAGGAGCTTTCCTACTTTCCTACTGTATGGATTGAGAAAGGTTTCCTCCACCACCTCCAGTCCGAGTGCATCTGTTCTGACTGAGGTGGTTACCTGAGGTATTGTTATGCTGACTGGGTTATCATCCTTATTATTATTATTGGAATATTAAGGTCCATGTAAACAAAGCCATTGAGAGTGGGAAGGAAAATTAAAAGGCAGAGGAGAAACAATGGATTGGTTTCAATCCGACCCTGGAAAAGGTTCAACTCGGGTTTCACAACAGGATCAGTAACTACTCTGACAGTATTTGTTCTAACACACAGAGAAAGGTTTTTCTGTCTTTAAGGAGAAAATCAGGAACCTGCCAGGGCTCCTACAAAACACACAGAAAGACTAAGATTTTGATCAACTTTAGTTTATCCAAATCCAATCCATTAAAATATGCCTGGATCAACCCAGATGCCAATCCTTAGGATGGGCTTGGATCACTAATCCGTGTTAATATTCAGATAATGTTTCCAACCATGCTGCCCAGCCTGTACCGATAAATCCACTTTAAGATTGGAGCGTCAAGTGATAAGTCAGTCAATATTTTCATCACCCAATTTTATTTTCAGGGGCCAAAAAAGATATGTCCTTGAGCTTTTGGGAACTGTGACCGATCATTTTATTTATCTTCTGTCATTCAACCAGTAATTGAGAAAATAATCAATAAAACATTCTAGTAAGTCTTCCTTTTGCAGTGAAATCTTTTCTGTGATCTTGAGCATTTATTTTTATACCCTGCATCCAGGTTATAAAAATAAATGCTGAAGATCACAGAAAAGATATAAGGATATATAAAGAGATAAAGCAGACTTTACTCAGCAGCCACAGACAGCAAGACTTCCTTGCCGTCTTGTCCTCTTTCCAGTGACCTTATTTCCTTCACTCCGTCACTTGCCCTTGCACAAAAGAGCAGAAGAGCCGAACGGTTGATGCACCTAAGAGTCATCAGAGGACAACTCGCTTGAGGGACGAGGAGATGCAGCGGGCTGTGCTAAATCAGAACCAAATTCAGCCCTGTTTTCCCAAATGTGTGTAAGCGTGCGCTGGCGCGGATAAAGAGGGAAGCACGTCTTTAAAATAGAACACACCTCCTCCTCACTCCATCCCCGCTTCGGATGCGTGATGCCCCCACGAGGGAACAAACAAAGGAGCGGACTGTGTTGTCAGATGCAGCTTAGTCTAGGTTATAACATAGGGGGACTCAGCCTTCTCATTTAATTAGATGGACTAATCACCTCCAAGTCGCTAAAACATAGGAGACATAAGACATTGTTTATTTATCCCACATATGGTAAATTTCCTTGTCACAGTAGTGCGGAATTTGACAAGAATACAAAAAACAATAACGAATTTGAAAAAATATATACAAAAAATAACAACACAACTTATAGAGAAAAATAGAAAACTAATACTGCAGTGGAGCTGCTACTCCTGCAGCATCTTCTGATGACACAGTTTCCATCTTTTCTTGTGCCAAGCATCCAGCTGACCAAGCCTGCTGCTCCAATACCGTGACATTGACATACGAAGGCACAGTATTGCATTACAAATTAACGTCACAACTGAATGCTGCTGCCTTCTCCACCCTTTGAAAGACATCATGACAATAAAACTGTGGGCCAAATTGTGACATTTTCACAGAATGACTAACAGCTTACTGTGATGTCTCTGTGCAGGTAATGTAATAGTTAAACAAAAGAATCCCTCCACACAAATACTCCCTTTGAGAAGTCATGAATAAATATTTTCTTGAGTAGTTGTAGGATTTTTTTTTTTTTGTATTTTTATTTAACTCTTCACTCATAAAATTCATTTAAAAAACAATCAACCAATAACGTTACCAATTTAAAAACAAATAAAAGCGCCAACTCGTCACTTCTAAATTACTTTTTAGGTTTACCAACGGCATTTGCTTGGGGATGTCCCGATCGGTATCAGGCTGATCCAGGCATTTTTTTTTCAAATGATCCGACCCTATTTATTAGACTGAAGGCAGTCGCATCTAGACTTTAGGAATCTCCAGGGGAGGAAGTTTAGGATATTTAAGATTGGATCGGGACTCGGATCAGCCAATAATGAATATTAAAAAAAAATCGGTATCTGATCAAGGAGCAAAGAAAACTTGATCGGGACATTTGATACTAAAAAACAACATAAAGGCAAGTGGGGTAAAATCAGTGACTTTGACCGATTACTCATGATCAGGCTTAGAAAACAATATGTGACAGAATTACTGACTGACTCTAAAGCCAATATTCACTAGGCATCTAGGCCATTTTTGTGAACAGATTTAACAACAACATATCAATAACACCTGGACTACACTAAATTCTGATGTAAATGCACAGCTGTGTTCCCAGCCTGAAACACAAAGCAAATGGGGCAAAAAACAAGTGCCTTCCATCCCTACTAATTGAGATGCTGATAGACACTAATTGAAACACTAAACTGAGATTCACTCAGTCTGCTTAAAGCTAATTTTCTTCTCTCTCCATCAACAGAAGTAACAGACTTAAAAACAAAACACACAGTCTGCCTCCTAGAACAACAACAAATGAACACTCCAGGAGAAAGCTGAAATAACATCACTGAATCTATCATTGTCCTTTAGTAGAAAACAACTCAACTAAGACTGTTGTGTGAACTTTGTCTTATTTTGCTGTAATTCCAGATATTTCATTTAGAATTTTTTTCCCCACACAGTCGCCTGTCATAACCACCACTAGCAGCTGAGCACTGAACCTGTGACCCATTAATGAAAGGCTGGTGCCTACAAGGGAAAGCATGAGGCTGTAATTTTTGCCATTATCAGGAGCGTAACAACACAGAGGAAAAAAAGATTGTGTTATAAAATGCAAAACAGGATATTTTTGCACAGCTTCACCACATGCATGAACCCGTTATCATCCCTGTAAAGCACTTAGCTTTGCAAGTTTTGAAAAAGTAAATATTGTTATCATTAAAGCTTTGATTAGTGTTATTAGACAAATGTGGGCAATTGTTCTTTACTAAACCATCAATACAGATTTGCTGTACATATGCATAGAGCTCTGTTGGCAACTTGACATTAAAGTGGTTCAGGGTACCATATGTACCTAGTTAATGGTGTACACCATCTTTTTGATAATATCTTGATACATGAAGCAGACCAATGCACAAAGTGGAAAGTTATAAATACAATCACCAGATTGCCTTGTGATGTGCCAACAAAGTACCTGCAGGTGCTCCACTAAAATTACTAAAATTACTAAAAAGTATGGTACTGAGACACACAAGTGACTTCTTTACTGTTCTGATATATAAAGTAGGGGTGTTCCGACCGGTATCAGGCTTATGCCAAGTCTAATCTTTTGTAGTTGTTTATTTTAGCTCTGCCATAAACCAAAACCACGTTCCTCTTCCTGTTCTCTTTTAAAGGCAGCTGGCTAGCATCAAAGCTGCCAAAAATCAAAGAAGAAGAGCCAAAATCATGTGACTTGTCTGCTATGTGGAAGTCAGAAATTTGTAAATTATGCAATGTGGGTGTTCTGCGAGGTGGCAGGAGATCATTATTTAATACCACCAAAAAAAAGAAAAAACAAATACGCCAAGTCCACTTAGGCGAAGATGGCACTGAAACAGCAACCAACACTGAACGCTACATTTAAAAAAAGTTTCCTGGAGACAGCATCAAGGTGAAAATTATTCCAGAGAGGTTTAGGGAGATTATGGCACAGACCAGCCCATGTCTGGAGTTGACAACACAGGTTTTCTGGAGCAAAGGTACGAGCCACCCTCTCCAAACTACATTGACTTTGACAGTGCTATTTATTGGACTGAATCCAGTCATATCTAGGAGAATACAAGGAAGACAAGACTTTAGGAATCTGCAGGGGAGGAAATTTTGTTTATTTAAAGGTTGAATTATCGTTTTTTTAAATCTGGACCTTATTTCTGGCATAAAATACGATTGTTTACTCACCCATATAACTTTGGTTTCATTTGGAGTCGTTCGGAAGATATTTAGATACAGCGGAGTGCCGCGTATATCCATATAGTGGGAGTGACTGGGGCGCCGAAACACGGCCTCTAAATAATGCATGATCTGCCGCAAAACTCGTTTATTTCACCAGTATTTTGTTAATGATAAGCTAGTGCAATTCCCTGATCAGTCCGGAGTTACCTGTTGTCTATTCGCGTACGTGCAGCGGTTTGTTGTTCATCTGCAATTCCCCTTTAAGATCAGATCTGGACCGATATTGAATATTAAAATTATTATGTCTTTATATATTAATATAAAGGCAATTTCTTCTAATAATTCTTGTGATTAGTCTTTTAGATGCTCAGCCTACATAGAAAACATGTGACCAAATTGTAGTGAAGTATAAACTGAAATAAACTCCTGCTGGCATGACTAATCAAGAAAAAGCCAACATGGCTACTAACTATACAATGACTGGGCTTTTTAACACTGCATCATTCAAAACATGCTTCTTGCTTCAATATACAAGGCAACTGTAGAGCTCTGTCCTATATATGTGGATATCCTATATTTTCTATCACCTACATGTTTAAAATCGTAGTACTGCACAAACATTTCTGTGCAGTAATACCATGAGTATAGTTCCAACAGGTGGTTGTTATCTACTAAAATGCACCTGAAATGTTTAGTGCAAGGAGACACTTAATGACTCTTTCATTAAACTGTAAATACAATCAAAAACCTTAACAAAGATTATAAATAGTATACTTTTAATTTATGTTAATTAAATAAGGGTTCAATATGATCTGCCCATGAGGGGAGGATAAAAATATCAAAAACACAGAACAATACAATAATACAATATTACTGGAGCAGTTGCATCGAGTTGCTGGGTTCCAGATTTAATTCAAGGGGTTGAACAAAGTATGTTGTCGACCTCTTTCACAATATCAACGAAGACAAAACATTAAAATTGTGTCAAATCACTGTGTTTATCTGTGCAAATGTAGCTAATGTTGTTGAGAGGGGTCATGGCTCCACGAATACTTGTATACACGACTTATACTTCAGTACATGAATACTATCACTATAATCAGGTTTAAACTTGAACTAAAAAAGAAGTCTTCATCTCCTCCAGTTATTTTAAACATTTATTCATTCATGAATAAATGTTTAAAATAACTGCAGGTTTTTTTGTTTTTTTTTAGTTTAAACGCAGAAAATATTTCATTCTGCAGTTCTTTACAACAGATGGCTCTTTCACGGTTTCCCCTGAAAGATTGTGAGTATCAGAGGTGGACAGAGTACACACCTTCACTACTTGAGTAAAAGTACAGATACTACTTGTCAAATATTACTCCAAAACAAGTAAAAGTAGCTTAATCAAAATATTACTTAAGTAAAGTACAAAAGTATTTGCTTAAAAAAATACTTAAGTAAAAGTATTTAACAAGTATCTCAGGAAATACAGGAAAGGAAAGTAGCTTTATTTTCATTATACAATCCACTGATGTGATTCTAACGCACGTGCGCACACCCACCCAGTCTCTCTCTCTCTCTCTCTCTCTCTCTCTCTCTACATACCCGATGTGCTTTTTCAGGTTGGAAGACAAGTTCTTGTATAGGCCGTGATATAATTTGTTCGCGGTAAGCACAACAAACATTTAAACTGAAACGAATCAGTTTTTGTGGCAAAAATCTCAAACATGGGTTTGAGATAAGGCCACGGGTGCTCGGTGGGAGTTTCTCCAGGTGTTTCTCCAGTTTCTTCCTCCATTGTATGGATTGTATGGCATGACGTATACGACTAAGACAAACCATATGCGAATCAGCAGAAACAGTTTATTTTCTTAATAAAAAAATAATAATAATAAATAACAATCAGCTGACATAAGCTCAAAAGTAGCAAGTAACGAGAGCATCAACAGAAATGTAGTGGAGTAAAAAGTACAATATTTGTCCTTCAAATGTAGTGGAGTGAAAGTAAAAGTATCCCCAAAAATAATACTCAAGTAAAGTACAGATACTCAAAAACTGTACTTAACTACAGTACTCAAGTAAATTTACTTCGTTACTGTCCACCACTGGTGAGTATCAACCTGTTGCCTCAAGTCACAGTACAACTAAACATCCACAAGTGGTTTGGGAAATGCAAAAACAGTTGTTTTTGCACTGAATCTTTTTAAACGCTGATCCTTAATAGTCAGTTCTGTGAAGAGAATAACACCACAATCACTAAATAACCATAAACAGAGTAAATGTAAATGTTTAACACCAATACTAGTTATTGATTAGCTTTCAGTTAGGTCCAAAATGTCAACATTTATCTATAGAAAGCAGCAGAAACCATGACGTATTCATCCCGCATCAGTATGAGCTTAATACTGCAGCAGTTTCCTAATTAAAGTAATAATGCAAAACTTTGCGGGCTATAACATAACCCAAATATGCACGACTGCCTCGACTCCTGCTTTGACCGTCAGCTGTCTCAACAACTGAGAAGAGAGGCGAAAGTTGTTTTTTTTCTTCCCCGGCTTCCTTTGAAGATGGAGTCAAAGCACAGCAGCGGCAGTTCTGCAAGCAGGCAGTAAAAAGTGCAACTAACACAACGGGTGAACAAGTAGGCAGACGCGGATACGCACACACATTAAGATTGGAGTCCTCAAATAGCCTAAGCTGCATGTCCTTTCTCACCCACAGCCAGAAGTCATATGTCACTTGGGGGTGGAGGGGGATGCACCAACATGGTAAAACACAACAACAGGACTGCATCCTGAGATGTATTGAACTCTCGGCCACCGTGATCAAACACCATACTCTTGGAAATTGAACCAGCAACGTTTCAACTCATTGCAAACCATTTGCAACACTACCTAATTATACAAATGAGAAATTCCCATAGAGAAATCAGTACTGTTCTGCAAAAAACAGATGATTGGACGATTTCCAACAACATCCTAACCCATGGGGAGAAAACATCACTTCAAGTCTGACCCTTAATTGTGAACATAATGTGGAAACCAAGATAACTTTACGTGTTTTCAATTATTTTGCACATTTGCTCCTACTATCACTGAAAGAGTCCACTGTGACAGAGGTTAGCTTTTGGCACCCTTTGTCTGTAGCCCGAGGGTGTTACACCTGGCCAGGTGAAAGTGTGTGGGATTTACGGTCAACACTATCACTTCTCATGACTCAATGCGCCTGAATGACTCACTATATCCCCGCAAACACACCTGGCTGCCACAGCCACAAATGTTCCAGCAGGCTAACGGGCTAGCAGCCTAGCTTTGATGGAACCTCTTTGAGGTTTGGGCTCTAATGAATGCTAGCAGACGCAGGGGGCTAACGCAGAGCTAGCTTGAATGTAGCAAGGGATTGCCACAAGTTGGGAGAGCTAGCTGGGAGGGGAAAAAAGGGAAAGAAGTTCCCGGCGAAGAAAACGGCGACTCGGGATGGAAAAACACACGCTGCACACACCGACGGAGAAAAGGAGACACTGTGTCCCGGTTCACGCTAGCACCCGTAGCTACCGCGCTAGCTTTCTCCGCTAGCTGTGTAATGTCACTGCATCGCTGTTGTAAATACATTATAACAGCCCTCTCTCCTTACACGTGTGGAGAGCCTCTAAAAACTCCTTCTCGGGGACATCGCTCCACCGACAAAAACCCTCCCCGGCGGACAGCTCACCTGCTCCGGACACCGGACACACGCTCTCACCGGCAAGACATCCCCCCGCGCTCAGCCCGAAAAAAACACTGGCGCTTTTTTATTTCCAAGGACACAAAATCGCCATGACAGTTTAGAAAAATGCATAAAAAATTAGCAGGCGAGGGAGGGAGGGAGGGGAGAGAGAGAGAGAGGAGAGAGAGATGGGGAGGAGAGGAGGGAGGGAAAAGGAGGAGGAGGAGGAGGAGGGAGAAAAGAGGAGAAGGAGGAGTGGAACTCCGCGCAATATCTATTTAATCCACATAAAGCCAAGCAGCTCCACGGAGTTCATTCAGTCTGGATGCACAGTTTGGTCACCACAGTCCAGTCTAGACAGCACGCACACGCACCCGCAAAGAGAAGCCGCATCCAAAAGTTAAAGGAGCGCTTCTTACCTAAAATGGCCACTGCAGCAGCAAAAACACAAACAGCTTTTCTTTTTCTTTTCTCTTTTTTTATTATTATTATCAGGTTGGAAGTTTAGCTGTAGCAGCGGCGGTGTGGCTGCTGCAGCCAGCCTAACCTTACCATCCAGTAGAGCTCACCATTTCAGATTTTTCCATTGGCTGCAGCCTAGCGCAGCTGGCTCCGTGCATATTTCCATTGGCCCTGCAGCTGTCAAGCAAGCAAACCGAGCGAGTCTCTCCCGGGTTTGTCTGAGAGCTATCGCGGCAGCCCCAGGCAACACCATTGTGTATTGTGTGTGTTTTTTCCTCCCTTCCTGGTGATTCGCATTGATGTGAGCCTCACGCACACTGCCTGCTGTTGTGTTTGTTTCCTACGTGGTGGTGGTGTTGTTCTGTTGTTGTCCTTACCGCAGACTTGCAGGGAAATCCTTCTCGTACCGGGGGAAGCTTCCCACCGCACCGACCGGCTGGCTCCTGCTGCTGTCATTGAAGGAAGGAGGGGGGGAGAGAAAAAAAAAAACAAGAGGGGAGCGTTCAGTTTTCAACCCCCCCGATGCAACAAAACGAAGGGGTTTACATTTCTCCTCGGCCGCCTGCATCCACCAATCATGTCGCTTTTTACTCCTCCATCATTACCGGGTTTGAAGGGCGGAAGACAAGAAATAAGGCATTCCACGTCTTTTGCAGATCAGGTCGCGTTTCCCGGATGTTCGGCTTGTTTGCTGGACCTAAAAACGCTATTCATGATCCGCAGTGTTTATGAAATGTGCTTTTGCTTTATGTCTGAGAAGGTTCTCAGTCATCCAGGTCATGGTGTCGCTCCAAAGCCGCTAAAGAAAGGCAACTGGAGGCAACTTCAAGAAACTCTACAAGTCCAGCTGCTTTTCTTTTGCGTTTTTTGGACATGTCCTTTTTCTTTGTTAGAGTTTTTTTGTAATCGGGATCAGGCTGATTGGGAACTTGTGGTGCTTAACTGTGGGATGTCTTACAAGTCTTCTTTCCCAACTTCACCTCAAGTGGGAGGACAGTCAGTTTCACCTTTATTTCTGCTGTTATTTAGAGAAGCACATGGTTATGGCACGATATGCACTGAACAATGTGGAGACATCTAATCTCATCTAAAAGGGAACACATACCAATTTGTTGTGTCCTATAATAACATCTTGAAATCATCCTAATTACAGATTAACTGTTTACATGGAAATAAAATTATCTGATAAAACATACTTTTACATGCCCCCAAAACATCAATCAGAATATGTCTGTGAAGGTTCTCAGTCATCCAGGTCATGGTTTATCCAAAAAAGGTTCAAAAAAGGCAACTGGACTTGTAGATTTATAGAGAAGACGTTTCACCACTCATCCGAGTAGCTTCTTCAGTTCTAGGGGACTGGTGGGAAGTCTGAGGTTTAAATTGGAACTCCTCCTGACACCCAGTCGTTAATGGAAATTAGCTGCACCAGTTTCTGGTTATTAGCATAACAAGCAAGTTTTTTCAGGAGGAGTTCCTATTTAAACCTCAGACTTCCCACCAGTCCCCTAGAACTGAAGAAGCTATTCGGATGAGTGGTGAAACATCTTCTCTATAAATCTACAAGTCCAGTTGCCTTTTTTGAACCTTTTTTGGATATCAATCAGAATAACCTTTCATTACATAGGAAGTTTTGTTTTGACTTTATAACCTTGAATTTATTGAACTGAGCGAGACCACACTGACTCCCACTTTGTTCATTCTTTATAACACTAATAACTACTTTCATGGATGCTCAGGAAGAACACATTTATTCCAGCAAGAGAGAAATGAACAGATCAAGTGTTTACATTGTTATTATGAGCGGATCTTTTCCTGTTGAACATATTATCAAAGGTTTACAGCATTCCTCTCAGTCTGATTGAAAATCCCTTTAGATCGGGCTGGTCTGTTCTGGTTGAGGTGGTTACATTAGACATTTTTATTCTGATTATCAGTGTCTACGTAAATGCACCCACTGAAAAGTCAAAGCTTTAAATGCCACAGTAACATACTGAGGGGAATCTGGAAGTGATTCCCCAGGACATTTGTGACAACTGGAAAGTAGTCTTTCCAGGAAACTTTCCATAACTGGAAAGCACAGTTTGACAAAACTCCACCTCCAGGAGCTTTTTCTGGAGATTTCAATCGAATCATACAATCCTCCTGTGGAATTATGATTGACCAGTTTTATTTCGTCCATGGCACTATTCAGGAACACTCATGCAAGTTGGATTTGAAAGCTACAAATTTCATTAACAATCACTGTTTTGTGCTGTGTATGTTTGTGTATTTATATCCAAGATTCAAAATTTTTTATTGTCAGTTCTCTATTTTCTGAACATACAGAAGAATCAAAAAGCCATTTCTCTGTCACCTTAAAATGAACAGTACAGCTATAAAATAAACACTCTAGAAATTTTAATTTCTGAACAACAGTGGTAGTAGTGCGCTATAGTAGTAGCTTGTTGAGATGTGCATGGACAGTGGTGCAAGTGGTACAATAAGGTGCAGGACAGACTGCAGATTGTAGTGTAGTGTAACAGGTAGTGAATGTATAAGTATCTTATGTGAAAAAATACCTGAGGTAGAGTCCTTGTGTCCTTGATTGGTGTGAAATCACTAACAGACCTATATTGTTCTAACCTATTTCCTAGAATAAATTGCTTTCCCAATTTTGTTTAGGTGCAACGTAAGCACCAAGTGGCAACTGCTGGAAACTGAAGCCACTGTGGAAGTGCTAATAGGTGCTTGAGGCTGGCTCCAAAAGGGAGTGAATGCTCGTCATCTCCAGTGTTAAAATGCCCAACTTTACTGCAGATACACAGTCCGGTACAAAACTTGTTTTGGTCTCTATAGCTACAGTGTAGGTTTTTTAATGTAATTCGAGCATCCACGCGCTTCAGCTCCATTCATGCTCCACCTTGAGTCCGGTGCAGTCAAACAAATGCCAAGATGGTGATGGTTGGAGACACCACACAGATATTCCAAACTGCCATACAGGATTCTTGTGGGTCACAGAGGATTCATCCATCTTTATATACAGTCAGTGGTAATCACTGGCTGGATTACATTCAGACCGAGCTGGTTTTGTAAATAAATAAATCACCACATGTATGAACTGCATCTGAGTCAGGAAGTGGTTGGGCTTGACAGGAAAGAAAAGGAAAAGATTGTAGTTTTTGATAAATGTAGAGTCATGGTGGATTTGGTTTCTGTATTAGACCAGACAACAGTCTTTCTCTTACCTTTATCCAGAGCCTGAATATGACCATAAAAGTTGTAATAATGTTGTAGATTGGATATTGCGCCGCAAGGTCGGGACATCCTGCATAAAAATAGTGGATTATTTGTGTTAAAATGCTTAAATTCTTAAAAGTTGAACTCCTGGACATTAGATACCACTGACATAAAATGTTAATTCTAAAGTCTGTCGGAGGCTTTGTATCAGTTTCTGGGGTCAGATAGTTGAGGAATGCATTTTGCTGCTATCATTTTGTCAAAACCTGAAAATGCTTCACTCAAATCTTTAAGCCACATTTCAGTGATAAACCAGACCTCTGTAATTCTGGATGACCAACCAGTTTGAGCTAAAAGCCAAGGTTAACAAGTTCCAAGCTGTCCTGAACACCACTTCCAATCTCATTTCTTTGGTTTCCTTGGGCTTAAAGTGTGGCAGACAGCTTGCTGCATGCATGCGGTTCACTTCACAGTGAGTGCTGAGGTTTGAATTTTTCAAACACTTATCTCTTGCTGCGGTTTGAAGTTGCTGACATGCAAAGTTGACATGTCTACACAAACTCGGACATATCAAGAACTAAGTGCTGTTGAATGCCTTGTGTGCTTAGAGTTATTTGGATACAAGTTTAAAATTACAGTTATGTTATACAGATACACAGTATAATACCCATTCATTCAGTGTTCAGCAACCTATTACAGAGAGTACTGCTGACCTCATGATCCCTGTGAGGTTAACACGTTTGAAGGTCAATCACTCCTTTTATGGGAGCAATATCTCACACTAGTGACAATGCTCTTCCTTATAGAAAATGAACTGAAACCTTCTAAGTTAGACATACACATCATCCACCAGGCAGCACCATAAAACTGATTCACACTGCAGCAGCCCAACATAACACAAACATTGTCTGTTGTGGAGGAAGAACAGGACTGAATACTGGGAAAACCAGTTCGTAAAGTTGCACAGTTATTGAAATACGCTCCTCTGCGCAATTTCACGGCTTCTCCTTCACATTTTAACACATCGTTGTTGTGAAATACCTATTTACATCCCTTATTTTATTGATTGATCAGACTTAAGTTGAAATACTCATTAATCCAAACTGACTAAGTCAATGTGTAATGTGTTAGCACTGATGCCTCACAGCAAGAATGTTCCAGGTTCGCCTCCTGGCCTTCTGGGGCCTTTCTGTGTGGAGTTTGCATGTTCTCCCTGTGTCTGCATGGGTTCTCTCAGGGTACTCTGGCTTCCTCCCATCGTCCAAAGACATGCTCATTAGGTTAATTGGTTATTCTAAATTGGCCATAGGTGTGAATGTCAGTGTGAATGGTTGTCTGTCTCTCTGTGTTAACCTTGTGACAGACTGGAGACCTGTCCAGGGTGTACCCCGCCTCTTACCCGATGCTGTGGGGTTCATCAAGTATGTGGAAATACTTCACTAAAGATGAAGCACATACTACCGTGACATGTCAGTCCTGAAATACAACAAAAGTACTACTGTAATGCATACTCATCTGAAAAGGCATCTGCTAATGCTAGCAGAGGAACGTTCCAGATCCTCTCAACAACAGTCAGTTAACAACTTCATCAAACGCCCTGCGGTAACAGAGAGAAGGAGGCTTGACATCAACAATTTGCTGGTGAATTTCATTGTCTAAAGTTATTCTGGAGAAGATTACGTGTGTGTGAAGTTTCCTTGAACTTCACAGCATTCTCTGAACTGTGTGTCTCATCAACATGTTCATAAGGTGTGACTATGTGTAACCTTGTTTCTCACCCATAGAATAAGGTGTTAGGATCCAGTGTCACATTAATCCAATGAATAGGAACTGGTATAAAACATGTATGCTTACACTGACTTAGTCTTTCTCTTTTTTTACTTATGTGAAATTATTACATGTAATGGTTCACCTTGACAACACAGAAAAATGAATACTATGTGAGGTATGTCTGTTCACTGGAATTTGCCATGAGGCATGAGTAAGAACAAGGGAGAACAGCTAGTATTACAAATAAGGTTAATATATATGAAGTTACCAAAGCAATACAAACTAGTTAACATACTTGCTACATAAGTGTATCACACATCAAATATCTAAATACTTAACTGTACAGTTGTCTGTGTAAATGAGTGCACCATTACAAAATGTTCAACACTTAATATTACATTTCCATTATTGTCAAAAAAAAGTTAAGTTGAACCTAAACCAAAAGGTTTTTGGTCTCTGGCTGCTGTACAGGGATGCGTTTTTATATAACTCAAAACTTTAAATGATATCAAAGATTATAGTCATGGGCACGGCTGCTTTGAGTGACCTCAGAGGCTACTAGCCGTCTGCAGAGCTGTCAGCCGCTCTCCTCAGCTTCACTTAAACCGCCGGCACTGGAGAGTTCATTGATCTTTGTAGACCGTTTACACACCGGATTTATGATGCGCTCAGAGCGTCTTTAAGCATCTTGAATAAAGGCTTGGTAAGTTTACAGTTTATAGATGTCAAACATTTGTCTCATTGTTGGCAGCTCTGTGTCAGTGAATGACGGCAGATAAAAACAACAATTACATGCCAAGATGAAAAGGTGAACTCCAACGCTGAACTAAATTTCCCAAACTATTCCAGACAGTATACTGGTCTGCAGTGGGATGGCAGAGTTGCAATAAATCCAACTAAAAGCCTGTGTGATTCACATTCTGAAAATCATGGACAAAAATTTAATTGCAATAACTGTCTTGAATATAAAATATAAATATACACATTCATTCCGATGTGTGATGGTACATTTAAAGTTTTATTAATATAATGCGCATGATGATTCAGAACTAGAGGTCATCAAGACAAGCAAACAACAAGCTGTTTAAATGACTGTTAGATCTGTTTCTGTGCCGCTGTCCGAGAAATATCACCTACCTTTAGATTTTCAGCGCTATATTCAGTGTTTCACCATGATTTATCCGTACTGTCAAAATTCTGCTTCCTTATAACCACTAATTAACTCCTTTACACTAACTGTTATTATTGTGACAGAGACAAAACTATATTAATTAGTCTTTTCATTTACACAGAGGACCTGCTCTAACATGTGTTTCCTTCGTGATGAAGCAAAAATGAACCCACTCTTGGTATTTGTGTGCGTGTGTAAAAAATAAAGTATATCTGCTGTTACCACATAATCAAGATGTGATAGCACAGCAGTTATATAAAAAAAAAGTATTTTAGGTTTAAACAGACCCCAAAATTGAACTGAACAAAGTAAAAGAAACCATAAAAACAGGTCAAATCCTCTGCATCCATGGGGACCAGATTCCCAACAATTTCCAATAAACAGGTTATCATGAGAAGAAAGGAATGAGATCCACCTGCAGAAAGTCAAAGCTCCCTAGCAGATCTATCTATCTATCTATCTCTGATAAAGTACCTCATACTCTTGTGTAATGATGAATTGCTTCTTTAAACTGGTCTTTGTTTTGCGGTGAACCTGTCTCAACAAGGGAAGGGCCCTTAACGTTTGTGTGTTTTTTTCACTTCCTTATAGAAAGTTGTTCTGTGCATGATGAGAAATTAAACTGAAGACGGCCAGCTCTTTGATCACACCATACTTAACTAATTGTCAGTTCATCCGTAATCGCTACGAAGTAATCACATGCTCTCCTGTAAATAGCACATATTTAAATAAACCCATTTTCACTGCTTCATCAGGTCAACAGCTAAAGACTAACACTTCCCCTGATAGACTAATTCGCTGACCCCCACTGACTTGCCTGTTTCCTTGACTGCTGTACTCTCTTATGTTTGCATATTTAGCCTTCTAATTAGAGTCTGAGTGAGCCCTGACCGCATTAATGTAAAGTTTCACAGCATTTGTGTTGACCTACAGTAATTTCCACGGTTTAACCAACAGCCTTATCAGTGTCATTCAGCACTTCCTCCGCTCTGTGTCTTGAAAGAATCGGTAGAAACTGCACTTCTCTATTTTGTGTCCTGTTTACTGTCAGGTGCAAAACACTGGGGCACTTTATTTAGATTAATTTGTGTGAAATGAGAAGGTTTAATAAACTGAAGTCAAGCATGTAATCACTAATATCATGTTCTTTTTGTGCAACAACAATGCCTATGTTAGTGTTGTTGGACGAATGGTCATGTTTTGGTCTTCTGAACTGGAAAGCATGTGTAACTTTCTGTAAGTATTCAAATAGTTTTCTGCACACATTTAATAATCTCGCTTTGTGGGAACTGGTAACTGAAACACGCTGGAATAACAGTGACACAGTACAACATACTGTATCAAATCTTAATTATGTTTTACAGTAAATAAATCATACCTAAGATTAACATCACATCTCTGAGCAGCCCGTGCAGCAAGAGGAGCTTTAAAATTAAAACCTAAAATCCAACCTCCCCCGTTAGGTGGTGGACAACAGCTGTCAACGACTTACACAAACACACAACAAAGGATGTAACCAGATAGAGAAAGGATTTGATGATTTCCATTTGTGAAATGATTCTGTTGACTGATCGACTTGGAAAAACTGAGTCACTACCTCGTGTGCATCTCGTGGAAACATTTCTGGATTACAGAAAATTGCTGTTTAATGCGAGTAACAGCATCTAACCGCAGCTGATCGACTCATCCACACCAAGATTAAACGCACGGTATCCGGACTGCAAACTCTATGGTGCAGTCACAGTACTGCAAATGATTCTGGCAGACAGGCATCCACGCATGCATAATTAGCAGGGCAGCCATTGTACACGTTTACCTGACTCTGTCTATCTGGCTTCTTCTAAATGATGTGTTGTCTGGTGGGGGAGCGATGAGTGCAGTTCTGCATCGCGCTGGTAAAAAGCTGGATTTTTGTGGTGAATATTGACCACTGTACTGATGTCTTGATGCCTTTCTTGATGTATTAGCAGGAGAGGGCAACAGAACAGGTTCTCATCCAGCATTTTCAGTATCTGTAACAAATTACTGTTAAAAAAAACGACCAGATTCCAACACTAACGTAGTGTTTTACACCGATCAGGCATAACATTATGACTAACCTGTTTTGGGATTTTACCTGCTTCACAACAGCAGTGCTTTTTGTTCCTGATTTTTTCCTGTTTTTACTACAGTTATTTTGTTTCCTGCTACTGCCTCCCCTTGTGTCCTGCATAATCCTCTTTTTACTGCGTGTGTTTGGTAGTAAATATTTAATCTAATGTGACCTTCTATGATTTAGTTTTCAAGTGCTTCTTGGGTTCAAAGGCAAGCCGGGGATATGTTCACCTCATTAAAGATGGGTAAAGAAGAAGCCATCAGTCCCCCTGTTTTCTCTTTTCTCATTGACTTTGAGTGGCATTTCATAGATCATCACTGCAACCATGTTTGTGTTTTGTATTAAAACTGTCATAATTGTATTGTTGATCCTTTGTTATATTCCACTTATAAAGGAGAAGTCTTCAGTAGAATACCATAGGAAAAAAAAAAAAGATTATTTAAACAAAGGAACACATTTAATTTCCAAAACCCTGACAGTGGAATTGTCTGTCCTTCTAGATTATAATGTTGCAAATTATTGTCTCAGTTCCATTGAAAAAATTGCACCTTTTGAAAAATCAGCAGTACAGTGGCAGGATATAACGATTTATTTAAAAGTGAATTTGTGTTATGACGTTTGATGACAAATAGATAACTGCCATGTTCTGTTAAGCATACCTGACTTTTACAGCAGTGATGTAGAAATGTGTGTTTTCACAAAGAATACATTCATTCATTCATCTTCTGTAACTGCCTGTCCTCTGGAGGGTCACGGGGCGCCTGGAGCCTATCCCAGCTGTCATCGGGCGGGAGCCGGGGTACACCCTGGAGGGGTCGCCAGTCTATTGCAGGGCTAACACAGAGAGACACGCAGACACAGGGAGAACATGCAAACTCCACACAGAAAGGCCCCAGATGAATTAAACCTTCTTTCTGTGAGGCATTAGAGCTAACCACCACACCACTGTGCCGCGCTCACAAAGAATACAATTTATGTTAAATGTTATTTGTATGTATCTCTTCTGTGTTGTTGCGCACTAAATTTGAATGAATTTCTTGGTAAAAGTGGATCAGTAATAGGAAGGGGCACCAGTACGCTACAGATTTTCTGCTAAATATAGACCTATGCAGCATATTTGAATTTGACTGAACAGTAACAGCTGTGAAATAGTTTCACAGCAAACTAAAAAACTGTAATTTACTGGCAACGCTGCTGCCAGTAGTATACTGTAAAGTCTAAAAAATAAAAACAATTCACTGTAATTTATTGCAGGGTGTTTTACAGTATAATACTGTAAAACTGATTACAGTAGTACTGTAAAATGTACAGTAAATTATCAGCAACCCTGCTGCCAGTAGTTTACTGTTAATTTACTGAGACAATTTGTCCACTGCAGTCTCATTTAAGAAAGGTTTTAGATAGATACAAGATGATTATGTCCTTCAGCTATCCGTACAATTACAAATGAGAACCCTGACTCTTCCTGGCTATTGCTGATTCATGCACGGCATCAAATTCAGATTTAAACTTCTCAATAAACTGCAGGATTTCCTGGAGTCTGAAAGGCTGCGTAGACCGAGTGGACAGGAATTAAGAAGAAACTAAAAGGAGTCTCTCAGAAATCAGGACAGTGCTGATAGATCTCTAGCATGCACAGTATTCACATAGTCACATACACACCTTGAAGTAATTCCACTGAAGTAAAGATGCTTTGCAACCAAGGATGCCCAGACTAATTTTCCAAACACATATTTTTAGTGTTATTTTGTGTTTGTATATTTTTTTCCCCCGCACAAACTAAATAAGCATTTGGGAAAAATTGTCTGGTAACTGAGGGATGGGTGAATAAGAAGTTTTTGGATTGTGCGTAGATAATAAAACAAACCTCTCCAGAGTGAGTTTATGAGTATAATCAAATTACTTTTTTATGCTCATGCAGTCCCCTGTCGTCATAATTCTAATAAGAAAACTTGGCGCGTGTGCTTGCCTTGATTTAAATACATAATAAATAATTACAAAGAGGTTGTAAGGCACAAGAAATGAAGTCGTGACTAAGCAGACGATCCAAGCGCATCACGATTAGCAAATCTGTCAGTCAGTTAACACACAACGTTTTATTGGTTTATTTTCATGCAGAAATAGTAAAAAGAGCTAAAGTGTCTGTTGTTTTATTGTGGAAAGTCCTGTTTATTTCAAGCATCTCATATTTATACTTTGATACATTACTTATTCTAATTGCTTAAACTTTATTTGAGAAAAGATATTCCTCTTAACGTTAGCTGATCAAGGACCCAACCTGCTAGCACTTATTTCACGTGTGTAATGGGATGAAATCTGTTTTTTGGGGGGGAAGAATAAGTACAGGCTCATCTCTCTGCCTGGAGTAAAGCTTTGAAGTGTTTCTAATCCGCTCAACTGAGCAGGACTGTGTTTGGCCAAGAAAGAGTTAAATTATTCTGCATCTGTTCCACGCACCCCTGCAATCCCCACAGATCCTGTCTACTCTCTCCTACTTTTCCTCCCTCCCTCTCCTCTCCATCCCTCCTCCCCTCCTCTCCTCCTTCCTTCCTCCAGTCGCTTGGCCCCGAGCCCAGATAGGACTGGAAGACGGAACAGATTTTTTTTCACCCCCACCTCCAGAGAAAAAAAAAAATCTTCAGATCTTGAGAGTTTTTGTTACTCGGATGCAAAGCGCTGGTTTCCCTTTGAATTTCCTTCTTCTCTCGTAGCCACCTCACCCCGACCTCCACCAAAACACAAGAGGAAATAAACTACAATATGCGTCAGTTTCTGCATCTTTGTGTGCAGCGAGAGAAGCTAGTGAACTCACTGACCTCCGTTCCCACAGAGTCGCTGAGAATCACATGCATGCCCACACTGCATGCACTCATCATTCATTAATAACCCATCCTATAGCGCTGAACTTCCACCCACCTCTTCAGCCTCTGTGTCACCTTTGAAAACATCATTGTCTCAGATTCGTCTGCTCTGCTGCAAGTAATCAACGTCAGTACTTTAATCAAGCGTTAAATCATTAAAAGATGATAAACTGGACACGTTAAAGAAAAGGCAGAGGGAAAAAAAAATTCAAATAAATCCAAGAACAAATCCCACAACAGATTCAATCTTAATCTATTTAAAACACACGTTTAAAAAACGTGTGTAAAAAACGTGTTTTTTACTATTGCATGGCACTGCATTTATTTCAGCGTGTAATATGGTAGCTGTGTGCATGTTTTTAAAAAATATATAGTAAAAAAGTTTCTGAAATACAGTGCAAAGGTTACATTTCATAAAAGAGCTATCCATGCCCTTTAAGGTGTGGCGAATGACTTACAAAATCCTTAAATGGCCCCTCGTACCTGTGTGAGCACCTTAAACCTTGAAGTTCATGCCTCCCTTGGAATTTTCCAATTTACATTACATCCTTTAAATCTGGCTTTCAGCTGCTTATTACTTGTCCAGTGCCTTTTCTTTTTCTCTTCAGGTCTGTGTACAGTACCTGTTACTGTTGGGATCTAGCTCACTAGAGGAAAAGGGGCAAAAGCAAATTTAAACAAAACAAGTTTACAAAAAGTGGAGAAGTAGCGAGCTGTGGGTCCTGCTCAAAATTAATATAATGCAAGCAAAAGAAGAACTTCCCGAAAGTTTCAGTATTCGGTTGCCTAAGCTAAAGGAAAAACCAAGTTCCCTACGTGAGCTCGTAAAAAGAACCAAACAGAAAACAGGTGGACAAGCACGTAACCTGTTCACCACAACACGCAGCTGTTGAAGGAGGCTTTTAAACAGGTGTTTTGATGCTGACAGCGGTCTGATCTGTGGCTGCCGGCACTAGGACACCGGACGAATGGGTGGAGGTTGAAGGAGGATCGGGGCAGGAGCCAGGAAGTCAGGAACCAATCTCAAATAGGAAGTTGTCCAGGTCCGTTGACATAAATGAGCAGATTAGAAATACCCACAGGCAGATGTAGTCTGGGACGTAACAGTTCCCACAACTCTTCTGATGGGTTGGTCTCAGCCTCAGTGAATCGATATATGGGTTCTTTTACGTAAAATACTTAAAGTAAAGATTCTCAGCCATCCAAATGAACTGAAATCTAACAGCATGCTCTCCAATAACAGTATGTTTTAAGTAGAGATTTAAAAGAGATCGCAGGGTCAGCTGACTGGATCATTCCACATCCGTGGGGCCCTGACTGGTGATCTGTCATCATTTGTTTTCAGCCAGGGTCTTGGGACAGACGGTAGACCTCCTCCCAAGGATCTCAAGGTGCTAAAAGGTCAGTGAAGCCCGAGGCAGACTATAAAGACCTTTAAAAGTAATCACCAAGACCTTAAAATTCAATTCGATTCTAAACATACTGGGAGCCAGTGGAGATCACCATCTGAAGTCGTGAGATTGATCTAGCGCTCAAAAAGGTAATAGGGCTGCTTTTCACAACACGACTGATGTTGCTGCAGAGGGAACCAGGCAAGGGTGGAACTGAAGATGCCATTTGGGTGACTATTCAAATCGATTTAATTTATTTATATGGCGTCACACATATACAGACTGTCTCAGGACGCTTTGAAGTACCCTTAGCCTAAAATCCCTACAACAGAAAGCACTATGGCAACGGTGGCAAGGAAAAACTCAAACAGACAGAAACCTTGAATGGTACCCAGCTCATATGGGGGACACGTCTGCCTGAGACTGGCTGTGTAGAGAGACACAAAGGAAGCAGATGAGACAGAAGGAAAGAAACGAGTTAATTAAAGACGAGCAGATCAATTCAGCCAACAGTACACACCGCCTTTTACAAACATGGTGATACCTGTGGGTGACGTCCATCATCTAGTTCTCTCGTGATTCTCTGTGTATGACCATCAGCCATCTTGATACCTCTTTCTCTCAATGTTTCATTCCAGATGTTTAGTATCTGTTTGTTTGTCCTCCAGCGGATTCAACCTCTGTTCAGGCTGGAATTGTCATCTGGTGCAGCTTTACTGGTGGCTAACGCAAGTATGTGGAGCTTAAACCTAAACCAATGGATGCTGTGAAAAACAAGCCCTTCTTCCCATAAGTTGATTAAGTCGTGTTTTGACGTGACATGTCACAGCAGATCAGTGATATTTCAAGAGAGAGTGGGGGGAGCGGCTCCTCAGCAGGACGTTCCTCAACGTCAGCGCCAATTAGCATGAATGATTACAAGGAATATGCAGTTCTCGAAGCCAAAGAGTCATTAGGTTTAGATTTCGTGCTTCACTGGAGACAATACAGAAGAATTAGTGAAAACTGACACCTTACAGGATTCCGATGAGGAACTCGTCTCAACTACACTTATGTCTCTTCTTAATCCAGGTATCAAAGCACAAACACTGCAGCTTCTCTGTACTTGCATCTGCTGTTTGGTAGAGCATGCTGCTAACATGCTAGTGTCGCAGCGATGAGCTCTCACATTCAGATGCTAAAAATGTATGCATCCTGGCACCCAAAGTACACCGTATGTATTTTTAGTTAGCTGCCTGAGCTCCAAGCATCCCTCTCATGTCCTACTTTATTTTGAGTCACACCCCAGACCCATATTAGGGTGCTCACATTATTAGCTTAGCTTAAAAATGAATTATGTTCGCGTGAGTTTGGTAATAAGAAAGTTTAATCTAAGACCTGTTTGATATGAGCCCTTTTGGAATTTAGCTGTGTTCTGCTTCATGATTCCAGTGATAAAATGTGTAATTCTGAAAGTTCTAAATTTCAGAAGCTGTAATCTTGACTGAATTATTAAAAAACATAAAAATGCTCATTATCAGTGCACAACATGGTCTTTGTTCCTGCTGAAAAGCAAGACTTTCTGAGGCTGAACATTTTGGACTGTTCTATTTTTACCTTGAAGCTTCTGGATATGTCACCCTGCACGTCTCTCAGGTGTCAGGTGGGCACCAGTAAAACAGTGTAAACAACAAACCATCATTTTTTCATGTGCAGAAAAACTATGGTTTGCATGTGGTGGGCAAATGCGTGATTAGTGAAAAGAGGGTTTCCCCAAAGAGGAGGATTAAAAGCGTGCGCCAAGATGCTGTGCTTGTCGCTCATGTGTGAAGCCACACAGACAGACACAGCTTGGCCGCTGCAGTTCCCCTTTGGCAGCCATGTTGTCTGCGCCATGGCTGTTGCTATAGTAACTGATGCTGATCTGCCGAGCGTTGGGCATCTTGCCATGACTCTGCCGTGAAGGACATTGCAAAATATTCGCACCAAGAGCAGCAAAATGATCAAGGAACCACCGTTTTTTTCTCAGTGAAATTTTGAACTCTGACCTGCTGAGTGCTTAGTACATGTTGAAAAAAAAAAAAGCCTTTCCCTCTGATTTGGCATGTGATGCAGCCATGTGAGAAGTATCAGTTTGATTTGCAAAGGGTTGGCTGGGTTTCAGTGGAGCCGGGTATTTAGTTTGAGCTTCTCTGACTCACTGCATTTAATTTTTTGATTAAGTTTAAAATGACTAAAGGGTAAAAATCAGACTTTTATTCCTCAACATCCGGTATTATCGTGTTTCCCCTACATCGTCTATCACTGTTTGAAGATGGGAAATGGAAATGCAGTGATAAAAGTATAGAAACTCATGCTGTGCACCAGATTTTTAATGTGAGGTTGAAAACTCCGGATGTAAAAAAGTGCTCTTCACTTACTAGCATCACATTAACAGCAGAGGGCATCCTGCTACAGTGGTAGAGGGCATTTCTCTGTTCACATCACCTCTGTTCAACACAGTGTAAGTAGTTAAGAGTCTAAATACATAAGATAAGATTAATCAGATGATTTGCTTAATTGTGGAGCTTTTGGAGTTCATGGTTCACAGCCCTTTAGGAAGAATAGCAGATTTTCCATGGTTTTCTCACTCAAAGTCGATTTATTCTGCTACATCCATATCTAAACATTATAAAAAGGAAATGCATAATATAATAAACAAGCCGACCTCCATGACAGACTTGTGCTAGGTGAGGTAAGAGGGCGGCTGAGTGAGAACCCAGAACGTTTTGGAACTGTGTGGGACGATTTGGCGTTTTACCGTTTTCTTCCTGTCACACCGTGGTTCACAGACCCAGATCCCAGGATGGTGTCACCTTTCCTTCCACGTTACTCTTCTAGAGGAATGTTTTTTTACTTTTTCGTGACGGTACGCCACATGACCAGACGAGAGATTTCCAGGGATGCTGAAGAGAAAACATGAGGTGTCGATAAGAAGTGGTGGCCAAATTTGGAAAACAGTAACTGTGCTGCTTTAGATATTTCTGTATAGTCAAAACTATACGTGTAAAGAAGTCTGTAGTAATGAAACTTAGGTTTATACTTATAAAGGAATAAAAAGATACTTCACAAACAATCTGTAATTCCTCTTGTTGGCAGGCAGATGTTGTCAGTGTTGAGGTAGATAATAAGTTTGTTGTATCAGTGCATCTTGGAAGTGAGATGAACTCTTTTTATGAGCTGCATGTCTGTAAAGAGACCTGTGTGAATAGTTGACTATTGTGAACTCCAGGTAGATACATGTGGTTTGTAAATCCTAATGTGATGGGTTTCACAGATTTCATGAAAAGGCAATAATGTAAGCAATGAATAAACCTTAACTAAGTAAGTTAGATGACAACAGTACAAACTATACAAGGCTGTGCTTGAATTAACTCAATGTGGTCCTCACAAAGACAGATGTAGTTGCATGCACACACACACACACGCACACCCCGACACACAAACACATGGCAGGCAGAGATAAGGAGGAAGGGTCGAGTGCATCCTGTGTATCTGGAGGCCTCTGCTTCTCCACTCCCTCTGCACACGCTAGCTAACAGCTGACTGTGCATTTGTGTGTGCGTGTGCGTGTGTGTGTGTGTGGGTGTGGGTGTGGGTGTGCGTGTGCGTGTGAGAGAGACAGAGAGAGAGAGAGGGCCAGCTGAAGTATATCGGTGTATATTTCAGCATTTGCAGCACGCTGATGATATGTGTGGGTGTGTGTGGCATGTGCATGCATATAGATCTGTGTGTGCGTTTAAGTAGGTGTGTACCACTAAGCTATGTCAAGAATATGTATGAATGTTAAGCCTTTGTGGGTGTGTTTGTAAGTAACCAATCTTTCAAGTCTATCAAATATATCAGGTACACCATTTGTAAATTTAGCTTTGTGTGTTGTAGCCAATCAGCCGCAAATCCTCTAAAACTAAGGCGAGGTAAGTGTACTGGCCTGAGTTGTTTTTTTTAGCTATAAAATCTCTGAATAGTTTAAAAGCTTAAAGCCTCAGTTCTAAGAGACCAAGTCTTGTTTAATAAAAAAAAAAGCTTTGAAAGATTCTTGCCATAGTTCTTCTTTTTGACAGAGGACATTTGTCACAGAAAGTGAAAGCACAGTACAAATGTTAGCTCAGTTCCATTAAGTGTCCCAGAAAGTCCTGTCAGGAGCCTAACCCTAACCCTGAGTGGAATGCAGCCATCATTAAGGTGCTTGTGCGTCTGCAGGGGGGGGGAGTCAATGACTACAATGACCATCCAGTGGTGCTTATAGTTACGACTTTCAATCTTTTTCCCAGGATAAGAGGGAACTTTAGTGTACGTTGATTGGTTGGTTTGCTTAAACCGGCAACAGCCATCAAAGTAAATTATAATGTAAAGCTTTGGTTTCTATTCATTTTCAGTCCCTCATGTAACAGTATAACTGGATAAGTCGAACAAAATAGTCATCTCCAGCTGGCTCACATTTTAGCGTTCCAATTGATGATACAAATGCAAACAGAAAAAGAGCCCCTGAAGGTTTATAGATCTCAGAGGAGCTCCTCGGTGTGTAGTTACCCTCAGAAAGTCCCCAGAATAGTTTTGGTCCAAAAAAACACCTATTAATGAGCTTCATCAGCACACGAGACAAACTAAAACCAAACACTCACTGGTGTCAGAGTCCCCACATCAGAGCTTCAGTCAGCAGGCCGATCTGGACTGTTTCACGCAACAGCTTTTAGCTTAATTGCTGAAGTTCAAGGACTTCAGAGCATGCAGACTTCAGAAAGCTTCTGGACGCTATTAACAACTCTGCATACTTCAGTTACTGCTCACAGGCTGCACATTTCTGCCGGATGGCTCTAATGTGGGAACGACCAAAACACACATTACGAAAACAAAATAAAAACTTGATGTGACAGCGAAGAGCTCTCCACAGAGTGTTTACTGCACTCTGTTGTCTTATAATGTAATCTTTACATGATTTCTTGGTACAGAAATTTGAGTGTGAGTTTTTGCTAATATGGGAGAATGAATGCTTTAAAAAAAAATATCCAACAAAGGTTAAAAAAAAGGCAACTGGACTTGTAGAGTTTTTTGAGAAGACGTTTCACCACTCATCCGAGTAGCTTCTTCAGTTCAGAACTGAACTTTTTTTAAACTTTGTTGGATATACCATGACCTGGATGACTGAGAACCTTCACAGTTTAAAAAAAACTGTTTACATGCATTAAATGTGACTCTAAGAAGAAGGACCAATGACAGAAGCTTCAGACATCAAATGTGCTGTATGATTTACAGCAACCCCCTCCCAAACAATAATCCAAAAGATTTCACACTCTGTTTTCTTTCTTTCATTCACCCGATGGATATTTACAAGCCTCTCTGCTAAGATCCAAACATATAGATGTGATGAGTCTCCTTTCAGTATGTTCAAATGTTTGTTTTTACAAATGCATGGCCATCAATCAGGGCGCAGGGCAGCGCTGTTACTGATGTATGTGGTCTGTGCTGGAGCCAAGTTCTTTAGTTTAAAACCAAACATGATACTCGCCAAGAGGAGCTGGGGGAAGGGGAAGAAAAAGAGAGACTGAAAAGAGGAGGAGGAGAAGGAGGAAGGGGGCTCCTGAAACTTTTGCATTTGCAACTCTGAAAGGAAGAGAAAATGAACACAAGGAACAGAAGTAAAGGAGTGGAAGGTGAAAATGAAAGAGGGGTTTAAGAGCATGAGAGGATAATTAGGAACTTGGGAAATGAAGGGAGTAGACAGAGTATTCCCAGGGAGGAGAGAAAAGAGGGATCTGAGGTCAGAAAAAAACTGAAACAAATATTTTAGAGAAATGAGAGAATACCAAAAGAAGAGGAGAAATTGGGAAAATACCACAGAGAAACTGAAGGAAGGGCAGAGAAAGAAAAAAGGAAGGAAGGAAAGAGTGGGAAAGGAGGAGCAGAGGGTGAAGGAGGGGAATCGTAAAAAGAAAGATACAGAATGACAAGCTGAGACTAGGAGAGAAAGAGCTGATATGAGCTGAAGATCAAGACAAGCAAAACTGAAAGCAGGGACAGCAAAGTGGAGATGGAGAGAAAAAACATCTTAAGTGCTTTAATTGAAGTTGACACAATGAAAAAAGGGCAGATTGGAGGCTCTGAAAGAGGAGGAGAGAAACACAGAAATGGGAGTGGAGAAGAAACTGAGGGGGAGAGAGCGGAGCAGAGGAGAGGAGAGGAGAGGAGAGACAGAGCTGACAGAGGAAGAGAGAGCAGATGTGACAAGAACCGAGGAGGAAGAAAGAGAAGAAAAGACAGTGAGAACTTAATTCACCGGTCAGTTTCAAGCCTCTCTGACGTTGTCGTGAAACCCTAGGGAGCTGCTGCTACTGCTGCTTCAAGACTGTGCGCTATCAGGACCAAACAGGCAGCTGCCAAACCCACTGACACACACACATACACACACACACACATACACAGAAAGCAGAGTTGGATATGACTCGTCCGCTGAGGCAGTTTGGTGCGTTGGACTTGGACTGACAGTTAGGAATAACAGGTTCTACGTCCTGCCAGGTAGGTTTAATCTGCTTTTATTGTCTGTAGTGAATTACATGAAGATGGAGTTGTATTGTGGATGTTCAGTGTTAATTTCTAAAGCTTTAAATTTAGAAATGATGTGAAAGTTTAAGGTCTTGTCCAAACTACCTTTACCAGGAAAGATGCCTGTTTTGCAACAAATTGTATCAAATTGTGGGGTTTAAACCCATGTCCTTTACTTTGATGAGCAACTCCAATAAGCATCACAATAATTACCATATTCATACTTGTACATGTACAAGTGTTAGTTTATGATATTGCAGAGGAAACCTTCTCTGTTCATAGCTGCTTATAGCCTTGATATTAAAAGTATAACTCAGTAGTTTGAATGCTTGCTGTGAAGTCTTGGAGCACAGAAAGAGCTGCTTTTTAATGCTGAGTGAAAAATGTGCCCTGGAAAGTTTGGCTTCCAGACAGGTGAGCATGAGTTTCCTTGGCTCCGCCCGGCTTAATGGGTGTGTGTTCCTCGAACACACTCAAAGAGCCGGGCATGGGATGATGGTTTACCAAGTTTTAGAGGCTGCATGTTGTTGGTTTCCTGAGCTCTGAGTCAGTCTGTATTACAGTATTAAGATCATATCTGTCACGATCCACTGTTGTTGCTGAGTAACAAAAGTTGTTTTCCAGTATTGTTACAGTTCATTTTCAGATCTTCAGTTTCAAAAAACAGCAGTGACATGACAGTGCTTGTGGAAACTTTGGCTGAACTCAGTTCAATTCGTGTTTGAGTTGTACAGCATCTGTTTTAAGCTCTTCTGCTCTTCTGCTCTTCCGTTCTTAACTCTTCAAGACAAAGCTGGGTTGGAAAGGTGTTTCTGACAAGCTGGCCACCGGATGAACTAGACTGTCTAGGTGTTGATCTCCCATCCATTGTATACAGTGTGATATCACTCAGGCAATGTTCAGACCTGGTATTAACGTGCGTCCTAATTGATTCAGTGGCGAGTAAACAGCATTCAGTACAGGTGTGAGCACACCCAAGACGCATTGAGGACGCATCCGAGATCTGAATACTCAGATCAGATTTGGAGTTGGTCTGGGCTGCTTGTGACCACATTCCTTTAGTTGTGGGAACTAGGCGGTGCACGACTTCGAGAGGATTTGGACCGTTCCTCTGCTGCTAGATGAGTCTGTAATTCAGTAGTACTTTTATTGTATTCACCTGTCTTTCGGACAACACCCATGTTGTTATTGTCATGTGATCAGTGAGTTGTCGACATGATGCTTAAAGCATCACAGTACATTAGTGAAGTCGACAAACCGACCAGTTGACTAGTCTGTACAACCGCTAGTGGTAACACATGTGTCCTGGCCACATTGAAGGGCTACTCAACTCTTGTCCTCTTGCATAAGCAGAGTTTTGCTTAATTCATTCGGAACAAAACAGACAACCTCTATTTCGAACAATCATCTGAAAAGACAAAAACACTGTAAGCATGTCTGTTCATTAGTTCATGTCTGTCCTTTTAATATATTTAGTCCTTGTAGCTCTTAACTAACAAAATCTAAATTGTGTTAATTGGGTTAATTGTATTGTAAGTATTGACAAATACAATAATGGAAAATTAGTGGGCTATGTATAATTCCCTATTGGCATGTGGTTAATTACCCATGTGTTATTGATGATGTACGGTATGCAAAGTATTCATGTATGGAGTTGTGTTATTTTCTGAGTTGTAAGGTGTGAACAGTCACGATGCAGGTAAATATGAGGTCTGAACAGTCTTTCTTCACTGTGAAACTTTACAGTATCGTATTGTTAAATATGTGTAGTCAGTAAAAACATTGATCAGAGTTGTTTATAAGTACTTCTAGTAACGCCTAATCCAGGCAACACGTAAATAATGATTAAATAATTAGTTACCACTACTTGAACAGCAACTATTCCCTCATTACTAATCACTATAACAGTTTAATCTTACTGATGTTACTTTCTCATTACTACATAATTACCAACTGTTTATGCCCCCCCCCCAAGCAGACTAAGGCATCTTACTTTCTAAGTAGCATTGCAGACAACTGCCACAGTAATGTGTTTAATAGATAGATAGATAGATAGATAGATAGATAGATAGATAGATAGATAGATAGAACCAATTTTTTTCCACTTTATCTCAAATTTTTGGGGAACATCTGAAAAACACTGATTACAACAACCTGATCCTTTTAAAACTCACACATGCAAGCAGCTGGTCAGTAATTCCATTATACTCATATTACATCCTGAAGAGTTTTATTCGTCCTACTAGGACATCGAAGTCAGTTTCCACATTCAACAGTGGAAACTGACTTCGATGTACAGGCTTTCTTCCAGTTTCAGATTTTTTGTTTAATTCTTTTAGATTCAGAGGAGACTGAGAAGATACACTACGACTCTTCCTTTCATTTTATTCCCCTGCACCACTGTCAGAGATTCCCCTTTTTTTCAGTTTGGAGCTAAAATTTCTGTTTAAATCATTTCCAGTGTCCAGAAAAACATCATGTCCTTCCAGCAGTTATCCTCAAAATCTATTTGGCTCTTTGGTATTTTATCGCGTCCTGTCCCCTCCGTCCTCGCTGTCTCTTCTCGTCCTCTTCATCATTTCAGAGGATGGAGGTTTCTGCCCTCAGAGCCAAAGCGTCAGTTTCTCATGAACCCCCTCAGTGAGTGCAATTCGAACTGACCAGCTGCCAGAGAAAACAACAGCGCAACAAGCCGGGTCAGAATCTGGTGCTCGCTCATCCTCACTCTGTCCCGTCCTCTCTCTCTCGCTCTCTCTCTCTCTCTCTCTCTCTCTCTCTCTCTCTGTCCCTTAAGCTTCTCTCTGTCCCTTGTATTACTTTCTTTTGTTACACCATTATTTTTGTAGCTTAAAGTTCCCTGAGTTCAGTTGGTATCTTTGTGGTGTGTGTCTTGGTCATTAGATGGACTCAGTAGGAGGTCACTGGTTCACCTGTGGCTGAATTTAAAAGTTAACACTTGTCGCCGGGTAAAGTGTGTCTGAGGGGATCAAGAGACACCAACAATGGGAAAGCTTAAGAAAGCTCTTTGTTGTTCACTGAGTCTCTTCCACAGTCATACTGATTCATGCTGATTGCTTCCGACTTCTCAACAATGGGACCATTAGCAGTGAGGGTTCAGAAACATTATAACCATTACGAGATGAATAGTGTTTGTCTTTGTGATCTGATGAGGCGTGCACATGTTTAGTATTGTTGCTGTCATGGTGGTATTGTTACTTGTTGTATTGGGGGAGGCCCCCTTTGCACTTTACACAAAGTGCTTTTGAAAGGAGGGATGGCAGAAGGAGGAGACTGAATGCAGGATAAAGAGGCTGACAAATGTGTTTGTAGCAGTCAACTGCCTGTGCTTTTCCGAGATGGATTTTGGACCAACCGCAGTCCGAATCGCTGCACCGCGTAGTTACATTTCCAGGAAGGTGCGTCAGGTGTAAGGTCTGGACACTGGAGCTATGCTGGACCTATTTGCAACTGGGTGTCAAACTCATTTTAGTTCAGGGGGCACATACACCTTAATTTGATCTCAAGAGGGCTGGACCAGTTACATAATGGCATAATAACCTATAAATAAAGACAACTCCAAATGTTTCCCTTTGTTTTCGTGCAAAGAATTTGGAATTTGTGCCAACTGTATTGACAAATTGCAGTTAAGGTTTTGCAAATTCATCCCACGGGCCAGATTGCACCCTCTGCCGTTTGACAGTCTGTTTGATACCCCTGCTTTAAACTTAGATTATGTAATTTTAAAGTCAACAAGCTATTGTGGCGTGAGTGTATTGTTTCCAAGAAAAACAACAACATTTTATATCAGGACACAAAACCCTGGACCTTCTACATGTATATCTTGTTGGCTGTATTGTTGCTGTGTGTGGGGTTGCGTTGCTATGTGTAGTAGGAGTGTATGTGCAGTCTGTGCTGGATGAGTCATTTCTTAAAGAGGTGTGCTACAGTACACGTTCTAGTCTGAGGTGTGTGCAGATTTACAGCCTCTGTGATTTATAACAACAAACTCATCCTGTCAACAAAGCGGTGCTATTCCCCAACGGCTCCACTTCTATTTATTGCCCTTAAAATCACAACCTATGCTGGTTTCAATTAGTCACATGACGTCACCGAACAACCACGTTTTTCTGGACATGTGTGAGCTCACAGAAAGCTTATCTTGCCCCAGCGTCCGTGACCTCCAGGTCCGTGAACCCTCTGTAGGAATGATGAACTGAAAGAAAAATCCACAGCAGGATTAAATCCATCCCCCGCTGCACGGCATGAGAGTGTTTGTGTCTTAATTGTGCCAAAAGAAAGATAATTAAAGATGTTCATTTGCTAACAAATAACATTAAGTGTCAACCAAGGGAAGCAAGCCAGGAGAACAGATGGAAGTACTATAGTGGGACTGATTAACAGCAGCTCAGTGACATGTTACATTCTTTCCAGAAACATTTTTGGATGCGATGGAGCAAGTTTGGCCTTAAGGAAAGTTGTGTGAATCCTGGCAGAGCTTCTGTTTTAACTTAAGGAAAAAAAACATTATAGCAGCTGGTCAGTGGTTTGTCACCTGTGTTCAAAAATAAATAAATAAAACTCATTACCCTTTTAGTTTAACAGTGCCTGATTTTAGCTATTATCAACTGATATTTTGTGAATATTATAGTGGCTGAAAGATCTTTACATGGAGACAATGATATCGGGTATAGTCAATATCAATATGACAGTATATTGAGAAAAAGAAGATGTAATGTGAAGGTATCTCTAGTATTAATGACCTTTGCAAAACTGTGTATGTGAGCTTCAATATTTATTTCAGTTCTGTGGTTAATCTTCATGCTTTTGATGTGCTCCTGCTCCTCTCTTAGTGTTTGTGCCCTTCAAATGGAACTCATGGTTACAACATGGGAATTTGTGAAGAGACAGCGAATGTTAATGAAATTCTGTGAGTTGTAGGATTTTCAGATTTTTAAAGTCAACTGTTATGTGATGAAAGTCAAGTCATATGTATAGCCTGTATAAAAACAGGCTGCAGCTCAGCACCATCATTAGCATTCTACTCCACAGTGTGTTGCAAGATGGGATAGTGTAGTTGGGTTAAAAAAAAAAAATGCAGTATTTCTCTAAAGCCTTCTCTGTGTACTGCAGTTAAAGGTTTAATAACTCTAAAGATGAAATGTACCAGCAAATTGTTGATGTGCAGCCTCATTGTCTCCGTTACCACAGGACGTTTGGTGAAGTTGTTTATTGGTTGCTGTTGAGAGGATTTGGAGGATTTCCTCTGCTTGCGTTAGCGTTCCTCTGCACGCTCATCCTCTTCAGATCAGTGTGCACTGCAGTAGTACTTTTGTTGTGTTTTAGGACTGACTTACATATTACGCATGTCCACACAGTGGGCTCCACACCTGTCTTCACGTGATCAGTAACTATTGACATGATGCTTAAAGCATCATGGCACAGCAGTGAAGTTGACAAACCGACTACTTGACTAGTCTGTACAAACCCTAGTGAGTTGGAGTGACGACGAAATGTTGAAACCTGAAGTGGGTGAGTACCAAGTAAAATTAATCTTTCAGGTGATGTGATTGAGGTAGCAAATCGTCCAGGTATATTTATATCTTCTGTGTATATTTTTGCCATTTAATTGGGTCGACATTGCTTCTGCTGGATTCAGCGAAGCAGTGAGTAAGAGGAGAATTTTTGAATTGTTCTAAGTGAACAATTGCATAAGTTGCATCAGTAATGGCATTCATCTCGCTATATGAGATACATCTACGATGCAATGTCCTATTTTTTTGACGCATCCTATGTTGTTGATGGTTTCTATAGCAGTGGCATCATAACGATCGTATAATCGAGGTGTTTTGAATAAGGTTGGAGGTCATTGAAGGCTTTGACAACTATCTTGATAGTCGACTAGTCATCGACTGCTGTAACGTCTAGTCGGCAAAAAAAAAAAAAAAAAAAAAACATGCATACAATGATACTACTATGGTGGCCCACCAGGGTTTAATTTACTCCACCGTAGTTTCATAACGAACCGGACAGGTTGCCAGTATATCACTGGGCTAACACAGAAAAACAAAAAGTAAATGTACTGAAATAAAACCAGTGAAAAAGATTACAATGAAATGAAACCAAGCAGTGTACAGCAGCACTGGTGGTTCAGCAGTGGTGGAGGACAGATGGAGGGAACAATGAACATATCTCTGCTGCTGCAACATCAACAATGGTGTTGAGCAGGTCTGCTGCAAAAGCGTTGAGACTCTTTTCCAGGACGTCTTGGGTGTAGGTCCGTCTGACGTTCTCCTCGATAGACTTGATCATGTTGTCTCTTGTGGCGCGAAGAAATGAGTGGAAGATGTAACTTACTGAAACTGTAGGTGATCTTACATAACACAGGAGCCGAGATGCCAGCAGTTCTCAAGAGGCCGCTCATAGACAATGGTGTCAAAGAACACCTGTGGAAATAAGGTCACATTTATCATTAGATCAATTTTCTCCTCCTATTTTGTGTTAACTACATCAAACTAAATACAACTGGATTGGTCCTTACCCTGATGGGACTGTAGATGCCTCTACTCCCCTCAGCAAACGCCATGGCTAAGATGCTGCTGTGTCTAAATACGAAGCTAACTAAACTGTCAAACCAACTATGAATGTCTTACAACGAGTCGGGTGAAACGTGTAAAAGCACTCAGGAAATCCTCAATACACAAGTATACGAAGTGATTTCAAGATGAAGAATGAAGAAGGTTTGAAAGAGATGAACAAAGAATTCCTTCTATGATGAGTCATCAGTGTCAGTGAGTGAACATTCTAGAACACCTGTAGATGACCTTAGACACAAATACACAGATGGAATAAGACACTATGGTACGTGCCCAATGACAATTACAGGACAGTGAAAGTAAAACATTTTACTAACCAATAATAAATTGCATAATATAAACAGGCATTATTTAATCTTGTTACAAATATACCTATAGAGCTCCGGGCGTCATGTGACTTTTTTTTTGTCCGCCATATTGGCAGGAAGACTCTGAGGAAAAATGAATGGCGCCAGCACTGATTTCAGGCCATCAGAGTTTACTGCGCACTTTAAACAGGTAGAAATTGACCAGTACAAGACAAAACTCGACAGATTATACATTATGACCCTTTTCATGTCCCAGGTGTGCTTTTTTCGAGCGATGAAATAGCCGGCGTGGACAATGCTCCTGACCTGATACACTGACGTTTTATTTCTGAGGTTCATGACAGTAACACACAATAACAAGTAACTGTTTAATCCCAAATTTCTCATTGTGAGTAGTTTTAGTGCTGAAGGAGCAACACCACTTTGTAATCCACATTATAAACATTAGTCTAACTTTCTTGATTGCACCATGAAATGACATGAGATATGGATATAAAAAAAAGGGCTATACAGTAAATATAAGAAAAAAAAATAAGGATTTCACCACATACCAAACAATCCCTTTAAGATATGCTACCAGCGGATATTGGGAATGGGAAAGTCATTCATTCTTTGGCAGCCTTAGACAATATCAAACTGTTCACTACATGCTGAGTTTATAATTACCTGTTGTGATGCTTTAATAAAGCGTTTCCCACCAAAACATCTGCATATGCATTTACATACTTAATTTAAAGCCTTTTCAGCACAGAAATGTGCTTTAGATTAATAAAAAAACATATTTCATTCAAGAGTAGGAGTGATTTCTTTTGCAAATGTTAGATATCAGGTGGATTTCTGGATGCAAGCGTTTTCATTGTTCTGAAATATGTCTTTAATTCTTGAAGTGGGAGTGAAGACAGAGCCAGATTGTCTTTACTTATAATATTACATAAAGAGACTTTTGTTACAGATCTCTCAGGAACTTAAATAGAACAAAGCTTCACACTCCCTTACTGGTTTCAGCTCAGCTTAGCTGGTCTCTCAGCTGGTTTGTGTCAGGTGTACCATTCAAGTATAAAGAGATCTCTCTTTCTTTATTTCTTTCCCCTAAACCCAACCCGCTCTCTCCTGTATTTCCTGTCACAGTTCATGGCACTGTGCTAACTAATAAAGCAAGAATGCTTAACAAATCTTCTCTATTTATGATGTGTAACTTGTATTGCTGATCTCATTCATGCATTTACTATTATGTAACTCATCTCTGCACATAGAGATAGTATTAGTTTAACACACCATTAGATGGACCTGACACACTGTGTACACAAATCAAAATTTCATTGCATTGGCTCAGCACTGTATTTTTGTGTTTCTTTTTTGTCGTTGTATGTCTTCTTTACAAACATATATTTCCTTCCAGACTTAATATTCACCCACAGAACACAGCACGCCCCTATATATACACATCACATAACCTTCTATGTCCGGGGTGTCAATCTCATTTTAGTTTGGGGGCCACATACAGCCCAGTTTGAGCTCAAGCGGGCCAGACCAGCAACCTAACAGCATAATAACCTATAAACAACAATGACTCCAGACTTTTTCCTTTTGATTTAGTGAAAAGAAGAACAAGTAAATTAGGAGAATGTTTACATTTAATAAACTATCCTTCAAAAAAATGAAATTTATTAAGAAAAATAAATGCACATTACCGTCTGCTATTTAGTCCTAGGTCTCAGTGTTGTATTCTGCCCACTTCTCTTTCTAAAACAGTGGACAAATCAGGAATTATAGATGTTTTCATTGAAAAAATGCAGTCTTCAATTTAATTTTTGCACATTCACAAATTCATGCTGCAGGCCAGATTAGACCCTCTGGCAGACCGTTTTTGGCACAAAGGCTGTATGTTTAACACCTGTGTTCTGTGTTGTTCGATATTCTATACCAATTGTTTTGTCCCTGTCCTGTAAGTGTTGTGGTTGAAAATTATGAAGTGGCACAACAGTTAATATATATAAAGTAATAGTAAAAAGAACCTGTGGCATTGACACAGTGCACAATTCTTTAATATATAAATAAGTAATAGAACAGGTTTGAAGTAAAGAAAAGCATATTTCCAGATTTTAGAGGTTCAAGTGTGTCAGATAAAAATGACATTCTCTGTGGATCCAGTATAATGACATAGAGCTCTGCAACAGTGGTTTGCCTCCATGACCCCTTTAAAAATTTGATGACAGAAGAACATTCAGCGGGACGTATTTTGACATATGTTGCATAATAAACTTTCTTTATTCAACTAGCCAAATCAGTTTAATGTCATAAATGTATTTTTCTGGTTTTACAAGTTATTATTTTTTATACAACTTGGCATTTTTTTATAACTGGCTGCCTTAATTCTCTTTGAAAGTTTCAGATTTTTGAATTGTGGATAGTTAAACTTTCCCGCAGCAGTTTTGTAAAGCCCAATAAGACATGCTTTATTATTGTTTTATGAGTGTAAACGGTTGCAGGAAGCCACTGTAGTTATTCAGTACTGCGTCTTGTTTTCTTTCATTTTTATGTGCACTCATTTGCAGAAAGCTTTTACAGCAGAGCATATATACTTTTGTAACAGCTGTACAATGGCAGCCTGTGATTATAGGAGCAATGCTGCACAAAGCTTACCTTGTGCTTGACGTATAGTCACAGTATGGAGCAGCCGCTCAGGTGCTATAGCTGCTATTAATCTGTCTTAGACACTCATGCACAGCGAGGGCTTGACCAGCACTCTGAGTGGATAATAATCCTTTTATTCTGTGAAATGTGTGAACTTCATAATACTGTGGAATATTTCAAAAATAATTCCTTCTTGCCAGACTGGAAATTAGTTACTCACCTACAAAATGACCTAACAGGCTGAGAAATTTGCTTTACTTTCTGTAGTTTAGAACAGTTATTTCAGAGTTTCTTTGCCTCTGTTTGCAGCCTGTTCCTGAGTGTTGTCGTTGTAGTAGTAATGCAGTTTTGAGCAGGCAGATTTTAAATGTTCCAACAAGTACACAGAGTTTCAGGAGGTTCAGGAGCAAAGTGTGAAAATGAACCCTGAGTTCAATGCTTGTTGCACGTTTTGAGTTGTGAATTCTTGCAGCAGTGAAGAAGTAAGGACTACTGGACTTGTTTTAGGTTCCTCGATGGCATTTTCCCACTCATCTAAGAGGCCCCTTCGGCTAACTTCAGCTCACTTAAATGAGCGCCCACACGTCTTAAAGTAAATGATCTGCACTTACACAGTACTCTTCTAACATAGCAGCACTCAAAGCTCTTTTCAAATATTCTGCATGCATCAGTGATGGAACCTGCCAACGAGGGCCATTTTGGAGTAACTTCTGGTTCAGTCCGTTCCCAATAGCACTGTGTTGGCATGTTTTCAGTCCAGTTGCCTTTGTTTAAGCTTTGGTGTACAATGACCTGAAAGAATCAGAGACGTATTTATATCTACAACTTAAGCAAAACACCCATAAAACAAAATGTAATCACAAGTACAACTTCTGCACTCGAGATCATTGAGAAAGAGGTACAAAGCTATTTCACTCGGGAGAGACTTATTTCTGAGTGAGCAATAAAGATTAGATTTCATAACATACACGAGAGAAAAATGTTAAAGTCTTTGGTGATTAGTCATAGATTTAAGGGGGAGAGGATAAGGCTGTGCTTAGTGCAGGAAACCCCCATGGATTGAGACACTGGTGGTGGTGGTGATGAGAACAAGAGACTGCAGGAGCTCTAGATGAAGTGAGGACTCTGATGAGCATGACCTGGACCCTGGAGGTGTGGACTGGAGGTGAACAGGGTGGAGAAAGGTCACAGCACATAGCGGCAGAGGAGAAACATGTTTAAACTTCACAGCAAGCAGCAAACTATTATCATACATGACACTATTAGTTTCACATCAGTGCTATAGTAGCCTTTCACTCTAATACCTGTTCATGGTTTAGTTACTTTTACTTTAGGTTATGTTGTTTTTAATACAGAGCAGTGGTTCCCAGCTGTGAGGCTGGAGCCCTCCAAAGGGTCACATAAAAAATCTGGGGGTTTGTGAGATGAGGATGGGGTGGAGAGGATTGTTACACAATTGTTCTGTTACACAAACCTGTATTCATATTTTTATCTCTGGTTTCTTGGGAAAACATAGCTGTTTGTTTTTGATCCAGTCTCTGAATGAAGTAATCTGAAATAAACACACATACTTATGATTCAGTTAATGTTCACTCTCTTGTTGGTTGTAAAACACGACCTCACACTCAGGACACTATGTAACTCACACTTCAGTCCGAGCTTTAAAGGGGTCCTAGAACACATTTTTTGACCATTAGGAATTGATCTTTGAGCCTAAATAATGGCATATGTAAATTTGTGGGGCTGAAAACGCCCCAGGAGCACTGCTAGAGAGCCTAATACAAGGTCATAAATAAGTCCTGCAATGAAACAGTTTGTTTTTCCCGCCCACTCAGCAAGTTCATGAATAATGAAATGAGCTGCGTGCTGATTGGCCAGTTTACCCAAAGGCTGATTGGCCCACATATCCTGAAAGCTGATTGGCCTAATCCACCGGGCTGAAGCTAGAGCCAAAGCCGGCTTGATACTTTTTTTTTTTTTTTTTTTTAATATATTTTTTGGGGGCTTTTTGTTGCCTTTATTATAGAGATAGCTGAAGATAGACAGGAAAGGGGGCAGAGAGAGAGGGGATAACACGCAGCAAAAAGCCACAGGTTGGACTCGAACCCTAGGCTGCTGCAACAAGGACTCATCCTCGGCACATGGGTCGCCAGCTCTACCCACTGAGCTATCCCGGCAACACAGCCGGCTTGATACTGTCCGAGGTCGGAGAAACACTCCGGGGTGAAGTGGGAAGAACAAACTACCAACCTCAGGTTGAAGCTCTGTGGAACGCGGTTGTAAATGAACATCAACCATTCCCGCTGACAGTTGAGTTCTTGGGGAAGTCTGTGTAGAGTCTTGACCTGCCCCAAACATCCTGGAACATTACACGCATAGTCCGACATACCGTATCCCTCTTGTCAGAAACTGCGGTTAGCTGTCGCTGGGACTAGCTAGCTAACGCCTCCGCCCTTACAGTGGGCTGGAACATGCAAATGAGAGAGGGTGTATCCAAAAGGGCTGGGCGCCTATTACGTAATATCGGAGCTCTGTTCAGATTTGCCCATTTCAACACGGCCATTTCTAATTTTGAATTTGCATACGAAAGCAGGCTGGAGAAGGCGGTGAAGTTTTTGGTGTGGTCCTCGGAGCCTAAATTCAACAGGAACAACGTAAATGTGGTTTTGATTCTAGGACCCCTTTAAGGTCAAACTGAAGGTAGCTTCTCCAGGCCTTCACGGTGATCTACAAGCCCCCTGAGTCCAGTCTGACACAACACACTGATCCTGCAACACTCCACTAACTTTAACTCTGACAGCCACTCAGGGTCAAAGGTCAAACTGATGTTCTGATCCCTGACAGGTCAGCAGTGTATGTTCAAAACGTACTCCAGATACAACATGGCTATAGTAGTGCTGTTAGCCATCGACATAATCCAAAACGTACTTTTCATTAGCCCCAGTGTTGCACAAAAATGTATGTTCTGTGGTTTTCACCTTCATGCATGTCTCTGTTTAAATATGCATGTGGATGCTGGTTTGTCTATGTGTTTTACCAGCATGTAGTCTGCTCCCCTGCACGAGCCGTGGACCTTCTTCCCTGTTTACTGCTGATAGAAGACAATGTGCTCCTCTGCGTCTGGCAGATGCGCAAAATACAACACAATAGTCCTGAACTGAACTGTGAGTGCTATTCCAAATTTAGGTTTGTTAAATTATGCACTCCAGTATGACTGAGAACACCTTGCAAGCTTCATCCAGCACTAACACAGAATGCTGCAGATCCCTCTGTAGAGCAGAAAGTAGAGTATTGTTATTGTATAATGTATCTTATAGTGTACTCACATGGCCGATGGGCTATGAAATGACATGGCAAATAAAATTCACATTCAGTTATGGTAAGAATACGGACCATATACAAAGTTTATGTCCAGTCACAGACTTTTAGCTTCATCAGTTTCCTGTTATTAACCATTATCTATACCCAACCTTGACCCTCCGGCTGTTATCTACAACCACTCATCCTGTAGAGCATCATGAGCTGGAGCCTAGCCCAGCTGGCACTGGACGAGCAGCAGAATGCACCCTGGACAGGTCAGGGTCAGGTCTGTTACAGGGGTACAAACAACTATTCACAGTCTCACGCACATGTGGCAAATTATATGCATGCTGTCTTTTTGCAAATAAATCACTGACTCAGCAAACTTGGACACATAGAATCTGCACAATTCAGTGGAGCTTAAATATGTTACATTTACTTGAATGCTTTTCAGTAAAAAGCAGAATTATTAGACTGCATTATAATTTGTTTATCAACTTAAAGATAAAAAAAATTATTTCTTTATGTACTAAATTATGTAGAATTAACAACCACAATAACATCTTCTCACCCTTAATCTTCTCACTCTATGAAATGACAACTAACCCTGCTAAATTCATAATGTAATTCTACATGCTCAGTTTCAAAACCAAGAATCTGTAACATCTGTCTGATAGCATAACAACTACATCTGCATATGTTCCAAAGTGGTCTTCAACCAACCAAAAGCAGCTCATGTCGATTTACTTTTCATTTCATTTGTTTGACTGTTACTGAAGTATGAATACAGTTCACATTTTTCACCCGCTTCACCGTTTCAAATCCACCAGGAGCTTCTAATTAAGCTCATGGATCATTGTTCCATGTGTTTGAGTGCCAGGTGCAGGAAGTCAGCCGTGTGTCTGCACTCATTGTAACAGGGGTTCAGTGGTTTCACGGTTTCATGACCAGTTTTCCAATGCATCTGGGTTTTTTTTTTTTCTCTACCTGCTGACGAGAAAAGAGCCTGCTGAAAACCAGTGAACCTGGTGAAACACCTTTCTTCTCTGGTCTGACTCAGAACTGCAAATCACAAATGATCAGTTTGAGGTTAAACGCATAAAAATGGTCGCGCCTGGATTTTCTGAGCCAGGATGCCCCCCACCAGTGCCATTTGTCTAGGCAAAATGGTTGTGGCCTCAGGAGGCAGAACAAGAATTTCCATTTCACACTTGGATGAAGTTCCAGATCGGCCAAACTCACACTACAGGGTCCTTTGCAGGGCCTACATTGTGCCAAGTGAAGTCAGTCATGTAAAAGGAAAAACATGGGCAAAAAGCTTCCCATATAAAGAACAAAGATTATAAATCATTATATTCATTTTTCCAAGTGGCTTTATAACAAGGAGAACAAGTTGCAAAATACTACAATAATAAAAACACTTTTTTTAGACATGTGGCTGATGTTTTTATCGACGCTTCCTGCGGTCCAGTATTATGAGTGCATACATTTTTAACTGTGGACCCCTGCAGTTGTGGCAATAGTGCAACCTTTGGGCCAGATTTTCCGAAAATTACCTGCTGAGCCACAGTACGTCTCGTCTCAGTGAAGCCCTGCATGCTGTGCCACACATATCATATTTCTGCTCCATAAGGCCACCAGCTACAGTAATGCAAAGAAATACCTTGGCAATTGGACAGAAATGCAGAAATTAAAGCAACGATTTGCAGAGATCGGGGTTAAAGGAAGTCGAAAGGGCTTGTTTTTATAGTTTAGGTCTGAATATTAAACAGAAAATTCCCTAATTCCTGATTTATTTAGATAATCACCTCCATGTGTTCGCTCCTGCTGCGGCTTATGATCAGATTGTGTAGTATTCTGTGCATATTAATATTTATGGGTGTTTCTGTGCTTTAGAATGTATCACAGGTCCAGTTCTGAGAGAGCTATTTAGGTATTTAAAAGCAGCAACTGTGAATGTAGCATTAGGATTTTAAGAATCCTTCTTTTATGCTGTTTGAGTGATCAGCATCACCAGCAAATCAGATACTATTTGGCATCTTTAGTTGCTGATTAAATCAGATTGGAGGTGTCCATAGATTCATTTATTATTTTAATGGATTGTGGCACAGGTTATCAAATTTCTGGCGTGGAGTCTGCACTGCCTGCATGGTGATTCTTGATTGGCCATCAGTGTGGATGTGAGAGCAAATGTGTTAAATGCTGAGTGCTGTGGTGAGACCCAAACGCAGGACACAATGGGAGGCAGGAACAGGAAACAAAACTTTACAAACAAAAACAAAAAGCGCTGCTGCTTGGGCAGGTAATATCCAAGATAGCACAAACCAAGGTATGAGGAACTAGGGAAGACAGGCTTGAGGAAACAGGTTACTAAACAGACGACTGGACAAAGTTCAAAGAGAAAGACAGGACTATATATGGGCTGAGTGGTGAACGAGACACAGGTGAAACTAATGATGGAGGAACACGCAAGGAGAAACCAATCCTACAATCAGAGGGAAAACACAGACAGGAAGTGAAGCAACAACGAAGAAGCTTACATAATAAAAACAGGAAACACAAGATAAACCAAACAGGGTCACAGAAAATATTTAAAAAGTCCATACCATGACAAAATGTTGGTTTATCTGGATGGAGCTCCAGATTGTGACGCTCACAGGCCGAAACAAAAGGGGGAGAAGAGATGTGTGCGAGCTTGTTTCTAAGTAGACGTTGCTGAATTGAACCCACCAGCCTCTCTACTCTACAAATACATAGTGTTTTTATTCATCTTTTTTCATACTGAACATAAACATGGAACCAATACTGTCACTTATTGTCTCAGTTTAATGGATGATCTTTGTAGTTCCAACAGGCAACTTTAAATCAGTATTTTAAAGCCAAAGTGAATCCCAAGGCGCAGTTACAGCTGTGAGACCTGCAAAGTGCATCCTTCCTCAGCTTCTGCTAAAACCATCAGACTCCATGTGCACAGGGATTTAAGAGCGCGAAGGTTACAGCACAAACAGAATGCTTCAAAAAAAACCAACAACACAGATTTTTCCTTGCTGTTTCATGTCCTGCTTTACTTCCTGTGTTTCCCCCTTTGAATGTTTGATTGGTTTTTCCTTGTATCTAATCACATCACACCGGTGTCTCATTAACCCCTCAGCCCATGTGTGTATGTACAGTCCTGTTTTTCCTTTTGTCAATTCGTCTGTTGAGTCACCTGCTTGTTCATGCGTTGCTTAGTGTTTCTGTTCAGCTTCTCCTGGTTTCCAGACTTTTGTCTTGCTTCAGTTTTTTTGTCTTGCCTCACACTGCAGTGCTTTTTGCTCCTGATTTGTAAGTTTCATTAAAGTTGTTTTGTTTCCTGTTCCTGGATTAGGGTTAGGGTTGTGTCCTGTGTTTGGGTCCTACCTCCTCTGCACATAATGAGAAAAAAAAAAGGTTCAAGCTTTTAACTTAACATGCTGCTATCTAATTTTAAAAAAGCATGTGAAGAAGTGTTAAAGCTTCAAACAGGCATTCAAAATCTGATTCAGTTCATTTTGAACTAATACACTGTCTCAAGGTGTGCAAGAAGTATAAATGTATGTCTTTCCACTATCTTTATTGTTCCTAACTATAACTGGTACTAGAAAACGTGGCATGCTGCATACTGCCGTTGTCTAGGCCAGGTATCTGATGTCTTCATGTTGGTTGGAAGCTACAGTGTTCCCTCGCCACTTCGCGGTTCACTTTTCGTGGACTAGCTACTTTGCGAGTTTTTAATTCATACATATCTAATTTTATATCATGGAAATTTTGCTATGTCGCTGGAAAATACGGGCAATAAAATCGCATCATCCTGCGCATACACCAAGCGCTGTGTGAACTTTCGTTTTTTTTTTTTGCTGTTAAAATTATTACGTATGTAGTGTAGTGACCCTGCAGTAATGTTCTTGTTATAATGTTTAAATTCTGTGATTTCTGACTGTCTGTGAATGTGTATGGTACGGGCAGGTATGTGGTTGGATGAGAAAGCGAGGGGGTGAGGTGAGGAAGAGAGAGTCTTACGTTTGTGTTTAGCAGGTATGAGTGAGGAGCAGAGGAAGAACGGAGAACTGTCAGATAAGTTATCTGTCATTGTTGTTGTTTTGGCGTAGTTACGGCTGACAGTAACTATTACGGTTCATGTAATAAAAGAAAGGTTTGCAACCAACTCCTCGTCATCCTTTTAACGTCCGGTCGGACGCCACAGTATGTTTATGAGTGTAGAAAGTGTTTAAGAGCATAGAAAGTGTTTATAAGAGTATGGAAAAGGTTAATAAGAGTGTGGGAAGAGTTCATAAAGCTTTAAAATACATATACAACAGTATAATTAATAAAAATAAATACATATAAAACAGTGTAAATAATAAAATAAATATGTGGTCGCTACTTCGCGGATTCTCTTTTCGCGGGGGGAGTCTGGATCGTAACCTCCACGATAGACAAGGGAATACTCTATATTTCTCTGTTTTTTAGCTGCTGTACAAGCCAGCAGCATTTATTTAGTTCACATTTCATAACGCATTGGCTGTGGGTTTGAAATGACATGTTGCATACTGCCGTTGACTAGGCCAGGTATCTGATATCTTCTTGTTGGTTGGTAGCTGGCTAGCTAATTGCTAGCCTGCTGGTCGTTTTTTTGTTGTTGTTTTTTTCAGTTGAACGGGGCCTCTAAATGTGTTTTGCCTGGGATCTTGGCATAAGAGATTGTGACATCTTAGCTGCTCAGCTAGCTGTCAAAAGCAGCTAATACTGAAATCACTTCCATCATCTGATTGTTTCTCTCTGGTTAGAATAAATCCATTTTTTTCCTGCATGTTTGCCCCATGTGGTGTAATACCCATGTGTTGTGACTTGTTTCCATTTGGGGCAAAAACATGGAAGAAGCTAAATTATTAGTTGTTGAAACAAGTGTTTAAAAATATTAATGAAACTGGATTTGATGTGGCAGCAACATTTTAAATGTTTCATTCCGCGAAGGAAGATGAGAGAATAAATTTGGTGGCTCCAGTGCTGCGTTGCAAATTGTCCAACTTGAATTATAGATTAGAGTTCTGGTCTTGTCATCAAAATATTCTGATATATGACAACTTTAAATTCCTAACAAGCTTCCATCCAGTAGTACAAATCATTTCCAGCCTATTTATCAGGACCTTCTGGTAGTCATATTATACATCTGCTGTGAACATCTTTTCTTCCAGGTTCTGTTAGCCTCTTATATCAACAACCTGATGTCTGCAGCACATGGACAGATAAAACCTACAGCCGCATCAGGCTCAACACACTCCAGAGAGCCATCACTCTGGCAGAGGGAGTGTTGAATGAAAATGGGCAACTGTGCTGATGTGTAGCTCGTACAGTGCTAAACACGTTCACCGCCTTAGCTTAGCATGTTAGCAAGCTGAGGCTAAAGCAGAGCTGTGGCAGGTGAGGATGTCACTTGTTTGGACAAAAGCTAAAATACTGGACAAATTACAATGTATGACTTATTAGGGTTCATTTTCAGACTACCGGGATGTTTCATTAAAACATTAAAGTCCAAAAAAAAGTCAATCAGATGATCACAAAGAAAGCAGAATTCATCTTATGGTGGCCGTGAATGTTCAAACTTTCTTCAGAGTCATTCAGCAGCAGTGTCTCAAAACAACTGTACCCGACAATGTAGCACTTTGTTATATACTATTAATGAGAGCAACATCTGGGTTGCCAGTTTGTGAGTATTTCCTCTTCATCATGTCACTTATTCATCTTTTATCATCAACAAGGTGTTTCCGTTTGAAAGGATTATAAAAGATAAAGCATACATTGTCAAGGATAACTGAAGTATGTATTTATACTGTGCGTGTGTTTGATGTATGTGTGTGTTCTGCGTGTTTGGGGCTCAGTTTAAGTGGTGCTGACAGCAGGCCTGATCAGTGGAGGAGGCCGTGAAGGGTTTGCATGATTGCAAACCCAGAACTCTTCTCCTCCTCTTCCTCTTCCTCCTTGTTTCCTCCTCCACATGTCCCTTGTATCAGAAATAAAAAAAAAGAGAGAAAACATGAAGCTGACAGAAAGATAAATAAGAGAGGAGGCAGAATAATGTAGAGAGGGATATTTGCGTCTCTTATCTGTGTTAGTTTTTCCTCCACAGACACAGTTAAAGGAGACGAATAAGAGAAGGAGGAAGACAGCAGGAAAAACTGGGATTCCGTCTTTTTTCCTCTCGCAAGTCGGAGAAACAGAGATGCTGAATTATCTGTGTTAGACGAAGACAAAAGAAACGCGTCCAGAAAGACAGATGGTGCCCAGACTGGATGTAAATCAGGCTCGGCTTGTAAATAAGACAGTAGAGAAGATGTAAATAGATTCAAACTGAACTGAGGAAAACACTGGCTCGCACCTGCTTCATCTCTCTGCCAGAGTTTCTGAAAATGAATTCCCAACGAGGAAATTGAGTAAGTTCAAATTTTATTCAGTCTAACCGGGTGAAGCAGGGGCAAGTTTACTGTCTCTGCTTTGTGCGTCAATACATCAGCTCTGTTCACGTACGATGAGTTATTCCAAACGCTGATCGTTATCTAACACAGAAACAAATCTTCGCTTTTACTTCCATCATCTCACAGAGTTCCATAGCTCTATAAAAACATTTTAGGCTTGAGCACAATTTGTCAAATCACTTCTCATGTTGGTTATTACAGCATCTTGGAGAACTTACCACAGTTCTTCTGTCTTTTGATATAATCCCTGACTGGCTCAATGTGGATGTGTCTGTTGCAGGACTCTTTGTTCTTCTTGTTGCTGAATATACTGTTGACCTTTTTTGACTCCAGCTGTTTGTTTTTGGTGGTTTTAATGCTGCATAATTATTAGGATGAATCAGAAGCTTTGCTTAATGGAATTGTGTGATTGATGAGAATCTAAATACATCTATCAGGCATAACATTATGGCCACCTGCCTAATATTGTGTAGGTCTCTCTTGTGCCTCCAAAACAGTTATGAAAAAAACAGTTTTGTTGGGGAAGTTGGAGGCCAGGTCAACACCTTTTTTCATGTTTTTTGAGTTGTTCCTAAACTGTTTTTGTGTGTGTGTCTGTGTCGGGCTGCATCCTGCTGGGGATGGCTGCTGCCATCAAGGAGTGTGATTGCTATGGGGTGGGGGTGCCTGGTCTGATCTAGGTGGGTGGTACATGTCTAAGTAACATCCACATAAATGCCAGGTCCAAAAGTTTCCCAGAAGAACATTGGATTGTCACAAGATGGTCAATGTTATTCACTTCTGGGGTCAGCAGTTTTAATGTTGCGGCTGATCACAGTATATCTAACAAGCCTAAACCTCTGCAAACTACTGTATCTGCAGAGTAGTGTTGCTTACAGACGTAAAAAAAAAAAAAAAAATGGCTGAACTCAAAATCTTATTTTCATACATGAAGAGGACTGTGGATTTTGCACTGATGACTTCCATCAAAACCATGTAAAGAAGAGACCTCTTTAGGATCTGTTTGTGGTGGCAAACAAAATGACCTAAGGATTTACATGCCTGTTTTTTTTTTTATATCTTTCAGTTTCATTTTTACCCTATAACTTTACAGCAGAATATTTCACAACACATTTCATCTTTATTTCTTCTTGTTTCAGCGTGTTGTGTAAAGATGAAGTGACGGCACGGCAATCTGACGACTTCACAGCTTGGATGTTTCCATCAGATGTAACAGAACAACAAAGTAAGAACAGAAATAGGAACAGTTTGCCTATTTTCAAATAATGCTGACGGATTCTGTCCCAACACTCGTGATAAAGCTCTTTGTCTCTTCACAATAAATCATCCTTGTGTCTGGATGTCGCTGATACTCTGATGAAAGCCTGTAAATTAAACACAGACATCCTGGACTTTAAGAGTAATCCATATCTGGATGCCAAAGTTATCATCTGCATTGCTCACATAGTTCCTCACTGCGCTGTTTATTGATCAACACAATCAGTTAAGTTCATCAAGATGCCAGCTGATGGTCACTCAGTATGTGTGTATGTATCTGTGTTGGAGGCAGATGTTTTTCATCTTCCTGGAGAAAAAGATATATCCAGGATTGTTGTGCATGAGTTGGAAAGTGCAGATGTTTGTATCTTTTGAAGACATGGAGAATCCAGGCAAGTGTGTGTGTGTGTGTGGGAAGAGCCCAGATGTTTGTATCTTCTTAGGAAAACAGAGATGTACGCTGTGTGTGAAAGAGTTCATGTCAATAGATTTAGGAGATTAAGTTACTTTAGAGTCTTTTAATCTTTGCTCTGGCTCGGCCTGAACACACAGGAACCCTGGATATCACTACATAACACAACACACAGCGGGGAGAGGGGGGAGGAAGGTGAACGACAGGCAGCAGGAGAGGAGGGACGGAGGGAGGTAGAAAGAGTCACAAATGAGAAAAGAGAGGAGTCAGCAGACAAAAACAGTGCCATGAGAAAAAGCTGAGAAAACAGAAAAAGATGGAAAGAGAGACTAGCAGAGAAGCCAGAGAAATGCAGAGGAGGACAACTCCTCACTCATTCTTTCTCATTCTCTCTCTTTTCTCTCTTTTTCAGCCTACATAATTAGTTTATATCATGTCAGGTTTAGTTTGTCTCTTTTGTCATTTGCTTTATTCATTTAGTATAGTGTTGCTTACAAGCATAAGAAGACAAAAAGTTTAATTTTATCCAACCTCTTGTACGTATTTGTCCACATTTCAACAGTAAATCTTGCTCTTCTTATTCCACCACTACTTTTATTTTTGAACCACTGGTTACTTAATGTTTATCATTTACTACTGGGCCGGCATCCTTTTCATATGTCATAAGCTCATTATTATTATTTACCATTTGCTAAAAATGTTGCCACGATTATTAAATACTTGCTCATTTTATTCAAGGATTTTTTTGTTTTTGTTTTTTTAAAAAGGAAAAAACTCTGTGCTTCAGTAATATGTCAGTGAACTGTATCAAACACTCACTGTTTGTTGCCAAAGATTTTTGCTTATCATCGCTACAACTGGCTGAACTTCATTAACATTCCATGTTGCTAGTCTCCAGTGTGTATGCCTCTTAACTACAGGTCACAGCAATTCAGAGCAGAGTAGCATCCGCTAACGCTAGCAGAGGTAAGGTCCAAATCCTCTCAACAGCAGTCAATTAAAAACTTCACCAAACGACCTGTGGTAACAGAGAGAAGGAGACTGCTAATCAACATTTTTTTGGTGAATTTCAATGTCAAAGTTATTAGGCCTTTAGCTGCAGTACACAGAGAAGGCTTCAGAGAAATACTGTATTTTTTGATCCGGCTACACTATCCCATCTTACAACACGCTGTGGAGTACTACTAAATGCTATTGATGGTGCTGAGTTGCAGCCTGTTTTTATACAGGCTATACATATCTGCAGCACACAGTATGTAGCACATGAGCTGTCTGTTCTCAGCATATGTATTCAGGTCAAGAATATAGATTTAACTGCTGCAAAGCATTAGTTTCTACTGTGTTTGTATTAGTGACGTCATCAGTGACTAGTCGGTGTCAACTTGACTTTCATCACATAACAGGCGACTTTAAATAATCATAAGTCATGTAGTAGCTGCACCACCATTGACTCAGATGTCTTTGCTCCTTTCAACATTTATTAACTCAGCCACTGTTTGGAGTACACCAAAAAAATTTAACCCCAAGTTCCCCCGCCCAAAAATTTTTTGTGGGTGTTTACGGTCAGGAGTCGCTTTCTTCGGCATTTTTCATGGCTGGTGAAAAAATGCCAGGCAAACCAGATCGTTGTGGCGGGTTTTATGCTGTGATGGACAGAAGAGGAAGAAACATAGTCATATACATCACCTGAGCTGTTGAATTTACAACAGAGTGGCTGCCATTGGAGAAATTAGATGTTTATATCCCAGTATCACCACTGTTGTAAAAGATATTGACAGTGAAATAACCTTAAAGGTCGAACTGTTAACAGTGATTAAGGCATTTGTTGTTCTAGGACTATCCTATTCCATGGAGAGATATTTTTTCTTGACTGAAACATGCTCCATATTGAAATCGTAATTAAGGGACAATGCTGACACGCCGGTTAACAACTATAATTGCATACAACTATAATTACATACAACATTTTAGATATGCTGCAGAAGTATAAACCAAGCATTAATCAGTAATAATATTTGTGTGACTTTTTCTTAGTAATGTTTATGTAATTTACACCTAAATCCTATAAACTTTTTAGGGAACAGCGAAGAAAGTTTCAGGCAAATCGCCAGACCCATAAAATAAAGAGTTACCAAGATCTTCTCAGGATCCTTCATCATATTTTCCCATCACCCTGCATCACCATCTCTTTTTCACTTCTTCCTTTCTTTGCTCTCCAAACTAAATCCAAACATTTTGACAGAGCAGACTGTTGAAAGCTGGTGTTAACAGACCCCGAACTCAGTGGTAATTCACTCACTTAAAACAACAATCGATCAGATGACCCAAAAACAAAACCTCAGCATGTGGTCAAGGTACTAGGGTATGATTTTGCAAAAGAACATCAGCCACGGAGGATCATAAGTTTGTGTTGCAAGCACTTTGGCAAGGAAACTGCCAAACACCGACTCTGTCAAGTGTGATGTATTTATTATACTGACGTAATATTTCTCCCTTCATACTCTGATTATATGTGAGAAGTTGTGATGTTCTGGGTCAACGCTTCACTATGTGGAGGGATAGTTTAGTCCTCCCACTCTCTCCTAAAAACAAACAGCTCAGCATTACAGTTGGCTTCAAGATGTATGTAATGATGAGCTCAAGAATAAAAGATAAACAGTGATGCAACATTAAATTGAGAATAAGAAGGCTGCATACTAGGGGTTGCACAACTTCAGATTTTTTAAAGTCGACTGTTATGTGGTGAAAGTCAAGTCGACACCAACTAGTCACTAGTAGAAAGTAATGCTTTGCAACAATGAAATCTATATTCTTGACCTGAATATATATATATATGCTGAGAACAGAGAGCTCATGTGCTACATACTGTTGCTGCAGATATGTATAGCCTGTATAAAAACAGGCTGCAACTCAGCACCATCAATAGCATTTAATAGTACTACACAGCATGATGGAAGACGGGATAGTGTAGATGGGTTAAAGAAAAAATCCAGTATTTCTCTGAAGCCTTCTCCGTGTACTGCAGCTAAAGGTCTAATAACTTTAACAATGAAATTCACCAACAAATTGTTGATTTGCAGCCTCCTCTCTGTTTGGTGAAGTTTTTAATTGACTGCTGTCTAGAGGATTTGGACCGTTCCTCTGCTAGCATTAGCGGAAGCCTTTTCAGATGACTTCAGACTGACTTACACATTTTGCATGTCACAGTAGTATAGGCTTCATCTTTAGTGAAGTATTTCTACACACTTGATGAACCGCTGCTAGTTTGCTACATTGACCCACTGGGCTCCTCACCTGTCTTGTAGGAAGTGTCCATGTTGTTACTGATGATGCTTAAAGCGTCATGACACTGCAGTGAAGTTGACAAACAGACTAGCTGACAAGTCTGTACAACCCCTAGTATCAGCACTCTCTCTCTTAGGAATGTGAGTTTATATTGTACTAGTTTAGTTTGCTGGCTAGGTGTCCCTAGAGTCCAAGAACTGTGACTTTTATTGTTGCCCACAGAAGTCTTATCATAAAAGGAGTGCATCATATTGTCACTCAAAAGCATCTGGTAGTGGTAGCAACATAAAACAAATCTCTCCATCCGCATTAGCCTTGAAGTGTAGTCCCATGTCTCAAAGAGTTGCATGTCTACAGCACACAACTATAGCATGAATGAAGCTTAACCCCTTGTCGCAGAGTGTCGCTCGGTTTGTGCAAATTCAAAAAATTCCTAGGAACCTTTTGGAAGCACTAGTTTCTCGTAGGACCGGTCGGAGTGGTAAGCAAAAACACAAATAATTAATTTCTTTATATAACTGAAAAATCAATTCAGTGGTCAAGGGGTTAAGAGTCTTCAGTTTGTTTTAATAGAAATGTTTAACATTCTTGATGAGGATTTGTGTGTGTATGTGTGCTCTTCCATCCAACATAGTTCTTCACCCTGAGGGACATGAGTCATCATGACCCATAACCCTTCCAAAATGAGCCAACCAATCATGAGTCTGAGGGGCTGACCGAGTGTCAGTGGTGATCTGAAACACACAGAAACTACATAAATATAACAAATGTTTTAATTTAAATATACAATTGTTAAATCCTCTAAATCCCTTCACACGCATACACTCTCTCTCTCTCTCTCTCTCTCTTCTTTTGTTCAAGTATGTCTTTGATCCGATAATACATGACAACTAACTTCTCTGGCAAATGACGATCTGCAGAGATAGATTTGCTCTTAAGACAATAAACGATGCTTTGTAGATCTTTGTTTACTTGGAAACTGGGCAGAATCCCAGAGAAGTAATTTAAAGCCCTCTTCTAATGATTACAATGATCTGCGAGCCAGAGACGTTTGGAAATGAGCAGAGAGAGCGGAGGCTGGTGGGGAGGTAAGAAAGGCAATCGCATAAAAAACAGAGGGAGACAAAGGAGAAAACAAAACTGAAAGGGAAGAAGAAAACAAGAAAATATGTTTTCACTAAAGGCAAGATGCAGGACAGATTAGAACAAGGTTACACAGGCCCACGGGTCCATGTGGTTACATGGCCCACTGTCCATATCTTTTTCCAAGTTTGAAGTGTGTGTTAATATTTATTGTCAGAAAGTTAATAAAAGGACTGCAAAAAGGGTCCAAGATGACTTTAGACATAATGTAGCTCTACCCGGCAGGACTCCAGCAGAAGGGCCCCCCTTATGAGCTGGGTTCTGCTCAAGGTTTCTTTCTGTTAAAAGGGAGTTTTTCCTGCCACCTAGGTGCTTGGAGCTTTCAAGCATCTTGAAACAATTTTGTTATCAACGGTGTAAAATTTAAATGACTTTGATCATCGTAATTTTTGAATCATTTTGGATATTTTTGGAAGGCACTGGTGCACAACATAATTTTGCTGTTTCACTATAAGGACCAAACACAAACATCAGTCTTGTAATGCCAAGTCATTGGCTGCACTGACATTGACACCATTGTTCCACTAATAACCACAATAATCAAAATAAAAATGCTTCATGTGACCATCTCAGTCAGAGCAGATTCGCCCGATTGGAAGGAATTTTCAGTCAGACTGAGAGGGGTGGTGTAAGCCTTTAATAATCTGTTCAGTAGGTAAACATTAGTGCCTTCTCACCAGCGCTGTCAACGTTTGATCTGTACTCTGGTTCGAATAAATACTTTCTGTGCATTTTTTCCCCTCGTGGGGTAAACATCAGGGGACGAGACGAGATTCCAGGATGGACCGAAACATGGAGGTAGCATAACAGGCAGTTGTTAAAACTCATGTCTGCATGTAAATACATATATCTTATCAGGGCATTTTATTCAGCATCCTTGTAACAACAAGCAACAGTTAAGTTGGGATCTCTACTCAAGAGGGTTTCTATCTGTTGAAGAAATATCATCCAAGTAGATGTAGCCAATAACACAGACATTAATGAAACCTTTCTAAAACTTTTACTTTTGAGGCCACAGAAAATAAGGAAAACAATGCTGTAGGTTCTGTCAGAGCTGGCCTTCTGGTGCTAATCCTCAAAAAGGCCACTACAATGAAGCGGCAGAGAAACAGAGAATCTGTTGATAGGATGTGGCTCAGAGACCCGAGGCCCTCCAACTTTTGAGGATTTGGGGTTTTAATCTGTTTTTCACTTCCAAACATGTCCCACTGAAGGCCCAGGCCCTGCTGCCACGGAGGGAAGGAACGGATCATTACTGAGTAAAAACTTGGAAGTGGAAATAAGACTAATTACGGCGAGCCAAATGAAAGTGATCGCCTACAAGCCCGCTGAAACCACATTTAAAACTCACTGTCCTACCACCACACCCTGAGAGGGAGGGAGAGAAAGAACTAGGGGAGAAGAGAGAAGAAAATGAATTCCTTCTGTCTGACTTTTACATGTAGTTGTGTGTGTATGTGTGTGTGTGTGTACCTGTGTGTGTTTGTTTGTGTATGTGTGTGCGCGTTTTTCTGGCCTGGCCACAGAACTGTTAGCATGCAGAGGCCCGTACATCGTGCGTGGTGACAAAGACACACACAGGAACACACACAAACGAACGCATGTCAGACACTTAAATGTTTATGTGTGCACACACACACACACACACACGGGCCCCTACCTCCCACCTCTTCACCACATGGGACCCCGTAAATCACTTTCAGGTCAAGGCTAATTTTTTAAGACCAGATCTCCCCCCTGCTTTTTTACAGACAACCCCCTGAGGCACTGCACACACATCTGCCCTCTTTGTTGCCCCCCGGTGAATTTTTTCATCACCCTAGGAATGTGCCTCCCTCATTTCACATTCGCATCACATTCCAGATATTATTAATCATTTGTTCTAGTTCATCAGTGAAACTCTAAATTAGATTTTTTACTTCCTTATTTGCTTAATGTCATTTTCACATGTTTTCAGTCATTTTCAATCACAGAGACTTTCATTCCAACCAAACGCTCCACCAGCTGCAGTCAGACGTCTGCACACCTCCTCCAGCCAACAAGCAGCTAATTAATCATCAGTGAATCCGCTGGTGTGGTGTTAAATGAAAACAGCTTAAACTAAATATTTAATAAGAGAGCGTGTTAAGTCAAATTGATGCCCAAAATGTACAAGCAAGAAATAAACAGATTTTGTGGACAAGACAAAATCAGCATATCATCATTTCACTACTTGGTAACCTAGGAGCATTTGTCAGTGAGTACAACGGAAATACAAATACTTCCACAATCACACAGTACAACAATGATTCAAAGAGTAAAAATGCCACTGACGCTGTCCATGTTAAAATTCACCACAGTTTACAGACCCGCTTCCTGGTTGAGGTTTCATCTAGTGTTTTAGTCATAACGGAATCATAGTGAGGAATTATTACAAACATGTAGGTTTAAACTAGAAAGAAAGTTGCAAACATTTTTGTGTGAAGAAAAGCAATGGTTAAACTGATTTGTTAACGATGACTTAGTGTCTCAGTGAAGCTGGAATCAGACTATGGGAGAGATTAATACCTGATTTCACCCCTCCCTACAATCATTCATTCATTCATTCATCTTCTGTAACCGCTTCTCCTGTGAAGGGTCGCGGGGGGGCTAGAGCCTATCCCAACTGTCATTGGGCGAGAGGCGGGGTACACCCTGGACAGGTCGCCAGTCTATCTCAGGGCCAACACAGAGAGACAGACAACCATTCACACTCACATGCACACCTACCGCCAATTTAGAATCACCAATTAACCTAACCAGCATGTCTTTGGGTGGTGGGAGGAAGTTGGAGTACCCTGAGAGAACCCACGCAGACACAGGGAGAACATGCAAACTCCACACAGAAAGGCCCAGTCGGCCTAGATTCAATTTATTTGGTGGTTGGCAAACCAGCTCGGAGTTGCGTTACTGCCACCTACCACACTGGAATATGGATCATTAGATGTATCTCAAGTTGTTGCACCGCAGTCTCCATTTTGTTAACATTGTCTTCCTCGTCAGACCACGTGTGGTACATTCAGTGTTCCCTCAGAATGACTGCAGCATTGAACAAGTTACTTGAGCTAGATTCAATTCAGAAAGGGAGAAAACATGATTTATCTGAAACTTGTGAGCCTCAAAAACATTATTAAACCTTAGACTTAAGAAAGCCTGAAGCTTTCTCTTTAATTATTCTGATTGTTGCTGTTGTTGAACCAAACCAAACAAAATGCACTACTTCTTTGCAATTCTTGTCACCGACTTGTCTGAGAGTGGGCACACAGTTCACTAGGGCATGTCTACGTGCTTTGTGTCCACAAGTGTTGGAATGAAAATAAGTCTCGTGCAAGCACCACAATATTCCATAATTACTGAAATGTGTCTGCATATTTCTGTCTTAGCACTTGCTGTGAATCTATGAAATTTTATGCATCTGGCCGCTGGTATGTCGCTTGAAGTTTGTTTACATAGACAAGAACTTTTCCCAAACAACTTTAAAATCCATCTGGAAGTTACAGGAATGCCCAGTGGTTAGTTGCAATAATGTGAAATGTGGAACTATATTCACAAAGTTTTGTGATATTCTGCAGTAAAACATACAAGTTTGAATTATTTTATCAAAGACGTGTTGATGAACATATCCAAGGGTAAGGAAAATATGAAGGTGACTTTATTTGAGATATTTGTCCCACTTTTCCCCCTCTCCTCTCTGTCAAATGTAACTCCCCCTTGTGTTTTTGCACCGTTTCTCTTTTTCCTGCAGACTCTCTCTCAGTGTAAACACTGGAGGCCTCTCTGTCCCTTAAACTGGGAATCACATCATCCAGCCATCTCAGCTGTGCATGTGTGTGTGTGTGACCCAGATCCTTTAAACAGCTCATTTACAGAAGTCCAGGGTGTGTCAGGATTTTAAATGCTGTTAAAGGGCAACAGGGACATTTCTTGTTTGTGTGCGTGTTGCTTTAATAGTTTTCCACAGATGTTCAGGGTTCATTTCTGCTGCAGCTTGCTAAACTGTGTACCTTATTCACAATAATTTATTTAAGACATAAGACGTTGTTTATTTATCACATGTATATGAAATTTCCTTAATAACGAATTTGACAGGTATATTACAAACAACTGTAACGAATCTGAAAAAAAATATATATATACACAAAAAAGAACAACACGGAAAAATATATAGAGAAAAATAGAAATATAAAGAGATTCTGTATGTACAGTGTGGTGGTGGAAACTTTACAAATAAATAACTGCTATGTATTGGACAGTGAGGTTGTGGTTTGTGCAAAATAAGGCAGTGCAAAAAGCAGATTAATTAGAGCAAAAAGGACTATAAAAACCAAAACGAACCCAAGTCCAGGGTGTGGGTTATTGTTGACTTATTTTTCCACAGTATCTGCTCTAATATCCTTTTCCCCATCTTGTTTGTATTTCATGATGCTTCATCTGTTACTAACACGCTAACTACCACAACTCTCCCTCCTCCCCTTCAGCGTGGGCTTACCCTTCTTTGCTTCGTGACCACATGTGGTGGATGTTTGGTGGTTCACAGGAAATCCCCAAATTTCTATCGAGAAACAGAAACGTTAATAGAGAATGCAATCGTTTCTTTAAACAAAGCAGAAACAAACATTCAGATATCAGAGTACGGCGGCACTATGACTACATTTTCCTCATGACAGTGAAACTAAAATAAGACAAATGTTTGCTATGACTGTCTAGAGCAGCTGAAGCTTTTTACCAGTGAGTTTTGTGCAGTGACAGGTTGAAAAACGTTGCCGTATAACCTTAAACTGTAACAGAGCAGAGACAGCGGAGTAATCTGATTGCAGACACAGACCGTATGCTTGTTTGGTGGAGGGATGTGTATCACATTCTTCACTAGTCACAGCTGGTTAAAGTGGCGTTCAGCCAGAGCTGAAGTATGTAATTCTGCTGCTGTCAGCTAAAATGACAGAGCTGATCCTTTGTTTGGCATGTCTTAAAGCCTACGCTGAGCATTTGTTAAGCTTATATTAAGAAACACACAGCTGTCACGTTTCAAGACTTTAATACCGACGGCAAAGACGTCTGTGTACACTAGCAGCAGTCCATGATCACACAGACAAAGTGGTGCTTTGAGCTGAACCCCAAGATATTTTAGTCAAGCATGTCAATTACAAAAGATGTGTTTGACATTATTAAATGGGGTTTCTTTTGTGAATACTGCACCACAATTTAACTGTAAATCTATGCAGGTTTCGCATATTGTATATAGACCTACTGCACGTAAACTCCTCGTCTTTATACTTTCAACTTTTACACTGTTCTTGCAACGCTAAGTGTCAGTCTCAAAGATTAACATGTCTGTTGAGACACTATATATTGAGTCAACACAATGATAACTGAGCCATTGGTCCACTGATGGTGGTATATTTATATACAGGATTTGATATATTACTGTGTCACAGCTCCCAGGAAAAGTTACTGCTAAGACTGAAACTAATGCAATCTGATCATTTTCTAACACTGCAGCTTCACAAAGTCTTAGTAACCACTTGGTCAGTAAAACTGATTTCTGATTCACGTTATCAATAGCATGCTAAGATTTGCTAATTGGAGCTAAACACAAAGTAATGCAGAGGAGGAAGCGAATGACACCGAATGGAGAGTTGAGATTTTAACCTGATGGTGCAGCCAGATGAAAACCAGAGCATCACCAAAATAATCACAATTCATCCTAAGGGGAATTTGAAGCAAATGCAAAATTCATGCTAATCGGTTGTTCAGATATTGCACTAGAAGTTAAAAATGTGGCAAAAGTCAATTAAGATTCATCCTTTGGGAGCCTGCATAAGATGTTTTGAGCATGTTGTCAAATCGCAAAATGGAACTGTGATCTGATAAAAACAGACGACTGAGGGGCCGTCCACACAGAGACGCATTTGGTCTAAACGCAGATGTTTTGCATCGTTTTGGCCGATCGTCCACACGAATCCTGTAAACGCATTGCCCTAAAACGCACTTTTCTGAAACCGGGTCCCAGGCTGGAAAAATTCGCAAACGCACCTCTTGCGTTTTCGTGTGGACAGCAAAAACAAACGGAGAAGAGCATTTCGATGATGTCATCGCCTCACCCCTCGAGCAGCCCTCCACCTCTTATATCCCGCGAGACGTCTCATAACTACATCAACAACAATGGCGGACTACATGCTCGTGTTCCTGCTGGAGAAGATATTGAGCCTATTAGGGTTACCAGGGCAAAATATCATTTCTCCTTGAGTTTGGTTTCTTCTAAAGCCGATTTGTAAACAGCGCTCAAGCTTTATGCGCATGCGCCGCCTCTTCCTCTCCGTTTTTGGTGAATTTCTGAAACTGAAACAGCGCCACCTATAGGCCTGGAATATGAAGTAGCGTTTTCAGTCGTGTTGAAACGGATCCGTGTGGACGCAGATATTCTTGAAACGATGCAAGGGAAAACGGAGAGGGAAAAGATCGTTTTCGTACGTGTGGACGTGGCCTGAGTCGCTGAGTGAAATTTAAAAATCATTAAGTAATTTGAAGAGATAAGGTTGGTGCTGACATGTCTCCCTGTAGCAGAGTGATTCAAGAGGAAACTGTTGCTCCACTGGACTCTGGACTCAGCGTTTTCATCTAAAACTGCTTAAAAGTGAATCATGTGAAGCACTGCATGTTGTTGTCATGAGACTGTTTGACCTTCAATTTCCCAATGAAGAGCAACTTTGAATGAATGGGCCGGAAATTATTGCTTGAAAAAAAACGTGAATATCCATGTAAAACAAAAGAAACTTCCTCTACAGGGACAAATGAAGTGCTTACTTGGCTGGTTCACAGTGCTCAGACCTGGTTTCTCCATCCTCGTCTGTTATGTGCTGTTGCTTGGTGACTCTATTTAGTTTGGCATCAGGACCAGAGTGAGTCTCAAATTCTGGGTCAAAACTGCAAACTAGGTTACGTCAAACTTCTTATGCTGGCAGTACAGCATCTCTGCCATGCTGCTGGTTCAACTCCAAGTCCAAGAGGAGCAGAACTGAGAGTGGATGACCTTGATTTAGTTAGTCTGCTGAAGTCATTTAAAGCACAGCTTTAAACTGAAAGAAATGATTCATGATATATTTTGTTGTTGTGTAGACCCTCATTAGTGTCTGTATTCTAACAGAAACTAACAGTTTAGTAGTTTTCTGTTCACCAAGACTTAATCAGCAACTCATTCTGAGTTCATTTAGAGAACAGTGATGTTGTTTTAGCTTGGAACCACATGAAAAACTGAGCAGATGGCCTTCTGACTGTGTATGTGCACTCCTGGTCGTGTTTTTTCTGTGGAACTCCAACATGTCTGCCAGTGTATGAAACCTAAACGGTTTGAACTTTTTGTTTTGTGTCATGCTTTTTGTTTCAGTTTTATCTTCATCACCATAAATTCATACCGAGATGACACCATAAGTCTCAACACACCTTTAGGCACTGTAGTGCTTGGTCTAGAGGAATTTAGGAATGAACACAAGAAAACCAATGAAGTCGAGCACGGATGTAAAGCAAACTGAACAGGATTTATTGAATACAAACGTAACTGAAAAGCTGCTTGAAGCATGCAATTGCTGAATCAACACCTACAGAAAGAGACAGGGGAGAGGAGAGAGACTACAACACAGAATATACGTTGGCCCCTGCCTTGCACGTAACAATGACAAAGCAAACATGTTGACGTAATGTCCTTTAATGTTTACAGTGTTTTTAGCACGTAAGCACGCTGACTTTGTTAATTAGCAACAAATATGACTGAGCTAGTATACAATTCATATTTAACGGTACAGATTTCAAGCATTTTGTGGCATTAAATGACACACAAGACAGTTAGGGTTAGGGCTAAGGCCTTCAGAGTGACTGCTCTCAGTGAAGTGACCACAAAATGTGCACCGCTGGCACTGTTGGATGTTGGATTAAACAGAGGCTGAAAAATAATTTTCCAATTCCAATCCAAAACTCTGGGGAAACATGAAGATCCGTGCCCAGTGGCACGTTAATCCATCTAATAGTTGTTATGGCAGAGACGAAAACCAGGGGGAACCACGACTCTAACAAACACTTATTTACCAATCCATTCAGTCGTGGTTCCCTGTAGAAATGAAGAAAATTTGATCTGTTAGAGGCAACAAATTGATTCAGAAACACCTTCTGGCCACCACAGACATCTGCACAAAATCTTATTGGAATAATCTGATAGTACCTGAGATGTTTCAGTCTAATTGTAAATGGTGGAGCAGCCAGCAGACCAGCACTGACATCCAGTAATGCCAACAGTGTGGGTAAACCTCTGGTGCTCTGCCATAACATTTAAAGTAATAGGCTGTAATAAATATATTGCTGCCCCCATCTGAAAACCAGTTTGTGCACATATTTGTGGGTCTGTTTCAAGATGTTCCTTGGTTAATTTGCCCCAGAGATGCTGGTGCTCTGTTTCCTATTGTGGATTCTCTGAGAGTAAGGGTGGTCCTGTTGATTTAAGTGTTTGCGTGACAACTGACAACCAGGTGAAAATAGACAACAAAGTCAATGAAATACTAAGAAACAATGGAAAGACATTAAAAAAAATTAAAAAAAATTTAAACTCAGGTGGCATATGTTTATTTTAATTGTACTCATACCTAACCAAGTACCAAAGCAAAAAGTAATCAGTGTCAGATGCTTTCTAATGAAACAACTCTGTATGGTCAGAATCTCAGAAGACTGGCAAAGATTTTGTTAAAAAAAAACACTATAACGAGATCTCTGGACATCTTCAGGCCATCGGTTGAAACCGTTTAGCACATGTGGCTGAAATCTCTCTGTTTTGGGTCTGCAGGATGTCGGTGAAGCTGCGATTTGACTCTCCTTCAGATGGAGGTCTGGTCCACAGAAGCCGCTCGTTCACTGGGTTCAGCTCTCTGACCAGTCGACAACGGTGAGTGACACACTGCTGCTACAGCTGGTCTGAGTCATAATGACCAACTCTGGTAATCCTTTCAGTCCTACGCAAATAAGATGGTTACACAAAGTGAAACCATCTCATGTAGAGGACATACAAGACTTCTGCTTGCTGGTAGATATACGCACAAGTTTTAAATCAGTTAGTATCTGAAGAATGACACTTTAGTTTCATCTAGATGATGTAATTAAGATAGTTAGTCTAGAAGCCAGGCTGAACTGTTTCACTGACAAACTATTGTTAAGGTAATTCAAGTACAAACATAATGAGGTACAACCATTAAGGGTGTACACATTCTGAAGCAAAATGACATTTCAAATGTTAAACAATAACTTGCAGGCTTGCACCTTGAATGGTTTACTGTATTACTTTGTATTTGTACTTATAAACAAAAAGCATTAATTCCAGGAACTACATTTATGGATAATTTTAGTTTGCTAAATGCTAATCAGTTATACACTCTACTGTACACTGTTTAAATATGTCAGTAAAAAGTCAGAAGGCAATAACTTCATTTAGTGCAAAACAGCAACTTGTAAAGTACTTGGATGAGACTTGTTTAACTTCACACCGTGATGGAGGCTGCATAAATATCAGGGTGATGTGTCTTCATATGTTGTATTCTTCCACCTAATTTGTAGCCACAGGGCTTGTGGCAGCTTCCTAGTTTTGGTCGGCTACCGTCAACTGACTGAGATTAGATTGGAAAATGTCCCTTATCTAATCCAGTGACACTGATTTTTTTTTCTCATTTTGAAAGACAGAGATCCTGTATTTGAAAGTCCAGTTATTGAATAACATTTTAGCCCCGTCTCACATTTCGTCATAGTTTTTATCACCAGATATTAATATTACCTCATCAACGTCTGGTCTTTGAGAAAAAAAAATGGTCGTCGATGAATATTTTTCATCTTGTTTAATTAAATTAACCCTGCTTGAATGAAAGACTGAACTGAATGAAAAGCATCTAATGTTCATTTATTTTCTTGCCAACTAATTTCAGGTGATGGTAAGGAGATTATGTTATTATGTTATGTCGTTTGTGCTAAGCTGCAGGCTTCAGTTTTATATTCATCAGACAGACATGGGAGTGATCTCTAGCTGTCAACGTTACACTCAAATTAAAGTAGAGTTCTGGTATAAGAGGAAGCCAAACATAACTGCTGTTTAAACCAACAAAACTAAAGCTTGTTAGGTGACAAATGTCTGAGGAATAATTTCCCAGGAGTCTCATAGATGTCAGGATGAATGACAGGAAGCAGAAAATAAAGCCTAAGTTTCAGCCCTGGCCTCTTGTTGACTGTAATAAATCGTCCCTCTGGTGAAGTTGTTTTTCAGACAATAAATGAGATCAAATAAAAATAAAAACTGCCTTATATTTTGAGGAGGGAAATCCATTTGCCCTCAGACAAGCCTGTTCCTCATTGACTGGCAGACAGTGAACGCACCACAGACTTTGAGAAGATATTTGTGAATGAAAGAAGACACAGGGTAACAAACACACAGATGCCAATTGCCAGTCCCGTGAGAGGGAGCAGGAACAAAATGTTAAAAAAAGAAATCAGGCTGTTATCCACTTCCTGTGTATGTGTGTGGATGTTTATACTGTACACACACACACACACACACACACACACACACAACACACACATTCCTAAGCGTCTCCAGTGTTTTGACTTAATATAACACTGTGTGAGTGGTCTCCCATGAATCGTCATTATGGAGCTTTGATGGTGAACAGGAACACGACACAAACCGGCCATAAACATGACACAAACACATCACACACACTGACAAGGGCAACAAATATCACACGACATGAAAGGCCTTTTATATCCATGTGTATAATTACAGAGGGCATTCATTCTGTGTCAAATAATGCTGATAAAACAATGTACAGATGCGTGTGTTTGGGCACAAACAAAACACGAAAAACAGAATTCAGGATTCATATGCAAAATGTTTTGGACTAGAGGTACACTAAAACAGTGCTGAAGAAAGGTTTATTGTATAGCAACAAAGCCCTAAGTAGAGGAGGTCGGGGTGGATGGATAGGTCATTGAAATGAGAGACCTAAACATGGAACAGGTTTCCTGCCACCAATGTTTTCTTTTAACCATGACGTCTCCTGAGCTTAGCAAGGCAGCAACACAAGTTGACACACACATAGTCACCTGGTTCTGATGACATTGTAGAGTGTTTTTAAAGTACCTAAAATCATCAGGGAAAACAAAAAATATGTCATTGTCTTTAGTTGAAAAAGGCAACAAACATCAGACCAACATTCTGAAAGTTGCTTTCCAACACGACTGAGATTCAGTTTTCTATCTGCAAGAAGTCCAGTTACCGTCAATATCAACAAAGCTTCAATTTAAATTCATAGACATACATAATACTCACATAAATGAGGCATATGTTCATTTAAAAATATATTTCTCCAGCTTTATTGGTTATGCTGCATTTTATTCCAATGATATTTTCAATTAAACGATTTCACAAACTTTCAATAAACAGGGTGATTTATGATCTGCTTTGCCTTGCAAATTCTCCATTTATTAGTTTAAGACTGATGCGTACTCTTTGCCGTTGGATAATCTACATGGCTGACTAACCCTCTGACTCTGCCTTCAGGCCGTCTTCTGTTCGTAACTCTCTTCGCTCCAAAGCCATGGCAGGAGGCAAATCTCCCAGGGTGCAACTCTCCTCCCGCAGAGGGTCGGCAGCTATCTGGTCTCTGCAGCCGGATCAGGTCGACAGAGTCTTCCAGGCGTTACGCAAAGGACTCAAGTATGTGTACCACCAATAAACTGACCTACTATAATTATTACTAATAATAGTAATAAATTATAAACAGCAAATAAGGTACTCAAATCATCAACACAGTAATGTAAAAATTATGCCATTCGAAGCATTATGAGCTAAATGTGTCCAAAGTAAGTAATTATAGAATTTGGTTGTTAATATTAGTTGTTGTAGCCACTTGGTTTACATTCAGCATGGTCCAGTGGTTTTGTATGTTGAGATCTAGTCTCTCCCAAAGCTTAAAAGGATTAATAAAGATCAGAAGAAAGCTTTTGCCTTTTTAAAACTACAATATTAGCTTTTAGAAGATCACACAGTTATCTGAGTAAAGCCATTCAATAAGTTTAAAGGGTAAAACGTCTTGTTGATAAAACCGCTAACAAATCCTTGAGATCCTAACATGACAAGAAGCCCTCACTGCATGCTATGAGGGGTGACTAATAAGTTTGTTGCCTAAGGTTATGGGAGTCAGTTTTACAAAACCCAGCACATTTATTTTTCAGCATATCCTCCTCCTACATTTACAAAGTTAGCCCAGTGATCGTGGATCACATGGATTTCTTCGTAGAAGTCGGTGTCTTGGACCTCCAGAAACTGATCCACAGCAGTAACATGGTCATTATATCCGTTGAAATGGTGACAGCTGATATCATCTTCTTGAAATCAGCACCTCATCGCTATAGCTCCCCTTAAGACAGAGGATGTAGACAACTGCTCAAATGCCAATATTGTCTGTTTTTTCTAATAAAGTCATTAACTCCAAACCTTCTAACCTTCTTATCAATCATTCCTTGTATGTTTTGTAGGGGATCAATGGGTAAAATGTTTGGAAATAACGGTTTTTCGTGTACATAACTAGTATCTATAGCTGTTATAAAGGTGAAATATGTTTTAATATATGGTGGAGTGGTACAATAGAAAGTAAAAGAAATTTGAACTATTCAACAAATTCAAGCATTTCCAGCACTTAAGTGAATATACTAGTATTCATGAGCTTGAGTTACTCCTGATAAAGCTGCCTGCTGCTCATCTGCTTTAAATATTGTGACATTTCTATCACACGTGTTGCTGATGTGACTGTGTGCAGGGAGTATCTGGAAGGTCACCAGGTAGAGATGGACTTCCTGTCCTCACAGCAGAGAGAGACCAAGAGAAACTCCAGACTGGTGAGAAGAGAGAAAGAGAGAGAGAGAGCAAGAAAACTCTGCATGAGTGTGTGTGGGTGTGCGCCTGGTTTCAGGACTATATATGTGTGTGTGTGTGTGTGTATTATAATGACAGTGATGATGCCTTTTCTCTATTTCCAGGCCTTTCTCTATGATCTGGAGAAGGTAAGTTTTTTTTTTTTCTTTCAGTCAAATCCAATTATATTTAAGTGCTTTAATAATAATAATAATAATGCATTTTATTTATAGGCGCCTTTCTTGGCACTCAAGGACACCGTACATACATTCATAAAAGAAACAGCAATTCATAAAAAGAAACAGTAATTCATAAAAGAAACAGCAATTCATAAAACGAAACAGCAATTCATAAAAGAAACAGCAGAGAATAAAATATGGGGGGGGGGGGCAGAGTAATTGTCATCAAGTGGCGTAGGCAGTTTTAAACAGATATGTTTTGAGTTGAGATTTGAAATGGGGAAATGAATCAATATTTCTGAGTTGGGGTGGTAGTGAATTCCAGAGACGGGGAGCAGAGCGGCTGAATGCTCTGCTCCCCATGGTGGTAAGACGGGCAGTAGGGACAGACAGATGTACGGAGGAAGATGATCGTAGAGAGCGGGAGGGAGTGGGAACATGGAGGAGATCAGACAAATATGGGGGGGTGAGGTTGTGAATGGCCTTGAAAGTAAGCAGGAGGACTTTAAATTGGATGCGAGATTGAACTGGGAGCCAATGAAGTTCTTGAAGGACAGGAGTGATGTGGTGAATGGAGGGGGTTCGAGTTATGATGCGGGCAGCTGAATTCTGGACTAGTTGAAGTTTATGGAGAGATTTGTGTGGAAGGCCAAAGAGGAGAGAGTTGCAATAATCCAGACGGGAAGTGACGAGACTGTGAACCAGGATGGCGGCAGTGTGGGGGGTGAGGGAGGGGCGGAGGCGATTAATGTTACGTAGGTGGAAGTAAGCAGACCGAGTAATGTTATTGATATGGGATTGAAAGGATAGTGTGCTGTCAAGGATATAATATCCTTAATATGGATTCATATAGTAGTAGTGACAGTAACTCATCATATTTTTTTCTTTCACAGGAGATGAGAGCGTTGGAGAGACACATACGAAGATTAGAATTTCAGATCAGCAAGGTAGAATGCTGCTTTTTAGGTTTTTGTATTGACTTTTTTTCAGGTTTTTCTTGGGTTTAGGGCAGTGGTGTCAAACATACGGCCTGCGGGCCAAAACCGGCGCATCAGAGGGTCTACTCTGGCCCTCTACAAGAAGTTGCAAAGACTTAAACTGCTGTTTTTGAATTAAAGTAACTGCTATTCCTAATTTGTCCACTGTTTTAGTGAGAGTAGTGGACAGAACACAACACTGAGACCAAGAACCAAACATCAGACAGCAATGTGCACTTATTTTTCTTTAAAAAATAATTCTGGTTGTTCATAAAATGTTTTGTAAAAGGATACATCTTTGCACTGAAACAAACAGAAACATTTGAAGTTATTTATAGGTTGTTATGCTTTTATGTTACTGGTCCGATCCCCTTAAAATTAAATTGGCCTGTGTGTGGCCCCTGAACTAAAATGAGTTTGACAGTCCTGGTTTAGTGGATGTTGATGGGCCGAGACTGTTTATCAGACATTTGAGAAACTGTTGTAATGTACAACCAAGAGATCCCTTCACTTAGCTTTTTAGGAAGAGGAAGAATACATTTCGTCTATGTATGCAGAGTTCATGCAACTTTTATCAGCTGAACTTACCAAAAAGGCGTAGGGTTGTTTTGTTTTTTTAACGCTTCTGTCTCTCGTTGTTTCTGTCTTGTGTCTCTGCAGGTGGAGGAGCTGTATGAGACGTACTGCATTCAGTGGAGGTTGTGTCAGGGAGCGGTCAACATGAAGAGAGCCTTCTCCCTGTCCCCGTCCACCAGAGCCTCCAGAGAGAGTCTGCTGGAGCTCAACCGCAATCACAGGCACAGTCTGCAGGTACCCAGAGATCAGGGTTTGGTCTGGTTGTGGGGGGGGCACAACTTTCTGTGTGTTCAGACTTGTTAAGACTTGGTTTTGGGGTAAAAGTTAAGGTTAGGTCATGGTTAGTCTTAGTGTTACACACTTAGTAGAGATGTTTGATATTACTGTAAGGGGCTAGGAATGGCAATAAGTCAAGGGAACGTCCTCATAAAGATAGAAACAAGAGTTTGAATGTGTGCTGACTGTTCGAGCGCTACGACTTGGTTTTAAGTTTCTTGTTTGCATGAATTCTGACTGAAATGTTTAGTTGTTCCCAATATATTTTACTTGTTTAGTAATCATTTCAGCTGCACTTGAATATATTTAGGCAGTTCGCATGCAAAGTATCAAAGTATGCCATTGATGTGAAAATGTGGGGTGGATTAAAGAGCAAAATGCCTCCAGAAATAGAAAACTATGCGGCAAATTTATACTTAAGTAGAGTACTTGAGTAAATAGACTCAGTAAATTGCTCCGGGCTCATGCAACACTTTTGCTGCACTGTTTCTCTGACCTTTTCCCACCGGTAATATTTTCTTATTAAGTTACATTTAATAATAACCCAAACTTTACATGAACAGAACAACCTACTCAGGTTACCGAGTCTGGTCCAAATATGTTTTAAATTTGAGCTCATTCACGGGTAAACACGGTGGTTCTCCCTGCAGACATGTGTGGAGCTGAAACACGCCAAGTTTAAACTGTGTCAGTACAGGTCTGGCATGAAGTCGATTCACTACAAGATCTTAAGTTTGCCAGTTTATTTCAACAAAAACAAGCACAACCAATTATTTTAGTTCCAAAACGCTCGTGTTCAAATGTCACATGAAGACAGTGTGTTTCTACTGCGCTTCTGGTGTTTTAAAATGTATCTCTGGTGTGTGATCTGAGCATGTGTGCAGCAGACGGAGGTCACAGAGGGCTGCAACACAACTAAACACAGTGTTAACCATGTCGTCATGGACTGACTGATGAATGACCAAATGTCTGTGTTTAACATCTTTTCTCTGATCCTGCCCAGAGCATCATTTTTGCTTTCACTGTGATGTTTTTACCTGGTTGTAACTAGACTCGGATAAAGGCTTTGATACCATTGACTGGCCCCCACGCTTGTCCGACCTAAATCCAACAGAACAGATCTGTGACATTATTTTTCGGTCCATTCAGCGCCGCCATGTTGCACCTCAGACTCTCCAGGAGCTCAGTGAAGCCCTGGTCCAAATCTGGGACACCATCCGTCGTCTCATTGGGAGTATGCCCTAGCGTTATCAGGTGTGCCTATAAGCATGTGGGGGCCAGACAAACTACTGAGTACCATTTTGAGTTGCTGCAATGAAATTTCAGCTAAATGGACTAGCCTGTCACATAATTTTTTCACTTTGATTTTCGGTGTGTCTTTGAATTCAGCCCTCTGTACGTTGATCATTTTCATTTCCATCAAACAATGTGCCATCCTTTCATTCCTAACACATTACCCAGTGGATACCAGTACAGATATCCAGCAGGATTCTTTTTGTTCCATTGAGATCGGATGCGTTTTCAAAGTGTTCTTTTAATTTATTTGAGCCGTGTATAAAATGATCTATGTTAACACAACAGTTACACTAAAATCTTTCACTTTTTGAACTTATAAGTCAAAAGAAAATGATTCAGAACAGCTAAAAGGTATCTGCTGCAGATTAATGGTGCAAATTCATCTTCCAGGGACTCAACCATCAGGGTCATTTCACTTCGATATATAACATGCTTGTTTCCTATAATATTTGCTATAATGTCGTGTGAGTGGTGCATTAGATTTGTGCAGTTAACTAAATAAAATAAAAACATTTCTTCCTCCTCTTTTGAAGTAAGGCAGACATCTATCTTTCCTTCATTCTCTGCTTCCTGAGAGAATCTGTAAATTAAAGGCTGTAAATTAAAACAGACTCGTATCAACAGCGGCAACCACTTATCCGTCATCAGCCCTGAGCAGAAGGCCAAGTCTCGCCTCTAATGGTCATAATGCGTCCAAATCAAATAATCTGGTATGCAAGTGATGGTCCCACAGTGATTTTTCTGTTGGGAGCCTGGGGGGATAAGGGCCATTAACAGACAACTGAAGACTCCTTCATACCCTCTGACTGTCTGTGGTCTGTCTTTCTCAGGCTTTCGAACATGTGTTTGCATCTTCTTTTTCTCTTTACTCCACACTTTGTCACTCTTTTGAAGTCTTTCACTAATTCACCCTTAGGGTTCTGAATCTCTGATACGGTTTGTAACTACTGGCTTCCTCAAGTTGGTCTCTATGGCGCTTATTCACACACTGACATGTTCATACAGAATGCACTCTGTCATATTTCTGCAGAAGGAATGACGTTCATGACAAAACAGGATGACCGCTGAGTCTTTCACTCTGAGGTCAGCTCCTCGAGCAGTAACACTGGTGTCTGTGTATGTCTGTAGACCACACACAGTCTAGTTTTGAGGTTTATGGACCCCCAAAGTGCTCCACATGGAGCCCACTAGGGTTTAAGTGGTTTCAGGAATTATACAGTAAATATGTAAATCTGTTAAGAAAAAAAGTCCTTCTGGATTAAATCAGTGTTTTCTGTAGTGGCCTGATTAAACTTTTTTCCAAGGTTTACAAAGTTTTTTACATTAATTATGCCAAACAGATTCAGATTGGGTAATTATAGCCGTGGCAACAGTGTGGCTGGATGAGAGAGAGAGAGAAAAAAAAATGTACTCATGTGTTGTTCATTGTTGTATACTGAATAACAGAATTCAAAGTTTGAGTAAAACATATCTGAATAGTGTAACCTTTGAAGGATCACATGAAATGAAAAACATTTGTGCTAAATCTCAATTTTTGTGGAGATTTGGCACAATGCATGTCGACAGGAGGGATGTGGCAGTTCACCTGCATCTCGACGTTTGCTTTGTTTCTGTGTTTGGATTTTGAAGGTAGATTTTTTTAGTCTATTTAAATCCCCTAAACATGTTCCTAGAAAATAAGAAAAACCATGACGCTCCCATGTAAATGCGTGTATGTATGCATGTATGCTTTATCCAGACGCATGCACAAATGTATCTCCTTGCGTCCGTTTCTCGTCTTCTCCTCTCTCCTCTTCTTCTCTTCTGTCCCATTTCACTTTTTTTCTGTCTCTACCTGGCTGTGTAGTGCTCAAGGTTTCTTTTTGTTTTCTCCTGCCACCCTCATTTTAGTGCTTCCTTCAGAAGTTTCAGACTCTAAAGCGTCGGGAGACAGCTTGGATTTGTTACTGCCGTTACATAGATTAATAAAACTGAAATTAACTGATGCTTTTCTGAATGTCACTGACATATTTTTAGTTAATGCTTCTTGATTCCATATTTAAACACAGTGTTAACGAGCTCCTCAAGTGTTACAAATTCTTCAAGACTCATAAATTGGCCACTTGGTTCTCAGTTTTGGTCTGTGCTGTGTGACCTCCCGCAGAATCAGCCCACACAGGAGGCAGCAGTCTGCTCGACACATGCTGCTTCATCTGCTGGTCTTCGTTCTAGACTCTTCTTGCCAAGAATTCATCACTTATGTACATTTTACTTTGGTGGAGACATTTTATTTTAATGAATCCACTGTACAGGAAGTCTGTTTCATCTAAATGTTTCCTGCCATTAAGTCAGGATGGGTATTTATTGTATTTGATAAAATACCATCTATTGCAACATCCCCAGTTTAAATTGAATTGAACATTTAATGATGGTATTAATAATGATATATATATATAGCTGTAAGTTCTGTAAAAGTGTATTCCTATGAATTACCATCAGTCCTGTTAGACATCTACATACAGTAAACATATTCCTACCTCTCTGTAAAAAAGACAAAAACTCCAAACGCAGAATAATATCTTTACCACCTTCATGAGTCAGTTACTTAAGAGATTATATTTATGTGTGGTTTCTTCAATTAGGTTTCCTCTACCTGCTACTTATCCTCTGCTGTCAAGTGTGAAGTTGCCCTGCAGTGCGGATTTAATAGCTGGAAAGCATTGCTGGCATTCCTCAGTAGCTTCTGGCTCATTGTGTGAACTTGTTTTAATGGGCTGAGCTAAGACTCCCAAACACCTGTTTATGTTCTTAACTGAACCCCTACAACAACTTTTATTTCACCAGCAGCCAGAGAAGCAGAGTTATGTTACAGTCAGAGATCCAAATATCCACTGGTTGAGGGATTCGAGGATTCAGATCCTTCGATTTACTAGAGGAACCAGTCCAATATGCTCCCTAACTTTAATCAAATCTTAGAAATTGAGGATGCTAATGGCATGCAAAGATATAGTTACATATTACATATTTAATCTTCAACAGGTAGTATTTCAGGATTTTCTGTGTTTCTTTAACATGAATCTGAAAATCACATATTAGTTAAGACTGTCAAATAAATAGAGTTCGGGAAAAGAGAAGTGTAAAGTAGCTGAAAACATAAAACTGAGGCACAATACTTGCACACAAGCTCAGTTTAACTAATGCATATTCTTTAATAAAGCAGATATTTGCAGTATGAGTCCCTGAAAGCTCTGGCATCAGCATTCTGTATAAAACCTCTGGATAAAAAAAGTGTCTCAGGGAAAATATTCGGTTAATAAAACATGGTTGTGTGTTTCTCCTTCACTCTGCAGGACATGTCAGCTATGGAAGGAGAGTTAGAAATCCTCCTAGGAGAGCTACACATCAAAATGAAAGGTACACACACACACACACACATTCCCAGAGCAGTGTGCAGGTTATCAGTGAAACTTAATCATGGAAACATGTGTTTTCCCTCTCAGGTCTGATCGGCTTCGCTCGACTCTGCCCCGGAGACCAGTACGAGGTGGGCTTCTCTATTAAACAACATAACTCAAAAACATTGGAGCCTCAAGAGTTTTCACCGAATTACAAGATAACATGTAACATGCTAAAACTTTCTAGCCTAGACAAATAAGCACAACTATGTGTCATGAACATGTGGTTAGAAACAGAGCCAGCTGTTTAGTATTGAAGGCTGTGGAGGTTAAGAGGGTTGATAGCGTATACCACTAATATCACAATTAAATACTCTTATTAAAGAAAACATTAACAGCAACATGTATTTGGAATGTCAAAATAAATATACAGTATCTTATTTATCTCAGCAGATAAAACAAAAGCTATTTGCACAGTATTTTATTGTGACCCTTTAACCTTCACCATCAGTTTTTATTATCTTCATTAAAAAATGGCTGACTTGTTTACTGAATAACGGCCAATGATATCATGTCACATGACTAGGTGGTGGTGCGGTTGGGCCGACAGCGATGGAGGATCAGAGGGAAGATTGAATCAGACGACTCTCAGTCCTGGGATGAAGAGGAGATGGTCTTCCTCCCACACATACACCACAACTTTGAGATCAAGGTCCACACTTCTCTACATCTCCTAAAACGTTGAATACAGAAATGAAGTAGATTTAACGTTCTGATATGTGGCTTATGGGAGCGTGTGCAGCGTCTAATCCACTGAATCCCTTCCTTCAGGTGACAGAGGCGAAGGGTTTAGGTTGGCTGCTGGTCGGCATGGTAACGTGTGCCAGCGCAGACTTCTTTGTGGCGAGGCCGCAGCTGATGCTGGTGGACATCACAGAGCTGGGAACCATCAAGCTGCAGCTGGAAGTCACCTGGAAGTACGGACGCACACACACACAAACACGTCTCACACATAAGATATAAACACAGAGAGTCTTCAGTAAACATGTTCTGATATGAAACTAAATAATAAGGGTTTACAGTATTTCTCCAGCCTGATAAAAATGATTCTCATAAGAGAAGTGTGTTTACATGCCTGAAAACTGTGGAAATATAACAGCTTAGCTGAATTCATACAGCAGGTGAAGAAGACCAAGACAGAGCCATGTCTTTACAGCTCTGTTTCTTTTGTTTAAATAAATCATTGTTCTCCTCCATGTTGCAGAAAGAATGGATTTATTCCAACCAAGTGTTTGCATGGTTGCTAGGAGCTATTATTGTCTTATTGAACAGATCCTTAAAGGTTCTTTGTCTGAAGATTATTCCAGATTGTTCCAGTCTGCTCTGATTGAGGTGGTTACATGAGACACTTTATTCTGTGTTCATGCAAAGACTTCTATTGTAGAGGCATTTCCGCTAGAGGCCGCTGGAAAGGATTTGATGGAGAGCTGATGAAGTGTGAAGTAGGGTAGAGTCAAATTTAAAAAAAAAAATAAATAAATAATGAAAGCCCAATAACTGACATGATGTGGGAATAGGTGTGGACAGTCGTGTAAGAAAATTCAGTTTGTAGAATAAAGTATGGAAATGTCTTGTCTGAACTTTTGTCTTGACCCTTAACATTGCGGCCCCTCTTTCTGTCCTGTAGCCCTGCTGCTGGTATAGATATCATGTTACATGAATCACATGAATGACAGGTGCAGCTGGTCCACATGACCATCCGAAAACGTCCTCTCATGACGGAGTGAACACTTAAAACATCTGCTGGTGTTTCTTTTCTTTCTTTTTGCTCTCCTTCTGTCATTTTTTTCTCTTTCTGAAAAGTCAAACCAGCGACTTCACCTCACATAAACACCCGTAAAACAAGACCAGGCATCAAGCAACACCAAATACTGTTATTACAGACGCACACTGAGTCACCCTGCAGAATGTGCAGCTCTTTTTTTCTTAATTGTCTGACTCTGTCTCCTCTCTACCTCTAACCTGAGCCAGCTGTTGGCAAGCTGATTGAATACAGAGCACACATCATACTCACACATGGTAACACACACGAGCACACTGCGCTGTGCCCTTGCACCATGACAGATCACATTTCAGGCCGCAGAGAAGCCAGGTGGTGGACATTTTATAGATTCTCCCTGGAAAGATCGAAAAATCACGCACAAGGCTGCCAGACTCACACTCATGAAGCGAAACAAAAGACTGACGTGGCCTCGAGCACACAACAGGCAACGCACGACATACACTGCTGTCGAGCCCCTAAACGAGTCACATGTCACCGATTTCTTCTGAAAATGTAAACTTTTAAAATGAATGTGACAAACCTGATTATGCAAAAAAAAAAAAACAGCTGTGAGCAGCAAGAGACGACGGACATTTACTGGGTCAGAGCTCAGACTGACTGGACAAAACTGACTTAGAAAAATAAAAATAAACTGTGTCTGGTGTGAATATCTGCTACTCATACACATCAACCATGACATTATGTGTGCATGTACAGGTAGCAGTGACTCCCCGAGGACAGAAATGCCTCTTTATAGACACTCTAGGGAAAAAACTGCCAACAGATTATTATTCTGTGTAATTACAACAATCTCAGAAGTCATGGGAATTTCAGTGATGTGATCCTAGGATGAAAAGGTTGTGTCAGTTTTCAGGTTCTAGTCCTATGTGATGAAAGGTAAAGACTTTATGATAAGACTTTGGTTACTTTATGATAATAATACAATCACTAGTTTATTTGAGGAAAAGCAACCCTGGGTCTGATGTAATCTTCTCTCGGTTTGTGTGTAACGCGCATTTACACGTGCAGTATCTAAATGTTTTGTGTGTATTGACACTTGCAGTCCGTTTGACAGCGCTGAGAAGATGAGGCCTCTCTCTGTCAGCAAGCAGTCGGTGTCCAGCAGAAAGAGTTCAGTCTACAGCTGGACGGCGCCGAGCACTCCGTCCTTCACAGAGAAATACTTTATAGTGAGTATGCACACACACACATTTTATTTATTCTATACGAACAACTTAAACAGTCGGGACAAAACGAATGGGACATGTTATGTACCCTGTGTGTGTGTAAGCGAGTGTTGTGTTGGTGCATAGTGAAACTGGTGAATCTGGAAGGTACATGTATGTAAAGGAGAAAAAAAGGGGGGATACTCTGTGGATCTGTTGGAAGTTGAATGTTTCCATAAAAAAAAAAAAAAGCAAGGAAACCAGTCATCTACATCTTGAGCTGCATCCTTTTTACCGAATTCTTTCATTTTCCGAGATTTTATTTGCCTGACAGTGAGATGCTGTATTGCCCGATCAAATTTATAAATATTACCATTATCGTTCATTGCCTGTTCTGCCTTTTGAGTTTGACAACATGTGTTGCTTCCTCTTTTCCTGATTTCTCTTCAGTCGATGGTGCGTGAGCTGCAGGATGAGGAAGGTTCTCTCCCATCTCTGGTGTCTAAAGGTCGTCATAACAGAGACAGAGGAGGCGTGTCTCTGCTCAGCTACCTGTCCAACCCTTCACACACCTCCATCACGTCAAGCCCTCAAAGCCCTTACACCCCGAGGTACATGGCAGACAAGAAATAAAGTCTCATGGTCTTTTATAACAAATTTGACCATAATAATCATAATCAGTCAATATTACATCAGACCCAGGATTGCTTTTCCTCAAATAGAGGAAAGTGGTGAAGAGAAATCACAGTGAAAGGGGCAGATTCCTCTTGGGACCCTATTGAGGAGGTCCATCAGGTCTCATGCTATGGATTTCGGGAAATTTGCATTGTCTCCCAGAGTTAAATCTGTAGCAGTTTTATTGCTGCGTCCATTAAAAGAATAAATTTGAGAAAAAACAGTAACAGATGGTTGAATTTTAAGTTATATCCTTGACAGAAAGGCAGCAAAACTTGATATCATCTCTTGTTAGGTAGTATAGTTCAACAAACATGAGTGCTAAGTTGTAAAGTTAAAGATGTAAATATAAATATATATTTATTCGTCTTATGTGGAAATCATTTCCCCCTCAGTCTCACTCGGGCTCACAGCTACCCCTTCAGCCACAGTCAAGGCACCAGTCTGGGAGGAAGTCAGACTCAGCTGTCCCTGGGAGAGGAAGGATCACTGGAACTCTCTAGTGAGGAGCAGGACATGAGGAAGAGGATGGATGAGAAGGTGGAGGAGGAGAAGTGGGGGGGAGTGTTGGAGACTCCCTCCTCCCCAGAAGAGAGTAAAACCAGTTCCCTTCTGGCCTTACAGAGGTGAGGATACATATGTGTGCATTAGTAAATTCTGTGGTAATGCTTGATATTAATAATCCTGCGGAGGTGTTGACGATGTCTCTGGCTTTGACACAGGTCAAGCACTCCTGACATCCTCAGGAAGAACACAGCCGGAGAACCAGACCCTGAGACAGATATTACTGACCAGATTCAGGAAGATGTGCAGGTGAAAAGCACTATGAGTGTCAGGACATGTGTCATGCAAACATTTAGCTGAAGTTGAATTCAACACCACATTGTAATAATCTAGATAGACAATCCTGTGACCCTAAGGTCCAGAGGCTGAATTTGAGAGCAAATGTCTGCCTCATTAAATAGACATACATTGGTCCAGCAGCAAATTGAAAGAAAATCAAGTTAAAGATGTTTAAAGCTTAATTTCTACATTCTGCAGCCAGACATATCCAGTTATCTTAAACAAAATCTAATAACATTTGGTGCTTGATCATATTATTTGTCTTTGATGGGAAGACATTTATACAGTCTAATATAACATAACTTTGTTGAATTTCCTTGTGTGCAGTATTTTCTTGTTTTTGGTCTTCTTATCATTTCTCCAGCTTTTGTTGTCTTCTCTCTTCTGCTCTCTGTCATCCACTCTCGTGTCTTCTCCTCCTAATTCTCTCTTTTATTGTAATTTTGTGGTCTTGTTAAACTTGTTGCTTTCTCTGCTGTTTCATCAGTTTTTATCTGACCTCCTCTCCTCATTTAAACTTTCCCACATTTGTACCAGGACTCCTCAGATTGTCAGGGGGATGCTGCCTCGGCCTCGCCCACACCCCCTACTCAGCCTCCAGCAGTGTCCCCATCCTCACCCACGGGACCTGCTCCGACTCAGGGAAAGCCAGGGGTGAGCGGTGTCCAGCGCAGGGCCCAGGCCCTCAGGCTGGGAGCCCTGATCGCAGAGCTTGAGAAAACACTGCAGGACCAGAGCTGCTCGGACAAGGAGCTAAGAGCCCTGGGCCACCAGATACTGCACCTAGCAACCATACTGAAGGTACCTGTGTGTATCCATATACATTTATACACACCACCACATGTGAGCAAACACGATGTGAGTGATTTTTACCTTTTGGTGGTTCCAGAATGACCTCTCCCTGCTGAGAGGCTCTTCATCAGAGGAAACTCTGGCCGTTGAGGAAGTCCTGGGCAGCTTTGACTTCCTGTCACATGATTTAAACGCAGATGATGACACCTCTTGTCTGGGCAGCCTGAGACTAAAAGATAGCGGGTGAGTTCAAGATGCAGACCCAGAAGAGTAATCAAGTGAGCGTCAGCTTGTTGAGAAATAACTCATCTGTCTTTTTTATTTTTATCAATCAGCATCAGTTCGTTCCAGCAGAGCACTCTGAGGAGTCTCGGCCTCACCTCTCAGGACAGCCAGTCAGCTTCTGAGGAAGAGCTGGTCATCGCCCCGCTGACTTCTGGGAACTGGGGTCTAGACCAAGCTCTGGAGACTCACCTGGATGTGTGCTGCATCCTGCTACAGGTACAGGAGGTTCACAATCTGTGTCCACACATCTCATCTGGAATGTAATACTTCATGCTGAAAAACAACATACAACAATCCCTGATTATTTTTAATGGACTTTGTCGCCTTTCGAGCTTCTGAGAGTGCCAAGTAATGCAGACTTATTTACTCTTCTTCTGCTATTTGCGGAGGTGAGAAGAGAAGCTGGGATTCATAATGCAAAGGGAATTGTTGTGTATTGTTTTTGTGTAGTGTATTGTATCCAGACAGGAGCAAAGGAGGCAGATGAGAAACACCACTTTAATGAGGAGATGATCTGGAAGTAAATTATGAAATGTACTGAAACAAGAGCTTGTAAGATTAATTATTCTGGCAGTTATTGTCTGATGAGACGTAAAGTCCTAGAAAAAGGTATAAACCGCGACAGGACCCTCTGGAGTCTCGAGGCTGCTGGAGGTGGAGCAAATATCCTGATGAATGCTTCATCTGAGACCCCCGGGAAAACCAGGATGAGACGGAGACAATCTGAATCTGCAGAGTAACTGAAAAGGATCAGGGTTGAGACATTAATGGAAGACATAAGCCATAAAAGAATGTTTGTTTTCTACCAACAGTCAAGATGGATTTGACTATTTGGATTTGAACATATACAATAACATAAATGATATATAATTAGCAAATATAACCAAATCTGATTATCTCACAATCTATTTTAGGATGTGAGACTCACATCCTAAAATAGATTCCAACAGGGATGCGTATCCAGACAGATGAATTATGTCATCCCCTAGGGACACTAGATCAAACTATGTATTTAATTATTTGATTGTCACACTCACTGTTTGATCATATGCATTTGTGATCCAGATCTTGCTTGCAGTTTTCTGTCTCTTCCTTTTTGAATGAATGTGGAAAAAGATAGAAATCAAACAGTGATTATTATAAAAGCAGCGACTATCCAGACATACAGCTAATTCAGGATGGAAACATTCTACTAAAGTCAGACTACAGTCCAGTTTCAACCTTTCTGACATTCTCAATTTATAGGGTACTCATGCAAAGTTAAGGTTATGGAAAAGTTAAGAAATGGTCTCTGACATAAAAGGCATGCTACACTGTCAAAAATAAAAATGGAACTAAACTTATTTCAACTTATTTATGAGATCCTGGAGACTTTGTGGTGTGTGTGAGCATGCAGGAACCACTAGATGGCAGCCAAAGCAGCTCATGTGTTATTAAATTCTTAATCAAACTAACGCACACATTGTTTCCTCAGATGATGAAAACGACTGACTTCGACCCATCCAGGAGGGAGCTGCTGGAGGAAATGTCCCTGCAAGCTGAGGTCCTGGACAGGGTCAGCTGTCTGCTGCTTGAGAAGAACGACAACATCTCCGCTCGAGACAGTTAGTGGAAAATCTCTTCATCCACAGTCTCAGATGGCAATAAATTGCATCAAATCATTTACAGCGGGTTTACCAACCCAATTTAAATGAATTCTCAACCCAAACTGACAAAGCACACTTTGTGTCTGAGCAAAAGAATGAAAGACAAAGTATCAAGAACTTTTTTCTGTGCTGTCACATTTTTAACTAAAGCAAACCTTTGTGCTCCTCCTCTTCACCTTCAGTCCTCCCTAAGGCCCAGAGAACGAGGGATGTGCTGTTGTTCTGGGGGGAGTGTGTAAACGACAGCAGCTCTCCTTTCTGTTGCCACGCCGACAGCTTCTCCAGAACCCTAAGGAAACGTTACACACACAAGGTGAAGGCCAAGCAGCCCGGCCAGTCAGAGAAAGGTACGTCACCGCCTTAACATCCCTACATCAGATGATGAGTATCAGTGTGCTGCATCAAAGAGCCTCTGATCTGCAGGGACGGGAAAAAAAAAAAAAAAAGATATTCAAAGGACAGAAGTCAGTTGTAAATGTTGGCTCAAACTGGCAAAACCAGTCACTGCACTGATTAATTTAGTCCCAGGCATTGTTTTGATTTGCCTTTTCTCTGTCTTCCTCAGTGTTTTCTCAGCTCCTGCAGCAGGTCCAGGCGGCCTGCCGGGTGTTGCCCAGCTCTCGTCCAGGCTGCAGCCCAGAGAGGGTCACCCTCTTCCAGCTGTCAGTGTATCTGAAACGCTGGAGCTTCCAGGAGCTGGGAGAGCACATCTCCCGCCTCTCCAAAGAAGGTACTGTTCACAATTTAAAATGATTTCAAACGTCACATAATTGACTGTTTGTATTTATTAAAACCTTCTATTGATTCAAATGTAGCAATGCAACCATGTATAAATACTTAATACAAGTATTTGGAGCAACATGTATAAAAAAAAGTATCAAAAGTAAAAGTAATTATTATGCAAAAACAAAATCCTTTTTGTGTTTGAATAAGCACTGAACATGAATATATGGTTCATATGGTTTGAGGAGGGCTGAACCTTAACAATGAATATATATTGTTTGAAATGTGCTGGATAAAATAAATGTAGTGGAGGAAAAGGAGCAATGTTTAGTAGAGTGTAAGTTAAATGTAGCATAAAATAGAAATGCTCACTTTTCCAAATTTGTACATAAATACAACAGTTAAGTAAATGTTACTTCCCATCACTGCCTATGTTTTATAAATGAACTATAAATGTTAAAGGCTCAGCTGAAGCTATCTGTCTACAGTCGAGTTTTATGCCTCAACCTCCATAATGGCAGTGAGCAGAATTTATTTTCTTTGTGGTCCTCAAAAGAACAACAAATTAAACATTGATCTCTAAATGTTTTACCTCCCGCTATGCACGTAGAAACTGAAACTCCAATAAAGGAAACAGCCGTAGAACTCCAAATGCAACCAATGCTACTCTGGTTCCAGCTTCCAAACAACCATAGAACATTAAACATACAATATTTGTTTCATGTGAATCGGTCTAAATATCTTTTAATAGATCTGACTTGGCAGCATGGTATAACACATGACAGGCATCTCTAGAGTTTGTGTATGGCGCCATCAATTGTGTATTTGAGGAATGGTGTGGTGTAATTGTTCTACTAGACAGCTTTAGGATCTGAAAACGCTCCAGATATTTCAGCAGACTAATGACATCTGGACCATCTGTTAACATTACATCCAAATGGTCTCATGAAACAAACTGGGTGTGTTTTTCTTCTGCTATATCTTTGTGAGGACTGTTTGGGGTTTTAAATCTTTGGAGGGCATTTGTGGAACGGGAGGACTCTCAAAAGAGCTGTGTGAGGCTTCAGGCTTTAGGTTAGAGTTGGGCATCTGGTTAAGGCAGTTCAGGTTATTGTTATGGGCCTGGAAATAACAATGAGGGTCCTCACAAATATATAAGTACTATGTTTGTGCTGCTGACGCCCCCTGTGAAGGATCAATAAAGTTTCAACAACCACATGACTCATCTTGGTGCCAAAATGTGTACATGAAATACTGAGAATACAACCTTCCTTACTGCCTCTCCTTCTTCACTCGGCTTCAGTAAACAGATGTGTTCTGCTCTTACTGCTAAACATTTGGTTTGCACGCCACGTACAAAACTGCCAAAATAACAACACAGTGTTTCTGTGCTTAATTTAATCCAGGATAAACAATGGCAGAAATGAATCTTGGTGGGTGGAGTTCACACCATAAGTCAGACTGAAAGTGCCAGAAAGATTAGATAAAAAAGATTTTTTTTTTTAATTGTAATTTTTATTTTGAGTTGTAAAAACGAAAAGCAAAACTGCATCACACAACTGTTAACGTGTTGCACAGCCTGAATTTCATACAGATTTTGAACTTTGAACTACTACAAATGAGAACCAGGACCAACCCTCCATGTCTGACCATGCAATCTCGTTATATGATACTTGTATAATATAATGACAAATAAAGGCTCTTTATCTTTATCTTTAGAAGCACTGACTGTATGTAAAGATGGATGAGATGAGAGATTTTTGAAGTTCAGAGTTTTGGAGAGTTAGTGAAGCAACCACCTGTCACTTAAAGTGACCACATCCTTGATAATGTGTCACAGTTCACCTGGATAATAATTTAAATGTGTGGGTCATATAAAAAATACCAATCCCAAATGGATAAATTAGCAAAACTTTTTTTATATATTATATATACAATATTTCTGCTGCCTGCGATAGACTGGCGACCTGTCCAGGGTGTACCTCGCCTCTCATCCGATGACAGCTGGGATAGGCTCCAGCCCCCCCCCCCCCCCCCCCAAGTGGTTACAGAAGATGAATGAATGAATGAATATTTCTGCTGCAAAGTTGGACATTTTAACATGGAGGTCTATGGGGATGGACTCACTGTTGGAACCAGCCTCTAGTGGTCATTCAAGGAACTGCATTTTTGCCACTTTGCATCAGAAATCCGTAAAATGCTTTAAGGATCCTGTTGGAGCCGTTATATATTTTGCAGTTATCTTTAATTAATCTTTAAAGTGCATATAGCTAAGCCACAGGTGTTGGAAATGAGGTGTGGGGATGCTAACAGTTTTTTGATCGTGTCAACCGGGAGCTTGTCAGCTGGCGTGTGACGTATATGGATTTGGGACAGTGCTGTAACCTTTTCAGAGTGACTTCTGTGAAAATAAATGGATTTCAAGAATCTGAATATATGGAACGCAATGGACATTGTTTATTGTTCTTGTTTTGTTATTTTGATTATTGTTGTTGTATGTTTTTGTAACTCAGGGCATTGCTGTAAAAGAGCTTGATGCTCAGTCAATTTCTCCCTGAATAAAAAACGGTTGATGATGATGATTGTTTATCCCAGAATACGCGTCTGAACAAGATCACCCGCATGCCACCTCAGTGGCTTATTTAAGTTCGTTTAGTTTTCTTTAATTTCATTACAGAGCCGATGATCTGATTATTCCTTGCGTGTTTCAGAGTACATCCTGTCCGCCCTGAGGAGCCCCAAACGGAGGCGGGCTTTAAACAAACTACGGGGGCGGAGCATCTCTGAGCTCCTCCCACTAAGAGGAACCCTGCAGACTCTTGCCGACCTGCAGCTGGATTCCAACCACAGGGTCTGTAAAGCTGCTGCCAACTGCATCTGCAGAGCTGCTGGCTACAAGGCCTTCAGGAGCAAGGTACAAACCAAATACAAGACAAATTTTAGAGACTAGGAAATATTTTGTGAAACCTTTTAGGGCTTCTGCAAGGTCCAGGAACTTCCAAATTGGCTCTTGCAGTGCTGAACATTGACATTATTAACATTGTGGGACATAAATGTTTACACATAGAAAGACACCCTGCAGGAATGTGAGATTTCATAAAAATACAGTTAAATTTGTAATTGTTTTTTATTGTTTCACATAAAAATGGTATAAAATAATGTATAGCTGATTAATTTGTGTAATCTTCCCATAACATTCATTTGTTTCATTAGACATTTTGCAGAAATTATATTTGTTTAGTTCAAACTTGGCACACATTTATGTTTTCAATGAATTTGGATCAGCCTTTCAAATTTGGTCAAGCATGATCGAAATTTTATTTTGTCCAACACAATATTTCATGACTTCATAACTAACCTATGAACTAATATTTAGCTCAAATGGCCTCTCAGTCTTCTCTGATACACCATCCATATATCAACTTTCTTCTCTTCCACTTTTGCCACAACACGCAGCAACAACAGTATCGCCTCTCTTATGTTTCTGTGTCCCTCTTCTCCAGGCGGTGGTTTACTACACAGAGAGTTTGAAAAGCACTGATGTTCACATCCAGCAGGGCTCCTGTTTGGCCCTTAAATGCCTCAGGGTAAGTGGCACGTATTACACAAACTCAGCAGACAGGGCAACACTCAGAAAAGCAGTTTTCAGCACAGTTTCATACATAATTTGTTGACTAGCATAAGTGTGTGTTTGTGTTCGTCAGGCGGCAGAGAGTGTGGACCACATAGCAGATTTATGGAGATCAGCAGATGAAGATCTTCGAAGTGCAGCCAGAGAGACTGTCCTCTCCTTTGGTACAAACATGTCTTAATCTTCTTTCAGGAGTTCATTTATATGGTTTTATTTTATTGTCTTTTTACATTATTACCTGGGTGTGATTATGGGCAATGGTTTTAAATTGGAGAAACAGATCTGTTCAGTGTTTTTTTCCATTTTTTTCCCAGCTGAGGCTTTTATCCACAGTCAAGTTTTTGAAAGGGTCATCCATGTTTTTGTCTCAGCTCGTCTTTCAGAAGAACTTTTATTAAAGTTAATTTTATTATTAAAATATTAAGGTTTTAGTGTTTGCTCATAAACACGTCTCTGATCACCTACAACCACACGTCCCATTAAGGTCACTCAGGTCTGCAGGCCACGGTCTTCTGGTTGTCCCAAGAACAAGGCTGAAGCTCAGGGGGGACTGCTCTTCTCAGCTGCAGCCCCCAAACTCAGGAACAGTTAGGCTGGCCCAGACACTGCCGGTTTTTAAATCCCTTCTTAAAACCCGTTTATATTCTTTGGCATTCAGTTCAGTTTAACAGCTGATCTTTTTATTATGATTTAATCTAGCACTTTTATTTCTTTTTACCTCTTCCTCTTCTTTGTCTTCAAGTGTTGACTATGTGTTTATATGTTTTATATACTGTATATTTACATGCTCTGGCTCCTCCGTATAGCACTTTGGTCAACATTCCTTGTTTTTAAATGTGCTTTATAAATGACATTGACATTTCCCTCTTGTGCATCTGCAGGTAAAAAAGGATACCAGGCCTTCCAGAGGATGGACCAGCTGTACAATGAGATGGAGGAGGAAGCTTATCGGAACCAAGAGACTGAGATTACCATTTTATAGGAGATTATTCTGGATTTAAAACAGACAGAGACAGGGCCCCCTAGATCAAGAGATCAATGATCCCGAATGTCAAGGCGAGAGAGAAAAATTATGAACTTGCCAGAGTGAGCCATCTTACACTCTGGGAAACCTTGATTTTCTCATTAAAGAAAATCTGATTCTACTGTGACTGCAGATACCAAAGGAACAAAAGCAAAGGAGGATTCAATGATGGAGATTTTTCTCTGGATGGATCGCTCACGCACTGATCTTCATCGATCATTTTTGCTCCAAAGCGCAGATATTTGCTTCATCCTGTATTATGAGAACTTGAATTTATTTTTCTGTCGCAGTACCACTTAGTTATTTAAGCTCATAAGATGATCTTGTGCAGCTTTAAAATGATTCCACAGACTTTTTAGTGTTGAGGCTTACTGTCAACAACCAATCTACATTGTTGTTTTATTTGAAAATGAAGGATATATATATATATATATATGTATGTATAATTAATATTATTTCACATGCCACTGCATTGTGGTTACGAGAAATAATGAGCAACAAACTCTGAATATGTGGATTCATGTTTCTTTTAGCTTTTAGTTTGAATTTTTGGTTGAATAAATCCAAAATGGCTGCTGAAATATTTCCAAAAACAAGCCAAAATGTCAAAGGATGACAGTCCATACCGCTTTGACAATCGATCAAACTTCATTTAAGAGATCTTATTGTGTTAAGCTATTGTTGTGTGGGAAAAGTAGAAAGTGGAGCATGTGTGTGTTCATGGCTAATGAGAGTGTAGATTGCCATAGTTGATATTTGTGGTACATACAGTATGTGCATTGTTTTACTTTGAAAGAGGTTACAATCCAAAAGCAATGCACTCAGCCAATGTATGACCATCTTATGTCTCTATTATGTAGGACGTGGTCCCTATTTTACCCACAGTGGTGTGCCCCTTTAATGTGCTGGTGTATGACTTATAATGACTTTAATGCATGAATTAATGCAGGAGAGCTTGTGACTTCCCATTGCACACAAATGATCTGGTCTGATTTAGTTTGAGTTAGCCTTAAGGAAACCTTCACATTACACAAATATACCTGAGAAATGAAAGAGGAAAAAAGAAAGGAGATTAAATTAACTATGTATTAAAAACACAGCAACCTGAACCTATATCCTTCAATACAAAAATAAATCAGATTTTTTGACACGCCACACCTCACCATGAAACCAAACACTGAAAATCTTATTTCTGAGGGGTACATTTACGAAAGAATATCTTTCAAGAGTTAGAAAACAGAAGGAAAAAATAAACTACAGTGAGTTCAGTTCAAAACCCAATTTATTCACTTTTTACTGTTTCGGCAAAACTGAAAAAATGAGGAGTCATATTTACTTCAAGCTACATTGGAGGGTGTTTACTCGTCATTTTCAAGTGAAGACATGGCTTTAAATGAGGGGCAAATGTCAACTGTGGTCTCATGTGAAAAGTAATTAGTTGCTAGTTTAGACACGTCTGTCTATTCTCACCTCATTTGGCAGCTGATAGTTACTTTTAGTGCTCCCACACTTCTTTCAACAAAAAAAAAATGTATTTACAACTCCTCATGTACCAGCTTTTCTGCCTAATTTGGTGACATTTAACAACAAATTGTGCAAACTCTGCAACAGGACTTCCTGCATTAAGTCATGCATTAAATCAGTGTTAAAATGTGAAGAAAAAAAACTGAAGTCTTTAAGAATTAATACAGAGGCGTTGCAATGTAAAACCAGCAGACTTAAGTTCACATTATAGTGAGATTTATTTCGCAGTTATTGTCTGGTTCTCAGAACAATCCCGTCTAAAAGCTGTGGCTGCTGCTGCTTGTGTCCAGAGCCGCTACAAAGACAAGATGATGCTGTGGCTTTGGTTTACTGGAAGTGTATAAAGGTCATGGACAGGTGCAGATAATGTAGTCATATTGTTTTTATTATGAGAAGAAGCAACCTTAACATGAGACACAGAAAGTTTCCATCAAGGATGTTTTCTTAAAACTGCAGACAAGATCTCAGACTTAATTTGATGACTACTCAGCAGTGCATCAATTTATGTCTTAATTCCAAATCAAAACACTTAAAAGTCAGGATGTGACCTGTGTTTGTGCGCTCTGAAAGGGGCTGAACTTGAAATCATGTTAATTGTGATAATAAGTGAGTTTATATCATTAAAACGTTTTACTAAGTATTCTGATATCTTTCTCTCCTTTTGCAATTTACTCAGTTGTGTTTGGATGATCACAGAAACAGAGATGGGTGCTGCCCCCTGCCGGCTGCTCAGGTGAACTGAAATTTGAGAAGCCCCCTGAACGGAGGATGCTTTCACTCACCACAGAATAGATTTGGCTGCGGTTAAAATGACCTGCGACACCCCTTACTGGGATATTTAGGGACTGTTTGTGAGGTCAATAAAATGTCCTGGGAAGATTTTTTTTTTTTTTTTTTTTAAATCTAAAAAAAAGAAGTAAAAAAAATTCCCTCAGCCTTGTTGTACTCATGATAACTCTATCAGCTCAAATGTAAGAATTAAACCAACATTTTCAGCATACCAAGGCTTTCATGTCGAAAACCATGTCATGAATCAGTTCAACCACACTATTAAAATCTCATTACAGTGCTGAAATGTAGAGCAGCATGGAAAGAAACTGTTTTTTTTTTTTCTGTTTAATCAGATGCAGAGTTGGATTAGCTCATTAAAACTTAACCTACAAAATATTGCATATAAATAAGAACCAGGGCTGGGTCTTATGTGTGTTCAAATTCACTGCATGTTTTGCTGTGGGCCCCTCCTGCAGGACCAGATGGTTCAGGATTTGAACTTTAAAAGTGTCAGACATTCAAGAGGACACATTTCGAAGCCATCTTTCTACACACTGTTTTAACATGTCACCGTTCTTAAAGATAAATAGTTTTAGACTTTGCAAAACTCCCGGAGTTAAAGACTGAACACCAATTATCTGCTTTTCTCTGGTAGTTTTCCAGCTGCAGTATCTTTGAATGGAAGTTGAATGGAAGGAGAAGGATGACTGGATACGGAGAATTCTAATTGTGTTAAACTCAAAGTACAGGGTTTTGTCGTTGCTGTTGGCAGCAGAGGTGGAAGGAGAGCTGCTGTACTCAACTGTTATATGCTGAAGGAGGCTGAGGACATGATGCTGGGTGAATCGTTTAAAAATGTCCATTGTGACTGTGGCTGCTCAGGAATCTGTCTATGGGATAATCTGTGGTAACAACTCCAGGTGCTGGTGGTGGACACTGAGGTGGAAGATGAAGGTCTATGAGGTGAAGTTAGAGGTTTCACAGGTGGAAGGTTCTTGTAAGAAGAGTTCTGTCACTCATGTTCTGTCAGACTAGAAGGCCTGCACCTTATGTGATTGGAGAAGCAAAAGCTGCTCCGTAGGAAGAGTTGGTGGAGGCCACTGTCTGGCAAACAGTGAGATGACTGAGGACAGAAGGCTGTTAAGTGTTTTAGAATTACATTTTAGCAGGACTGTAATCTGTCCCAACTATTTTTTATGTGAATGAGAGCAGGAACTAAACAAAACATTAGCAATTCACTTGCAACCACCTGGCAACCACTTGAAACCTTGAAGCTAAATCAGACAGCAGAAGGGGTGACTTGTTTTGTCAGCATACAGCACACCCATAAACGTTTAAGCAACCTTTATCAAAGTCAAAGCCAATCCAGAGCAATCTTAGATGGACTGAATGATTGCATTCTCAATTCACTGAATGCTATTTTTATTCTTAACCTCACCTAACCCTGACATTAACTAGTTCTTGTAAGCCCTTTCCAGGCTGCCTAACCTGAACCAAACCTTGACCATGAGATGTGAAATTCATGTGTTGTTACTTACTAACAGTCTGTATTATTGCTGCTTTCTGTTAACCCTTACCACGACATTTCCTATCATTGGTGTCTCCCCAAGTGTCTCCCCAAGTGTCTCCCCAAGTCCCAGGTGTTAAAGAAATTCACCACTTCAGGCCAAAGCACAACTTCCTCAAAACTGCATCAATCTACTCAATTGTCTGTGCAATCAAGTCTTCTTGTGGAAGAACCGGAGCCTGCAGGCAGTGGCAACCAGGTCAAGTAATTGTGACTGTGCCTGTCTTAGGTTAATAATAATAATTGTCCCGAGGTTTAGCAGAGGGATCTTACCGACCACTGGCAAACCAGCCTTCCATACTTGCCTGCTTGGTTTTTTTTAAAAAATATGTTCTTCCTAAATAGTTATTATTTCCACTTCCGCCTCCTGTCAGACCGTGTCCTGTGTTCCTTGTCATGGTCAACTGGTCAAGCAGTCGTGGCTGCACCTGCCTTAGGTTGTCCCAAGGTTTAGCAGGGGGATCTTACCCGTCAATGGTTGACAGCCTTCCATGCTTGATCCTTGTAAGGAGTGGGTTTGTTTAGTTTTAACAAGTGGTATAAGATTAATCCAGCTTTAGGGAGGATCTCATTGTGTCTGACCTGACTGGTGCAATATGAATACATATGGGACTGATGATTATTCCCTCCCTGCTTAATTTACTTTCTCAATGGTCAGTGTGGCACTTTAAGATGTCTAGATCTTGCTGACACATATTTGGTCATGTATGTGCCCATGGCCCATTTATGTGTACACATCACATGTACTATTTCATGACTTTCTGTGTCTTGGTAAAGGACACCTCAGCCTGCCAGGGCATCAGCACATGAGGAAGCATGGATCAAACCTTTGGTTTGGCAATACTGTTATGGTCAGGCTTTATTAGATAAGCCTAGGTAGGTTGGGTTAGGTTAGCTGTTCATTGTTGAATTAGATAAAGTAAGGTTGGTTAACTTTTCTTAAATGAGGTCAAGTTAGGTTTGGTTGGGAAAGGTCGTGGCAGGTTCTTTCTCAGTGGGGCTGGATTCGGTTATAGTAAGTAAGGCTTGGTTAGGTTACTTTAGCCTTGGTTAGTGTAGATATGGTTAGGTTAGTTGCGTTGAGGCTAGAAGCGTGCTGTTTAACTATCAAGTGGTTTATCTTGGTATTTCCAGGTGGTTGCAGTGGTTTGTCTAGTATTTCACTTTTCTTTACCTAAATTTGGACAAGAATCCATTGTTGTCTAAAATATCTCAAAATGTTAAAAAGAATGCAAGTTTCTCAAAGTTTCACCTCATTCAGAATACTTCCCAGGTGGGCAACAGCAACAGGGTTGTTCAACCTTCCACCGTCCCACCCATGGCCATCGTGTCAGTCGGTAATCTCAGTAGAGTTCAGGTGTAAATGTCTGTCAGATCATTTCCTCTTTCAGACAGTTTCATCTTGACAAAATGTGTACACTGTTGTCTTCAGAGTGTCCCTTGTCAATTAGATGTCATTGTACATCTGACTAGAGCTCTGTGACGCAAAGGTGAAGCTGTCATTTTGTTTCCCCACAACACTGAGTTCATTTACCAGTCGGCAAGAAGTAAAAACTTTGCAGGACTGAGACTGACAGTGTGTCTTCACTACAAAAGCAATAGACTACAACTCATTTTAAATGGAAGTTGACACTGGCTGCTGATGAACGTGACGTGCAACAAATTGAATTTGCTCCAGTGCTTTCTGTTCTTAAAATATAAAACACACTGAAATAGCACACAGTAGAGTCTTTAAATTGAAAACTTTGTCAAAGAGTCACCACTTCCTGTGATATTATCCTGGTATGCTAATTTGTCCACTGTTTTGGTCAGAGTAGCGGACAGAACAGAACATCCAGAACTAAACAATAAAAAAAATATATAAAATTGCACTTTTCTTTAAAAAAATTCAAGGTTGTTCATAAATGTTTTGTAAAAGTATAGCTCAACAAATGTAAACATTTTCATGATGTACCTGTACTTCTTTGCACTAAAACAAAGGGAAACATTTGGAGTTGTCATTATTTATAGGATATTGTACTATAACATTTCTGGTCCGGCCCACTTTAGATCACATTGAGCTGTATGTGGCCCCTGAACTAAAATAAGTTTGACAGACCTGATTTAAACCGAGATAACATCTTTAATAAGACAGTTGATAAAAATAATATAAAGATATTCATCTCAAAAACACAAATGTGAGCTGCATGGTAGCGCTACAGGAGACAGAAGAGTTTCATATTCAAGGAATGTTTAATAGCAGTCCATCCAAATGTTGTCGATATCATGGTCCTTGGTCCAAACTGAACACACTGGCATCGCTGATGCACAGGTATCACACCTGTCATTGTTTCCCCTAGCCCTCTCAAGCAGAATTATGTCATAACAGAATTAAACAAATACATAGTGTGGAAAGGAAATAGCTTGGTTACTTTTTTTTAGATAGCAAGGCCAAATCTAAGCCTACGGTACAAACCACTCCAAACAGCCAACAACCTAGCAACCTGAAAATCCCCTGCATGGTTCACTCCATTTAATTTGAATCAACGTAATTTATTTACAAATTTGATAGGAATGTGCATGCTGTTGTGATAATCTCATTTTTTTTAAAAATCCTTTTAGGACATTTTTGTTAATCATTTGGTGTAAAGTTTGTTTCATTAAGCATTTGACATCATTCTTCTTGAAAGTCTGGGGATTGTATCAATTATCCTGGACTAAACTCTTATAATTTTGAATTAACCAAGTTGTCAAACAGTGCGCATGCACCAATCAGGCATAACATTCTGACCACCTTCCTAATATTGTGTAGGTCTCCCATGTGCTTCCAAAACAGTTGTGACTCATCAGAGAATGGACATGGACTTTCTGAGGGTGTCCTGTGGTGTCTGGCAACAGAATGTTGTCAGTGGGGGCCTTTGGGTCCTATGGGTTGAGGGGAGGGGCCTCAGTGGATCATCCCACAGATACTTGATCAGTTTGGGATCTAGTGAATTTGGAGGCCAGGCCAACACCTTGTATTAATATAATTTATAAAGTATATATTCCTGCTGTTTGACCCATCCATTTGTTCACAAAGTAGTGTGCAGTTGGAGCGGTTGGCAGTGCACCCACCTCTAGGCGGACGGCACCCAGGTTGGGTTGCCACTGCTCCCCCTTAAATAGCAGGGGGAAAACGCTTGCGCCCAATGTGGGGCTCAAACCCACGACCCTGAGATTAAGAGCTAGCCGACTGAGCTAGCCGGGCTTGTTTTTGCATGCCCGTATCAGGCTGCTTCCTGCTGGGGATGGCTGCTGCCATCAAGGAGTGTCATTGTTATGGGGTCGGGGTGTCACATCTGGTCTACGTGGGTGGTACATGTCTATGTAACATCCACATGAATGCCAGGTCCAAAGTCTTCCCAGCAGAACATTGTATTGTCACAAGATGGTTATTTACTTCTCCTGTCAGTGGTCATAATGCTGAAGATGAGACAGTTTGCAGTGCGACAGTCTTTTTACTAATATCCTCTAAATTCTGCAGAATTACAAAAAACACATAGTATCCAAAGTATACTCTAACAAATCCCCTAATGCAAAACTTTTAATCAGAAATGAAAATTCATTCCCTAAACGGTTTTAATGTTTGATACAACACTGGATTCCACGCAGTTTATCACGTTGAGAGGAAAACTTTATTTAAATTAAAACCAAAGCAATCATGAAGCAGTGAGAAAGCACTGCGATGGGAGGCTACACACGCGCCAATAGGTACAGAAGTATGAACACCTTAGCTTGTGTCTGACAGCTAAACATAACACTTACAGCAGTGACACACAAGGAGCCTTACACAACCAGAAAACTTCTGAGTTGATTTTCCATTTCCTCAGCCAGCACTCTGCGATTCTTGTTGCTGCTGGAAATGCTAACCACCCCGTTTCCTTTTGTGTCACCACTTTTGTTTTTTACACTTACCAGCATGTCATGATCACAAAAAAATACACACCTATCTCACATTACACAAGTGTTCCATTCATTCTGCACGCAACCACACATCCAGATTTTCTACCCTTTGGATACTTTCAGCATTTTATTTTAATTCATTAAAATGTGTGATCCTAACTTAAGGAAAATCCAACGGCAACCCATGCACGAGAAAAATAAACTGAAAAAAAATCTTAAAAAAAAAAAGGAAAAAGTTGGGATTACATGTCTGGCAGTAGGGGACATTCACACAGAATTGTGTTGGGGGGGGGGGGGGGGGGGGCAACGACATGAAAAGGGGCAGCTGCAGAGCACAGTGGGTAATGACAACAGGACAGTTCCTCAGCACTATCGCACCTTTTCTGAGGTGCGTTTGTGTAGCGCAGCGGCAATGGAGGAATTATTCACAGCATAGACATTGATTGTCCAGTGTCAGTGTGCTCTCACTGTTGAGCATTGTGTGTGCAGGGCCAAAGAGGCGACTGTGTTTGGTCGTGTGGGACTGTCAAGGTTGCTCCTCATCGAGACGCCAACTATATTACTTCACAATACTGCATGGCTGCCCGTGTAGTTTTTAGAAGGGTTCTAGTAAATTTTGGCAGTTTGCAGAGCAGAATATTTTCATTCTAAAACGATGACTCCACAGGTTTTTGGGGGAAAGTGAAGCCGCTCTTGGAAGTAAACAGGTCTGAGGGCGAGTTAGGAGCCAGAATACTTAAACACAGTAGTGACTTTAGGCCAATGTCACATGTGGTGTATACTATATATTATCTATTTATCATTGAAATGCTGGAGTGAAATCAGCTGAAAGTGAAAATTTTCTTTCCTCAGCACTGAGTTCACATGTTAAGTTTTCCCTTTGCATTTCAAGTTTTTCCTTCTTCCTTACAGCATGGTGAAACAGCAACCATAATCCTTCAAAACTGGCTCCTCTAACCTCCTCTTTGGCTGGGCCCCCTCTGTATTCCCTTTCAGTCTTCTATCAGCACCACCTTTTTATCCCTGCCCAAAAGTGTGGTCCATCCTTTGCTCATAGCATGGCAGTATCTTTCTACGGTAATTCTCCAGTAACCCATCACCCTTCACACCCCCCTCATGCCCCTCTGCATTATTTCTCTTCCTCTCTCTCTGTCTCCTAAGTCCCGACAATCGCTGGGTTGTGGGCAGCGTCCGGCAGAGCGGCATCCTGGCAGTGGTAGAGGAAGCAGTTACCCCAGCAACTGTAGCAGATGAGGAAAAGGGCCGCCAGGAAGACCAAGGCACAGATGGTGCAGGGTTTCCTCTCCAGTAGGAAGCTGAGCAGGTAGAAACCCATGAACATGGAGTGGTTGAACCACAGAGCAGGGTTCAGAGGCTTGGGGATGAGCAGCACAGGGAGTAGCCACTGTAGGCAATACATTGTCTCTTATTTTTCAGAAGGAGGTCAGTGGAGGCTTTTTGTGGAGCTGGTGCAGTTCAGTCCCAGGATGTAGCAGAGACAACAGCCTTTAGCAGACGTGGTAGAGTCGTCCTATCTGACGGAACTGGGGTGATGCAGGAAGAAGTCAAAGTGGCCAGATGTTGCTGTCGTCAGGACATCCCTGCAGACAGTCGAGGTCAAGAAAAGAAAAATAGTCTGAGGATTTCTGATTCCGAACGTCATAACAAACTTGGGCCAAAACTTGATTATTGTCATTTACTAATCTTCATATTAAATGATCAAATCACTGTCTGTGGATTAAGTGACAGAAAACATAATAGAATTGTCTTAATGAAGAACTTAATAAAGCCGAGCCTAAAACACAACTACTATCACAAGTGAAAGCATTATTTTCTATCCACAAGAAGCTGAACTAAGGAACATTCATTTTAGCTTTAAAATTGACGAATATCAAATGGTAATTATGAACTTTCTGTTCATGGACTAATCAGTTAGCAAATCGTTTTACCTTTTGATCAAACACATTTATTTCAGCTCCATTACTTCAAGATGATTGTGATAGGCCTCCTATTTTTATGACATTTTATAGACAACTGAACAACAGTTAAATCTGCCTGTTAGTTACACTTGTGTTTCACTTTGCAGTGTATACCACCGACTCTGACAATTGATATAATAATAGATATTATTTATAGGCGCCTTTCAGGACACTCAAGGTCACCATACAAAATATGCAATTATTTATATTGAAACATTCACATTTTTTCTTCCACCACTGAACCTCACCCCCCACCTTTTTCCTCTATGAGTCAGCTGCTTATCGTGCCAGATTGTGAATAACACTGACCTTAGAGCCACTCCTTTTATAGTTACACAGAAGTGCATGTTTGATTCAAGCATCACACGCGCGTGTAAATAATCTATTTTATAGACAGTGGCTTTAGAGGATGGAGTTCAACATTTTAAGTACACATCATAAATTAGGAGGGAGGAGAGTCTATTATAGATTAGGGCTGCAACAACGAATCGATAAAATTCGACTATTAAAAGAGTTGCAACGAATTTCATCATCGATTCGTTGTGTCGCACGATTATTATGCCACGGAGATGTTTGCTGTATAAAAAAAAAGTTGAGTTGAGCGCGGAGCGGACGTACGAAAGACATCGGAGAGACCGTTGTTTTAAAACATGGCGGAGGCGGAGAAATCAGTACAACCTAAGTCATCCAAGGTGCAGTACGCCGAAATTAAACTACAAATGAGACCTGGAAGTGGAATCCAGTGTTCAGCCTGGTTTGTAATGTGTTGCTGCACCGGGTATGGTACGGTCGTACGGCGCAGGCGAAGCGGGGAGATTTTTTTTTTGTCACGTATCGTTTGTTAGCGATATGTATTTATGCCTTTTGGATTCGAGACTTCTTCTGTCACATGAACCTCGTTGTCAACTTGGGAAATGGGCAAGATGTAAGTTTAATGATTGCTGGCTTTGTAACGTGAAGTTGGAGAGAAGCTTAGCCACGTTTGCTAGTAGTATGCTTCAACATGAAGTAGCAAGGCGTCTCACGGCATATTACAAAATATAATAACAGATAATAAAACGTTCGTGGCTTGTAGCCTTCACTAGCGTCCACATAACGGAGATGGAGGAAGTCAAAAAAAAGAGACGAATGCAACAAGAGTGACACCTGCTGAACTAAGCGATGAAAACAAAGGAGGCGCCGCCGTGTGGCGTAAACTGGTACTGCTCCATGTAAAACACTGGCTGTTACAGCTTGAATGAAGTGATTTCGTTGATTAGCATAAACATGCTGAACAATCCTTATGAGGCGAAATGCAGACTCTACCGATTTTTTTAAAATGACTGAATGAATAATTTTTTAAATGATTACTGTAACAGCTCAGAGATGTTCAAGGAGCAACCTGTTTATGCACTTTCTGCTCTGTCAGCTCTGTTTTTGAATAAAGGGTTGGAACTTAATGCTTTTTTTTGTCCGATTCATCGGTTAATCGAAAAAATAATCGACAGATTAATCGATTATTAAAATAATCGTTAGTTGCAGCCCTATTATAGATTAAAAGCACCTTTAACCCACACAAGTAGTGACTAGTCACTATCACAGCCATGTTAATGACGAAAGTAAACATTTAGATAACTATTTGTACAGCACCCTTGTACAGCCTTGGTGCTAGTATCTTATCTATTCTCTTAACAAACTACGCATTAATCAACCCAACCTTAAAGTATCTAACCACAACAACAAGTCTCCAGCTGAATTAACAGTTTCAGTTATTTTGTCCTGAATGTGCACTTGAGTTTATCCAACGTTCACCCGACAAGCAAACTGGCTGCAGCTGGCTGACGGACAAGTGCATGAGTTATTGTCAGTGACAGCTGCTAGCACGTCCTAGCATGACCAGCCACATGACCATCCAACTTTGAAATAAGCTCATGTTTTTAAAACCATGTCAGCAAGCTGGGTGGATTAAATGGACACACGCTGCGTTTAAAGGCAGTTGTGTCAAAACTAGCTGGAGTTAAACTCCAACTTGGTTAAATTCACTGGGGTTCTCTCTAGAGGAGATTAAGGAGACAGATGAGTCTTAAAATGGACTAGTCATCTACAGATAGCCCATTTTTCACTGTATAGACCGAAGAGTAAACCAGACAGCATTTACAAATCTACCTACTTTATGGAGGTGAACGCAAATGTGCCATTACGTATCAAGTAATTTTAGCGGCATGGAAGCCACTTGGAATGTTGGCTAACATACAACAGCAGCAAAGAGTAAAATAAAAGCTGCTAAAATGTTCAAATGTCTACTTCCGTAAAATCTATCGCAGTGGGCGGTAACAGTAGCTAGCTGGCGTCTGAAAGTACAACGTTTTAGAAATAAATCATTCAGCTCTCTGGTCTAATGCTCAGTTCGTGTCAAAATGTATTTTAGCTCGCTGTAAGTGTCACCGTAAAGTGCCAACTTGGAACGTAGGTTAGCTTAAACGTAACCCTCGTAGACAAAACAACAGCATGTACTAGAGGCTAACTAGCTAGCATCGCTCGAAAAACAAAAGATTTAGCTGATGTATCGTACCGCCAACGTAAACAACACAGCTCGTATTCGTAAAAAGTGTCAAGCTGGGTATACGCTCATTGGTAGAATATTATGAACAAACCTGACATCTTTCGGGGTCATTCTCAGCAAACCAGCTGCACCATATCTGTCTCAGCAACTGACAGACTGCGTACGTAGCTGCTAGCTAGCGAGCATTAGCGTTAGCTTAAAGGACCCCTGCTGCAAAGCTGACGTTTAGGTGTCTCTACTCCGCCTGAATACTTTTAGTTTAACTTTAGGTGGGATTATGCACCAAAACACGCCATTGTAGCTAGTATCCACTTTTTCAGTCAGTGTCCTATTTTAAGTTTTTAACTATTTTTTTTTATTAAAGGAGCCAAAGTAGGCAAGTGTGAGTGTGGAATGTGTACATAATGTTATAAAAATGTAAATGAAAAGCCAAAGGGATCTGTTCAGGAGGTCTATAGCAAAAAAAGTCACCTGTTGGGCCCCTGCTGACCCCTCACCTACTGTCCTGTGTGTACTGTCCTGTCAGATTCAGTCAGTTCCCATTTACTACAGGAGATGCAGGTGACCTCCTATTGCATGCACAGAGGCAGTGCTGCTTGGTTTGATATTTTGTCATGCCTTTATTCAGGAATGTGATCCAAGTTTAATTTACACCTCATCGAAACAATGTTCCATTCTTCCTGAAAATTGTTTAAATTAAAAATTTGTTATTGTACAGCCCTTTGGTATCCCAGAAACTACAGGCAGTTTTTATTACTCAGTTCTTTTTACCCATAAGAGCTTTAAGATCATTTCAGCAAAAGAAAAGTAAATAACACTCAGTCTCTAATTCAGTTTTAACTAACCAAAAGCAAAATTATAACAGGAAAACAGTCAATTTAAATATAATAATGGTCACCACACTTGATATTTACATATAGATTACAACATGCTGACAGCCAGGTAGAGAAGAGGATAGCATGTTGGAGTTTCTGTAAACTCACCTTTTAAACCTTTGGCCGGAGACAGCAGCCAGTCAAGAAGACCTGCGCACTCATTCACAATCACAAAACAATCAAGACAGCTCACCTGCAGCCCATTTCACAGATCCACACACAAATCACCTGGATCACAAGCCTCAGGTGTTGCTGATTTGTGAAGAGGCATATTTATTTTTTTTGGTCACCAACTTTTAGTTGGCTCAGTTATTACATTGAGCCTTTGTAGAATATTTGTCCTTCATTTAAAATGCATGAGAGGAATGGGTTGAAGATCAGTGAGGAGCTGAATCGATCTGCATAATAAATGTGAACTTCTAATCATAGACACATGGGGCATTTTATTTTAAAGTTTTAAAGTGGCTGTTTTGTACAATAAATTGTCAGTATAAGAACAATTGATTGAAAACTGTCAAAGCTTGGTACAGCTCATTCACCAGTGCCACATACTTTAAAGTCTTCTTAAAGTCTTCTTCTTATATGCAAAACACACCAGAGAGCCTGTGAGCCACAGTGTGGGACTTTTTGTAGTTTGTAGTTTAGTTTGACTTAATCCGACCGTCCTGTTTTTCTAAATAGTCACTAATCCACATCTGTAACACGTCACCACTTGTCTAAAATAAGACTGGGATGCAGGAGTCCTTAATAAGACAAGGGTAAGTCCATGATCATCAGGAAATTTGTATGTACAATTTTTATTAATTTGTACTTTAACTAAGCCTCAAAGTATAGATTACAGACACAAAACAGGTTTATTCTCATTCCATGGACAAGACAGGCCAGAGTCTTCCTGAAATTAACAATTACATTAAAAAGGAAAAAGCAACATATAATGTGCCATAGATTTAGAATAAGAAAAGAAACATAATAAAAATATGTAGGATTAAGAAGGTTTTATCATTGGCTAATAAAAAAATAAATGTGTATATATAAAAGGTGGTCTTAGCCGAAATTATAAACTTTTCTCTCGTCTTCTGAATCATAAATTTGTGTTTGTTTTGTTATTGTTGTTATTGTTATCTATTCAGAGTGAGCTGTATAGTGAAGTCCACATAACATTTTAGTTGTTTTGCTTTAGTTCGTTATCACTTCCTCCCATAAAAGACACCGTAAAAAAATAAAATAAAAAATGTTGCCGGTCCAGAGCTCACAACACCATCCAAGACCTCACACACCCCCACCTTGGACTGCAATATAAATATATTTTATAGACAGACACCTGTAAATCATTTATTTTATTGTATTTTATTATTTCCTTCTGTTTAGTTTGTACTTTTAGTTTAAAAAAAAAAATCCCAGTCTGTGTTTAGATGCTGTCGAAAAAAAAAAAAACATCTTACCAGTTTGTTTGTAGAATCACAAGATAAACTGCAGTTCTGAGTTGCATGAAATTGTAACCGAAAAGGTGGCTGTACAGTATGCATCCCCAACTTCTATCCACTCACTCTGAGTCAGTAACTAAACTCACCACAAGACAAATGAACTAAAAGTATTCACAATTATGTCAGCTTGGAGGGGGGAAATCAACAGCAAAACCATCCACCTGCTAATTAATTTTCTGCTCCAGTTCTTGACTTCAAGAACAAAAAAAAAAGTCAAGTAAACACATTTTCTTCAAACTTTATTTCTCACACTTAACATATTACACTGACAAACAAAAAGCGAAACAACATGTGATCAAAATGCAGACACACAAAAAAGATCTGTAACATAAGAGAGGCAATATACCCAAAAATTTAAGAATATGAAATCAACCATCATTAGTTAAAAAACTCTACGAAAAATCGTATCCTGTTTTCATTATACAAACAAAGGGTCGTTTTTTGCTACACCTGAATGCCCGCTGACTTGCACTAGCACTGGCACTAACAAGTGCAAACATCCTTGAGCTTCAGATTCTGTAAAAGAAAAACCTCTGTGAAATAATAATGTAAATGATCAGTTCAGTTCAGTTTAAGCACAAAAAAGCAACAAAATTTCTCTCCAGCAAAGTATCTCATTCATCAAATAAAAGCAACGTCAGCTGTAAGTTTTGTTATATCAGTGCTTGCTGCAGTGCTAAAAGCCACATGCTCATCAATATTGTTTCTCTGCAGACTGTCTGAATCTTGTGCTCTTAGGAACGGATAATCTACCCTGTAGGCGGTCATTTAAAGCATTTACCATAGATCCTCATGTCCCAGTGTTTCCTGAACACTCCATACATCCTGCTTAGCTGACAAAGTACATATCAATCAGCGTAGATTATAGTGAAGCCATACACAGTATTGTTACATCGAGAAAAGTCAGAAGAAAAGAGCTAAAACACAGGCTACATCTTGATGAAATACAGATGGGCAGTACTACCTGCAACAGGAATGGAGACTGACAACTGCAGCATCGAAATCATCCGAATACAACAAAGAGAAAAACAATGCTGAATACTGATTGTCTGTCTCCGTTCCTGTAGCGACTTAAGTCAGTGAGCATGTTTGACTGAGAGTCACACAAAAAATATCTTCAGTATTTATAACTTGTCAGTTCATCTGGACATTAGACAGTCAGATGTGACCAAAGTGACCCTGACATGATCTTTGAAAGTCAGAAAAAGATCACAATGACATGAACGCGGTCCGAGTGATTCACCATCACGGTAAGTGTGATCACAGGAACTTCAATACGACTTGATCGTGACTCAAACATCATCATAGTCCTGCAGACCTGACTTTAGTGGCTCATAAATTATCTTGACTCCTATTGTGTTTAAATTGTGTAAACTTGAACGTGGCGATAACGACTCTACTATCGTCATGCAGAAATGAACGTAGTGACAGGATCTCAGTGACTGAGAACATGAACATACACTGTGTGCACAACTATTAGGCAAGTGAGTATTTTGCTAACATATATATATATATTTATAGTAAATATATTTTATGACTGAACGCTTTGTAAACTGGAATGCTTATTGGATTTAAGCATATCAGGTGATGAGTGTTTGTGTAATGAGGGAGGTTGTGGCCTAAAGAGATCAACACCCTATATCAAGGTGTGGATAATTATTAGGCAGCTTCTTATCCGCAGGCAAAATTTGGCAAAAAAAAAAAAAAAAAAAAAAACAGCATTATCTGACAATCTCAAAAATTGTATAAAGGCTTTCAGAGGAGAGAGATGCAGCACTCTTGAAATTGCTAAGATTATGGGACATGCCTACAGAACCATTAAACGTTTTGGCCACGAGGAACCCATCAACAGGAGCCCACTTTCCAGCTGTGGTTGCTGCTGCACAAAAAGCTGATAGATATTCTCCTAAGAAAGCCAAAATCTCACTTTTACTTTCTTAAATATTGTATATTTGAGGTTTATTACCATGTCAGATGGACCCAGGACACTGTAGTTGTTCAGTAATAAAAGGAATCCTCAAATATACAACTTGCCTAATAACTGTGCATGCGGTGTATTAACTCCAACTTTAATGTGAGCAGTGACTTGGACATGACCATGCTGAATCAGACATTTAAGTGTTTCTGTTACTTACTGTATTGACACAGTCATTTGAACATGAACATTTGTGACTCAAACGACTGCAGACTATAACATCCCTGTAAAGATATGGACATGCTTCTAGTGACTTAAACATTTCACTCAAACATGACCAAAACATGGCTAAAACATCCTGAACATGACATGAACGTTACAGCAGTGACTCGGACCCGACTGCAGAAACTGCTTTGATCAGTGTCACTTGGATATAACTGTTGGCTTGAATGAAAAACTGCGATGACTTCAGTATCGCCGTAGCTGTGAATTGGTCATGATTGTAGCGTATGGGATATAACTCCAGATTTGGACGTGTCCGACTTGAACACTGGATTTGAGTCTCAAATGACTCAGACATGACCACAGTGGCGACATTTAATGTTAAAACACTGAAGACTTGGGGCTCGAATTTATACTTCAACGCTTTATCTTGGCATACTTTCATGCTTTTGACTTCTAAATGTTGCCCATGTGTCACTGCCTCAAGAATTAGCCACGGAGGATGCAGCAGCCATTCCAGCACTACTGGAAAATAAAGCATATTAGGCTAAGAGCACGTAAGTATAGCAATCACATGAGTAAACATCCTCAGCGGTTACAACCATTCCTATAAGCAAAATAGAGATATTTCTGTCACTGTATGTGATACATTTAACATGATGCAGCATTTTTATGATGATAGTCACTATTTCCAAGAGGAATCAATAAAGTGCCAAAACCTTACTTTCAAAGTCGCAACAGGCTAAACCTTCGTATCGGTAGTTCAGAGGAGTAGCTAAGAGGAGTCTCTGCTGTCACTACAGTCAGACATTAGGGGCTCTGTTTCTGCTTATTAGGATATTCTTAATTCTGTAGCATTTAGCGGCAAGCCTACTCTAAAATCAACAATGATGGCACATTGTAAAAATACTCCATTCCTAGTCTTACATTCATAATATCTTTTTAAAGCAAGTGAAAGTACATTTTAAGCAGCATTTTTTTCAAAAAAACAAATAATACATATTCCTGGATTATTGTTGCTGTAATTTTACAGATTGAGTACAGAGTACAGTAAATTTCTTTGAAATGTAGTCAAGTTGAAAGTATAATTTAGCAGAAAATAAATAAATGTACTTGGTGAAATTCAACTGCAATCAAAGTCAGAATTTTATCAAATGATTTGTTGCAGTAAATAGGAATAAAATTTTAAAGTACATTCAAACATTAAAGGTGTAAAAGTTTGTCATTTGTCACTACCTTTAGTTTAAATTGTCTCGTGCAGCCACGGTCCCAAGAGCTAAAAGCGTAAGGCACACGAAACAGGAGTGGTTTATGGTTTATGGTGTCATTATATCTCCTATGATCAAACATGGATTCTCAACTTTACTGATTATGTCAGCACCTGGGAAGATTCTTGTCTTTCACTGAATTCCGGTTTGGCACAGGAATAGATTGTATTTATGTAAACCCCAATGTCTAATCTCCAAGATGGCATCAGTGACTCCTCTGGTTCTCCTCCTACTAGCCTCAGTCCTTAACTCTTTGACATCTGTCACTCAGACTTTATACCTTAATCTCCCCCTCCTCTCATTTATTTGCTCTCTCTACCAAATACATGTTGTATTCTTTCTTTTCTTTCTCTTCCACCACAATCATCTTCCTCTTTCCTCTATGTTCCACATCATCTGTCTGTGGAAAGACACCTCCTCTTCATCTTTGTCAATCAGAGATGTGTGTCCTGCTCCTCTTCTTCCTCCTCGGTCGCCGCTTGATTGACAAACACCTGAAAAATAAAGATGAGAGTTTGGATACCACTGCTCCACCAAATAAATTATACATAAATAATCAATAAAGTTCCCAACAAAGACCACGAACAGTTCCATCAATCGATAGTTTCTCATCCAATCACCTGCCAGCGATTGCTCTCCTCCCCACCTCCTTCTCCTCCACCCGCGAGCCCATTTGCACTTGGCTTTTTCTCTCGCATCTCAGGGTGGGGGTCGTTGGTGACGTCCAGCGTGGGGTTGTCATGGTAACCATTCTCCACAAAGTGAAGCTCCTCAGCACGAAACTGTGAGTTAAAAAGAGCAGCAAAGAACAGTGACGATATGGACGCCTCCTAAAAGACAGGTGAGGAGCCCAGTGGGTCATTGCAGCAAACTAGCAGCAGTTCATCAAGTGTGTGGAAATACTTGACGAAAGATGAAGCCCATACTACGGTGACATGCAAAATATATAAGTCAGTCCTGAAATACAACAAAAGTACTACAGCCAGTGTTGTGCACGTTCATATTTTTGTGAATTGTGAACTGAACGCACCATTTTACCAACTGTGAGTGTTGGTGAGTTTCACTCAATCTGGAGGGAAATACTGACGTTCACCCCCATTCAGGAAAAAAAAGTTTTATGACAGCTGTCAGCCGACGTGCTATTTACAGCATATAGCATGGGTGGTGCAGAAACTGGCTAAACTGATCTTTATTCACTTCATATCATTAGGTATACAAGGGAAAACAAACAGTCCTGCACTAAATCTTAGCTTCAGTTGAGTGGTAATTCAACCAGATGATTGTTTTGGAGGATGAGGTTTCTGTTGCTGTTAAACTGGATTGAATGAAACATTAAAGTGCTTCTGCTATTCTGTCAAGCCCACAAAACAGAATAGGGTTGACAAAATAATAACAAACGTGTCAGTACAACACAATACAGTTCATTAGTACTAAAAACCACAACCTCCAAAATGAAAACACAGTTGAATCAACAGCTCTCTCAGTTATTTGAATGAAATGCTGAATATCATAACCTTCATGAAGCTAAGATTTAGTGCAAGACTGTTATATTAGAATGCATTGATTTCACTAGTGCACCTAATGAACTGGTGAGTGAGTGTATGTTCAAATATTGATGTTATAATGGAGGATGAGTGATTCAGCGTGCCATTATAAAAAAGTTTCCATTGACAGGGAACCTTTGACTCAGACCCCACAGTTACATAAAAGAATGGACCGATGTGTGTGTGCGTGTGTGTACATAGGGTGTGTGTTGACCTACCGCAGTCTTAGTCGCAGGCAGTCGTCTCTGCCAGCAGATGTAAATGAATCCAGACGTGATGATGACCATGCAGACGGAGCCGATGATCACAAGAACCACAAATAGTTTGCCATAGTCGCTGCGTGTCTGGCTGGGCCGAGACTGACAGGTGCTGGCGGCGCTGTAGTTCTGGATGCCCACCTGCACGCAAACACACACAAACACACACACACGGAAAGTCAGTGGTAAGACTGGATATCGCAGGCCTTCAGGCTACTGAATCACATACTCACTGCAGTTTTGAACATTTTAACATATGTCATCTGCACGTATCAGTGACAATGTGATATTTGCACGTCTTTTGCAAGCTCGTACAATGTAAACAATGTGTCAGGCCACTGGGACAGTATTGCACAACTAAATGCACATTATATTCTGACTATATTCTACCCTTTTGAACATAGTACTCGCTTATTTTATTAAAGTAAAGTTTATTTCCTTTATTTTACTTTAGTTGTTTATTTTAGTTGTGTGTGAAGGGAACTCGCAAAGTAAGCTGTGTAACCTTTGCTGTGTATATGACAATAAACTTCTTGAATCTCGAATGAACGTAAACACACACATCTCATATTTCGTTAGAGTGCTAAAAAAAAGTCACGACCCTTTTACTCTACAAAATATGCTGCTAAATCATCTAATTATATTTCACAACTGCTTCATGTAATTCCTGACGGGATATGAACTGTGTCATTTAACTCTTTGGTGAAGAAAGGCAGCCTTATATGCAGCTTTTTTAATTAGAGGAGAAATTTATGATCTGTTTATTCATTCATTCATTCATTTTCTGTAACCGCTTGTCCTGTGAAGGGTCGCGGGGTCTGCAGGAGCCTATCCCAGCCATCATTGGGCGAGAGGCGGGGTACACCCTGGACAGGTCTCCAGTCTATCGCAGGGCTAACACAGAGACAGACAACCATTCACACTCACATGCAGGGCTGCAGCTATCGATTCTTTTTGTAATCGATTAATCTAGCACTTTATCGATCGATTAATCGATTAATCGGATATTTTTTTTTACGTTTTTAAACAACCAAAACAAATGATGCATAACGAAAATTATGTGGCTGTAAAATGATCAAGCATTTGCCTTTTATTTCTCAAAAAAACAGAGAACTCCAACTCCAACATTTGGCTCCAAAACTAAGCCCATGCATTGCAATTTACCCATTAAAAGTGCCAGTGCCAACAATTACATAACAATACAGTTAAGCAAACTTACTGTAAAACAAAAAGCAATTTAATTTATTAATATGCACAACAAGTTTCATGCTGTAATCTCGCCCTGACATCAAAGTAAATATCCGTTTTATGTAGATTTCTACACCTGCAGCATTTACCATTAGGCTACTAACAAATAATACATAATTTCTGGGGTGAGCCTATTTGCTATGGTAACCTAGCAACCTGTGTGTTTTTTTGTGAACGCGTGCTGTGCGTGAGGAAGAGTGAGAGAGATGAGGGTGCAGAGAATTTAGTAACGTCAATGATTCTGATAAGCTCAGGCCGGTCGCGTTCGCCTCGCGGCCGCTCAGTTTGTGATAATAGGGGAGTATATGGGAGTATTTGGCCGCTATTCGCGGAGAATTTATTAACGTCAATGATTCTGATAAGCTCAGGCCGGTCGCGTTCGCCTCGCGGCCGCTCAATTTGTGATCCGCTGCGTAAATCCTTCGGCCGACCCGGTCGTCCCGATTGCCACTCCGCCCCTGAAGCTAAACATCATATCTAGTCAAACCGCATCATGACATCGCTACATACAGTATGCGATTAAAATCAGCGAACATTAATGTATAGGTTATACGTTACCTTGTTTCAGCGACGCTTGGTGAAACAGCATGTGGATGTTTTCTGTTCAGATGCTGGATCATTGAGCTTGTCCTGCTGTGGTACGCCAGGTCTACTTTGCAGTATCTGCACTTTGTTCTCTTCCTTTTTTAGAATGTAATGATCCCAAACTTTAGACATTTTTTGCCGTTTATGGGCATCTTTACTCTCCGCCATCGCGCCAACTAAATTCAAAATGTATCTCGCGCTAGTGGTGGGCTTCCAAAACAACGGTCCGTGTGGAACAATCAGATCCCTGCGCGTATAGTGCGCGTCATAGGAATTTAACGAGGCTTCGAGGCAGAGTTTTTGCCTCGACCAATTTTTGTAATCGAGTTAATCGAGTAACTCGACGAATCGTTTCAGCCCTACTCACATGCACACCTACGGCCAATTTAGAATCACCAGTGAACTTAACCAGCATGTATTTGGACGGTGGGAGGAAGCTGGAGTACCTGGAGAGAACCCACGCAGACACAGGCAGAACATGCAAACTGCACACAGAAAGGCCCCAGTTGGCCCATGGATTGGAACCCGGAACCGTCTTGCTGTGAGGCATCTGTGCCAACCACAACTCCACTGTGCCGCCCCTGATCTGTTTATTTTATTTTTATTTGTTTATTTTTATTATATATTTTTGAAGTGAAGAGACTTTGAGCTCCGTGACAGCAAACATCAGAGAAAGCCAAAGTAGGAGAAGTTTTAATTTTTAGGAAAATGTTCTTGTGGGGCTTCATTGAGTTGTAATTGGCCAGAAACTGCTGAAATCTGGTTTCATTTGCATATTATAATTTTCGACTGCAGACTGTATTCAAACTATTCTGGATGTCATACCTTATTGAGACTTTTCCTGATCTCTCCCAGCATGCCCAGCACTTCCTTGGTAGCTATCACTCCTGAAAGACACACATTTAACGATGTTTACACAGTCCAACAAGCCAACAACAAGCGTCAAAACTGCATTATTTTTTTCAGTAACGAGTAATCTAACTAATTACTATTTCCTCCGTTACAACGCCGTTACCAACAGTTAAATGTGGTATGTTACGGTGCACTGTCAGCCAGCCACAAGAGCTGCAAAGGTGTTTTTTTTTTCCCCCTATGGGTGGGGTAGGGCAGCGTTCAGTTGGGAGGGTGTTGTTTACACACAAAAGCGCATAGCAGTATCACACAAGCGATCAGAGATAGACTGCAGCAATGGAGAGTTCGGAGCATTCAGAGGTAAAGTTGCCGTTTTCAAGGTGGAAGTATAGGCACTACTTTAATCTCATTGAGGTAAAAGGCAAGAACGTACACGTGAAGTGTACATTACGCTCAGAAAAAAATCTAATTCTTAGACGCATTTAAACTTTTTTTTTTTAAAGTAACGCAATAGTTACTTTCCCTGGTAACTAGTTACTTTTATAGTGGAGTAATTCAGTTACTAACTCAGTTACTTTTTGGGAGAAGTAACTACTAACTATAACTAATTACTTTTTAAAAGGCAAAGTACATGCCCAACACTGGTCAACACACCGTTTAGGGTCAGAACATCCTGAATCAACCAGTCTGTATGCACTGAAGGATTGTTGAAGGTTTTCTGATATTACACTTGATGGAGGCTGCTTTAAAAAAAAAAAAAAAAAAAAACTGCTTGTGATGTCAAAACAGCTATTTTTGTCCAGAGAAGGAAATAAAATGTTCCAACACCAGTCTGCTTTTTGCAAAAATCTAATGTTTCAGAGTACATTCATCAGAACTTCTTTTAGCTTACAAGGACGTCCAGGTCATATTTTCTTCCTGAAGTCCCTCCAATCATAGTTGCCTTATTGTTGAGGCACAGCAGGCCCAACTCGAGAAGAACTACAAATGGGCATATTGTCTGAGATGCCCTCATTTATTCTGAAACTCAGGACATCTTGGTCTTCAGTCCCTATGCTTCACTTTTAAGGCCACTTCTAAGATCACTCCAAAAGAAAGACACATAATAGTCTGGGAGGTCACAAAGGAACCCAGGGTAGCTTCTAATGCAACTAAAGGCCTCTCTCATATGGGCTAATGTTCATGAATCCACCATCAGGAGACCACTGAACAACAATGGTGTGATGGCAGAGTGGCAAGGACAAAGACACTGCTCTCCAAAAAGAACATTTCAACATTTCAAGTCCTTCTATTAAAGAATGGTTAAAGAACAAAATGAATGCAAGTCCTGACCTTAATCAAACAGAAATGTTGTAGAAGGACCTGAGTGTGTGTGTGTGTGTGTGTGTGTGTGTGTATGTGTGTACCCTGCTCAGATGCCACGTTCATCAGCAGCTGGTGTTGCTGGTGGGTCGGCTTGCTGAGGTAGATTACCCATGATCCTTCAGGGCTATTCATCCTACGTGCAAACACTCGCTCCATGATCTTCAACAAACGTACGCCCTGGTCTGCGCGAAATTCCTCCTGTCTCACACACACACACACACAAATTTTTCTCCATGTCATCAACTGATTTTTCTGAACTTGCACAGAGTAATAACGTCCGCTCTGATAAAGGAGAAGAGAGGGGATGTGCTGTGGGAGTACAGTTCTGACTCCATCAATGTAACAACGCAGTCGCAGTAAGGGTTTGTGTTGCTGCCATGGCGACAGGGCGCTTCCTCCCTCACCATCACACACACAAAAAAGCAAATGACCTCCAGCAGTCTCGTCTTTAAAACTCTCCAGACGTCCTTCTTCACTTGTTGTCTTGTTCCGACAGTGTGGGAGGATAGTCTGGTTCTTTCTTCAATTACAAAAATGTCTCATTTTTTGTTATTGGCACTTCGATGCAAAACTGCATTTCACTGTGTATGTACCGGTGCAATATGCAACAACAATAAAGTTTAATCTAAATCTAAATCAGTGAAGAAGGCATCAGATCTGCATTAATAACCTGGATGAGGGATGTTGGTTTTAGGGGGCAAATAATAATTCAGTTATTATTTGCCCAGTTACACCTGGTCTGTGTGATATCTGACAATTCATCTGTGTAATTTTTTTATCCTATTTTATTTCATCATTTATCTTTTATACGCTACTCTTTTTACTCTTAATATTTTTTTTGCTCTCTCTGTAAGCTGTTGCAAACTGCAATTTCCCCATTGCGGGACAAATAAAGGTTATACTTATACTTATTCTTAATAAAAGGATGAAAAGGAAGGGAAGCTTGGTTTCGTTCAAACTGACCCTGGGTTGGGCTGTTATGAAAGCTGTGGATCGAACTCTGGTAAAAAAAAAAAAAGATGTATAAATCAATATATTTTTTCTAACACAGACATTTTGTGACATCCTCAGGCCAGCGTTACAGAGCGCTGTACGCCAAAACAACCCGCCACAAGGTCAATTTCTTCCCCCAAGCTGTAGCTCTGATGAACTCTGAGCAGTCACAGAGTGTGAGACCATTCACATGAACAAACAATAACTCTGCACTACTGTATAGTCACTGTACAAATGGTTTGGTGTATATATCTGCTCTTATTCTATATTTTATGTGTATAGATTGAGATTTATTTTATTTTATTTTTATTTTTAATTTTCTTTCACTTGTTTAAGTTCGTGTGTTTATGTACAAGAGAGTAAAGTTACCGGAGTCAAATTCCCTGTATGTGCACATACTTGGTCATTAAAGCTGATTCTGATTCTGATTCTGATTCAGTTTGTTACTTTATAATTAAAGTAACGCGTCAGTACATTTTCCAAAAATTGAGTTAAACATGTTACTTGACAAGAAAAAAATTACTTTCTTGCCAAATGTGTGTGTGTGAAACAAAGAAGCATTTCTTAGAATTCTAGTTTACTTCATAGCTACAGACATGTGTATGTTGCGGCCATTCTTGATGGTCTGTGTTGACAGCAGTTGTTTTAAATTAAGCTCTTAAAGTGATTTAAAGTGATAAATGTGGCACCTTTGTTTTGAAAATCCATTCTCTGTACTTACGCATTTCAAGTTTTGCGTCATGTTCAGGATGACATATCCTCGTCCAGTCAGCTCACTCCAGTCTACACACACTACCTGAAAGATTCGGAGTTGGAAAACAACAATAATGTGAATCATAGTAAATGTAAGATTGTGTCAATGTTAGCCTCCCCTAGTGTGTCTGAAAATATACCTGACGCGCCTCCTCCATCTCGCTGGGATAACTGTACGGTAAGAGGACCTCTGTGACCCCACCTCCCTTGACCTCCGACCTCCCGGCCTGTAGGGGCGTGGTTTTTTCCAGCCTATCCCAGGATGACTCAGTGAAGCCGATAGTCGGGTAGGGATCTGCGGTGAGCGGGACGATGTGCCGGATTCTTGTTTCCTCTCGCGACATCTTTCTCCTTTTCTCTTTGTCAACATCTTCGCTTCTGTCTTCCAGTCTGAATCCTTGAAGGAGACAAAGTTTGTTGTGCATTTATCTGACATGCTGCAGTTGCTACATATGTCAAGGTTTCACGTGAGATTTATACCGGTCACTATTTACTGCTCACCTTTCAACTCGTGTTCTTCCTCCACACTGGGCTGCAGAGGCTCTCTGCTGGGAGCCAAGCCAACCTCTGCTACAGTGGGATTCTGGGTAAATACGTTTATGTGTGTCAGACCTGTTTCCTCCTCTTTCTCCTTCCTCTTTGTCTCTTCATCCTCAGTCAAATCTGAAGCAACAAGCAAGAGATAAAACAACAGCACTTATAAATATTTATTATAACCTTAAATCTTTCGTGGAAACATCAATGAATTGAAAAGTTGGATCTGTATTTACTTCCTTGCTGTGTTGGATTCCACAAGACAAATTACATTAATGAGACCCTGAATTAGACATATCCTATATTAAATGGCACAAAAGCACCTGAAGTAATGCATAGTGGGGAATATAAAGTAATAGTTAGTATATGGATTTTGATGGACAGACACAGGTTAATAGTTGCCCCCTGTTTCTAGTCTGAATGCTAAGCTACACTAACCATGTGGTACCAATCCTCTCATTTAACATGCCTGTTTCAAACAACACCTCGTCTATCTGTTCTTGTTGCACAAATAATAAATCATTTCTAAATTGTAAGTATAAACCACAAGGGTGTGAAATTAAAAGAACAAGATGAAAACAAACCCAACATTAATATTTTTGATATACCTTTTGTGTAACTTCCGAGCAGCCCAAAATCTGTGCCTGTGTCAGTCTCAGGTGTGGCAGTAGCTTCAGCGTCTCCACCAGCCACAGCAGCAGAGGAAGTAGCAGTGGATGAAGTACTAGTAGTAGGGATGGAGGAGCGAAAGACTCCATAGCCGCTGGATTGAACTTCTTCCTCCCCCTCCGCCTCCCACATATCTTTTTCTGATGGCCTCACCTGCATGGCAGACATTAAGTTACTGGGAGATTCTCAACAGATATATAGCAGTGGCAGTAGTAGTAGTAGCAGTAGTTACTGCAGTGAAGACATATCAAAGTGTACACCAATCAGCCACAACGTTAAACAACTGACAGTGGTTTAACATTGTGATTAAACTGATCAAGTATCTGTGGGATGATCCACAGAGGCCCCTCCCCTCAACCCATAGGACTCAAAGGCTCCCACTAACAATAGTCTGTTGCCAGACACCACAGGACACCCTCAGAAGGACCATGTCCATTCTTTGATGAGTCACAACTGTTTTGGAGACACAAGGGACAATTTGTGGAAAGAGGGTTTAAAAATAATTACATTGGTGAGTTAGTTATCCCCATTTGCCCAGTCAGTACGGGCCAACGAGCCACTGCTAATGGCATTTAGCTGTTAAAGACTAAAGTATTCAGTAGATGATCCCTGGATTACATCTGATTTACTTTGATCCAGTTGCCGTCTACCCGTAGCCGATGACTTCTCCACGTTATGGTGCCATTGAACATCAGCACAGTAGTGATTCACCTCTTAAATCAGGATAATTATCCTCAGCACTTAGTAATGGGGGCTAGTAAGATTAATGCCACATTTACCTGTCGATGACTACTCTGCAACAAGAGCCCAGAGTCAGTTTATGACCCATGAATGTGTTTTGTTACATTTTTTGTATTTGTCACTGGGAAAATATTTCAATTTGTAACTTTAATAAACCGGCCAAAATTAAAAATATTTTTATAAAAGGCACAAATTGCTAGGAGGTGTAAATAATTTTTTTTTTATATATAAGTTCATTGTGAAACCTACCAGTTGTTGAGTATTTGGTGTAGACCCACGCATCTAACACAAGAGTTACTTTTATTTCTCTATAGAAGAGACCGTTAATCTGCACAATCTCTAAGAAAAGTTAAATTGTCCATATATATTTTTTTTTTATTATTATTATTATTATTATATGACACATTTCTCTGTCCTCACCTCCAGGACAGGGGATGCACGATGCTCCTGTAGCCCAGAATCATGCACCTTAGCTGGGAAGGAGATGCTGGGCTCCTCTGAGCTGGAGGCTTGTAAAGATGGGCTGTAGCCTGAGTGACACAAAGGGACGCGTCAGAAACACATGCTTGCTGTGAGCTGCCTTGAGGATCTGACAGTGTGCTTTTGTCAATGGGAGATACATGAGAAATTACACTCCTGTATGGTAGTCCTTAACAGTGATTCTGGCAAACACTTTGCTTGCTAAGCAGTATGATGTTAGTCGAGGATGTGTAGCTAACATTTAGTTTTGCTCGGGTCGACAGCTCCAATCTCAACTAATGAATGAGAGGCAGCAGCACACAATGTGAATGCAGCATGTTCACCATCTTAGTTTAGCATCTTAGTTAGCATCTAATGTTGCCTTAATAGAGGTAAACACAGCATCTTTAATGATGACGCTACATAAAAAAAATTAGAGAATCACAAAACTTAGCAGAATTTATCCTCAAGGGAACATGAATCTCTGGACTACATTTTATGGCAGTTCATCCGAACAAAAACTACAAATGTCAAGTTGCTGGAGGCACTTAAAGAAAGGTCAGCTGATAAAAGAGTAATTAGGCTTCATCCGCTAAGAACCATTAAGGTCTGCACAAAATGTCATAATAATCCACCAAACATAATGCGATATCTCAGTCTGGATCCAAAGCAGAAACTGAAATCCCTGGAGCCCTGATTTACTTTTTTTTTCTTTTTTTTAAACTCATCCTGCTCTCCATCACCATCTGCATGTTCACAGGTACTTTGGTTATTACACATATGTGTGTCTGCCCAGACTGAAAGTTTGCCTTTGGCAGAATCAACATTTTAAAATCTACTTTCTCCAGGTGTGGGCCACTTCCCTGGTTTGCTACAGCTATGACAGCAGATGTAATGTAATGTTTGCCCAGCAAGGAGCAGCAGCACAGTTGGCAGAAATGCTGAATGCAAAATTGGTTTCACCCCAGGCAAACATTTAGTCTCAGACATCTGTAGAATAACAAAAAAATGCCTTTGAAGAAGCAGCTTCTTGCTGCATAAGAGTAGCAGGAAGCTGGGATGTGATCTTGTGTTTTTATTCTACAGGGGAATGATGTGTACTAACCAATCATAGCATCCAGATCTGGTGTGGTGTGGTTGACCTCTAATGCTTCCAGGACATCTTGGTCATCTGTCTCTCCACCCTTCTCTTTATTCTGTTTTATGGCGTCTCCCCCTCTTCTCTCTCTGTCTTCCCTTGCGTCTCTCTCCCACTCCTCCTCTCCCCCTCTTCTCTCTCTGTCCTCTCCTCCCTCTTCTCCTCTGTCTCTGTCCTCCGTGTCTGTCCCATAAAAGCCAGAAGCCTCCTGGGAGGCATCGCCAGCTCCTGGACCCCCGAGGAGCTCCATCTCTGGGTCTGAGTGTCCCCTGTAGCCTTCGGCATCCTGGGGAACTGCCAGATGGACCATACGCTGGAAGTGGAAAGATATTTAGTCATTTAAACAAAGAGACTGAGGCAAACTGATAACCAGCCAGATGCAGAATACATCATGGTCTTAGAGAAACTGATTGAGAACTAAATATTTATAAAATGAAAAAAGAGACTGTTCTAAGGAAACATATGGTACAAATGTAGAGTTTCTGTTTTAATTACAGTGATTAACTGGCATTCAAACCACAAACCTTATCGTAAAGCTGATCAAACAAATGACTCATCATTACTTCATGTTGTTTTGTCTGGCATGTAGGTACTGTAAAAATGTAATTTGTTTTCTCTTGCTCTTCACCAGACCCTGTTTCCATTTCTTTGTATTAAATAATTAAAAGTGGCAACATGTTTTAGTTAATCTATTAATTTATCCATCTACTTATCTGTCATAATTGAATGCAAATTCTGTGTCTGTAGAGGGGCCTCATCCCTCTGGGACCTGCTCTCGAAACAAGTTTTACTTATTTAACACTGACATAATCAGTCTCCTTGAGTTTGTCAAACTAATGGCTTGTGCGTGTGAAAAACAAGGTGTCCATGCAAAACCAACAGATCAGGGGAGAAGTAGTTCATTAGATGAGTGTGTTTACATGCGCATTTGGTGTTCTGTTTTCTTGACTTATTCTTGTATTTTACACATCTAAACACTAAAATAATGGTGGTAAGTAGCCTACAACGTCAGCAAATGAAAAGCATACTGTGAAAAATGGAACAGCTCAGTTAAGTTAAAGGTTCAAACACAAAACACAGCACAAGAACAGAAAGCAGCTACTTCAATTTGTAAATATATTTCATTTGTATGATTTGTAATAGGATCACTTTTCTTTATTGTCTTGGTCATTTTAAAGTAAATTCAGTAATTTGTCTACTGTGGGATGTTGTTTTTCCATTATCAGTTGTGTGGTGATTATTTTTATAGGTTTTGATTCATAAAACTGATCCGCCACAGTTATTCTGGCCACTGAACTCAGTGTTAACTTAAAATTAGCTGGTTGATCCTGCATGAGGGATCAGCATTATAGCTTTAACCCTGTCAAGTTCATTGAACAGCACCAAAAACTCATTCCTCACCTCCATCTCGTCTTCCACATCCAGGCTTTCATCCACTGCAGCATGGGTCCTGGCTGCACCCTGACGGGCAGAGGGAGGTGCGCTCAACTGGGAGGAGTTGACCGACTCCGCCTTGGCCTGTGAACGGGTTGTTTCGTGGATCTCTGGCCAACCCATGTCATGAACCAAATGAGGCTGGGCTCTCACTAACTCGTGAACAGAGTGGCGTTTGGTTCGGACTAATTCCTGGACGAAGCGTGGCTTTGCTGGGCCTTCATCCTGATAGAGACTGGCCACTGGGGGACTGAGAGGTATGACACGCTGGGACAAACCCAGTCTGAAGGCATCACAGCTGGCCAGAAGGGCTACGGGAGAGAGAAGACAAACACATATCATAAATTACGTCATTCTGGAGCAATTCTTTTGGTTGGAATGATACAGGAGGAAAAAACAACAGGATGAATATATATATATATTCAGCTTAATTAGTGTGATATGTATTTTCATGACTAACTATTTTTAGTGGAAAATATGGGAAAAACCATTGACAATGGCTAATATTTTCAGCAATAATTCCTTTCCATAACAGAATTTAATGGCTAACCAAATATGTTTTGTAAACTTGGATTGGTATGTGGTCAATCTAAATAATTAAAATTAATTTGAATCATTTATTTTGCATTTGTAAGTATAGAAAGGTTTTTATTTTTTTATTTTATTATTAATGTATGCAAAAAGATGGATAATTGATGATGGATGGATTACAATCTGGACACGTCAGTATATGATAAAAAAAAGAATGAAGAAAAGAACCAAAGAGCGAAACAAGCTAAACTCTCAAACAAAGTTGAATGAATTGACCGACTCTAACCAACTCCTGATTCACATTTACAGCAGTTATTGTTTTGTTACTCAGACAATGAGTGGAGATAAGAGCACTGCGTCGTCTGCATTATACATTATAGTGATTTCATTTACTGTTAAAAGGCAGACGTCGGAGAGCTCTTATCTGCACGGCTGCCCTTGGAAAGTCACTGCGAGTGTTTTCAGCGTGTACTTAAACACTCATTCAGTTGGTTCATTTTCTCACTGAGGAGTGTGCAGGTACATTTCAAACAGCTTCACAGAGCTTCTGTCAATGATAACTGTCAATCATCCTGATGTCGTATCCTGCTTTATAGCATCAAATAACTAGTTAAACATATCAGAAAAATTGATTGGCTTATGATCTATACTATACAGCCAGCCACCAGGGGGAGCTCCAGTCAAATGTGTCCTCAATGCCTGGGTGTGTTCACACCCGTTCTATAAACCAATAAGATTTTGGTCATTTGTTTGTGTATGAAAGGTGCCAGTGTTCGGTTATAAACTGAGCTTTGTCTCTAAAACAACAAATGTCAGGGCAGATATTAATAATAAATCATGTGTGTTTCCAGGGAGTGAGAGAAGTTTTCCAACTGGGTCCAAAATTTGTGTCACGTCCTCAAGTCTTCAAGTCATGTCGTGCACACACAACATCTGTTTGTGGTTCTAATCAGCAGTACTGGGAGATCTATTAGAGAGAGCGGCTGAGTTCTCAGACTCACACATGGCTTCATTCACAGATCTCTTATTATTAATTTATTATTATTATTTTAAAAGTACAGTTTAAAATCTTGCGCCTTTCATACAGGGCTCTTAAAGGCCAAGCTTCATCATATCTTAAAGACCTCATACACACTGAGCTGATATTGATTATATACACCATAAACAAAATTTAATAACAGTAATGTATTAACCATTAAAAAAGCTTGTTCCTTAATCAGAAAAAGGTAGCACTACAATCATCAGCTCATCCTTTTAGTTGCTCATCTGTTAATCCACAATTTAATTTATTTAATTTCATCATATTTTTGCTTAATTTATCGATTCACTTAATCCTCCCCGTCATGGTCTGCACATCCATCACCAATCCATCACTGAGAGGGCGAGGCCTCAGTACAGTCATCTTCTTGTTTCCTATTCCCTGTCTGGGACCACAGATGGCTGTCTGACCTCAGGGGCTGACTGAGCAGATTACAACTTCATGGCCAACATGTCTGAAACATGTCCGCAGCATGTTAAGCTCTCCGACGCCTCAAATATCCCCTTTCATCTCACACAGATCCACTAGTTTCCTCCATCAGACTCTTTTTAAGCATATATGACAAACAACAGCGAACCACACCTTAAATGATTTTGAAACTTTCAAGTCAGCAATCGTTAACTAGGCATAACTTAAAGCCTTTAATATCATTAAAATATAATGCCAGTTCATTGAGTAGTTGTTGTTGTTGTGCTATTTCTTTAAAAAACACAAACACGAACCATGTACTGTTCTGTAAGAATTATACAGTTTTACATCCTGTTCATGGTTTCTTCTGCCATCGTATGGCCATTTAAGACAACATGCCTCTTTTCCAGAAGTTTCTTTTATTGGTTATTTTGAGTCCTGTGACTAAGCTATATGGTTCAGGGAAATAAATAGCTATCTCTGCTGATGTGCGCCATGAGGTCTATTTACATCCCCGGACACTTTCTCCTATTGTCGGTGCCTTGAAAAGCATCGTCTGTAAGTAAGATAACACCAAAAATATCTCCTCACCAATTTCTCTGTGAAAAGTCTAAAGGGGGTTTATAATTCACCATGTTGGTGCTGATGTAGCTTTCATCTTCAGCTTTCCTTTCTCTTTACTGAACACTTCCTGATGCTGTGTTATTGTGCCAGAGGAATAAGTGGGAACATCGTGGAGTGCAGTAGCAGTGGTGGTGAAATGTTCATCCCAACTGTGAGTGAAGCCTCAAAAACAGGCTGTATTACCCTATGCTCTTGTTACTGACCTCTATTTACAGGGTAATTGATTTGTTCTAAATACAAAAAGCTACTGATGGAGACCAATGGCACTGCGTTTCTTTCAGTTTTTTGACAAAAAAAATAAACATGGCAGCAGCCCTCAAGATAAGCTTCAACAGAAAAGTTCAATCTGAAAACACACACTACTTTAATAAAACCATAAATACAAGATGATAGTTTCAGATGAATGGTCTTTTGAATATAGATATAAAAGACAAAGAAAGAACCCCCGTCACTCAAACAGAAATTGTTTACAACAAAATATCTCTGAATGGTTATAAGAATGCATATTCCTTTTTCTAACAGTGTTTTTTATTCTGTTGTGTCTCAAGAACAAAAAAAGAGCTGTTCTGCAGTAATCTGTACAAAACCATATTTTGAGGGTTACAGAAGAACGTACATTAACTTAATTTATAAGCTAATGCTAATTTTATAGCTAACAAGCTAAACTAACAAACCCTGGGAGATAGAAAGCAGTTGACATGTAGCTAGCTAGCTAGACAACTAGCAACCAATATTATTTTTTATCTTGAAAATTACAAGCAAGCCAACAAGGGTCAAGGGATGTGTGCTCACACTTGGACAGGAGACGTCAAATACACATTTCCACCCACGGCAAACATTCAGAGCTAAAAACGAGTAGATAGAGCAGCAGATGGCAGAGGCCATGTCTGGGATATGCAGCGGAAGGAGATGGTGACACATTGTTAGCACATAGTCTATGCAGCATCCTGGAATTAGCCCAAACTAAAACCAAACTGAAATGTTTATGCTGGAACATGCTTATTGTTGCCATGGTGACTAACCAAGTTACTAAAGCCAATAAACACCAATACTGCAAGCCAACACATGATAGTAGATGGAGCTTACGCCTCAACTCTGATGTCCAAGAAAGTCTCACACCACACGCCCAATTTCGTAACTACACAATGACCTTAAAATATTTGTCTCCAACGGCAACTTTGCACAGTAATTACTTTGGAAAAATCTGCCAGCATCCTTCTAGGCGGAGGGATTGAACAGCTGAGTTAGCCTTATCAGCTTAAAGCAGATAAGCTCCACACTGAGCTTAACAAGACGGCCGTGTGCCATGGGGGAAGAATAAGTGGAGATATCCTCCGAGGTTCAAAAACGAACCCGAGATAACAAAAAAATTCTTCCTGAGTGTGGCTGGGAACCCAAAATATACAAAGAACCAGTAGGAAAGCTGTCAATGTCCTGTGAACCCGCCATTTGATGTTATACAAGTTAGTCTGGCTCGTCTGTGATGCTTTACAACAATGAATCATTTGGGACAAAGAGGAGCAGCATTATTTACTCCTCGAGGCAGGATGTGCAGTTTAATTCCAATCTTAAGTGCCAACAAATCACTTTATTTATATGGAGAAATATCCAACGATTTATCTGTCCCACATTTAAAGAAATGTATGCAGTCACACGTGAAATCAGGTGACCCAAACTGAACTTGACTCAGCTTGCAGGCTGAAATAGCTGCAGAGTGATATTACAAGGAAGACATGAGTTGGCAGAAACTTGTTTACCCAAGTAAACCTGTGTACTAAAGCAGAATGCACGGCCTAAATTATTCGTGAGAGGACTGGATCTCTCCATTTCACCAAACCTTATTTTGTACTGTCCCAGTTGTTGCTGTATGTAAGGAAAATTAATTATTAGGTGTTTTTATTTATGTTCTGATTTCACAACTTGCTTTTGCTATGTGCAGAAATAAAGTAGGAGACATCTGACATCTGTGATGGGGTCTTAGATGGATAGACACTTTATTAATCCCAAAATAGAGGATACATCAAGTGACTGTACTCTCCCTGCATATGTATAAGATTATAAAGAGCTTCCCAACTGGTTTGCACTCCAATGGTTCTTACATTTCTTATCAATAACTTTTGTTGTCATCATTTTTAAAGCTCCTGTTGCCTCAGGGTGTTTGTTTTCTGCTGTGTAATGTTCATTTAGTCTTGTGGTATTGTGCTGGTTTTCCCCCAACACAGCAGTTTCTGTTCACATGTCTATTAAAATGTCATGATAGATTTTTCACTGCAGCACAATATGTTTGACCTAAAGCTTCCAACATCCGCACTTTAACCCCCACCCCCCCAGATCGGCTTATGATCGGCTGGGACCCTCCCCCAAATCCCCTTCACCACAAGTTCCTCACCCAATTATCTCCTCGTTCCTCTCTTATCAGGCCTTGATAATGTGCTAATATTTGTATCGCAGAGTAAACACATACTTCCAAAGCTTATATATATATAAAACTGCAGCGTTGGAACTGATGATTCATGTTTGTGTAGCCTCACAGAGATGGAACTGCATATTTGACCAGAAACAGCTGGAATGTGTCTTCAAGGGAAGCTGAATCTGTGAATTCATGGGTGGGGAGCTTCTGAGCCGTTGCTAATGATGATGATGATTAATAAAAAAACATGATGGTGACAGCCAGCCTTCATCAAGTAAACAATCAGCTGAATATGCATTAAAAAAACACATATACAGAAACATATATGCACACATATATATAACAATACAAAATAGTCAGTCAATAATCTATTATAATCTTTAGGCTCATTTTTTATTTTATATATTTTATGCCTCAGACACAATAATCAATAAAGAAAATGTAGTTTTTCCTGGCAAATTTCTGGATAGGTTTTGGATTTGTTGCATTTCTCCGTTTGAAATTATTTTACACAGATTTTTGGCAATGTTGCCTTATTTTAGAGTCTAAAACACAGCACCATTAGTTGCAAATATTGGTTCAGTGCTTAATTAATCAGGGGAAATGTGTTATTTATATCCATGATGATGCAAATCTGCTGACAGCGTTGATCATTATAATTAAAACTTGTAGCTTGTTGAAGAATGATGATGATGATTATTATTTTAGTCATTAATTATGCCCAGCATCTGGTCGTGCCTGCTATGTGTGTGTGTGTGTGTGTTTCGGACACTGCAGTGTGTGTCTGCTGATTTAAGTGCCTCCACACTCCGCCAGCCTGCGTTCATTCTTCGCAGAATTTAACCTCATGGGTTCATTAGAACAGACATCAGTGCACAGACTACTGGCTACACCCTGATTCATAACATTTTTATATTTCATTCTGCAGCACTGCGCACTCTTACAGAGAATTTTAAAACATGCATTTGGTGCTCAGTGAGTTTATCATCCTGTGTGATGTTTTTCAAAGTCTCCAAAGATTTTTCTGCTTCACATTTTCTGGAAGGATTTGTGTTTTTGATATAAAAATTAGCTTTCTATTTGTAATATTGTCAAATTATAACTCGCTGATTGGATGAAATAAATATATGGGGGTGTATATCTATTTATATAAAGGGACTTACCAGTCAGTGTGATATGGAGCAGGCCCGGCATGTCTGCTGCAGTGTTCCCCCTCCTCCGCTCTGATTTCAGCTGCAGATGCTCTCTGGATGTGAATGGAGGCCGTCAGGGAAACGCCGCTCTCATGGCCGCCTCATGCCCTGTCTGCGTGCGGGATGAGTGTCTCTGGTGACCGTACAGCCCTACAGATAGAGGGACAGACGGACAGGCTGTGTGTGTGCGTGTGTGCGGGCAGAGCTGCGGTCAGTCCAGCCTCTGGTCTGCTGCACCACCAACGCTGGAAATAACCGCCTGGAGGCTGCTTGCTGTTTCCTCCTCTGGCCGCTAGATGTCGCAGCAGCTGACTGGCTCACTGCTGCGTTCATGTGCTGCTCGTAAATCACTGCTTCCCAACATTTTGAGACAGTTTTGACATAGTGGTGGTGCCAAAGAGAAAATATGAGCTTATTAGAAGCTATTAGACTTTTGGTTAATTTATAATACTACTCCAAAATATATGTTGGAGACCAGTGTAAAAAAAAACATTTGTGACCATTAATGTATAAATAATGTATAAAGATTAATTATTTTATGTAACACAACCAGTTTAATGTGTTTAAAAGCAAGTTAACAATTCATGATGGTTTAATTGTAAAATTGCAAGATATCCATAAAAAACATTGCAATCAAAATATTAAAGCAACCACATTAAATTTTTGGGTTTTTTTGCCTTTTTGTTGACACTGTTGTCCACTTGAAAGGTGTCATTTTTTAATTAGTGCTGTGCTGTTACTATAAACTCTGACACACGAACAGGAAGCTATCAGACCACCAACCTCAGGCTCGTTCTCGCTTTTAAAACAGTCCCAGTGTTTAAACATGTTTTATTTTGTTGCGAATATGTCTCATGTTTAGTAATTGTGCACCACAGTCATTTCAAACGGAAAGGAGGATTACATCAGTGATGGACAAGAGCAACCAGGCAAATGACACACGATTAACAAATACTTTTTTAATATCAAAACAGAGCTACAATCCAACATACAGAGAACAGTGGCAATGTGGTGAAACATCTGCAAGCTTCATACTTTTACAAAACAACGTGAAAGGCTTCATCATCCAAAATCTACGGTCTGTAAAATGCGACAGAGGAATCATGGACACACTTAAGTGAAACAATAAATCGCGTCCCTTCAACAACATGTACATTTATTTACAATCTGATACGACGAGGACAAGGGTCTGAAAAGTCTCATCGTTTTCAGGATTTTTTTTCAGTTTTTTTCTGTAATCAACGTATTTTTAATTACTTTATTTATTTTTTTAAATAAAATCTTATTTTTTTATCCTTACAGTCACCACAGATACCAGAAATAATCAACCAGAAACACTGATCTGTGACTGTTTGGATCTGCTGATACTTTCATTCTTCTAAGCCAGGTCTGCACAGCGAAACAAAACGTATGTTTGTGAAGAAATAGTAGAAAAAGTAATTCAACAGTTTAGACCAAAAAGGTAGCAACGTCTCACCCTGGAGATTAACGTGAAAGTACTTTTCTTTCTCCCCACGTTGGCTTCTGATATACAGTTCATTATTTCAGTGGAGGAAGAGGAGGCTCTCAGAACTGCTGCAGGATCAGCTTCTTCTTGCCGTCGTGGCTGAACCTGTTGGAACGGAAAAGGTCGCTGTCGTAGAAGGCCGACAGGTTGTGGATGTTGATCTGTCTCGCCTGGACGAGGAAGAGGGTAGAGAAAAAGAATATATCAGCTCTCTGCATCATTTTCTCTCAAGCCTGGAACAGCCCTAAACACCAGCTGAAACCCACAAACACCCAAGACTGTTTGGGTTTGACAGCAGGGGTGTTGAACTCATTTTAGTTCAGGAGCCACATAGAGCCCAGTTTGATTTCATGGAGGCTGAACCAGTGACATAATAACCTGTTGCTTTAATGCAAAGAATAACTAGTCCATTATGAAACTGTTTACATTTAATGAAATATCCTTTTACAAAACATTTTATGAGAAATTTCTTACTCTTAACAATAAAAGTGCAACTTTGGCACCATCAGCTGTTTAGTTCTGGGTCTCAGCTACTGTATGTGTAACTCTGACTAAAACAGTACGACCCCTAGTGGACAACTTAGGACACCTCTGTTCTACACTATAGAGCAGACCAAACTGCAACGTCTTTTCTGAACACAATGAGCTGAAAGTTTCCAACCCTGAGTTTGACCCACTGATTTCACACTGCGTTACATACTGATGTTGTAACCACAACATGACAACCATTTGAAGACAGCAATAGACTTTATATTGCATAATAACATAGTACAAATCAGCATTTTATGCAGCGTGTTTATTTATCTGTACCTTCTCATGCAGATCTTTCTCTGGGATCTCGATGGTGTCGTTCTGGACTCCGTATCTGTTCCGCTGGTAGGCAACCTGCTCAGCCACCAGCTGTTTGAGGATGAAGAGCAGCAGCTCGTTGTTGTCCCTGCGGAACGCCAGGTAGCGGGCAAACGTCTGGACGAAAACACAGAGACAAGAGGCTTTTCATCAGTCCCTTATTGACGCCGTTCTTATCCCCCACCCCAACTTCATGTACAGGTTGTTATTTTCAGAGCAAAGCCAAATCGGCAGTTCCTGTTTTCAGTGAAGCCACTGATAAACTGACAAATCTCACCTGCTAGCGTTCACACTGAAGAAACATTAAAATCCTGATTCTCAGACAACTTTCTGGATTTCTAATGAACATTTCTTTTCTTGATTTCTAAGCAGATTTATCAGCGTTCACTGAGAAGAAGGCGTTTGATGATTTTGAGAACAGCAACAAACCTTCCTCATGCTCCTCATGACGCTGAACTTCTGCGTGTCGATGAAGCTCTCCAGCATGACCCTGATGGCCATGTTGACGTCGTCCTCCAGAACGTAGTCCCTCAGGTGAATCTTGGCGTGGGCCTCGGCCATGCGGATCATGGACTCGATATGACGAACCGTGATGGGGATGCTGCCTGTGGCCTGTCAGTGACAACAAAGCAGAGTTAGGGATTTTCAGGGTAATCATAGACTATAGATGTTACTAAATAAACTCCTCATGCTTTCTTCAACAACAGTTTTTTCTAAAATCACTTGGTGTTCAGCAACTTGAAGTTCAGAGGGCTCACCATTGATTCTTTGCGCAGGTCACTGTAAATGCGAGCCACCTTATCCTGGTCCATCTGGTTCAGTTTGGGGTGGATCTGCAGGCAAAAAAAAAAAAAGGCTTTGAGCTTCAGCCACATCTTTCCATTCAACAGATGAAGCAAACAGACACAACCAAATATTTACTCAACCAGATGGTTTCCTTAGGGCTTTTTTTTGTTCTTTCTGGATGCGCAAATATAAAAAGTCATGAGATCGTACCCGCTCCTTGGCGTAGATGATGTACTTCCTTAGGAGCTCCTGAGGAATCGGTGGCACGTCCGACGTGTTGGGGAGAACCAACTCCTCTAAGGCCACACCCCCTTCCTTGTTGCTAGGGTGATGCTTGATGTGTGACCCAACAACGAAGCGCGCCAACATCTCATCCTGATTGTAAAAAAAGAAAAGAAAAAAAAAGACCATTCCATTTAGAAATCAGAGAAGATTAGTACCAGTCTGAATTCAGATTTTGTTTAAATCTGATTAACTGCTTTATACTTATTTAACCCCGTCTGTCATATTTTAAGGTTTCCGCCAAATAATTTAACTCCTGGATAACACAGACGACTTCTCCAACCAACCCTAAGTACTGTGCTGAATTGATAGGGCTTGTAAAACCTAGTCCTACCCCAGCAACATAATATTCCATTATATGGTTCTTGACGTGACGCGTTTCCTGAATAATTACATCTGACGTGGATTATCACACTTTTTCTACCAACATGTTTGCCGTTGCATGCCATATACCCAATTTTATTTAGTTCTTGTTGGCTGAAATTACCTCTTCTAAGAAATACTTCCACATCCATCAATTATGCATATTTTTGCTGTGAGGTACTCCTACATCTGATCAGATTGTTGTTGTCTTGATATGTAGTACCGGTGGTTTAAGTATGAAGTTTGTACTGTTCAGAGTCACAGATGGCGCAGCATGTTGCATGTCGTCATGCTGCGCACCGTGTACACCTGCAGCCAGGCATTAATAGCATACCTGCACAGGGTCAACGGTGTCACGGACGACACACAGCACGTCAAAACGAGACACGATGGGCTCCGTCAGGTCCACGTTTTCGGCGAAGGTCAGGGAAGGGTCGTACCTGCCGCCTGTAAGGAAACGGCAGATGAAGCCTTTGTGGCCACTCGAAGGCAAACACACAACAACAAAAACGGTATATGCAACACAGTGTAATGCAAAAACCAGATCTGTGTGCTGAGAAATCCGCATTTTCAGTGTAAAAGCAGATCAATATTCAGTGTCCTAAAATAACCTTTCAGGCAGATTACAGAAAAATTGTATGCAAGAATCTCACAATACTGCTGTCAAATCCTGCAGTGTTACGCTGTTCTACACCATCTAATAATCATGAGATTGTGCATTTCTTTTTCATTTTTCTTCTAGGAATCCAATTCGCTTGAAAAGTTTTCAACCCCAAACTTCTACCCACAGGCTGGACATACAGAAGTGTGAAAGCTTCTAATCATAGACTATCTCATGTAACTGTACTTGAGCGTTTACATTTTCATTTTGCAAATTGTTCATATTTTAAAGTGCCCTTATTTCTATTCATTTATCTATTTTATTCATTGTTGACAGCAAAGAACTTTGACAGTGATTTCACACTGCATTACTCACCGATGGGGTTGGAGGCAGCGATGACGGTACACCTGGCCTGGAGCGAGGTGACGATGCCTGCTTTGGAGATGGAGATGCTCTGCTGCTCCATGGCCTCGTGGATACTCGTCCTGTCTGCGTCGTTCATCTGAGGGAGACACAAGTCTGGTTACATACTTGTTTTTGTTTTGTTTTTTTAATCATCAGGGCACAGCTCTTAGATCTGATCGTGGATTCACTCTCGTTTTCCTCTCACCTTATCGAACTCGTCGATCAGACAGACTCCACGGTCGGCAAGCACCAGCGCTCCGGCCTCCAGCGTCCACTCGCGGCTCACAGGGTGTCTCTGAACGTAAGCGGTCAAACCGACAGCAGAGGCCCCCTGACCTGTGGTGAACACGGCACGGCTCGCCACCTTCTCCACATACCTGCAGAAACATTTATTTTTTTTAAAAAATTTAAAAAAAACTTCCTTTTTGTGACAGAATAGAGGACTTATAGAGTTGGTGGGGGTTGGTGCAACACAATAAATTACAGTGTCGTCAGCATACGGAAAGTTGAGTCAGTAATATTCTGTCTGAAGCAATTACACATATAATGTAGATAACAGTGGTCCCAGAACCAAACCTTGTGGGACCCCCTTGTGGACTTGCAATAACTCTGGGGTAACACCCTCTAACTGTATAGGCCTTTTGATGCATCATGACCTGGATGACTGAGAACCTTCACAGATAAATGAAGCAAAGGTCCAGCATGTTTAAACTTAATTCATCTAACACGTACTTGAGGAACTGGGACTTGGCGGTTCCTGGGTCTCCACACAGCAGCACATTGATGTCGCCACGCACCTTGTGTTTCCCACCTGAAGGAGAAAGTAAGAGAGTTTATGGACCAGTGGGAGGGCGACACACAGTTAATCCCTCAAGTTCACAGCCAAGAGTATTTTACCTGGATTCTTGGGCTCCCCTCCGAACAACGACAGGGCCAGAGCTCTCTTGATGTCCTCGTGAGCGTAGATAGAGGGCGCCATGCTGGCAAAGATCTGCAGAGAGGAGAGAGAGAGAGAGAGTAAAAAACATCTGTACAACACTGAGGATTAGGATTGAGGCAGTGACACAAAACTGAAACTGAACCACTGTCTTAGTATAAGACATGTATGGATACAAATAAAAAAAAAAAAAATGAAAACTACATTTAAAAACAAAAAAAAAAAAAAGGAAAAAATGATAACCGGCAGCTGAAAAACTAATCTTTGTCTAATTTAAACAGTTTAACTGCTTTGAATTGAATGTACTTAGTAGGGCTGAAACGATTCGTCGAGTTACTCGATTAACTCGATTACAAAAATTGGTCGAGGCAAAAACTCTGCCTCGAAGCCTCGTTAAATTCCTATGACGCGCACTATACGCGCAGGGATCTGATTGTTCCACACGGACCGTTGTTTTGGAAGCACCTATGCAAGCACACCACCAGCACGATACATTTTGAATTTAGTTGGCGCGATGGTGGAGAGTAAAGATGCCCATAAACGGCAAAAAATGTCTAAAGTTTGGGATCATTACATTCTAAAAAAGGAAGAGAACAAAGTGCAGTATATATACTGCAAAGTAGACCTGGCGTACCACAGCAGTACAAGCTCAATGATCCAGCATCTAAACAGAAAACATCCACATGCTGTTTCACCAAGCGTCGCTGAAACAAGGTAACGTAACCTAAACCTGTAATTAATTAATGTTCGCTGATTTTAATCGCATACTGTATGTAGCGATGTCATGATGCGGTTTGACTAGATATGATGTTTAGCTTCAGGGGCGGAGTGGCAATCGGGACGACCGGGCCGGCCGAAGGATTTACGCAGCGGATCACAAATTGAGCGGCCGCGAGGCGAACGCGACCGGCCTGAGCTTATTAGAATCATTGACGTTACTAAATTCTCCGCGAATAGCGGCCAAATACTCCCCACATACTCCCCTATCATCACAAATTGAGCGGCCGCGAGGCGAACGCGACCGGCCTGAGCTTATCAGAATCATTGACGTTACTAAATTCTCTGCACCCTCATCTCTCTCACTCTTCCTCACGCACAGCACGCGTTCACAAACAAACACACAGGTTGCTAGGTTACCCCAGAAATTATGTATTATTTGTTAGTAGCCTAATGGTAAATGCTGCAGGTGTAGAAATCTACATAAAACTGATATTTACTTTGATGTCAGGGATAGATTACAGCATGAAACTTGTTGTGCATATTAATAAATTAAATTGCTTTTTGTTTTTACAGTAAGTTCGCTTAACTGTATTGTTATGTAATTGTTGGCACTGGCACTTTTAATGGGTAAATTGCAATACATGGGCTTAGTTTTGGAGCCAAATGTTGGAGTTGGAGTTCTCTGTTTTTTTGAGAAATAAAAGGCAAATGCTTGATCATTTTACAGCCACATAATTTTCGTTATGCATCATTTGTTTTGGTTGTTTAAAAACGTAAAAAAAATATCCGATTAATCGATTAATCGATCGATAAAGTGCTAGATTAATCGATCACAAAAAGAATCGATAGCTGCAGCCCTAGTACTTAGTTATATTAGAATTGTATGTTTTACATTTCTTTAATCAAATCTTCCACACAGCATAGCTTCAAAAATGATTTTTGAACGACTCGGGCAGTTTTAACACTTCTCTGCATGAAAACTTGGAGAATAAATGGCAACATCTAGTCGGTCTAAAAATGTCTTACTTTGTAGTCTTTGTCGCCTTGATATTAAATCTTTTCTGATCTTATTGTCAGGAGTTGATCGTAAAAGCTGCTGTTACTTTCTGATATACGAGTGTTTGTGTGTCCAATTCCTCACCCTCTCTCCGATGCGTTCGTCCTTCGACAGGGCAACGATGGCCTTGACATCTTCGTCGGTCAGCTCGGCCACGGCGACGCCCTGGTCTCTGCGGGTGATGTGATTGGCCAGGATCACTGTGGCGAACACGGGGAAGCCGTTGGCCATGTTCAGAGAGCCGTCGTAGTTGTTGTGGTAGATGCCTGTCAGCTCCTGAGAGAACGAAAATAATAAAAAGGTTAAGTTTAAACATAATGCAAGAAAAATGAAATATTGCTCAGATTTTAGGATTAGCATCCTCTACTCCCATATTTTTACTAAATATAGTAGTAAATATATATATATATATTTTTTACTATATTTAGTCATTAGAAATGAAAATATGCAGTCATAATTTACTTCTCTTATATTCCACTACTCGGCATCAACATCCACATTTATTAAAATATGTAACTTCTAAGACTTGGATAACAAACCTCGATAACATTATCGTCTCTTGGACATTTTGAGAAAATGTATCCTCATATCAGATAGCTTTATTTCTGTGTGAAGACTAAGGTGTTACATTTATATTAACTCACAATCTCGTCTCCTGGTTTGCAGCTGTCCACCAGGTCAGCCAGCAGGATGGCGTCTTTAGAGCGAGGGAGGCGACCAGCAGCCACCTTACCGGGACTCTCCTGGATGGTGATCCTCTGGTAGTTCTGGTACACTGTCTACAGGAGGGAGAGTGCTGGTTAATTCACTCGACAGGTTATATTATATAACTGGACAGATTACGCGTGGTAATCATCCAAGCAGCATTTCCCCCGAGCCTCCTCTCACCTCCTCCATGTTGATCTCGAAGGGCCCCTGGGACTGACACTCGGGACAGGAGCCCGGCTTCACCTCCTGGTTCTGGGACTGGAAGAAGGGCCCCAGCACGAAGTTACACTTGTTACAGTTGTACTTGACCATGCCGAGCTGGGGGAGGACGCTGGTGCAGCTGCTTACTACGCCGCTGGTCCGGATCAGCTGGTTCAGATGGAGCTGCCTAAGGAGGACAGAAGAAGATAATAATTTATAAAGAGCAAAAAACTTTAGTCATCGATAACTTTTTCTTTTTTTGTTCCATCTTTCCAGGAGAATTGTCTTTTTAGCAAATGTTAGTGCAATCAATATGGGTTGCTCATATTTTAATATTTTTTTAGTATCCAGTATCTCCAGACTAGTCCTTGTGTTTCTTATTTCTTTCACTTTGAAATTGCACCATTATTAACCGTCCCTTCATCATTATTAACATGCAGGGCTACTAAAGCAGAAATCATGTTAATAAGCTGTTGCATTTGCTTATTTAGTAAACTGAAAGTTTCTTTGCTTTCCATTTTGGGTTTGTAAAGACAAATATGTTAAACAGTCAAGTGTCACCTGAGCGATCGGATCTCCTCGACCAGCGGCAGGTTGCAGATGCGGACATGGATCTCGTGGGCGATGCGGTCGTATTTAGGATACATGGCGAGCACCACTTCTTTAGCCGCTTCGTCGAAAACCTGAATAACAGTTGTAAGAACACATGCTGGTTTGTTTTGATGGCTCTGAAGATGCACTCACAGCTCTGCACCATGGAGGTAGACAAAGAAATCACATTTAAATTTGTCTAAATAATAATAATGATGATAATAATAATAATAATAATGGAAAGGTTACATATTGCATGAGACAGAATAGATAAAATGACCAATTTTGAATTTTAAGATCAGTTGATATAATTTCTCGTAGTTCTAGGCTTAATCTCAAGACTTTAATTAACTAATAAGACACAAATACACTTAGAGGCTCACAGGATGGGAGAAGTAAACTCACCTTGAGCATCTCAGTCGGAGCCTCTGGCAGGAAGTAAGCCAGAACGTGTTCTCTGGCAGCGAGGTCTTCGTAGTTTACAACCAAACTCTCTTTATTCTCTGGAATTACAGATTAGGACACAGGTTACCCTTTAACTCATATACCTCAAGATGTCTGCCTGGACATTTTTGCTTATTTTGAATATAAAAAGGTCAGAAAATGTCCAGTGAGTAAGTGTTTTTGCTCATTTTTCCAGAATAAAGTGCGCCTGCACAAACGTGCTGTGTGCGACACATTTGGTTTTAAAGGGTTAATGAAACTTAAAACCTGTCCACAGTTTATAAAGGCGATGCTACCTTTGCACATGTCACTGATCTTCTCCTTGAAAACATTGTGGCCGTTCTCGTCCACGTGTGTGCGCAGGAAGTTCTTGAAGCGGTTGTAGATCTCCAGTCGAGGAGCCGCCATGGACACCCACTCCCTCACGGTGTGACCCTGCAGGACAGGAAGACGTTACAAGAGAAAGTCCACCAGAAAGAGTCGGACCTGAGAAGCTCCAGAAGATTAATCATTTCATTACAAACCTTCATGTCCTCCAGGTTCTCGATGCTTTCTATCATTTCCTCCTCTTCTCCATCCGCGATGCCCTCAGCAGCACGCTCGGCCAGTCGCCTCCGCCGAGCGGCCGGACGCTCGTCATCCTCGTCTTCGCTGTCTGCACAACAGCAAATTAATAGGTTATCGCTCAGTCACCGTCCCAAGTCCACCTACTCAGATTAGCACCATTAAATATGAAATCACTCCTCCTCCCTCACCGTAGAGCAGTCCTCTCCTCAGCCGTCCACTGACTCCTTGCTCCCTGTCCCTCCTCCTCATTGCCTCCTCAGCAGCAGCTCTGGCCCCAGGTGACAGCTCTGATAGATCCTCGTCATCCAGGTCCAAGCCTTCTGCCTCGTACTGATCTAGCGCCGGGATGGCACGGTAATCCCTGAAAAAGGAGACAGAGAGCGTTGATACAGGGATGAAGTCCTAAAACACAAAATTAGTGTGTTAACTGCAATTCATTCTCACCTCTCCATCCCGTCCCCAATCAGCTCCTCTCCATCTCCTTCTTCCTCCTCCTCATCTACAGGCAGCTGTCCGTCTCCCAGCAGCCCCTCCGACTCATCCTCAAAGGGTGGCAGGTCTCGTCCGGGGCTGGAGGTCAGGTCTCCTCTCCTGGAGGCTCGGCTGGGGCTGGTGGCCATGTGGAACGACTCAGAGGAATCCTGTGGACACAAAAAAACAAGAATTCTTTTTACTTCCAGACAAGCATGTGGCTTCCACTGCTAACACGAGTACTTAAGTTGACATCAGGCCTTTTATAAATGTAGATTATGTGTTTTATTTTTACAAAGTACCAACTGAAATCCATCATTTTTACAGGTGTATCACAATCTACAGCATTTAGTGTCCTTTAGATACTTATTTAATTAGTTTGCTTGAAATTTACTAGACAGTAGACATGTACTGCAGCAAGTGTTAAATGCACAGTGTTTAAAGACAGAAAATAAAAATAGCAACAAAATCTCATTACATGAAGTACTGATTTTTACAGTTTTTATTCTGACCTGAGCATTTTAATGTTCTTCAAAAGCCTTAGCCAGCAAACTTTTAAAATCTAAGAAACTCTGTCTTTAATGACTAATGTAGTGTAGTAAAGCATGACTGTGCATCTACCTGAAAATGTATGTTTGTCATAGTCTCTGGAACTGTTTACCTGTGCACATTGGGATGGTCCAGACACTTCCTGTTTTTAAATCCCTTCTAAAAACTCAATTTTATTCTTTGGCATTATTTCAGTTTGAGGGCTGCTCTTTTTATTGAGACTTTTTATCGTGTTTTAATCTAGTACTTTTAAGTTTTTTAGTTTTTAGCTCTTCATCTTTGTTTTTGTGTTGACTGTGTATTGACAATGACATAGTATGACGTAATAGAGTAGTTCGAAATAAATGCATTAAGTTACATCCCAACACTGACCATGTAAAAATGACCATGTGGCATGTTTTGCATAAAAATCCGCATCTGATGCAGCTTTTGGTGCTTAAGTTCTATCTATTATCAAGTAATATCGGTATTTATTTCATATCACTAAGTTGTAATCATATATACTTTGGAGATATTTTTATCTAATGTGTACGTAGTGACAAAAAGAAGCTCAGCAGCCACATGGCAGGTCTCCTTCTTCCAGCAAAATGACAAACAAAACAAACTGTTTAACGGATCACTAATCCAAAGCGTTTATAGCAGAATATGTTTCTAATTTAACACAGATTCAAATTATAAAAGTACTGTAATTCAGATGTCGAACACAATATGATCTTAAGTTAACCCTCTCCGTCATTGTTGTGATCCCGACAAAAGCCCAGATGTTATTTACCACGAAAACCTCAAAATACGAATCTAAAATATTCTTTATCAAACTTATTTCTCCTTCTGTAGATAAATTAAACCCAGCGGTGAAGCATTTAGTCCGTTTTTAATAGTTTTAACTCACCGCCATTGCTGCTCGTCTGTCTCTCTGTCTCTTCTAAAAGCTCTTCTTCCTGCCGGTAGTCGCTTTTCGCGCGAAATGACCACATGACACTCAAAGCCCGCGAAAAATCATTAATATTCAATAAAGGAAACTGACGTTCAGCCTTCTCATTGGTGAATTTGTTTGAAAGGGGCGGTTCCTCTAGGGGAGTATGTTCGGTTTGATGTAAAAAGTTCAGTGAGGCTCGTTCAGCCGCCTCCACAGTGTGTAAGCGGTGCACGCCGCAGAATAAAACAAACTCATCTTTTGTTTTAGTTTAGAGAAGGGGCGGGATTTATGACGTGTTATTTTTTCCCGGGAATATTTCGGCTGCGTTCAATTTCTTTTTCTTTGCCTCCTCTTATCCTTACTAGACAGAGAGGAAAGTGCTTCCTACACGGTCCTGTTATTCTTTATTATTTTGTGGAACAATAATAAGAAGAAGTCAAGTCAAAGTTTGTTTCTAAAGCAAAGTCTATTTATAAACAACCTCAGTTGAACCAAAGTGCTGTACAAACAGAACAAATAAAAGAAGAATCAGATGAGCAAAAAGAAGAAGATCATAATTATTAGAAAAGACTGGCTACTCAGTCAGCAGTGGTATGGTGGCACCTGATTTACTTGCCAAAACATTAGGTACATTAATGAAAGCAAATGCATGCTAATATAAGAGTCCTGTACTAAATCTTAGCTTCATGGCTGTTGAGTAATGTTCAGTTTATGTTGAAACAGCGTCAGAAAGGTGGTAATTCACCTGGATGATCATTTTGGAGGGTTTAATTAAGCTCTAAAGTGTTGTGTTATTTAGCCTAGCTCACTGACTACAATGTCATAATAATAGGAACATGTATCAGTTCATTCATTCATTCATTCATTCATCTTCTGTAACCGCTTGTTCCTGTGAAGGGTCACGGGGGTCCTGGAGCCTATCCCAGCTATCATCGGGTGGGAGGCGGGGTACACCCTGGACAGTTCTCCAGTCTATCGCAGGGCTAACACAGAGAGACAGACAACCATTAACACTCACATTCACACCTACGGCCAATTTAGAATCACCAACTAACCTAACAAGCATGTCTTTGGATGGTGGGAGGAAGCTGGAGTACCCAAAGAGAACCCACGCAGACACAGCGAGAACATGCAAACTCCACACAGAAAGGCCCAATTCGGTCCATGGATTCGAACCCGGAACCCGGAACTTACATTTTAATGCAACTGCAAACCACAACATCCACAATGAAAACTGCTGAATTAAACAAAGGCTGAATAACCTTCATAAAGCTAAGATTTAATGCAGGACTGTTATATTAGAATGTATTCATTTTCACTAGTGTCCCTAATGAACTGGCAATGTACATGAATATCAGTGTAGAATATTTAGGATGTATGTCACTTGTGACCAACTACAAGGCAGTATTATATCGCCATGGATACAGTGAGTTGCTTATTTGTTTACGTTTTGGAAATACAAGTATGCTGAATAGCCTATTATTTGTTTGGTTTATTTGCGATGTAAAATTTAATGTACTGACAACTATGAGTACATTATGAAGAAGTGAGTATGAGTACATTATGAAGAAGAAGATTAAGAGTCCGTGTACCCGGCCCGAAGGGTTACCGGGGCCCCACCCTGGAACCAGGCCTGGGGCTGGGGCTGGGGCTGGGGCTGGGGCTGGGGCTCGTGGGCGAGCGCCTGGTGCCTTCGCCCATGGACTCTGGCTGGGCCCCGCCCGAACTGGAGACATGGGCTCGCCTCCCTGTAGGCACAGCACCCACAGCAGGAGCATGAAGGGTTTGGTGCAATGTGGATCGGGCAGCAGACCAAGGTGGGGGCCTTGGCGGTCTGAACCTCGGTTATGGAAGCTGGCTTTTGGGACATGGAATGTCATCTCTTTGGCGGGGAAGGAGCCGGAGCTTGTGGAAGAGGTTGAGCGCTATCGACTAGATATAGTCGGCCTCACCTCGACACATAGTGTCGTGTCTGGAACCCAAGTCCTTGAGAGGGTTGCTCCGGGTGAGAGGTGGAGGGCCGGGGTGGGTTTTTCGCTTGCCCCTGGACTGTGCCTTTAAATAAACATGAAGTTTGCTCAGGATCACTGCATTTTGATTGTTCTGTTGTTTTTGGGTCAGTGCAGCTGCAATGTTAATCCTGCAACACTTTGTTTTGTTTTCACAATCAAAACCTGGTAGGGTTAAAAATCACTAAAGGTTAATTAGAAATGCATGCTAAACTAAATCCCAACAGGAGTGCAGCTACATTAATGCTAAATATTAGTTCTAATTGGAAACTCGTAGCCCATTTTTACCTTTTGGTTGAAGAGGAAGAAACTGAATAGAAAGGTGGAAACAAAGTTGCTAAAGTAAGGGAGGAGATGGGAGAGAGATTAGCAAATAAAAATTATCCTAGAAAAGTGTTAAAAGCTGTAGACTGAACGTTTGTTTTACTCTGATTCACATTTTCTAAAACGTTTGTCATAATTTTGGGATGAGATCTTTTTATCAAACATACATTGGTCTAGATTCTTCTGAGCCACACCGAAATGCTGCAGAATGGGAGGAGGAGGAGGAGGAGGAGGAGGAGGAGGAGGAATTTCTGTTATTTCTATTGGTTGAGGAATTTTTCAGGCTCACTCTGATTGGCCGGCAGGGTGCGAGCAGGGAATCCCTCTCAGTCTTTGTCTCAGATTAAAAACACAAACAGTCCATTCAGGCCTCGCTGTCCAAGTTGGTCCAGGACCAACCAGATCAGGACTGAAGCAACAGTCTGATCTGCAGTTCTGCAGCAGACAGCAGGGGTCAGAGGAACAGCACAGCTTATGTCTGTTGGACCATAAATCTCATTACTGCCAGTCTGCTAATACATGGTCTCCAGCTGAAACATTGCAAGTACCTGCAACATTTAACAAAGTAGTGTGAATTCACTGCCCAGCAGACTGTGAAAGTCTGTGAGACATAAAAAGATGGGAAACAAATCAGTTTCCCTTTGGCAACGTGTTGGAACAAAATCAGGAGGTGAAGAAACCTGCTCAGTTCATGTTGCAGAGGCAGAGGGTGGAGAAGGAGAGCTGGCAACTGAACAAATCAAGAGGGAAAGGGGGGAGAGAGAGAGAGGAGAGGAAGGAAAACATAGACGGAGTTGACAGCTGAAAGCAAAAAGGGTGGCTTTTGGTGGAAAGAAGAAAAAAAAACAAGTGGAAAGGAACGAAATACTGAAGACATATAGAAGTGAGTTGGTGAAAGTCTAGACAGTTAAATTGCAGTGGGCAGCGGAGAGCCGGCAGCAGGAGCGACTGTGGGCGTGGAGAGAGGAAGTGCGGTCGACAGGAGGAGGAATTTAGTCTCATTGTTCTGAAAGAGCAGAGGCAGAGAGAGCTGAGGAGCCGAGGAGTCGACCCGCCGACAGACGCTGGACAGCATGGACCTGAGCTCAGCCATGGAGAAGGTAGGAACATCTGCATCTGTGCAACTCATTCCAGATGTAGGGTCAAGGGTCAGGAGGTCATCTGGTCTAATATGATGTAGCATCTCATGTTGGAGGTGGTCTGGAGGCCTGGAGGTCTGGAGAAACTCCTGTGTTTGGAATAATTTGTCTTTTCAGAGTTCAAGTGAACTTAACTGGCTTTTTATGAGTTTGAACAGACATCTTAAAATATGAGGCTGAAAGGCTTACCTTAAAGCTCCCAGAAACATCAACTTATCTTCACTAGAAGAAATGAAAATCAATACTTTCATTGTTAATGTTAATTTTACTCGCCTCAGTCCTATACAGCAGGTGCAAGAAGCAGTTAACTTGATGACAGTTTCTCCTGCACCTTCTTTTAGTCTATTGGTTTTCTATTTCTTTCTATTTGTTTGTATTGGTTTTTAGTACGTGAGACTTGCAAAGTAGAAATATATACCATACAATGGCCATTTTTTGAATGCAATTTCCAAATATCTATTACAAGGGTGACACTGGACACAAATAAGCTTCCACTCATTTTTATAACAGTTACAAGCCGAACACGTAATCCAAAAATGTTCTCTAGCTTTGTGCAGATTGCAGATTTTCACCTCAGGCAAAGGTAGGCCCAAATTAGCACCTGAAAAATAATGAAAATATAAAAAATACTCCTAATTAAATATATATGACACAGAAAACAGTAAACCTTCACTATGATTTTCACTAACCTGTCCATTTATGTACATTACATAATCAATTGGACATTAGAGATTAGCGTAATAATTATAATATTTACTCTGTTGTTTGCAGTTTGAGGTGTCCTGTCAATTGTTTTTTGTGCTGCAGTACCACAAATGGCCATTGAGAATAATAAGCCACGTCGTAGTCCCACATATAAAATTCTAATTGTTTTCCTAACCGAGGCATTGAACTAAACTCAGAATATAAGTTTGTTCCTTAAGGAGTTCATTTGAAGCAGCCCCTAATTAGTTTCTGTGCATAATTGTTCTGATTCTGCTGCATGGAATTTAAAGCATGCACGAGGGACTCACAGGAAATGAAGCATGCATGCACCAGACATGATACAAGCGACATCATCAGATCATGACTTAATTTGTTATGTCCTAAAGTATGAAGCAATGATTCATCATTGTGTCTCAGCTTAGAGTAATTTTGAAGGAAATGATCCAATAAAAACTTAAATCTATTACGTTCATAAAACTCCTTGTCAAAACTTTGTAGAAGTAACTGAAAGTATTTTTATGTCATGTCTGAATTCAATAGTTAGTTGAATAATGTTTTACCACAATTATCTTCTTAAAAATCCTATTAATTAGTTGAAGTTGACTGGTCTGTGTTAGTTTGAGTGTATTTGCCAAAAGGAGAATTTTAAAATTACTTTCTTAAAATCTTGCATGCAGTTCACTTCAAACAGGAGATTTCAGATTTTGTCAGTGAAGGTAATCTGTGACCAGCGCCTTTTTCCCTGGCTGAGTCTGTCCTGGCATTTCTTTGTCTCCTATAAATCTGTTCTGTCATTCAGTCTCTGGCTGTCTGTCCAGAGGACACATCAGTCTGAGTCTGATAACCTGACGGATCAGTGTCACCTGTTCTGGGCTTGATCCCCATCTTTATGCCCCCTCAGCTGGAAAAAGTGCCATCATCAGGATAGAAATAACCCTCATCCTTCACACACAGAAAAACACATACACACACACAGTGGGTTTTAGGGGGAGGTGGGGAGGAACCAAATCACAAAACAAAACATCAGATAAACATAGCACTGTGGCTAACTACTCCCACCCTTTCACTTTCTATGAAGGGATACCAATTTTTTTGTTACATTGAAACAATATGTTTTCATATGTAAAAATATGCGAAACAACTGTAATATATTAATGCAACTGAAAATCATTACTGTATATAAGTAACACGATAATAAGTACTATAGAAAACTGAAGTCTATAGGCGCTACTATTTTGTCTATGTCAACCATCCTTTTAATTTTATTATTTAATTTATTCATGCTTACATGAAAAATAAATAAGGCAGAATAAGGGAAGCAACTGGCATGCACTGGCATGGATAGGGGCCCACTGACATTAAGAGTGTACAGGGCCCAGAATTTGGTGCTACGCCCCTGAACTTCGGCATTGATGAACTCAGCACCAGATCAGTTTGCTTTAATAGGGTCTGAGACATGGTTTTAAGCAGGTTCATTTTCATGAAGAAAAGAAAAAAATTTCAGTATGCTTAAACTAAATTCTTGAAAATGCAGCTCATTTGTGGCACATTTGTTTTAAACAGAGAACAACAGGAAATATGGAGGATGCCATGTGTCAAATTTTTGGTTCTGATTCAGACTCAGAATGGTGATTGCAGCAAGTTGAGCCGGACCCTCTGTGACCTCCAGCCTCTTATCGCACAGCGTTTCCTGCACTTTCCTCTTGACATAGCCGACGTGTTTAGAATTACTCAGCAAGGCTCAGTCTGATCCACCTTCGACATACTCGTCTTATCTGCCTTCTAAATATAGAGCTGCCACACATTTTCCTCAGAAAGAGAGTTTTCTTGTGTGCATCATTTGGTAAAAGCCTTTATTCTGAGCTAGTATTCGTGACTGTTTCTGTACTGTGAAAAAATGGGGGGGGGGGGGGGGGACAAAAAGAGCATGCAGATTTGTTTCTCCGAGTTATATTGGAATGTTTCTGAAAGTTAGTAAAAGTTTAACATTTGTCTGTAGTTTAAACTGCCTTCAGACCTCATGGTTAACACGTGACCACTCAGTACTATAATAATAAACGCACGCTCTCTGTCAGTCAGTGTATTCCAGAGGGATGTAATGAAGTTCTTCAGCTGTTTCTCTTCCAGCTGTCACCATTGTGACCTTTTCAACACCGGCCCATCAAACCTACACTCCGTCTCTCTCTTCACACCTCTAAACACACTCACCTTTCCTCTGTCATTGTAATGATGATCTTCTCAATTCTGCTGAGATAAACTGTGTTTCAGGTGTTGAGAAATACATTTGCTTTCTTGCTATATATATTTATCTTAATTATAACGCCACCTCATTCCTGTTTCAACATTTTGGAAAACGTTAAAAATAAAGAATTACAAAATAAAAGACAAAACAGAAATTTTACATTTTTCTTAGGTGCCAAACTACTTCTAGCACCAGCCATGTGTAGCAGAGATTCCAGGAAATTGCTGGTTCCACCCTTCTTTTGTTTTTACAATTCACCGCTTAAACAAATATCTTTGGTTCATTAACAAGCAATGGACGTGCTGGTATGTGGATCTGGACAGATTCTATTTAGTGTGCAGTCATGAGAGCAAGAGACCGGTTTTCTCATCTAACTCTCAATTGGAAAGAGTGAAAAAAATGATTTCCCAAAATGTCAACCTTGTCTTTATTTCAAACTTTAAGTCAGCTGTTTTTAGTTGGTCTTTTCCAGTCTCAACGTGACTTTGTGTACTCAAAGTCATCAGCGCTGGAGCTGTTATCTGACAAATAAGAAGAAAGGAGGCTGTGACCAGTTTAGTTATCATCACTATTTTTGTATGAGCGTGTCTCTCTGTGTATATTGAGTATATGACGCCTGGGAACGCCTCCCTTTGGAGAGATTGGCTTGTTAATACCTGGTGACGGATGGACATTATGTTTGTCAGACAGACAAAGAGCGGTAGGTCGTTTCAGTAGGGCAGTTGTCAGGTTTCCTGCCAGAGGCTTTAAAAACAGTCGGGCATTATCTCTGTGTAGCTATGAGACACTTAATCCCAAACAGAGTGCCAAATAATGGTCCAAATTCAGCAGGATAAATGTTGTTTGAATGATGTCCCACACATAACCCAAGTACACTAGCCTGAGCCCTGGTATTGAAAGTCTGTATCTTTACCAACTACAGGTCACCACACATGGTTAGTTCGATGTGTCTAAATAAGCCAATTCTCTGCCCAAACAGGCCCAAATCCACACATCCAATACCTGAAAAGTGGATCACACCTGCCAAAGTAAACCCTCGTCTCAAATCTGAACCCAAAAAAAGGCCGCCCAGAATGTCCTCACGTTCCTTAAATGTTTTCACATCAGAGACTGTCCTATAAGAAAACATAGTACCAAATTAAACTTCTCACCATTGTTGAAAACAACAACTTTACCAAATAAATTTACTAGACACCCAATGTATGGTGTCACATTCTCCTGACACTCATCTACATCTAATACTAACAGACCAAACTGGTTAGAGTTAGGGTTTGTCAGGACAATAATGGTGATGTCAATGGGTGGACCAATGAGATCATCCCTCCTCAGTGTACGTGTGTGTGATGTTCACTCCCTTACTCCCACACTGACTGAGAAATGTTCAAAACAACACTCCTTCTTTCTCATCCAACTCTTCCCCACACATCGTCATTACTTACTTGAGACTTTCATACTATTTTTTTCCATCTTCCATGTCTTCTCCACATTAGCTGTTATACCAGTATCTAATGTCATTTGCTTCTATTTTTAACAGCAGAGTTTTTCTTATCAGTTTTGATTTTTGTTTCTTTCCTTGAAGTTGAATGGTTTTAGTTAAATCAAGGTCCACATAGGCCTACTTTTTTTTTCCGGAGCTTTCATTCACATCTGACATCCCTTATTAGCAAAAGAGGTTAGCCGAAAGCTATATTGAAAGCTAGCTTAACCCATTCAGACCGGATCACGCATCTATGCGTAGTTACCTTTAAGACCGGCAAACGCGTCATTTTGAGCGTTGTCGTCTTTTTCGAGGCACATGGCCAATTATATGCACTGTGATTGGCTGAAATATTCTTGGGGTGAGTGACAGAGATGCTTAGGGATTTTTTTTAAACTCATGTGACTAATAAAACGCTTTGTGATTGGTCAAAATCAGCCTACACGTGGAGTATGTTTTGGTCGAAAATTTTAAACACCGTGCTAGCGATCCGTCACGGCTGACTCAAGTGAAGGAAGTGATACTGACGAAGTAATTGAAAAAATAGATCTTTACTGATTTTAAATTTTTTTTAAATGTTTGGTGTTTATTGATTTTTGAAAAAAATGCATTTGAAGATTATGCCCTAGCAAGTCAGTCAAGTTGAAAGCCAAAGAAGTAAGCTGTCAAATGCTTTTTATCTCATGTTTTTATCTGCTACAGAGCCTGAGAAATTAAGGTTTTAGTAAGTGTTGACATATTTTGAAAAACCTCAGGTTTTGAGAGGGGGTTTACAGAAGAGTATTTAGGCCTGAATGGGTTAATGAAAACACAACCCTGTTAAAGAACTTAGTCTACTTTGTCAGTAGATCAATTATGGTCAGTTTGCAAGCACTTTAGCTTAGCCTGGTTGCTAATAGCACACTGTGCTTAAGAACTACGTCAGTTTGCAAGGTATTTTGTTTAGCCCTGGTGCTGACAGATATAAACTTTTTTGGAGCCATTTATGCTCATCCAAAGACAAATATAATTTAGTTTTGGTGTGATCAGCACATTAGTGCCATCAGAAATGATAAAACAAACAAAAGAATCCACATTTTGTCAAAAGAGAATCATGAAACACCTAAAGCAGAATTCTAGACAACTTATTGCAAAGAGTCTGGGGCATGCTGGCCAAGTGGCAAGACATTGGTTGTATAAACCAAAGATCATGGGTTCAAACCACCTCCATTCCTAATGTTTATGGGGATCTCTGGAGCAGTGGTTAGAGAAGCAACTGTAAACCATGCTCTAGACTGCTCCCTGTAGAGGGAGAATTTCCCAGAGAAGGATAAATATTAATATATCATAGTAAGTGTTTACTTGCATAACTTAACTGTGTTTGTGTTTTCTTCATATACTTGTTTAAAGTATTGTGACATCTAACCATAGCTGGGATAGGCTCCAGCCCCCCCGCCACCCTTCACAGGACAAGGTTACAGAATATGAAGATGAAGAAGACATCGAACCATTGATGGTCTCACTCTTTGGTTGCTTATAATGTAGACACTTAAATTAGCTGTACCTCAAAAAAGTTACAGACATGGTTTGAATTTAATGTAGGCTATAAAGCAGTGGCGGCTGGTGAATTTTGTGTTGGGGGGGGCGCAAAGTTTGTAAATCAAACCCCTGTAGGGGGCTCTGGGGGCATCCTCCCCCAGTAGATTTTTGTGATTTTCACGTACAAACTAAGCATTCTGGTGCATTCTGACAAAATAATAAAGACAAAATAGAACATCTCCTTACAAAGACAAATGGGGCCATGGAACTAAGTTTTAACTTAATTTATTTGCCTTGTAAAATCCAGCAAGTTTAAAAGTGCTAATACATCAAACATTTTAATCGCATATAAATATTTGACCTGAGAACAGTTATTTTTTCATATGGATTTTTAGTATACCATTGAATAATGACTGAAATTTCCCATCCAAGGGGCCAACCAAAGCGGTCTCATCAGCTTCTTCGTTCATGTTCACTGTTGTTTGTAATCTGAAGTAATGAACGCTAGTTGGTGCTCCAGTATAATCGGTCCGCCGAACTCATCCAGTGAGAAACGTTCCGCGGTGCAAAAATAAGTGTGATTAAAATGCGTAAAAAATGATTAACCCGTTATTTTTGTGTAATTAATCTTAATTAACAAGTTAAAGTCCCGGCCCTAGTTTTAAGTCCTTCATCCCCGTTGTAGTCCATAACATCTCTGTCCCGGGACTTTGAAACAGCACGCAGGTGAAACAAAAAAAGCCGTTTAGCATACACGTTTGAGGTGAAGCTCCTTGTGTATGTCCTCCCACGATCAGTAGGCTAGCCTGCTGCGAAATGTTTAAGTCCGGACAGTCGGGTCCCAACTCCTTCATCCTTTTCTTCTCCACAGCCGACCTAGTATATACAGTCAATTCAGCCGACCGACGAAAATTGCGCGAATGCTTCCGGATGGACGTGATTGATTGATGAATTGTCCAATCAAGCAGCCATCTCTTTGCTCAGTTACGTATGACTCAAGCGCGTTAGGGCGAGCCCCGAATCCTCATTGAAAATGCATTGAAGGCTCATTTTCCGAAAAAAAAAGTTTTAACATGAGAGTCAATGGGAGAAGCTGGGGCGATTTTCCACGTTGATGAATTCGCCCAGAGAGGCGGGACCATTTGAAACGCGACTTGAACCTGACGATTCTGATGACAGATAATATGTCTAGAACACTGAAAACTACTTTTGCTGTGATAGAATTTGTAAAAAAAAAAAAATCCTCTTTCTCCCAGCTTGTAGGGCGTCGCCCAAATCGCCCCTATACACCATCCGCCCCTGCTATAAAGTCCATCCATCATTGGTCATCATGTTGCTAAGCTAAGTTGTAATCTTGTGTCTCCACTCAGATGTCTGTAAAGCAGTGTGCAGGAGGAGGAAAAGGTGCAGTGATGTGTCTTACATGTAAAGAGAGCTGCTCTGGATTTCAGCAGCATTCTTGGAGGTACAACACCCCTTTTTTCACTTCATTTTTTTCCTCTGCCTGAAAAACTAAACAAAAAGAAAAACAATGAAAGTCCCACTGATCTTTCCACTCCACCCGCTCTACTTTCTTTGATTCTCTGCTCTTTAAAGAGCTGGCAGGGGTTCTAGTATTGACTTAAGATCAGATGGGTGTGGGCTGTCTCATTGTGCAAAGAGTCCTTAGTTAGTTTAGCCTGGTTACTAACAACTCCCTGAGTTAAAAAACTTAGTCAGTTTGCAAGTTCTTTAGCTTAGCCTGGTTGCTAATAGCTCACTTAGTTAGCAACATCTTAATTAGCTCTAGAGTTCACTACCTTTAGCTGTATGTAAAAAGCAAAATTTAGTGTATGTAAAATAAATGTAGAGTGATAAGTAGATAAGTAGTGGTAACTAGTGTCTTTAGGCAAATTCAAACCACAGTCATGTAAGTTTTTTTTAATTTTCAAACCAATTTTCATACACCCAATTAACTAAAAAGTAGCCTAGTTAGACAGAAAATGACCCATTCTGCCAACCTATGACTCTCCTCTCTCCAGGAAAGCCTGCATGACATGCGGCTGCTGCACGGTTGACCACGCTCCTGGAAGTGACCCTGAGGATGACCAGCGGATGGGACGCCTGCTCGCAGATTCACCGTGCTGCCATTTGACAGCAAAGGTCAAAGGAGGTGGTGGCCTTCGCATGTACAAGAGAAATCGGATGATTGTGACAAATCCTGTGGTGTCACGCAAAGACCCAACCTTCAACACCACGACATATGACTGGGCACCGGCCGGCCTCAACCAGAAACTGGTGAGCATCGGTGTAACATGACGAATGCAGCTGTTTCTTATTGTAAACTGGAGGTGTATCCAAAAAAACTGTAGAGTTTCTTGAAGACGTTTTGCCATTCATGCAAGTAGCTTCATTGAAAGAGGAGTGAAGGAAGACATTTCTGTCAAAGTGGAAAATCCTTCACTGAACAGGAAAGTGAGATATAATCTGCCAAAGAAGTTTAACTCCCATTCACACCTTGAGACTGGAGCCTCTGACTGATAGGGGGTCATTAAAGTACCATTCACTGGAGAAGGAGGACAGGGTCAAACAGTCTCCAACTACAGGTAAGTATCTTGTCATTAACAGACACTAGTTACGTGAGTGTCTGATGGGTAACACCTGCAGATGTTTCTGTTTAAACCCCAACTCCCTATCAGTCCTTAAGCACTAAAGAAGCTACTTGGATGAAACATCTTCCAGGAAATACTAGTTTATTTGCCTTTCTTTAGTGTTTTTTGGATACAACATGACCTGGATGACTGAGAAACTTCACAGACATAAACTAGAGGTGTTTCTCTCTGAAGACAATATAGGTAATGTTGTTTCATTAGCAGTTATCTTGACTTAGACTGCAACAAGGCAAACTGAAAAGAAAATGCTGAATGAATGAATAGATGGCTGGACGGATGGAGGTGAACAATCATAAACTAATCCTCAGTACCTATTTTATAAATCCCTAAATATATGCAACTATAAATATATGTAAAACTAAATGTCATTTTTTACCTTAAAGGTTTACCATTGGGGTTTACCCCTTTATTCACAAGTTTAGTTCCATTTAGTTTAGTCTGGTTCATGCAGCCTTCACTCTAAACTATCTGGTTTCTATTAAATCAGACTCAAGCACGTTGCAGGCTTCATAGCCTGTAATTATAATGATGACAGACATTACTGTGGCCGAACTTGTAGAGACAGATCCAAATCCAACTCTGTGACTGGTTTCCAGATGTTCCTCTAACAATCTTCAACATCGTGTTTGTTTCATCCTTCACTTTTGTTTGCTAGAGTTTGCTTGTGCAGCTCCAGACTGTTCGTCACTGTCTCACTCTAGTGCAAGTATCTGACAACACTCACATGTCTTACTGACAACACCTGGATGGTGTGACGATGATTCAGAACGTCTTTTAACTGAGGTCAGGTTTTAGTTGTGGGAAATGTTTTCAAAATGAAACTTGATCCACTGTACTGTGAACATTCGTAAATGGTAATATAAACATTTACAGGCTGCAAAAGCCTCATTTCACTCACATCACAAAGAGCTGAGCAGAGATAACATGCCTCAGCACTGAAGTCGACTTTTTTAAAGTTGTAAGTGAAGCTGGAATCTTAGAGGTAAGCTGTGGATTTAAACTTGTTATAAAGAGATGAAGAGATTCTTTAAACGCAACACTTCATACTTCAGCTGTTAAAGAAAATCAAAGATGATTAGATAGACAAATGTAAAACACATTTCCTGAAGTCAACCCAGTTATGTTCCGTTATTTGCTTTAGTGCTGTATGTCAGATCACTGCATGTAGATACTTATAATTCAGGAGTGTCAAACTCATTTTAGTTCAACGGCCACATATAGCCTAATTTGATTTCAAGTGGGCTGGACAAGTAACATAACCACATAATAACTTATAAATAACAACTACAAATGTTTCCCTTTGTTTTGGTTCAAAGAAGTACATTACAGAAGTACACTTACATTTAATGAACTATCCTTTTACAAAACAATTTATGAACAACCTGAAACTGCTAAAGAAATAAAAATGCAATTTGAGTCTTAGTGTTGCGTTATGTCCACTTCTCTGAAAAATTATAAATATCAGTTTCTTCTGCTTTGTCTTTTGTTTTTTTTTTAAGTATATTTTTGTTGATTGACAGTTCTAGTATACAGCACAGTCAAGAGAATTACATTTTCATTTTTCTGTATATAATTAATAGTTAATGCACTCAAATCATTCTTACATAACAGCAAGTACTAGTCACAAAAAAAACAACCCAAAAATAAATAAATAAATTGCAAAGTAAAACAGAATAAATAATGATAATAATAGTAAAAGGAGAGAGAGAGATTGTCACATAGATTGCTCGTTTGCTGCCTGCGTCTCTACATGATGTTCAGCAGTTTAGCCCCCTGTTCCTGAGCCCATCTGAGCGCAAGGGGTCATATTTAGGGGGGTCGGTGGACCGAGGAAGGTGTAAGTGTAGAATCATGGGGACATTTCATTAGCAGGGAGTTTATTGATATAATCAAGTAGCAGTTTCCAGTGTGAGTAAAACTTCTTGGGATGGCCTCTGAGCTGAATTTGATTTTCTCGAGTTTCAGTAGAAATAATAGGTCATACAGCCAGGATTTAAAGGAAGGTGGCTGGGATGATTTCCATAAGAGAAGAATTTTTCTACGTGCAATCAAGGATGCGAACGCTATAACGTTGTCCTGCAAAGATGAGGTTACAAGTTCGTCAGGAGCCACACCAAAAATAGCTATATGTGTCGAAGGACTAACAGATATACCTAGGATGTCAGAAACAGATTTAAAAAAAGATTGCCAATAGTTAGATAGTTTAGAGCATGTCCAGAACATGTGTGTCAGATTGCAGGGCATCTGGGAGCATCTGTCACAAGCTTCAGTAGTCCTGTCTGGATAGAGTTTGTCCCTGCTATAATGCAGTCTGAAGAGTACTTTAAATTGAATGACAGAAAGTCTGGCACAGCTAGAGGAGGAGTTAACAGCTTTCAACGCCTTTCTCCACAAGGCATCAGAAATACTTATTTGGAGTTCGGTTTCCCAGTCGGTCCTGCTCTTATTTACAGCTGAGTCGCTAGTTGGTGATAAGAGATTATAGAGATATGAGACATGGCCCTTAGGGAAAGATTTAGCCTGGAGTACTAAGTCTATACCACTGAGGGGTGGGGCCTGGGGGAACTGAGGAGAGTACGTTTGTGCGAAGTCACGAAGTTGGAAGAAGCGAAAAAAGTCTGTATTACCCAGTCCGAAGGTTGAGCATAGTTGGTTGAAGCCAACAAACAGTCCGCATATGTACAAGTCTCCCAGGCATCTTTTATTCCCAGGACTGAAAAGCGCAATCTTGGCTGGTACAAATAAATGATTGTTATAGAGAGGTGTGGCTTGGGGAACAGAGAGCCATCCAAACCGCCTCCTAATTTGAGTCCATATTTTTAATACTTTTCTGTGTAATTTTCACATTTTCCAATTTCATCCCGCGGGGCAGATTGGACCCTCTGGTGGGCTATCAGATATGATGTATTGCTACAGATAAAAAACGCCCAACACGAATTAAATATTGCTGGAAAAAGAAAAATACAACTTTAAAATACTGATGTATAAAAGCTTAATGAGTGTTTCTACTTTTGTAGAAATATGTAGAATTTTCTGATTATACATATTGGAAACTATTCATCATGCTCCATCAGTCGTCATGACTAGACTTTCACTTGTCATACTAAAACCAGTAAATACTGCAGATATCACTTGCTTTGTCTGAAGGTGGCCATGTCAACAGGTCTAACTTATATAAATATATAAAAAAGACAATTTAAAATGCATTTTAAGCAATAAAGAGTCTGGCCTTCCATTTTCTTAACATTGCCAATATAAAACATTGCCGAGGACATACAACACTGATAGATAACACAGTGTGATTGTCTGAAGACGAAACACATCAGAAGCCAAGTATACAAAATTATGCATCTGTGTAAGCTGCATCATTTATTATAAAATAATACTAAATTTGGTCCCTTTAGGCCATGCAGTATATGGAACTGCTCCCGGAGAGTCAACGTCCAGTCTCTGGGACCAATGGAGCGCTGGAGCGACGCAGGCAGCTCCTCAGCCAGCTCCCTGACTATGATCAGGACCCCATGAAGTGTCAGAGCCTGGCCACAGAGGAGGAGGTAAATCACACTGCCAGCACCAATTTATTACTTTTATATTATTATATGTGGATGGAAAACAATCACCAAATGATGGATACACTTGGAGTCTGACTTTTACGTTCACTTAAAGTTGAAGTCATTAGAACAGATTTTTTTAACCACTCCACAGATTTCACGTTAACAAACTGTATTTCTGGCAGGCTGCTCAGGTCATCCACACTATCCATTACATAAGTAATTTTTTCGGCAATTGTTCACAGACCAGAGACAGAAGTGTCCTCTGGTCTGATGAAACAAAAAACTGAAGATTGAATTATGCCTGGAGGAAAATGGGGAAGGCTGGCAAGCCAGAGAAAACCATTCCAACTGTGAATCACTGGGATGGCTCATAGTGCTTTGCTGGCATCATAAGAAAGGAAGACTATGTGAATATATTCAAGCAACATTTCAAGACACCAGCCAAGAAGTTAAAGTGTGGTCACAAATGGGCAACAACCCCAAGTGTATTCCAAAGATGTGGCAAAATAGGCTTAGAATAGCAATCTCAAAGCCTTGACCTTAATCCAATAAGAAAATTGTGGACAGGAGAGAGAAATCAGTGCAGGCAACAAGGCCTACAAACCAAACTATCAGGAGGACCGAAGCTTCTTGCAACTTATTGCAAGACCCAGGTTTGACCCAAGTTAAACTATTCAAAGGTAATGCCACTAAACACTAATTCAGTGTATGTAACCTTGTTACTTCTCCTGCGTCTTTTTGTAGATTTCCACCATGCTGCTGTTTGTGAAGCATTACAAACAGGAGGTCCTGGGAGTAGGAGAGGTGGCTTTACCTGGTGAAGGTGATGCTCTGCAGGAAGCAGCTGTTCAGAGGACAGCAAAGGAAAGCAAGGATCGCAGCGACAAGAAGGATGCCGGCGAGCACAAGGACCACAGCTTGACCAATAACAGTACTGCCTCCACTACCGCTTCCACAAATGGAACAGATGACAACAGAAAGACTGAGTATGTAAGTAGAAAAAAGGTGCCTGACACAGCTGAAGTTTAAAATGCTTTAGAAAAAATGGTAGTGGCTGACGCTGTTACTGGGACACCTCCTTTTGTTCTTCTCTTGGAGTGTAAAAATGCCAGATCGCCCCAAGAAAAACAAAGAAAAAAACACAAGACGGTTAGGAAACATCTGCAGATATATCCAGTCCAGTTATTTTGGTTCAGTTATACCCTGTTTGAAATACAGATGTTCCTACTGCAATGCATACAGTCAGAAAGTTTTCTGCTCTGTAAACACACAGCCTGCATTTTGTTCTAAGAAAGAATTTGGAACCAAATGGGACAACATTTTGATTGGGATGTTACATATTCCTGCCAGACTCAGACTCTTCAGCTCAAACAACTGAAGTCTCTCCAGAGTACCTCTCTGTAATGTTCCTGCCTGCTTTTATTGAAACCATGTGTCTCGTGGATCTAGATACACAAATTGAGTTTCAGTAATTTTGACCTTTCATATTCTGTCCTCCAGCAGTGTGCCGGTTGCCATGGTGAGGTTGCCAAGGAGAGTCCAGTTGTTTATGCTGAGCGTGCAGGTTACCATGGCGCCCTGTGGCATCCCACTTGCTTTGTATGTTCAGACTGCGGCCAGGGTTTGGTAGACCTGGTCTACTTCTGGTCCAATCAGAAGCTGTACTGCGGACGACACTACTGTCAGACGGTGTGGCCACGATGCTCAGGCTGTGACGAGGTGAGACTTCAGTCCTAGACTTTCTGCAGCACCCCCTGGTGTTTTGTTTCCAGTGTCTACCACAGACTGTAAAAAAAAAGGTGGAAGCCATGAGGGCTCCTCCTAATAAAATGCTATTCAAGAGTCTATTTTTCTGATAAGTTTTGTTTTAGCTAGATATAAAAACAGGATGTGACATCCTGATGTTTGATAAGTGCAGTGTATAATCCAGCATTTCTTTCTTCACAAGATACCGCTGCCCATATTCTCGTGAGACTAGCATCAATTTGAACAATGGGAGGAAGTGTAGCTGCGTCATTTAGTATATGCTGTCTACACTACCATTAGTTTTCCTGTCAAAGAAGTTGCTTCACAACTTAAGCTGCAAATTAGTAGCAGTTTTTTGCAGAGTATTAGCACTTATAAACCGGTGCAGTTGTCAATTTGTAATTAATCAAAGTATCTTCCATTTACTGTTTTTATTAAACTCAACTTCATTACAACTGATGTCAGTAAAATGGAATTTAATCAAGATACACATAAATAACACTATTTCTTTTTATTTCCAAAAACATCTATAATCAGTGTCCTATATTTTCAGTCATACAAACAAATGAAATAACTGATGCATATATTTAAAGTAATGACTTATATCACAGACTTTGTTAGGACCCAAACAGCCACTGCACAAACATGGAAATGGATCTATTTACTCCATGTACCCAAAAGTAATAATGCTAATTTACAGAATACTGTAATATGTCTCAGTTCTGAAAATGTTATTTCAAAATTTAATTTTCTCCTCACGTGTCTCCCCTCTATCCTGTTGTCCTTCCTCAGCTGATCTTCTGCAAGTCATTTCTCACAGCGAAAGATGGACGCACTTGGCATCCTCATCATTACTGCTGCTGGAAGTGTGGACAAAACCTGGATACGCCTTGTCAGCACTGACGCACAGGCACAAAATGCCATAGCTGACACAATATGGTTTTAGTACTGCTCAAAAAATAGAATTTGGAGATAGTTATAGTGAAGCAGCACTGAATAACCTTATCAGACAAGATCAAAATATGCCAGTCATATTCATTTCGACAGGTTGATCAGCTTTCTTTACATAGAGCAAAATGACTAAGGGACAGCTACATAATACGAGACAAGTAGAGCGAGCAGAAAGTATTTAAATTACACGTTTAGTTGACATATTAGTATTTTAACTGACTCCTACAAAGACAAAGTGTCCAGCTAATTCATTGGTGTTTAAAATACTTTGGGCATTTAGCTGACACCGAAATAATCAAGGGCTTATTCAGTTGAGCCTACTGGTGTTTTGAGTTCGGAAGAAAATGTTTAGCTGACACAAAAGTGTTTAAAGTACTTAAAGGAGTATTTTGTTGATTTATGAGCACTTAAAGCACTGACAGTAACAGGAACCAGATGTTGCAGTTTCAGCCTGCAGCTTCATACAGAATCCCAGAGCTGACATTTTAACAAATAATAACAGTACATTATTGTGTTACCAGGTTTAACTGTCAACTGTCTCATCAAAGTCCTTGTTAGTTTGGAAAGTTCAAAAGGTCTTCAACTGCAAGGGTTACAAATTTGAACGTTTACTCGTTCTAATACAGCAAACAACATCTGATCAAGAATTAACCTTCCAGCTCAATAAGTAGATATTTATTCCTCTGGATCTAGATTGTTTCTTCCAAAGTTTCTGTTTAATATACTTGCATGCATGTTGAACTTTCTTTGTTCGTTTGAAAATAGCATGAATTTATATTCTCATCATTTGACGATGGTTTAGCAGCAAGAGTCATGAAAATATTGGGACTTAAAAACAGGGTCAAGGACCAGAACAGGAAATGAAAACCTGATTTAGATTTATATGTCTGTTTGATGCTTGCAGAATTTGTATTTTGAAGGGACGCACTTCAAAACTCTTTTTTCTTATGAAGTAATTGGAGCCTTTACAGTTTTATTTACACTAACAGATGGATCCATGTGCATGTATAATATCTGAACCTTTCAGTATCCTAACATAATCCAGTTTTTCTACAAGAAAAGTCCTATTTTTGTAATACTAGAGCAACAATGTGCCTTTTCCCCCAAGATTTTTTGAATAAACTTGCTGGAAATAATAAATTATTTTCTGAAAATAACCTATTTCCCTCATTGCAAATTCTGATCAAGAAACGATCCTGCCGAGGGGAAAATAAATTTTTTGTGGTTGCATATTTTTTCTTGTGTGTGTATAGACATTATTTTGCTCCCAGGTGTGATTCTTCTTTTCTAGTTAACATGAAATGCTTAACCTAACTTAACCATAACACCAACGTACTGAAGGACTATCAAGCCTAATACTGTGTGTAAGGATTGAGTCTTTGCAGGGTTTGGTTTTACCATTTTTTTCAGACAGAAATATTTTTATCAGTTGCAATAAACCTCAGAAAACTGGACGAGCAGAAAGTTGTATCACTAATTAATTATTTATAACAGCAGATTTCTATCATGTGTTTTAATACCCATCTCTGTCTGATTTTACTAACTGCTAATACTGTATGTAATTATCTATAATGTTTTATTTCAGTAAAACTGCACACTTAGTAGCCTAAACATTTAACTTCTTTTATGAACTTGCTGCTGCTAAATGCTGATTTATGCTATATTCCTTGTAAAGTTATGTTTTTGATTAAAGATTAAAAAAAACTTTTCTTGATAATTTATCTTTTATAGAGATAAAATTAGTTAGTATATGTTCTCAAGTCGCTAAAAGCAAGTAAAAAAGAAGCTAGCTGTACATTTGTTCCAGAGACGTTAATTAATCATTATAAATAACAATAAAAGAAATAAGATATAGGTCTCTGAGGACTTCCATAAATCCTACAAATCTAAAGTACAGTCATGTGGTTGCTGAAAACTAGTTAGCCAGAAATGAAATGTGTGCTAGACAGAAGCTAATTAGCTGTATGTTTGTACTAAGAGCTAAAACAGAGTTCATGTTTTCATTTATATGGTGAAAACAATCATTTATGCTCTATCAGTATCAGTATCAACTAAAAAAAATTATAATTTGATAGGAAATTGACATCAGGTGATAAGATGATAATGTCATTAAACCACTAAAACAAGTTAAACAGAAGCTAATTAGTACTTCAAATTCCGTGGTGTATATTACACTTTCTGCTGCTGTAACGGGTGAATTTCCCCGTTGTGGGTTAAATAAAGTATAATCTAATCTAATCTAATCTAATCTAAATGAAATAACTCTGCAAAATGATAATGATGCAGTTTTGATTGTAGACGACAGGTTTTGGTGTGATTTATGATCAACCACTGGTTTTGGAGGAATTGGTTTGATGTTTATTTTTGCCTCAAAATGATCACAGGTAGTGTGAAGAGATTTATCTGCTGATTGCTGGTTTGAATAAAAGTTACCGTTTGGCAGACAACACTGTCTTGTCATAATGCATACAGATTTTTGGCATATATTTTATTTTAAGAAAGTAACGGACAAGTTCAATGATTAAATCAAATATTAAAAATTCATCTGGTGAAACCTTGATATTCTAAGTTCAAATATCACCACCACTTTGTAGTATTAATAAGCACAAATACCTTATAGCATACACTTTGTCTTTTTAATTTTTCCCCTAGCTTTACAGTTGTTGAAATCATACCATTCCTCACTGACCTACTCCCAACAGGAATGCGAGGTATTCCTGTGGTTTCTGGGCCGACGTTCCTGGTCAGTTACGTCACCTTCCTGAACCATGAAAGAAAAACGAGATGAGGATATTTTTAGTTCCAGAGTGAGTCAATTTTATTTGATCTGCAACGTTTGGCCTTTAATAGCATCAAGCGCAATCTGGTTCTGTTTTTATACACAGATTATCCAACATGAAACACCTAATATGGGTAAAAAAAAATAATGGAATCTGTTTCACATCCAGAGTGAAAAAAGTCTCATCCTGACATTATGTGACACATCCACCGTAATCAACTAACTTAACAACACGTCAGGATGCTGTTTTTAGGGAAAGCTCTCAGCAGGCAGACTGTGTTAGTGTCGAACTGGTGAACACAGTGGAGCATGTAAATGCACAGTGTTAGTATCACCATCAAATAAATAAACTCCATTTGCTAAGAAATCGATATCAGATTAAGATAAGGCTATGAACAAATGAGCCACAATAAATTCTTTGTTATTATTTAAAATATGAAGATTTAAACTAAGCTAATCTGCACCAACAGGGTCCTCAAAATCAGAGATAAATAGTTGCAACTTGCTGAATTTTTATAGACATCTGCATTCCACAGTTATTGCACAATCCTTTTGGAAGATGAATTAATTATGATTTAGCAGCATTTAATACACTGATTCTCTGGGCGGTCTCTCTGGCCCCCTTGAGCTCTTTCCTTTATGCTACTGTGCAGCTGGAGAAGCACACACACAGGCAGTAAAATAGTTTCCTCATGTACTCTTTAAGTCCTATGTGTGTAACACAGTGTTACACATAAACCATCTTACAGTAAATAAAAGCAGGATCTGTAATAAATGTATTTTTCCTCAGTTTGCTTAACAAAGTTCATTTCCACAGTCAGTTAATTTTATCTACTGCACCTGAACTGTCTGTACTTCATACAGTACATACAGAGTATGTAGCTCCCTCATGTGGAAGCTGTACTCATTATTTCTAATTTCCCTCATGAAACGCACCACTTGTCCTCTACTTTGTTCTCTCTCTCACCGAGCACCTATCCTCTAATTTCTCATCAAATTACCTCCCTATTACTACTTATGTATTGTGTGCTATGGCATGTCAGTAACTGGGTGTCCCCCCTCTCCATCTGTTTCCTTCCCCTCCCCTCCTCATCCATCATCTTTTGAGTGTCTCTGGCTTAAAGTTGTGTGTTTCTGACCTGTGGTGCTCCATATCTGTGGTCCTGGTCTCATCAACCTGCCCAGTCTTCATGGACTGCAGTTATATAGTCCTATCTGAATACGTAATTGTCCAGCTTACCTCTTATATTCAGTCATTAACTCACCTGGGACAGATCTACTGCTCTCACTATGAGTTTTATGTAGTTTTATTTATTATCACTCTCTCATATAACATGCATCAGCTATATCTTGAGCTTTGATTAGATTCTACATAAGGAGTATCAGACATACAGTCCTTGGGCCAGAGGGTCCAATCTTGCCCGCGGGATGAATTTGCAAAGTGCAAGAATTACATTGAAAACATTAACTGCACCTTTTTTTCTGTTCCTAATTCCTAATGTTTGGTCAGAGTTGTGAACATAACAACTACACCTGGTCCAGCCTGCTTGAGATCAAATTGGGCAGTATGTGGCCCCTGAACTAAAATTAGTTTGACACCCCTGTATACCCCTGTTAGTCAGATGCATGTATCTAGCAGAGCTTATCGTTCTGCTCAATGTTTCTTCCTGTTAAAATTGAGTTTTTTCCTTGCTCTGGGGGTTTCAGCCTCTGGGTTCTGTAAAGCTTCTTTAGGCGTATTGTTATTGACGCTGTATAAATAAAAATGTATTGAATTGAACCATTTTAACATATTTCCGACGGTACCTGAACGCATCACAACCCACTGGGTCGTTTCCCCTTTAAGTACACATAAAAGGCTGTTGTGTAATTTGGGTGAAAGAGGAGCAGGAGTGGCCTGGACGAAGGGCAGCCGGCAACGACATACGCGAGAGGACCCGGACAGGTAAGTCGTTCTACGCGTGCACAGGTGATATATGCATATATACTGTATACAGACATGTTATACTCGTAGAATGAACGTCTTTACGTGTCTTTGGCGTCTGACTGTTTCTGTTCATCCTGCTGTGTTCATGTCAGCGATCATAGTTTAGATTACCCGAGATGCATGGTAGTCTGATTTTATCTGCGGCTCCACCGTTAAAGCGTCAAAATGCACGTTTGAAGTTCCCAACATTTTATAACTGGTTTCCGCCTTCCGCTGTACTTCTCCATTCTTACTCATTATTTCCTGTGACAACTATGCTACTGTCTTACAGTCACAGCCTATGTTGTTTGTTTTACAAAAGTATTGCAAAGAGGAGTTTTGTGCCACTCTTCATTAACACATGTCTGGAAGATAAGATGAGATAAGATGTACCTTCATTCAACTTCCTCAAGGTAAATGCCTGTTGACACAGCACCTTAGGGAACATACATGAGCCTTATGCAAATGCACATGTATTTCTAGTATTTAAACAGGAATTTGTCAGAGCAACTGAAAACCAGTAGGTTTACCTTAGTGTGTAGTTCAGGTTGTCAAACATCGGCTGAGTAATTTGCCTAATCTGAATGTTGTTTTATGTTGCACAGAGAGCAGACGGATGAGGGAACCATGTAAAGTTTAAAACATTGATGACTTAAGGCCCCAACACACCGAGTCAGTGGTCGTCGGTGAGGTTCAGATAGTACACACACACCTAAGGCTTTCCTTGTTTTACATGTTTACCTAATCTGACATTACATTAAACACAGGAATATTTTCACATCATCATCATCGTCATCTAGAACAAAGGTCACCAAGGCCCACATACAAAAAAATATACTAAGGGCTGGGCCACTCAGGTGAGGTATATCAGTAAATAGATGTAGATAACTCATGCTTGATATATGATAATGAATTTAAGAAAAAAAACTGTAAGAGTTAGCTAACAGCAGCATCAGATTACTTCTTAATCTGGATGATGGTTGGGATATATTTCAAGCTTGTTCTGTAAATAAGCAATTGGATTTATTAACACCTGAATACTGTGGAATATAGGTTTAAACTCTTTGTTGTACTCTGTGGGAACAGTGACGCTTTGGACTGAAGGATGGTTGGCAGGACAGGAGGAAGTTTGGTGGTTGAGAAATTGAAGGACTTCCCAGAGATAGCTGTCAGTCATTCTGGTTCTCGGTCTGCTTTTCTGGAACGTGAAGTCCGTTATCGTCAACATCCAGATAAAAGAATTAACAGCAGTGTGGTGTCTGTGGAATCTCTCATCACATGCAATCAATAAGTCGACTGTGTTTCTAGACATGCTAACGTTGTTGAATGCTGCCTTTTTGTCCAGGAACATTAAACCTCTGACTTTATTGAGGCACTTTGTTTATGAAGTCACCATCTGAGAAAGGAAAAATAAATAAATCATGAGCTTCATAGTAGCTGCCATTTGCAGAACTTTCTGCTCTCATTGGGCACCAGTGTAGATCTGAAGTTTGGTTTCATAATGTTGTTGTATATTGTACTTTTTCATCACAGCAACAATTTCTTTTCATATCAAACAGACGCACTTTCCCTTATTTTCTGTGAAGAAATATTCTTTTATCCACTGTGTTCACTCATTTCTGCACTCACTCGCTATCTCGCATTTCTTTGGTTCTTCCATTTGTGGTCACCTGTGACAAAAGTCTTCTTTGATGAATTTTGTTTTGTGGAGATGCTACTGCCTCCCATCCCATACCAACTGAATAGTACAATACAGTCAAGTGCACGTTTCATGGGTGGGCCATATACCGTTATATGTTTAGAACTTGCTGCCAATTAACAGCAGACCATGGGCCACAGTTTGGACACCCCCGGTATAGAACGAAAAAAGTGTACAGCAACTGATCAGCATGATTCAGGGGAGGTCAACTCTGGACAACGTTGATCTACTCCTAGCGCCACAGTTTACCGGAATGTTTATATCCTTTCACACAGGTCCAGACATATATGTACGTGTTTTCCAGCTGGCCAATTACTGCTGTCTTCAAATTGTGTTCAGGTGTAATATTCTGGGCCTTACACAGACGACCGGAGGTTACTTTACAGTCAGCCTTTAGTCAGCCACTAGTTCTTTAATGTCAATTTGGTGTGTTTGGTCGATAGTTCTTTGCAGAGCATCAAAGACCTAGCAGTGTCAAAGGCCAACTGACTTTCATTGCCTGTGTCTATCTCAAAAAGTTGCATCTGAACACATCACAAAGACTGCAGCCGATGACCAACTAGCACTTACTTTCTGTATTGAGAGGAATTAACTCTCCATACCAGCAGGTGACAGTAGTCTGTATTCAGTCATCCAAAAAGTCCCAAACAGACTAGTGTTAACAGTGTACACGCTGCAAAAACTAGGACCAAACAGACACAAATAGATGGCCCAGCATAAACCTTGGCCGACCATTGATTGGTTTGTCACGACCCTTGAGTTACTTGTATCGATCTGTCGCCAAAAACTACAGTATATTTCCCACAATGCAACTCAGCAGCAGCTTTTCTTGAGACCGTCTGTGCCTGGTTAACGTTCAGGTCTTTCAGTCTCCACTTGTCCATTTTGTAGAGCAGATTTTCTGTTAAACATGTTAAAACACACGCTAAGAATAACACAGTTAAATCACAGTTAAATCAACAGGTATTATTTCAGTTTCTGGTTAATCCTTTTAAACCTACTGTGTGGCGGCACGTTTGCACAAGTGCACACTGGAATAGTGTGCACACTGGAATAGTTACTATACCATACCATAGTTACATCACGGTTTCTGCTACTGGAAAAATTCCAACGGTTTCTGAAAGCTGCATATTATCGTCATAACGGTAATTTCACTTGTGCCTCTCCTGGAAGGTTGTTATACTCTTATAACATGCAGTAAAATTGTAAATAACTGATAGATATGGAAGGTTCCAGGTATTCTGGGAAAAAAAATGGACAAAAGCACTTACTGACAGGACCTTTTTATATTCAAAATAAGACATTTTGAGGCTTAGGAGTTAAATAATTAACTTGGTGCACTGTGACTTTAATAATTAGTCCATGACCGATAATTAACTTGATTTGACATAAAAGAAGCATGTTTAACTTTTTAAAAAATGTGCAGATATTTCTTTTAGTTGGAAAAATGTGAGATAATTTTGCTAATAAGCAAGCTTCGCTTCCAGTCTTTGTGCTTTCCCTTTTTATCTCTACAGCGTTCTGCTTCGTTCACAAGTTGAGACACTGAGCTGCATAAACTACAATGTTGGTCTTGTTTTTAAAGGAGTGTGCCGAGATGGAGCTGAGTGTGGCTAAGACGATAATGCTAGCCGGAGGTGTTTTGCTACTGCCTGTGCTCACCTTTGTCACCTCCTTCCTGTTTTGGCCTGGGATGCTCATCAGAGCCTACAACTGGTAAAGACACAAACACCACACAGAAAAAGAACCAGTCAGATTGGATATTGTTTTTTCTTTAGTGGTATTTAGCTCCTTCCACCACTATTTTGCCTTCTTCTAACCCAAGGTATGAGTAGAGAGAAAAGAATTCATAAAAATTCTTCAAACCAGTTTGTTCAATGTCCAGAGCAACCAAACTACTTAATAGGTTTTCTTTAAATTTACTGTCTCCATAGGATAAACCCTTGGACAAAACCTCACCCACAAAGCAGTGTGGTTTAAAGCAAATAAAACACTAATCATCATGGATGTAAATTATTTGATAACAGTAATTTTGTGCTAAAGGTTACCAGTGTATTTAAAAGTCTATTGCTCTCACGCTACTTTTTTCTAAAACACAATTATTTTTGAAAGACTGGGACTGTTACGACCTTTCCACCTGAGCTTTTTCTACACTAGAATTATGGACCGACATGTTGACTGCTTATTGGAGAATTTATTTTTCACTCTCTTGAGCAGTCACAGTGCTGAGTCACTGTCATATAACAGTGTGTGGCATGCAGGCGTATAATATGAAGTTAGAAAACACTGTAACGTCATCATTCAACATAACAGGAAATCTGTAGTAGCATACACTGTGCGGATATAGTACTTTTTCAAATATAACCTCTGTAATACTCATTATCAATACTCCTAAAGTCAATCATAATTTAAAAAAAAGAAAAAATGATAATCACAATCTTTATCAGACACATGTTTATATTAATAGGCTTGGAAAATTTCCATAACAAAATAAAATCATTCGTTCAAAAATAACCCTTATGAAACCTGATATGAAAAGAGCCATTATGAGTGTTTTTAGTGTTATGCTCAGCTGCCGGATGTTTAAATGAATTGTGAAATCTGATTTCAGACAGAGCATACTCTTGTCTGCTAGTATTCTACTTTTAGACTTATATAAGTATTGACCTCCTTAAAGTGCTGCAGACAAACTCTCAACAGCTCTGCTCTGATCCTCATCTCTAGGTACTGGCGTCGTCGGCTGGGACTGGTGGTTCGCTACTCTCACAGTGGGAGTTACCGCTTCTGTTATTCAAGCCGCGGGACCCCAAGCGGTTCTGCACCGTCACTGCTGCTGCTGCACGGCTTCTCCGCCAGCAAGGACATGTGGCTGCCCATCATCAATGTAACACACAACCCAATACGGACACAGCTTTCTCATTACATGCACACATTTATGATAAAGAAGAAGGTTTAAGGAATGCGTGAAAAGAATAAAATGGAAATAGGAAAGATGACGGAAGACAAATAGCAAGGATGAACTCTTGCCACCTCACCATGTATTGAGGGTTTCTGCAGCATCAAGATTTTACAGCTCTCAGCTAGTGCATTGCATTGTGGGAAATAAGCATCCATCCGGAGTGTACACTCAAAAATAAAACATTTCCAATCTGTGTTCAGAGAGTTTTATGCAGACACATATTTAAACAGTGCACAGTAGAGTGTCTAATGGATTAGCATTTAGTAAAATAAAATAGTCCATAAATGTAGTTCCTGGAATGAATCCATCTTATGTATAAGTCCAAATACAAAGTAATACAGTAAACTATTCAAGGTTGTTTAAGATTTGAAATGTTATTTCGCTTAAGAATGTGTACACCCTTAATGCCTTTATGTTGTGACAAAGAATAAGACCAATTCAAAAATGGCTGTCAAAATAAACACTGGAACCTTAAACAGAACCCGACTCATATGAGGGGGCCGTCGACTTGAAGCTGGCCGAGTAGAGAGACAATAAAAGAGGGAGTTGAGACATAATAGTAAAGATGTAGTGTCATGCATGCATTTTGTTTCCCTCTTCCAGTACCTCCCTATAAACCAGCATGTGGTGTGTGTGGACATGCCAGGACACAACGGCACGAGTCGCACTGGCGTCGAGGATTACAGCATCCACGGTCAGGTCAGCCGAATCCACCAGGTCTGTATGAGTTTGTGTGCGTGAGAGACGCTCAGAGTAGTTTTGTATTTATGGTGTTTTCTCTGACACCACAGTAGGTGTTGTACAGACTAGTCGAGTAGTCCTTCTGTCGCCTTCAATGCTGTGCCATGACGCTTTAAGCATCATGTCGACTAGTCTCTGATCATGTGACAATAACATCATGGACGCCTCCAGTGGGTCATTGCAGCAAACTAGCAGCTGTTTATCAAGTGTGTGGAAATACTTCACTAAAGATGAAGCTTATTCTACCGTGACATGCAAAATATGTAAGTCACTTCCCCTGTGATGCAACAAAAGTACTACTACAATGCAAACCCATCTGAAAAGGCATCCTTACCTTATCTTAACTTACACTTGTGTCAAAAAAAATTATGATTGAAAATGACTGTAGCGCTGAAGATACAAAAAATGAGTCTGGTGGTGAAACAAGAAAAAGTATTGATCTCTGCAATGGTTTTGTGCACTGTCACCGTCCCTCCTCAAACGCTCGGTGCACTCTCCCTCGGGATGTGGCAGCCTCATGAGGGAGACCATTGCAAAATCAGTTAGTTTCAGTCTGCATCTCACACAGCCTGAACCCTTGCTGAAACGAAACCTCTCAATGAGTCCTGTCTCCATGTGTATCCAGAGGATTGGTGCAGTCTCTCATTACTCTTTCACCATCAGAACAACGTTTTTGCCCCTCAGTTTTATGTTTTTATGCTCATCATGAAAACTGGTCAAGACATTTCACTTCACACCAATCCCTGACGCCGAGATTTATTCTTGGAAATAGTGTTACGCCTGGTGCAACAGGTATTAATTCTACAAAGGTCTTAAAACATCTCGTTTCTGTCTAATTATCTTTGCACGCCATGAACACCTCGCTGTAATTTGTCTACATCTAGCCTACCTGGATGGATGGATGGATGCTTTAATTAATCCCTAATGTGGCAGCATGAATCTAGAGGCACTCAGCATACCATACATAATCTATAATGGTAGAGAAATCTGTATTCAAAATATTATAAAAAAAATCTGAATGATTGTATATTAAGAATGGAATACATATATATATATATAGGGAGACAGAGAGAGAGAAATTAATGAAATGAACAGACTGGTGGCTTGTGACAGGGAATATTTCCTGTAGTGGTCTGTCTAGTACATGATGGAGAGGGTGGTTAGGGTTATCCATGAGCAGTAACAGTTTATTCCGTTTAATTCATCCTCTCCACCACCACATCAGAAGTCTCCAGTCTGCAGTCAATGACAGAGCCAGCCTTTCAGAGCAGCACTCACTGTGAATGTATTGAGCAGCTGCATTTCAGTCATATGATGGTGATTTTTACAGGCCGTAAATAACATTATTCATACTGCAGTTTGAATATTTGCACTTTACACAGAACAGTCAAGTCAATTGTAGGGAGTAATCTCTACAGCGGCTCCAGAATGCTTGCCAGTCAGCGCCCCCTTGTGGTGAGGGAAGGTGCAGCCCAGACAGGCCAGGCCATGTCAAGTAATTGCATTGAGTAATTATCACACCTTGAGTTTCTTGAAGTCTTGCAATCACAGTGAGGTTTCTAGGTTTGGTAGTTATGTGGACAACAACAGAAAGATGTACTCAGAGACTGCTTCTCATGTTGTAATTGGAGACGATGGACAGAAGCCCCTGAGATAACATAGAAAACACCTCTCCATCTGTGTCTGTGCAGTTTGTGCAGAGTATCGGTCTGGATAAAAGACCCTTCCACCTGGCCGGCACATCAATGGGTGGGAATGTCGCCGGTGTGTATGCTGCCCGTTACCCTGATCAACTGTCCAGTGTCACCTTGATGTGTCCGGCAGGTAAACTCAGCAGATGTCTGACCTCTTTGATGTTTGATGATGATGTTGCATGAAGCAGGTGTACTTGATGCTCCCTCCTCCTCTCTGTCCTTCAGGCCTGGATCCTCCCGCAGACTCCGACTTCGTCAGACGCTTAAAGGAACTTAACGAGAGTGGGCAGGAGGGTTCGATCGCTCTCATTCCCACCACTCAAGAGGAGTTGGAGTCCATGCTGAAACTCTGCTGTTACACGCCCCCTAACCTGCCCCGACAGGTACAGGACTGTGTTTCCCGTAGCGGTGGATCCAGAAAACTTGGGGGTGACAAGAGGTTTTAGCAGGGTGGGAGTTTGAGTAGAGCCTAAATAATTCAATTTTCTGCACAGTTTCACAGTTCCAAGGCAAATGACAAAAAAATAACTACTTGGCTGCTAATAACATCAAAAGATAACAAGCTATCACTCCCCTGAAGTCACTTTAAACTGAAAGTGTTTGGGTTTTGAATGTGTGTGAAGGTTCACCAAGCAACAAGCTGAAACAAGTGCAGTTGCCCTCTTTTCAGCTTTTGTTTTGTATATTTGTTTTTCAGTAATTAACATATCACTGGATCAGTACAACTGCTGCTAGTAATGCTCTACAGACAGTAACTGTTGTTTTTATATGTACATGTGTTGATATCTGTTTGTGTTGCCAGGTCCTGCGAGGTCTCCTTGACAACAGGATCCCAGACAACGGGTTCTACAGAGAGAGTCAGTCTCTTCATCTCTTTTTTTTTACTCCTTCACCACTGTTCCTGTTATTCCTATTGTAGCACCATGGCTATAGATTTATGACCAGCAGTTTGGTGATAAAAAAGAGTAAATATATACTCCATCTTCATGAGTCAAGCATCTGTTTACGTCACTGACTGTATATAAAGATGGACGAAACCTGCACTGCCTTAATTATAAATAACTGAGTGAATTTTCTGAAAATTCATCTCTTGTACAGGAGAGAGAATGAAGAAAGTATAAAGACCACAACGTTGTTTTTTTCATACCAAGTTGTAAATGTAAAAGTTTTTTTGTAAAACATTTTACATTGGAGGTCTGTGAGGACAGACCACAGACTGTATGAACAGTGGACGCCATGACAGCTCCCTGAAAGTGAAGCCAAGCACGTGTAGCTCAGTTTTTCAGAGAAGTTTTGTTTTAGTTTATTGATGCCATACAACAGGTTGTGACATCATGATTGACAGTTGCATGACATATGTTCAGTGAAGCGGTAGGACTGTGAGAGTAGGAAGAAAAATAAAAAATAAATAAGTGCTGTGTGTAACCAACATTTCTTTGTAACTGATGGAAGTAGAGCAGAGCACAGCATTAAACGAAAACAAGATTGAGGACATTTGAGGAACTGAAATTCCCTTAACTGGCAAAAGGGGTTTTACATAAAATCCTCAATGATCTTCCTCCTTTAATTGAAAACAGACTCGCTGCCACTTTGTGGAAACTCTAGGCAGGAAAAATACAAAAAAAAGTGTGAATGAAAATACATTTGCGAAGGAAGCTATGTTTATGACAACCTTTATTTAAATGTACCTTCTCTATAAAATATATATAACCATATACACCATACTGTACATTTTGCTGCAGTTTATTAGTTGTGTTTTTTCACTGTGTATTTGTGTGCAGTGTTCATGGAGGTCGCCGGGGAGAAGTCTCGTTTCTCCCTGCAAGAAAATATGCATCTGATCAAGCCGCCCCTGCAGGTCATCTGGGGAAAGGAAGACAAGGTAAATAAAATCACAGCGATGGTCATTCAGAAACTAGACGTGTTTCCTCAAACACATGTTCTGTGTAATGTGAGGGGGGTTTGAGCTAAATGCCTCAGCACGCTAAGCATGCTATCATTTAGCAGGTGTAACATTTTAACATCCTGGTTTAGCATGTTGCATGCTAACATTTGGTTATTGGTACCAAACATAAGCTGAGGCCAAAGAGATTATTATTTTTGCTGGTAGTTTACTGCCTCCCAATGGGGTTGAATTTACCATGCTCACAAGAAGAGTCCATATGAACAGTACCCTCTTGTGGTACACAAATCGTGACATGTTTGGTGACAGTTTCAGAAGAATAGTTTAACGCAGTGTTTTTCAACCTTTCTTGAGCCAAGGTACATTTTTTTCTTTGAAAAAAATCACAAGGCACACCACCCATAAATGTTAAAAAAACGAAACTCTGTAGCCTATAATAACAATATAAAGTTATTCTTGTCAAAGTGTCTTGAATAGGAAACACAAAGAAAAAAGTATTATATATATATATATATATATATATATATATATATATATACACAGACAGATATATATACACAGACACTTGACAATGGCATATTATTTGCAGATAATAATTAATTCGTTTTCAAAAAACGTTTTTTAGACCAATTAGGTGAAATTGGATAATTTCCCACGGCACACCTGACGATCTCTCACGGCACACTAGTGTGCCGCGGCACAGTGGTTGAAAAACACTGGTTTAACGTATGCAATTTAACCTGGTCTGGTCATTAGCTTGCTAAACAGTTAGCCTCTGTGGCTTCAGTTGCCTCTCAGCTGTGTTTTCATGACTTATGGTCGACATTACAACTTAAAACACCAAGTATTTTGTGTGCAGAGCCTCATAAGTTTCTATTTGATAGCAGCATTTGCCCAAAAGAGAAATTACTTTTTGCTGATTACAACTATTATTTCCGGCTAGCTGGAATCAAAGTCATTGATATCCATATCTGCATGGCTGATACATGTTTACAATTATGCTGCCTTCAAATGCAAGTCAGGAGCTTGTGGTTATGACGTGGGAAGTCATGTTTACAACTGGTGGACATGCATATGGACTTTTCTCATGAGCATGATAAACACAAATCTTTGAAAACACCATAAATCTGCACAGTGTCATTACGAGCTGCTCATAAACCTGTCCTCGCTCTCTCTCAGGTGCTGGATGTTTCCGGGGCTGCAGTGCTTCAGAAGGTGCTGCCACGCTGCCAGGTGGAGCTACTGGACAATTGTGGTCACTCTGTGGTGCTGGAACGGCCAAGAAAAGTCGCCAAACTCCTCATGGACTTCCTGTCGGCGCAAGAAGTCGGTGACGAAAAGACAAAGAAACTTTCCTGAAGAAATAGTTTGCACTTACACACCAACCCCTGACCTCACAATGGAGGATGAAGGTAATGATGGAGATTATGAAAAGTGTGAAGCTGTGGTGATTTTATAGTTTGATAAAAGAGATTTATATGAAGATATTCCTGAAGTTTTTATGTTGTTGGTTCATGCACAGCATCACACGGGAGCTGCTCACTGTTTTAGACGTCATGGTGTTCTAAAGTCATTCCATGTTTGAATTTTGCACATTTTTCTCTCAAAAAACTGTATTACAGTCTTTCAGTGACCTTTGATAAGAAACGTTTACGGCTGAGACTGAATCTTTAACCTCGTAAAAAAAAAAAAGATACATTAACATTCAGGACGAAACATGCAAGCTCTTGAATGTCAATGAGTTGTCTGATTTAGGTGTGATTTTTAGTTACTGTATGGTGATACTGCTAAATTAAACACCTTCTTGGACTACAGAATAAAAACTGGTTTGATTGATTCACTGACTGGAGATTTGTTTTCATTTTTAAGAGTCCGTTTTGGTCATATTTGTGGACTGAAGGAAAATATATATTGAATATATGTTTGAATTCAACAAAAACAGCAAAACTTTGTAAGAAATGACCAAGCCTGTAAATCTGTTTTCTAAATATTTGTTTGTCTACAGCACATGAGCTATTGGCACATCAGAAGTGTTAAAATGAAGATAGAGAGGAGATAATGGCTCCTTCATGAGGAGGTGCTGCACATTATTTTTTTAATTTCACATAAAAGATAAGACAGTCCTTTATTTATCCCACAGGGGGGAAATTTGCAGTGTTGCAGCAGCTGATAGTTTAAGGATTGTGCACACAGGAGATTAAGTAAACATTAAATAAGAACAAAAATTAGAGATGTTGACACTCCTTCCGTTCCTACAGTACCTGAATGCAGCACATTTCACCACTGCAGGTGCAGATAAAGGGATGTTGCTACAGCCAGTCTTTTATCAGACTCCGTTTCCACATCAGGTTATGTCCCCCCCCCCCCCCCAACTCCGCTTAGTTGCAGTTCTTTCAGTTGTTGTTATTACATTCAGTGACTAAAATCAATAAATATCTTTATGTTCCAATATTGCTGGTGCTTTGTTGGAGAGATTATCTATCTAAATATTTGATGGAGTCTGACTTTTATTTATTAGGCTTCTATTAATCGTCAAATGTTGTCGTCAAATGTATTACTTGACAGAAACAAGAATGGACTCATTTTCGTGGATTTTCAATATTTGTGACGGAGTGATTCCTCTTGTTATTTTCCGCCTCTTTCGTCTATGCGCATGCGCTAGTTTTAAGGGGCGGAAGTGCGGGTTGAAAGTTTTCATGGACGCTGAAAGCTTCATAACCAAACACGCTGTCACAGCTCCACGTTGATGTAGCTGGTCAGTGAAATGCTTCTTCGTTAGTTGAATATAATTTTAATAACAAACATAATGGATTGACTGTTGGCTGTTTAGCAGCTAGCATAGCTTAAGCTAGCGTTTTCACCTAGCTCTTGTTTGACCTCTTGTTAGCTAGTGTCAGCTGCAGGCTGCAAAAGGTTGAAGCTACAAGGTGTTTTATCGCTTTTAAAGAGAATTTCAGATGTGTGGAGTCCGCAAATAATATTTACAATAATGTTGAAGTTTTTCGGTTTATCCTAGGGTTTAGCTAGTTGTCTTGCTAGCTAAGTTTATTGTTTTACTTTTTTGTGTATGTGTAAAAGAGGCTTTTAGAATGTGTTTTAATTGTGTTTTCTGAATTCAGTATTTGTGAATTTTACATGAACGGCAACTTTATGTTTGTCAAGCTTAAACATTATTACATTTTTTTATTATTATTTATTAATACGGTCTCGTGCTGGAACCTATTTCCTTTTATTTATAACTAACATTCCCAAACTAGAAATGCCTGCAAAATTTCTATATACCTTGTTTTTTTTGTTGTTGTTGTTTTTGAAACACAGTCTCAAAAAAATACACGTCATACAAAAAAAAATAGCGTATACGATACAGAGAAGCTAGGCAAATTAGGTTTAATTTAGAATAATAATTTTTAGTTAAATTTCAATCATATTTTAAGTTATTATTGTTAAAATGGCAATAAAATAATATTTGTATCTTTGTGACTGTCACTGCGACAAAATAAAATATCTGAAGACTTCACGTTGGTGTTTATCGAGCCCATAACAACAAACACACTGATATTTGACTTGTCTGAACCATCTTCGCATGTTGCCCTGTCGATTAGAATAAAGTCCTGTTCTTTTTTTGCAGTCCTGTTGTTTTGTAGTTGAGTGAAGCAGAGCCTCTTATGCTCCAGTAGAATGAGTCACGTCGATAAGAAGGAAGAATCTGTTTACCAACGGGTCGTGTTGAAGAACGCCTCGCCGTACCACTACATGAAGGTCTGCCTGTAAGTAGCCGTGTGTTTGTTTTGTGTTTTACTGTGTTTAATCAACTCATGGACTCTATCGTTGGCCCCATAATATATCTCTGTGTGTGTTTAGTGTGCTGGAGGATGAGACAACCAGACTGAGTGCTGTAGAGCTGAAGCAGTTCATCATCTCGGGCCTGAAGAATCTGTATGGAGAGGTGAGATCATTAACATGGCGATGGTCAACTCCGAGTTAAACTTCATACCTGCCCATTTTGCATCATCAAAGATTTTTCTTCCTGTCATCGCTACAACTTACTGTATTTCATCAGCATTTCTTGGTTTCTTGTTGCTGCAGCGGTGCTAGGAAAGCAAGTGTCCAAACTCGGGCCTGTGGTCATTTTTTAGCTGGCCCACAGCAAATTCTAATTATATAATGGAGTAGTTCCCAAACTTTTCACAGCCCATACCCCTTCAGACATTTGACCTCCAGCCATGTACCCCCTACTCTCACGCACTTGGAGCAGCTAGAAAAAAGAAATGTCTGTGAGCCTGCCGCCACCCCCACCACCCACATTTAGCATGCATAACATACAAATAAAAGCTCTTAAAGTGAATTATTTCTCACAAAATAAATTTATTTACCAGCATTTTCAGTGAGCAGCAGCAGTTCACTTTTGAAAAAAGAAATCTACCAAACATTTCTACATTTGTGGGCTGACTGGTGGTAGCAGTTGAGGTCTCTCTGGAAGGGCAGTCTATCTGTTTTAGCCATTTATCCATTTAGACGTAGTCTTGAGTTGTTGTTGAAGTTGTGCGTGGCTGTGTGCCGCTGAACTGAGGGCATGTTGCAAATATAAAGTAAAAATAAATAAAGATGAACGTTTGCCTTGCTGTTTGATTTGGAGGTGCAACAGATAAATGTTTTAGACTAACATCTAAAACATTTTTTTCAATGGCACGCGATCTACGTGCACTACCTTCACGATCTACCGGTCGATCACAATCGACGTAATGGGTACCCCTGATCTAGCTATTAACATAATTGACTCACATGAAAAATAGTCTTTTGATTTTTCATTTAAGTGGAGAATCAGAAAATGAGAAAACAACCCGTTATCCCTTTTTTTCAGTTTCAAAATGTAATCAGGCTGAGTTCAGAATCAACTCTTTCGTGTATCCCCAACGTCACTTTGCGTACCCCCAGGGGTACACGTGTACCCCAGATTGGGAATCACTGATATAATGGAATATGGCCCACACATGGAACTTCCACTTGACTGGGGTGAAGCTGGGTGAAGCTACTGCTTTAAACAAGGCAGCTTCTCTACAAAACAAGACAAAAAAAATAAAAAAATGAAAACGCATTAATTGAAAGCTGTGACGTAGCTTTAAGCATTTTCATTTATCAGGCATAATTTACCTACTTGTATTTGATTCTGCTAACTTTAATACACTGGAGGTGAAGCCTGTGCATGACAGAGCCAGGCCAGCTACTCTTTGTGCTAAGTTAATTAAAAAACTAACAGAAGGGGAATGGTTAATGGAAATAATTATATGCACATGATGCCTCGTTGTGTTTGTGGCGTTTTCTCTTTTAGCAGGATGTCCACATGAGGATCTGGACTGAAAAGTTTTTTTTTCTTCATGAATTTCTGTATATGTGCTTCAGGTGGGAGCAGCATTGACTTTTGACGTGTTGAAGTATAATGAAAACTCCCTGACCGCGCTTCTTCGTGTTTACAGCAGGTGAGCTTCAGTTACATGGACAGTATATGGAGAACATTTCAAACCATCTGTAATGAGACTAACATACATGTTTGTGTTTGTTTTCAGAGGTTTGGTGAAGCTGTGGAGCTCCCTGACTCTTCTGGGCTCCTACCAGGACCAGGCCTGTGCCTTCAGAGTGCTGCAGGTGCCCTTCTTTCTATCAGCTGCAAAAACGCTACTGCCCTTTCCAAACACATCCTGCCAAGAAGATTATCTGTGCTGTCAGCCACACATGTAAAAATAATGAGTTTATGGTGAAACAAAGAAAAACACGCACCCTTCGTTCTCAGTGTTTAAATACTTTAACAGTTGTATGGATCCAGATGTATTCGTGTGACTTTACAAACAACTTGAATGTTAATGTTGGCTCTTCCTCTCCTGTTGCCTTCAGGTGTCTCCGTTCTTGCTAGCGCTCACAGGAAACAGTCGGGATCTGCAGCTTGACTGATCAGGATGAGTTTCTTATGGAAAAGAGTCTCTTCCATCACAGCGGTTCTTCCCCTCAGACGACTGCTCCACATCGGCCAGCGAGCCTCTCTATCCAAAGCTTTCTCCGCCCGTGACGTGGAGCTGTTTGCCGAGCTGACAGGCGACACCAACCCCCTCCACCTGGACCCGGTCTACGCCAGCACCACTTCCTTCGAGACGCCCATCGTACACGGCGTCCTCATCAACGGCCTGATGTCGGCTGTGCTCGGCACTAAGATGCCTGGCCGTGGCTGCGTCTTCTTGTACCAGGAGATCCGCTTCCCGGCGCCGCTCTACGTCGGAGAGGAGGTGCTGGCCGAAGCTGAAGTCCGCAAGATCAAGATGTCCTTTGCCTTCATCGCTGTGACGTGCTCGGTCAAGGACAAAGTGGTGATGGAAGGGGAGGTGATGGTGATGATGCCCGTGGAACAGCAGCAGAAGAAGGATTGAGAGCAGGAGGAGGGGATGAAGGAAAAGGTCGGAGGTCAGATGACGTGACAGGAAAGGATGTGGCTCTGCATCTCCTGAAACAGCTTTTCCACTCAATGGAGTTTATTGACTGTGAAAACAAGAAGTCCTTATAGACACAACAGAGACTTTCAGTCAGCTGATAATTTATTGTTTAGTATTTTTAATTTATCAGTTCTGTCCTGTTGTTTGATCATCATGTAAAATGTTTTGCAAAGAATAAAAATGCAGTAGTTTTTGGAATTTATTAAATTTGTTTTGCTATCATGAATCTTCAGTCACTTTTTGTTACCTTTTATTTAAATTGAATTGTTCAACTTTTGTAATTTTGACCCTACTGCAATATAATTAAGTAAGACTTAATTATTGTGGCACCTGAGTGAATCTAAATGTCTGAATCTCTCTACAACGGAATCCAAAAACTATGTACCATATCAAAGAAATTAAAGTCAAACAGCTCTTAAATGTTTGCAATATAAAACAAAAGATAAAATATGTATTTATTTGAAATTATTAGTTTTAATTTGTTGTATTTATATGGCCCACACATGGAACTTCCACTTGACTGGGGTGAAGCTGGGTGAAGCTACTGCTTTAAACAAGACAGCTTCTCTACAAAACAAGACAAAATAAAAAATAAAAAATGAAAACACATTAATTGAAAGCTGTGACGTAGCTTTAAGCATTTTCATTTATCAGGCATAATTTACCTACTTTTATTTGATTCTGCTAACGTTAATACACTGGAGGTGAAGCCTGTGCATGACAGAGCCAGGCCAGCTACTCTTTGTGCTAAATTAATTAAAAAACTAACAGAAGGGGAATGGTTAATGGAAATAATTATTTTCACATGATGCCTCGTTGTGTTTGTGGCGTTTTCTCTTTTAGCAGGATGTCCACGTGAGGATCTGGACTGAAGATTTTTTTTTCTTCATGAATTTCTTTATATGTGCTTCAGGTGGGAGCAGCATTGACTTTTGACGTGTTGAAGTATAATGAAAACTCCCTGACCGCGCTTCTTCGTGTTTACAGCAGGTGAGCTTCAGTTACATGGACAGTATATGGAGAACATTTCAAACCATCTGTAATGAGACTAACTTACATGTTTGTGTTTGTTTTCAGAGGTTTGGTGAAGCTGTGGAGCTCCCTGACTCTTCTGGGCTCCTACCAGGACCAGGCCTGTGCCTTCAGAGTGCTGCAGGTGCCCTTCTTTCTATCAGCTGCAAAAACGCTACTGCCCTTCCCAAACACATCCTGCCAAGAAGATTATCTGTGCTGTCAGCCACACATGTAAAAATAATGAGTCATGGTGAAACCGAGAAAAACACGCACCCTTCGTTCTCTGTGTTTAAATACTTTAACAGTTGTATGGATCCAGATGTATTCGTGTGACTTTACAAACAACTTGAATGTTAATGTTGGCTCTTCCTCTCCTGTTGCCTTCAGGTGTCTCCGTTCTTGCTAGCGCTCACAGGAAACAGTCGGGATCTGCAGCTTGACTGATCAGGATGAGTTTCTTATGGAAAAGAGTCTCTTCCATCACAGCGTCTCTTCCCCTCAGACGACTGCTCCACATCGGCCAGCGAGCCTCTCTATCCAAAGCTTTCTCCGCCCGTGACGTGGAGCTGTTTGCCGAGCTGATAGGCGACACCAACCCCCTCCACCTGGACCCGGTCTACGCCAGCACCACTTCCTTCGAGACGCCCATCGTACACGGAGTCCTCATCAACGGCCTGATGTCGGCTGTGCTCGGCACCAAGATGCCCGGCCGTGGCTGTGTCTTCTTGTACCAGAAGATCCACTTCCTGGGGCCGCTCTACGTCGGAGAGGAGGTGCTGGCCGAAGCTGAAGTCCGCAACATCGTGATGTCCTCTGCCTTCATCGCTGTGACGTGCTCGGTCAAGGACAAAGTGGTGATGGAAGGGGAGGTGGAGGTGATGATGCCCGTGGAACAGCAGCAGAAGAAGGATTGAGAGCAGGAGGAGGGGATGAAGGAAAAGGTCGGAGGTCAGATGACGTGACAGGAAAGGATGTGGCTCTGCATCTCCTGAAACAGCTTTTCCACTCAATGGAGTTTATTGACTGTGAAAACAAGAAGTCCTTATAGACACAACAGAGACTTTCAGTCAGCTGATAATTTATTGTTTAGTATTTTTAATTTCAATCAGTTCTGTCCTGTTGTTTGATCATCATGTAAAATGTTTTGCAAAGAATAAAAATGCAGTAGTTTTTGGAATGTATTAAATTTGTTTTGCTATCATGAATCTTCAGTCATTTTTTATTACCTTTTATTTAAATTGAATTGTTCAACTTTTGTAATTTTGACCCTACTGCAATATAATTAAGTAAGACTTAATTATTGTAGCACCTGAGTGAATCTAAATGTCTGAATCTCTGAATCTCTCTACAACGGAATACAAAAACTATGTACCATATCAGAGAAAGTCAAACAGCTCTTAAATGTTTGCAATATAAAACAAAAGATAAAATATGTATTTATTTGAAATTATTAGTTTTAATTTGTTGTATTTATTTATATTTTATAAAATATGTTAAATATGTTTTGCGCTTTTTTCTTTACTAATATTCATATTAAGGAGTTTTGGGAAAACAGTTACTCCTCCAGACCAGCAGGCGGCGGTGACGCTTGTTCACGTGGTGTCCCAACATCCAATTAAAATAAACAACGGCTGACATCGGGTAGGAGCTGCGCTTCCTGGTTACGGCAAATCAAAGCTAGCAGTTAGCTAGTTGGCTTCTCCCGGGGTGTTGGTGCTCATCATCTGGTCAACGTGGCTGTAATACAGGTGTCTTCCCGGCGGCTTCAGTCAGCGACAGACACTCGGATCAGACTTTAACCGTTATTCCTCCGGGATGTCTTTCCTGGAGAAGCCGAGTCCCGGCAGGCAGCTGCTGGACGACACCGTCCCTCTGACGGCGGTGATCGAAGCCAGCCAGAACCTGCAGTCTCACACGGTGAGTGTTTACTGGAACTGCTCCTAAGTTAACCGGTGACAGTCTGCAGGCTCAACGTTAAAACCACCGCGGGTGTGCTGTTACACAGATCTCCCGGTGCCGCTGTGTCCAAAATATAACAAAGTCTTTTTAAGGGGGCGTTTTTAGGTCGATCGCTGCGTCACCGGTTCCATTAACGGACAGTTGTAAAAGCTCCTCTTCGGCTCCTCTCCTGTCAATTATCAGAACAATCACAAACCATCTCCGATTAACAGATACCGTGTCAGTCTAAACAAATAAATATCAGCACTTTAAGTCAGGTGACAGTCTTTTTAAACGCATTATTTTGAAGGGTAACACCGTAGTTGCAAATCGTCTGTATCGCTGTCTCTGAGTAGGTAAGTAATTTCCTGGAAGCATCTCTACACCAAGTACTGATATAAAAAGATTTACACCGTACCTTTGATACTGATTGAGAGATAAGCACAGGAGCACAAACTATACCTGTAAACCTCCGAGAACAGTTGTTAATGATATTCATTAAATACCTTAAAACAGGTGTCGCGAATTCCAGTTAAAAATTCTGTGTCTTTTTGATTTATATAATTGGTGGCAAAACATGTTAATATTTAACATGACGTGTGGTGGTTTTGTATTTAAAATAATCTATTCTAACTGTTAGCAAACAATATTAAACCAAATATTACCAATATATAAACTAAACCCCAGTAATAAAATGTTTATTTTTTTTCCTGCCTTCCATTACTGTCTTGCAAATGTTTATTGTTTAAAATGTTGAGCTCTCACTTCAAGTAGTTAAGCTTTACTATGTAAACTATGCCGAATTAAACAGGCTGACGATCTTTATCTATGTGTGTTTGTAAATAAACGTCTCCTCATTCATAAAAACGTGCTGAAACCAACAGGGTGTAAAAATAAACCTATTTTGAATGAAGTCTGGGGTTGCATATTACCCAGCCTAAATCCTCGACTTTGCAAAAAACGTGCTGAGTGACTCATGCATTGCAGTTAGAAAAAAAAAAAAAAACGTTAAAACAATGTGATGCTATCGGATAACGTAAAGCAAAAACACGTCCGATAATAGGCGCAGGGTGAGCTATTTGTTGTTGACAGCTCAGATGAGATCAGCTGAGCTAGCCAGTTAGCTTAGCATGCTAATGCCAAGCACTAGCCTTGGTGTTGCTGCTGTTGAAGACATTAATACAGATGGATGTAAAGTATTTACCAATTTATTTATTTATATTAACTCAGTATTTACAATTTGTGTTAATTCTTTAACAAGATAAACAAAACCAGCAGTTTCCGTGTTGCAGAATGCATGATGCTACAACTGTCAGGGTTTATCAACATGTGAACAGCTCCAACATTATTGCTAAACTGTAAAGGAAGAAACTTTAATGGACTTAGTTTTCCAAGGCAACATCATGGCTCTCTGATATTTGTGTTCACTCAAATAACACACAGTTCACTCAATTTATTTTTAATATATTTTTGAGTCACTGAGTTAACTTATCTGACTGAACCATTCTTATTCTCAAATTCAAAATACTCGATGAAAAACACTGCTTTTAATGTGGATTGGTCACATCTGGCTGGAACCTGATCTGCTTAATAAGATCAATACTGGTATCGAGGTTAAAGGTCACCAGCTTGATGGGCTCAGTTCCAGATGAGTGGAGAGGCAAGAACATTTGTTTGAGCGCCTTTCTTTCAACAGCAAGTCCATGCTTTATGAAAGGCTTTGAGATGAGATATAAAAGGTCTGAATGGTTTTAAGTCCTCACTGACTGATCGTATTGTGTTACAGCAGTTGGACAGGAAGTGGTTGCTGTTTGTTTGTGCAGAAACCTGTAAGTCTGTGAGCAGGACTCGGACTGTAAGAGGACTGAGAGGATTAGTTTAAGGGAAAATTCCATGTTATTTTCATCATTCCTGTCGGTTGTGAAACTATTTTAATCAGCAGCTACATGTCCGATATCTGTGAACAGCGTGGCATGAGGAGACACATCCTTAGCTGAGCTGAGTCATCTGAGTCACTTATTAGGAAATGAAACGGAAAGTGAACGCACCCGAACTTTTCCTTTGCCTGCACACACAGGCCCTGAAAATGCTAGAGTGGTTTATTTTTATTCATCTAATAACTTTGTTTTCTTTTTTGAGTGTAATAAACATTAACAATTTGCACTGAGAATAAGGTCAGGATTTGGAATTCAGATTTATAGAATTATGAGAAAAATAAATAGTAAAATGTGTGTTTTGGATTTGATGAACTTAATTCTCAGCCCTGCCGTTATTACCATGAAAGTTGCAATTGGATTAAAAAAAAAAAAAGAGGTTATTTCATTTCTCAAACTAAAAATTAATGAAATTAATTATTTTGTTGTCTCTGTCTTTCAGGAGTACATCATCCGAGTCCAGAGGGGCGTGTCTTCAGAAAACAGTTGGCAGGTAAACACACCAACTACTTCCTTAGGTTTCAGGTAGGTGACCAATCAGAGTCACCTGGAGAGAAAATCCCTGAAAAAGCCTGCAATAAATTAATTTGGCAGAAATATTTACATACAGATCTGTTCCAGTAAGGGAACAAAGACACATATAATTCCTGTATTTGGTGTACCATTTCATATTATAATTAAATTATAATGAAATTCATAGCAAACTGGAAACTGTATGTTAAACTAATTGTAGTGTTGTTGAAGAGTTGTGGAGCTGTTGAATGAAGAAGAACTAGTTGTTGAGGGGATCTGAGAAGTAAGAAATGAATGAAAAGTCTTTATAAATCCCCTCCGAGGTTCTTGTCTTGTGTTTGGTTCACCGTACTTTCAATCTGTGTTTAAAATTCCACAAAGTGTGAACCTAAAACACGTCAGGCACTGACAGTTGTGTGTGTTTATTGCAGGTGATCCGGCGCTACAGCGACTTTGATGTTCTCAACAACAGCCTGATGGTGAGTTTTACAATTTATACCTCAGATAACACAACAGTGAATGCTGTGTCACTGGGTTTATGAGACACTGGTTTGAATCCTATCTATCTGACAGATTCCAGTTTGTTCATGTCAATAATGATTCCTCTACTTATACAAAAGTAAGTTATGGAGTTCCTCAGGGTTCTGTGCTAGGACCAATACTCTTCACGTTATACATGTTGCCATTAGGCAAGATTATTAGAAAACATGGCATAAACTTTCATTGCTATGCAGACGACACCCAGCTATATTTATCTATGAAACCAGATGAAACTAATCAGTTGGTTAAACTCCAAGCATGCCTTAAAGACATAAAGGCTTGGATGACCTGTAATTTCCTACTCTTAAACTCAGACAAAACAGAAGTTATTGTATTCGGTCCTAAGCATCTCAGAGATTCATTATCTAATCACATGGTGTCTTTGGATGGCATTACCTTGGCCTCCAGTACTACTGTAAAAAACCTTGGTGTTATATTTGATGAGGATATGTCCTTTAAATGTCACATAAAGCAAGTGACCAGGACTGCCTTCTTTCACCTGCGTAATATCGTCAAAATTAGGAACATCCTGTCTCAGAGTGATGCTGAAAAACTAGTTCATGCATTTGTGTCGTCCAGACTGGATTATTGTAATTCATTACTGTCTGGCTGTCCAAATAGCTCTTTAAAAAGCCTCCAGTTGATTCAAAATGCTGCAGCAAGAGCATTGACAGGAATTAGCAAGAGAGATCATATTACTCCAGTTTTAGCTTCTCTTCACTGGCTCCCTTTAAAGTCTAGAATAGAATTTAAAATCCTCCTCCTTACATACAAGGCCCTTAAAGGCCTAGCTCCATCGTATCTTAAAGACCTTATTGTACCATATCATCCCAGCAGATCACTTCGGTCTGAAAGTGCAGGCCTACTTGTGGTTCCTAGAATTTCAAAAAGTAGAATGGGAGGTGGAGCTTTCAGCTATCAGGCTCCTCTCCTATGGAACCAGCTCCCAGTTTGGGTTCGGGAGGCAGACACTCTCTCTATTTTTAAGGTCAGGCTTAAGACTTTCCTTTTTGATCAGGCTTATAGTTAGGGCTAGACTAAACCATCCCTTAGTTATGCTGCTATAGGCCTAGGCTGCTGGGGGACGATGCACCAAACACATGTCCTCCTTCTTTCTTCTCTCTCCTCTCTCGCATCCTCCACTTTCTTTTCTCTGGCACAGAGCTCTTGCCCTCTAATTTCCTATATACTACTAGTCATACAATTCTGTGCTATTACTATGTAGAATGTTTACTGCTGTGTGTGTCCCACCCCCCTTCCCCCCCCTTCCCCCCTCTTCCCCCCTCTTCTTGTGAGTATCTCTGGCCTGGAGTGGTGTGTTTCCCGTGGAGCTCTATACTACATCTGTTGTCGTGGTCTCATCAGCCTGCCCAGTCTTCATGGAATCCTGCAGTTATCCACTCCTACCTGAATGAACAATTCTCCAACCTGCCTATGATTCCTCTTACATTTTCAAACTGTCATGTAACATCATCAGTTTGTATCATAAGATTCCACATGTACACTTTAGTCAGATATGTGTATCTATGACAGATGTATGTTTATCTTGCTGTTCTCTTCTCTTCTCTCTTTGCTGTTCTCTTCTCTCTTTCTTCTGTCTGTACCCGGCTGGCCTTAGGCAGATGGGTCCCTCCATATGAGCTGGGTTCTGCTTGAGGTTTCTTCCTGTTAAAAGGGAGTTTTTCCTTGCCACCGTTGCCTTCAGGCTTGCTCTGGGGGTTTCAGGCCGGGTTTTTGTAAAGCGTCTTGAGACGATTTGTATTGTTATTGACGCTATATAAATAAAATTGAATTGAATTGAATTGAATTTGAATACTAACTAAAAAAAAAGAAAAAAAAAACAGAACTCAAGTGAAACATTTTTAAATGGTTGTCGTTCGTATAGTTGGTGAAAGCAGTAGCAGTCTGGTTAAAAGCAGATCTCTTGGTATTACAGTGCACTTTTACACATGCACTAGCCCTGTCTTAACCAATCTCCTTCCTGTCTGGGAAAGCTCAGTTGATTGCGACAGACTCAAGGGTTTGTTGTTTCAGTTTCCCAGTAGCCACTATTGTTTCTGTGATAGTGCAGTGGTCGTCTTTGTGCTGTTCAGGTGATACTGGAGTTGACTTAAAGGTTGTGCTGCATAGTTTTCACGAGAACTTGTTCACGAAGAAGGTTTGGAGCGTTTAGAGACAGATGAAGCAAAGATGATTAGACAGTGTGTCATAGTACACAACTGACCCAAAACATACTGTGAAAGCAACCCAAGGGTTTTGGCAAAGCATCACAAATAAAGAAACCCATGCTTTGGGTTTCCTCTTAATTTTGTAAGAAAAGCAGGAAACATGATATTTCGACTTTTATTTGCCAAAAAGTTTCATTTGATATCAGCACTTTATGCTCTTTTATCAGAGAGCTTTGGTACGAGTGTCAGATTGTCCTCGACGTGGCTACAGGATACAGGAAGTTAGCAGTTTTTCTGCTGAGGTTTTGCCTCTTCATTTCCTGTTTGAGAGTCTTGCAGTGACCTCGACCTGATCTTCAGTCAGCATGCAACAGACCTGTGAAACCTGCTCAGAGGCCAAGTTCTTCCAGTATGATGGTGATCTTCATACAGTAGAAGAAGGGAATAGTGTAAAATAAAAAATAAAAGTACCTTTCTCTGGCTCTAGGGGTGCGGCATCAGTCTCCCTCTCCCTCCTAAGAAGCTGATCGGAAACATGGACAGGGAGTTCATAGCAGAGAGGCAAAGAGGACTGCAAAACTATCTGGACTCCATTACCCAGCATCCTCTGCTTTCCAGTTCCCTGACTGTCAAGAAGTTTCTGGACCCCAACAATTACTCTGCTAACTACACAGGTTTGTCCACTCATTAAGTTAATCACGTGTGGTATTTTAATATTTAGAATTTTCAAGAGACACATCATGAGACAGTGGAAGTTTTTAACTAAAGATCTTATATTTCAAATCCACTTAGTCCACTCTCCTCTGTATTTACTTGAAAAGTATAATTTGTTCTTGAGTTTAAGTTTATTAATGTTAGCTTTCTTATTCTTCTAGAGATCGCCCTGCAGCAGGTCTCCATGTTCTTCAGGTCGGACCCGAAGTGGGAGGTCCTGGAGCCTCTCAGAGACATCGGTAAAGACTCACTTAGTACATTTAATATGTGCCTGTATGCAGAGCTGCTGTACTGATGTGAATATGTTCCTTCATGTTGTGTTCACACAGCATGTACTGTACTGTATTGTGTTCATCATGTGTTCACCAACATAGATGTTGAATCTGAGCCCTCAGTGGAAAAAAGGAACCAGACTGTGGTCAGTAAGGGACACGTGTTAGCTGAATGACTGATAGCCTTGAACTGTCGCACTCAGTTCGCATGACAGCTGAAATTAGAGTATTGATTTTCAATCCAAGGATTAGAGTGCTTGATTAAAAAGCTTTTTTTTTCATCTCTCCATTTAATACGAGCACAGAGGCCGCTGTGGTCTGCAGTGATTTGATTTTTACCCTCCAAATTAGTAGATAAAAAGATTAAGGAACATTATAATGTGGTACTATACTTCATCATCTCGCCAGACTGGCAGCAAATTTTAAAGTGGTTTAAAGTTAGTGTGCAGCCATTGCAGCTTCAAATGAAATTATAATTTTGAATGGTTTTTCAAATGGTTCCAACAGAAGTATTTAACTGAAGCTAACACTGACTGAGATAAACTAGTGATCAAACCAGACAAATTAAAACCGAATTAGCAAATTTCCTTTGAATGTGTATCAGCGTGGTTAACTGAACTTAATGTTCCATTAGTGAGAGGACGCATTTATTGCATCTGTCAAAAGGTTCTTTAAGCCAACGGATTGAGACTATTTAAATAAAAGTATCACGTTAAAATCTCAGTGACATGCTTTTTGCTTTCCAGGCTGGAGGATCAGGAAGAAATATTTCCTTATCAAAAACAAAGAGCAGCCCAAAGAGAGGTATCTGCTGAGCTGGGTGAGTAAAACTGAAAGACACCTCAAAGTTTTATGGTGGCGACTGCATGTACCGATGCTGGTGACTCAGCTTTAACTGGTCTTGTTCTTCTAGATTCACTCCAGATTTGCGAGCTCATTTTTGTCCTCTGTAACGCTCTGCTAGTAGCAGCACAGACTTCTTCACATTTCACAGTCTCCAAACTGCTGATGTAAATACACTTAATGTGACTTCAAAGGGACGAGACTGAAGCATTTTGCAAATATCCTCTATAATTTCACCTTCTGTAACAGTAAGCAGGTGATTTGTTTTAAGTAGAGATGCACCGATTACAATTTTCCCGGCCGATTCCGATTTCCGATTTTTCATTGAGTTTGACCTGCTGATACCGATTTTAGCCGATTCCGATTTCATTTTTTCTAACCACTTTACAACACACACAAAGATTTATTTTCTCTTCTTTAATAGAATATTAATATTATCTTTTCTTTAATAGAACGTTTTTTGAACAGATAATCGCTATCACTATAAAAATAGAACTATATAGATTACTCCTGGTGTGGGGAAAAAATTAAAAATAAAATAGGCCAATTTGTGGGAAAAAAAAAAACTGTAATATTTGAGTTACATAAAAGCCTTTTTTTCTTTTGTTTTCTTCCTAATTGTCCTTGAAATAGTGGTCAAGAACCCCCCCACCCCCAACACAAAAACGGTTTGGCCACTGATCAAAATTTGATGTTGCCGTTTGATTTGAAGTTCAGTAGCTCAAAATGTCCGGTCAGCATAAGTCCGGTGCTCAGAAAAGGAAAGAAAAGAGAAAAAGAGAAGAAAATATAGGCCTTAAAGATTTTCTTAACCGGCCGGTCTCCGGTCATGGCCGATCACGTGAAAATCGGCCGATTCCGGTCACCAGCCGATAAATCGGTGCATCTCTAGTTTTAAGAGCCAGTGGCTGAGTTCAGAAAACGGTTCATAGAAAAATAAAGAGAATTTAACGGATGTCTTTGCTAATCGAAATCTCACTACATTTACAGATTTACTCAGTAAGTCCAAAATTACTTGAATGTGTAAAGACGGAGACAGAAACAAGTGAAGCTTTGTTCTTCAGGAAGGTCTAAATACTGGCTGACTTTGCCCTGTGCAGAACAAATGAGATTTAAACTAATCTAAATCCAGTCCGACGTAATTAACTGATGTGATTGTTTTCCTCCACTCGGGGAGAAGAGGTTTGTTTTTAGTTTTTTTACTTTTTGTTCATCTGACTCAACAGGCTTTGTTTTGGGTAAAGAAGTTTGTCAAACTATAAAAATAATTATTTTAGTTTATAGGTGGAGAAAATGTTCAACCTGCAGCTAGACTGTCAAACTTCTATCAACTTTGTTTCTGTGCAAATATAACCTGACAGATATGACTCATATTAAATATTTGAGTGGACACTTTTTATTGCGAGTCTGTAATTCACTAAAATAAAGCTCATCCAGTTGAAGGATACTTCTGAATGTACGTACGTGACTGAAATCCCGTGTATCCAGCTTGTGTTTTCCCAGAACTGCATGCAGTCTGAAGGGGAAAAAAAAGAAGTACTGATTAAAACAACAGTCCCTTTAAAGCATTAAATAACAAGCAGCTCTCACATGTCGTCTGACTGAGTGAAATATAAACCTCTGACTCTGTGTGTGTTCTCCTGTGTGTAGGTAGGCCTGGGTCCTGATAAGTTCCTGCCAGACAAAGACCTGCAGTCAGCCATGAAGCTGCTAACCAGCCTCTCTGTACGTACACACACCAACGAACACCAGAACTACACATGTGTAAATATTCACAGTCATCCAGGTCAGGGTATATCCAAAGCTAGAACAAAAGCAACTTTTTCTTTAAAAGTTTTCATCCAAGTCATTTTGACAGCTATTTTTGATTTATTTTTGCTCTTCAGACAAAAATGCTTATTAGTCTTAGTCACATTTTATTCATTATTTTCGTTCATAGTTTTAGTTGACGAAAAGTCACCAACTTTTAATTATTACATTTAGTCAAACTGCAACAAATAACATTAATTCTGGCAGCTATATGTTATGTGTTAGCTATGTGTCATCATTAGACAAAATAGTAATCAGAATTTTTCTCACCAATTTAATTAAGCTTTGAATCCTGGTAACAGGCCGTATAAACGCTGCACTCTTAGCACTTGTGCAATTCTACACATCCCTTTCCAGAGTTGGATATCAGCCAGCTGTCCTTGATTATTTATTTTTATTTTTTTCTTTCTTTATTAAAAAGGATTTTTTTGCGTAAAGATACGCAGCGGTAGCAAACAGTCAACATCAGTCATCATCAAAATAATTGTGCGTCTGTACAGTTATACAGCTACATGCTAATAACCCTCTCGTTCCTTCCCACCCCGTGGGGCGGGGGGGGGGGGGGGGGTACTTTCAGGTCAGAACCCAACAGGTGATAAATAAATGCATAAAATAAGTCAAAACAATGTATAAAAATCTAAATAATCAATAATAATAAATAAAAAGAAGACGTGATGAAGCCAGTTAGATAACCGCTGAAACATCCTCAGAAAAACTCAGCAAGTCCAGTTAACTGTTTTTGAGATATAACATTGCTACACATCCTTTTTTTTTTTTTAAAAATCATAAATATTAGTAGCTAAACAGATCCCAGTTTTAGGCTGTAGATAATTAAACTTCTCTTCCTCCTCCTCCACAGACTCCATATTTCTGTCCGTTGCTGTTCTCCAACACCAGTGAGTCGTCAGCTCTGCTCATCCGGCCGTTCAGTGAGAGTGGGTCTCTGAGAGACCACATCTGTAAGGTACTGACTGTGTCTGTGTGTCTAATGCTTCAACAAAACCTTCAAATGGTAGAGCAGTGTGTGAAATGATGTATACCGTCTCCAGACACGATGTGATTCATGACTATAAAATACCACCAAAAGAAAAGCACTACATTGCTTTTATGATTCATTGTGCAAAGAAATACAAAAGGAGCAGCTGTGCAACAGAACGAAAAATAATAGCTGCAAGGCTGTCACTGTACGTGCATCATTTAATTGAATTGATATTTAGAAAAATAAATATGGTTGTCAGTTCCTATAGAAAAACATTCATAATATTACAACAAACACAGGTTGCACTTTAATCTTTTTGCTGGATAAGAAAGGTACTGTATAGGTTTTAAAAAAATAGTCTCATCTCATTTATACAGCTTTAAGTGTTCTTTAAAGCTGTATAAATGAAATGCTGCGTTCCCACTGTGATCACCAATGTTACAAAGCGGCAAAGCATGGCATGAGACATTGTTGGGCGAGTGTTGCTCAAGCACTCATTGACGTCAGTCGGACAAAAAACAAGGAAGGCAGCTCAACGTTGACCTGTAGAACCTCACGTCCATCCCAAAGTGCTGTGCTTCAGTTTGACGCTCCATGTTACCAGCTTCCATTAAAAACGACTAGAGTGAACACAGCATTATTGTTGCTAGGAGTTTGCGATGCCTCGTTTAACACGTTTTGCTGCCACAGACAAATTAAATTGTTGGAGATGTGCACACTCAGATCTTTTCTATCACATGCTTCCAGTGCTGACTCTTTCGTCTCTCTTCCTCCAGGTGAAGCCCAGAGAGAGTTACCTGAAGAAGTACGGTAACCCGAAGAAGAGTCAGGGCCTTGAACTGTCGGATATCAAGCTGTACGGTCGTCAGATCCTAGAGGTACAGAAAATACCACGCATGCAAAGACTACACACACCTCACAGTGTTACCAGATCAGTATATGTTTGTATTTGTTCAGGGCCTGAAGCTCCTCCACGACGGCGGCTTATTTTACGGCCACCTTCACACGTCTAACGTCATCGTGGATGAGGGCATGTGTCGGCTGTTAGACGTGGAGAACGGCATTCTGGGAGTTCCCGCAGCGCTACGACCGTCCTTTACCCAGCTCAGGAAGATCAATGTATGTAAATGACTGACCTGAAATGAGCTCAGATTGTTTGACTCTGAGCAGATGTGGATAAAATCTGTCCATCTTAACTAAATATCAAATGAATTTTAGAGAGAATTTTTCTTTCATATTTGTGTTTCAAATGATCCACAGACTTGGTTTGAAGATTTATGAGGCAAAATGTGTGTGTTTTCCTGTCTGCAGACCACAGAGAGCATCGACGTCTTCTGCTTTGGACATTTATTGTATGAGATGACTTACGGCCGTCCACCAGACAGCGTCCCCATCGATCAATACCCCACAGTCCACAACACAGCCGTGGGTCTGTATATACACACAAATAGACAAAATATATTTAACATGTTCACACAGCCGCATGACCTGTTGTACTTCCAGGTGTCTAAATATTGTTTGTGATCTGTTGATTTATTTGTGTGTGTTCAGACTCAGTGCTCCAGTCCATTCTGTCCACAGAGGCCTGTAAGAGCGGGATGCCAACAGTGTCGGCGCTCATCCAGACACCGTGAGTTCTTTCACTTCTGTTGTCTTAAATCATTCACAGATATTTCACATTGACATAAGTATTGAGACCATTTGCTCAGTACTTTGTTGGAACTCCTTTGGCAGCAATTACAGCCTCAGGCCTATTCTAATTTCATTTTGTCATTATGGGGTACTGAGTGTAGATTAATGTAAGAAAAATAATTTTAAATGATTGTAGCATCAGGCTTGCAACATAACAAAAGTGAAAAAGATGAAGGGGGTCTGAATACTTTATGAATGCACTGTAAATTTTATTATCTGCATATGATGCAGTCAGCTCGAAAGAAAGAGACCCTTTGATGAATGTGGCTCTTTGTGTAATACACAGATCAGGCATAACATTATGCTTGGAAACTTTTGGACCTGGCGTTCATGTGGATGTTACTTAGACATGTACCACCCACCAAGACCAGACCAGGCACCCCCACCCCATAGCAGTGACACTCCTTGATGTCAGCAGCCATCCCCAGCAGGACACAGCCTGACACAGACACACACACAAAAACGCTTTAGGAACAACTAAAAAAACATGAAGAACAACACAAGGTGTTGACCTGGCCTCCAAATTCACTACATCCCAAACTGATCAAGTATCTGTGGGATGATCCACAGAGGCCCCTCCCCTCAACCCATAGGACCCAAAGACCCCCACTAACAACATTCTGTTGCCAGACACCACAGGACACCCTCAGAAGGCCCATGTCCATTCTCTGATGAGTCACAACTGTTTTGGAGGCACAAGGGAGACCTACACAATATTAGGAAGGTGGTTATAATGTATGCCTTATTGGTGTATGTGTTAGGTTTGGATTTAAATGAATCCAAATGTCCTGCATCCATACAAGAAAAGACACTTTCAGAGTTTATTTGCGGCCTTGCTCCCTGTCGCCTCTGTGCTTGCATGGTGGGTTTTAGGCTCTTTATACTCTAACAACTGTTTACACTTTAGAGTCTAAAGTGTAAACAGTTGTTATTGAGGCTGTTTAAATAAAATAAATATTCAATAAATATTCAATAAATCTTGAACTTAATACAAAATAATTGTTAATAGTATTTGCTGTTGGAAACACAAGAAACAGGACTTTGCCTTTTTTTATTATTTTGCTGAGTCACATTTTGTGTTTTGCAGCCTCTTCAGTGACGTCCACCTCAGGCACTCAGAAAAACTCCAGATAAAGGTGAGAGGCTCAGTTTGAAGTTACTTCTGTTGTCCAACAGCAAAGATCATTTGGAAAGAAAACTGACATCTGAACCTTCTGTCCTCCAGGTACCTAGCAGGTTGAAGGAGGCGCTGAAGACAGCAAAGGAGAGTCTGGAGAGGAGACTGCATGAGGAGCAGAGACTGGTGGGTCAATATTCTCTTTTGTGGTGCTCCAGTGGTATTTGATTAGTAGTTGCTGTGCATCCCTGTGCAATATTTCAGTGCCTGAAGGAGATCTCATTGCCTCCTGTCAAAACATTGCAGAGAAGTGATTAATAAAATACTGTGGGAGCACAGCAGTATGCAGAATTTGACTTTTTATGTCTATGCAGACAACAGACACTGTCCGAAGGGCCTTACATCCTTCTCATTAAATATCAAGAACAATTCATAGTGAATTTATTCAAATTTGGCACAAAGGTCCACAAGGAATTAAGTATGAAGTGACTAGAATTAGGTGATTAAACCTCCCTGTCACCACGCAAAACATGTCTTTGGTCATGAATCAGTTCGTACATTTCAGGAGCGCCTCATCAGAATTTGTGTAAATGTGAAATAAATGTTAACTTGGACCCAAAAATGTGAACAGAGTAGAATCTGGTGGTCAAAATTCAGAAATCACTGTAACTCAAGAAGTATTACAAAGTTTCACAGTTTGTGCTATCAGAGAAAACCCAGTGGTTTCTGAAAGCTGAGAAGTTGCGCTTTACAGCCAATATAGTGTTATTATGTTTATAGTGTTATTACAGTGATTTCACTTGAACCTCTCCAGGAAGGTTATTACACTATTATAACATGCAGTAAATTGTAAATAACTGACAGAGTTAGGAAGTTCCAGGTATTCAGGAAAAAATGGGCAAACGCACTTACTGACAGGACTTTTTCTGACCTTTTTATTGTGAACATGAGCAAAAAAAGGCGGACTTTTAGAGGCTTAGGTCAAGGGATAAAAATGATGAAGGTTTCAACATCAACTTCAGTGGGACATTACAATTCAAAAAAACTATTTTTACTTTAAACTCTCAGCCTTCACCTCATATAATTCATAAGTCTGGACAGAGATTGATGTAAACTGATATCATTCATATAAATTAGACTAAAATATATTTCTAATATTTATAATTTCACCCTTGTTTGTTTTAAGAAGCAGTGACTGAGTTAAGAAAAGTCTATGAAGTCCTGATAAGTTCACACAACACTTACAGTTTTTTCTCAGTTAATCCAAAATCCTGTGAATATGTTCAGTGGAATAAAGAAACAAGTAAAACTTTCTTCTATTGACAGTGTTCAGTTGTTTTCAGGAATGTCTGAATTCTGGCTGACTCCCCACGGTCCAGAACTCACTGTGACCTTTCAAAACATGTGATAATATTGCATCTGTAAAGATTTTTCATGTTTCTTGTCCTGCATTTTACAAGAAGGTTTTGCTGGCTGTGCATACTGTCCCCTCCACAGTATTCTCACTTAAAATCTTCAAATTATTATCATTACTTTTGACCCTTATTTTGCTGCTCGTCTGGTCATGTCCTTTCTGCAGCATTAGGACAAACCTTGTTCCCAGAAGCTTTTTTGATGCTGCAGTCACAATGGCTGAGCATCTCTTTGTGTTACTGTCTATAGACACAAAAAAGATTAATGTGGATTAAGATGGATTTCACCTGCTGAGATTGTACTCTGCTGATATGTACTCATCTGGTAAGGCCATGAGCAGGTGGGACAGATAATGGTGAAACTCACAGCTTCTTATTAAACACTTAACCTCAGTGATTGTCCCTTCACACACGGCAGCAAATAGCCCATCAGTTGTTTGGATTATTAACCTGCACTTCAGTGATATTTGCTGAACCGTCGGTACGTGATAGCCTCTTGAAAGCAAATGAGTCTTCTCAATTCTTCACTAAAATGAATGGAAGGTTAAACCCAGTCTGACTGGCCTGTGTTGCTTTCCTCTTCATTTGCTTAATACCTACATTGGTGTGAGAATATTGACCCTCATAATGAAACCATCGTCTGGCACATCACATTGCAAACCTCTATTTGTAGTCAGGTGGTAGTCGGAGGATAACGTTGTTTGTTGATGTCTGATTTCAGCTCCACCAGCACAGGAGGTTGACGAGAGCTCAGTCTCACCACGGCTCAGAGGAGGAGAAGAAGAGGAGGAAGATCTTGGCGAGGAAGGTCAGGAGACATTAATGCACATCATCAACCACAGCTATTAGTGACGAGAAAGACTAAAGAAAGTGTATAAATTTGTGTTTTTGTCTTTGCAGAAGTCGAGACAGTCGGCGTATGAAAATGAAGAAGACGTCTCCATCAGAAACAACAATAACTCTGGTAGGTCACTGCAGTTTAAATCCTGGACAAATTCGGTAGAGGTCTCCAAATACTCATCAATTAGCAGCTAGTTAGCCTTCCAACAAGTTTTTCTTTTTTAGTCCCATTTAACCTGTAGATAAAGCAAAATTTTATGTTTGCTAAATGGGTAGAATTATTTTATTTATTTTTTCTTTCTAGTTCTTTCTGGTTAATCTGACAACATTTCCATTTACAACATCTGGTAACACCATAAATTGGCTAACTTAATAATTAACCAGGTAGACGGTGTGATAATTACTTAATTAACTTTTCTTCTATAGTTTATTTTTAGCATAGCACAGTATTTAGACAATAGGTTAATTGGAAACATATTGCATTCACTTGAGCAAAATATATGTATTCTATTATTTTTTCTGAGAAAAAAAAAAGCTAAAAAATTCTAATGCAATACCTCCGCCCTGTACTCTCACCTGCATGACATAAGGATGCTGCAGTATCGTCCATCTAACCACAAGAGGAAATAATAATCACCTGTGTCTTAACATTGTTAAGTTAGTGAGTTATTGTTCTCAGACGTCTTGTTGACAAGCTAACAACAATAACATCAACTTAAAGACTGAAGTATCTCTCTGTGTCTTATATCAAAATAAAACAGAACAGAACTAACAGGACTTGATCTAAAGTTCTGTTAGTTCCTGCATTGTTCACGCCCATGTTTGCTAGCACTGTTGTCGTGTTGCCTTCAAATGTAACTCGTGAGCTTGTGGTTACGACATGGGAAGTCATGGGTACTGACTGTTTGCCGTTTAAATGGTAACATCAGCTGTAAGTTGTGAGAATGCCTCTGCTAGGCAACGTTTGGCAACCACAAGGCTACCACGTTTAGCAAGTTAACAGTTGAAAACTTAATGTAGGAAATGCTTAATTACTAAGAAGACTATACAACCAAATTACAATGTAAATGTCAGGAGAACAAGAGGGTCTTTTCTCATAAACACGTGATCCTGTTTATGTTATGACATATTTGTTCTGTGTGACAGAGCATCTAGCTGTCTAACCTGGGGAGTCTCAAATTCGTTTATTAAATTAAGATGATGTTGATTAAAGTGTCTGTTTTTTTTCTTCAGGTTCTGGAGCCAGTTCCCCTCCCACATGCCCCTCCTCCCCCACCCCCCCATCCACCACAGGTATGAGCGTCTGTCTCTCCTCCTATCTGTCTCTTCAGTTGTCTGTCTCCTTCTGTCTTCCTACCTGTTTTGAATCTCGTGTCCATCTGTCCTTTCTCCCATTGTCCGTCTGCCTGTTTGTGAAAGTATCAGACCAATTGAATAGCGCCCCCCTGTGGTGGGAACCTGTCGGGGCAGCATCTTTACAGTTACCCCTGACTTTCTGCCCTCAGTTTTTATCTGTGTGATTATGAAGCCTAATCAATAACTGGACACCTGTGTCTCTGTCTCTCCACCTCTTCTCTCATCATGTGACTTTCAGATAGGTATCTGTCTCTGTTGTACTGACTTTGTTGTGTCTCTAGGTAACTGAACACAGGGTGGGAAACATGGATGTCTCTAAGTTTAAGTCAATAAATAATCTATGTTTGACTCATTGATCTAAAGAAACGAAACACAACAATGACACCAGTTTCCTACCCTGCTATTGGTCTCTCCTCTCCTCTCCTCTCCTCTCCATCCTGATGATACTCCGTAAATGCTGACTCTCCGCTCCTCTCTTCTCTCCTCTCCTCTCCTCTCCTGCCCTCTTCCTCCTCCTCTCCTATCCTCTCCTCTCCTCCCCTCCTCTCTCCTCTTCCTCCTGGTGATACTCCTTAAATGCTGACTGGTCCACTGAACAGATAACCGTCATCTCCCCTCTCTCTTTCTCTCTCCTTCTTGTGCCGTCTCCGCCATAGAGCATGCCCCATTCTGACCGTGTCGTTGGGTAAAGTAAAAGATTTCTAACATTGATGATATGACGATGCTGATGATGATGATGAAGGTCTCTGCTGGTTTTTAAAGCCGTCGTACACCCTGGCTTCCCGGCAAGCTCCTGTTTCACAAAGACCCAATGAGGATAGACACAGTAGAAGGCTGAGCTGTGTTATGTGTTATAGTGGAGCGCAGCGAGGGTCTGTACCAGTGCATATAGACAGGAATCAAACATGCTATTGCCTTTACCGTGTATAATATCTGCAAGACGTATTCAGGGTGCTACCACCAAGAGGGCACTTACTAAAAAATGTGGTCATAAATAGGTGAAAGCTGCCATGCCCACAATTTTGGGTCTTGCCCAGGGACAATTTGGCACGTGGAGGGGTCAGGGATTGAACCACCAACCCTGTGATTAGTAGACAACCCACTCTACCACCTAAAATACAACCAGCCACATTAAACTTCAGTTGATTCCTCTTATTAAAAAATACATGTAGCAGTCAGATTTCTGTTGAGGTTTATTTTATTTGCACCATTTCAGACTAATCTGCAACAGGAACCAGATTTATCAGTGGGAGGACATGTGATCACGTTCTCTTGCCTCTTATTGGCTAATCTTGCTCTCAGAAAAGGTTATGATGATGATAGGACCTGAAGTGTCTGAATCGGCAGCTTGCCTGTAAACAGGGTGTACGGACATCTTTACTAAAACCCTCACAATCTGCAATGATTTCCAAAACCTCACGACAGTCCAACTCCTTCCCTCTGTTTTCATTGGAGATTGTGATCCGTCTGCCTGGTCAGTCTGTTACAGCATGTTTGTCTGTCTCTCTGTTTTGTTTGTTTTGTCTTCTTTTGTCTATTTGTTTGGGATGGGATGTCACATGTTTTCCTTCCCGCCTCATAGAGCTTCTTTTACAGACGACCAAATGCTTCAATATTTCCTTTTTGAAGGATTTTTTTATTTTTTATTTAAACCAATATTCAGATAATTCTTTGTCCACAAATATCCTAAAACTGTGTTTGGTTCATTTTGTTTTTTTTTTTTTTTACGTCTGAACAGCGTTGAGCATCTTGAAGATCTGTGCTCATATTTATCAAACCTCTCTGAGAACAAAAATACAGTCAGAACTGGTCCAACAATTCTCAATGTGACTAAGTTTTGGTCCAAGTTTCACATCCACGATTGAAAACATTTCATCAGCTTTCTGAGCTCACAGAGAGAACAGTTTCAGCAGCAGTTCCCAAAGTGCCCACAGATATTTCACTGTTTCTTATCGTTGAGGACACATAAGAAACCTGAACAAGATGCGGAGTTGCACAAAGAGTTGGACAGTGGAGGAAAAGTATTTATTGCTTAAGTACAAGAGGCAGCACCATTGTAGACATTGTGAAATGTTTGGGATAATTCACATAACAGATACGTGTCTGTTCACACTTGACTCTAAATAGCTTAATGATAAAGTTTATTGTACATATTAAATCCCCAAAAAAGAGCAGTTTTCATTTTGATCCTGTGTAATGCTACAAACTGTACAAACTGCTGCTGAGGGTGTTTTAGTCAGTTTAAATTTATTCTGAGAAATCTTTGATAAATTATGGGACCAGATGTTACCAATTTCTTTGAGGCATTTCACCCAAACCATTTTAGTTTGTTTATTATTATAAGGTTTATAGAGTTCATTTTAGTAATGTAGTGTTGTGCGTAAACTGTGCATTGCATAGGTCAGATGTGGATAAGATAGAAAGTGTGTGCTCACAGATCTGAGCTCTGTAAACAGCAAAAAAGAAACATCTGAATATTGCATAAAAGAAAATCCCCTAGGGTCACTGTGGCAGCCAAACGTAATGAAAGTTTTCATTCTGGAGAAAACCTGTCACCTCTGCAGACACTGGTGGGTTATCAGTGTTTGATTTCTCATCTTTTCTGATGCGTACACCAAGGAGGCCAAACGGTGTTAATTCCACTGAGTAAAGCACACTGGTTTCTCCAGGTCTGGCTGTCATCCGTCAGGCTGATGGATGCCCTTTCATTACGTTGCACAAAATTCATTGGAGGTGGCCTCCGATCACAGCTGTGCCCTCTGCTTCACCCACATGTCCAAGCTCTCCTGCGTGTTTTGCTTCTGTGGCTCAAATCCCTGGATTTCTCTCGGTTTGGGGATGTAAACAGGTCCAGCTGCGCAACGGATCAGGTTTAGATTCAAATCACCATCAGTTCACTCTACAACTACAAGTCCCAGGGTGCATTGCCTTAAGAATCTTCTAATCAGCCAGCTACAGACTTATTTATGTCAGAGGATGGAAGAACCAGATCTGAATGAAGTACTATTGCACATATAGAAAAAGGGCAGACAACAACCAACTCCTCGACTACATAACCTCAAACAGCGCTTCGAATCAAAGGTTGATGTAGAACTGATGGTGGATTGAGTTCAGCCTGAACGCTGATCTGCAGGTGCTGCTTTCACAAAGATAACAGAACGCACTGCTTGGAATATGAAACTAGTTATACTGTTTTGTTATAAACAAGTTGTAACTGATGATATATAATCGATAGATATTTTTAGATTCAGTCCAACTTAAATTTATTTTATCCTCAAAATCACTGAAAACTGATGCTTCTCATGAATCCAGTAGTAGCCTGAGAACTGATGTCAGTAGTGCTAAGTCATCAAATGATCCATTAGCATGCTGGAGTAAGAAACACATTAACAACTTATTTATTTAACTTTATTAAAATTTGCCTTTTATTATTTTACGAGGAAAGGGAGAAACATATGTTTTTTTGGTAATTTTTTGATAAAAAGTCACATTATTAAAATGTTTTAATTTGGAATCCAAACATGGTTACCTCTCAATGATCCTTTTATCAGCAATCGATTAAGCCTTTTTATATAAGGTGCATTGGGGAACAAAACAATTTTTTGAACCAGGGTAATAATCTCTATTAACCCGCTAACAATGGATACAATCTCTTCATCCATCAGACTGATGGATCTTTGTTCTGAAAGGTCAAAGTTCACCAGCTGATTGGTCCAGTCTGAGAGTAAAACCAGTTTTCAGTGTATCTTTGTGCAAACAGCTCCTGATCAAACTGAATGTCACCACAAGCCTTGATGTTCTCTCACACTTCTTCCTTTCATTATTCTCTCATATCCAGGATCCCACGCTGCTGCTCCTCCGCCTCCTCCCCCACCGCCGCCTCCTCCAATGCTGGCCTCCCCCTGTCCTCCTCCTCCTCCTCCTCCTCCTCTGTCCTCCTCCTCTGATGGAGCGGGAGGAGGTCGCGCCGCCTTGCTGAGCTCCATCCAGGGCTTCAGTAAGGGCAAACTGAAGAAGGCCAAAACCATCGACCACAGCAAACCAATCATCTGACCCCGTCCCCTTTACCTCGGAAACCATTGCTACAGCAACCAGACCAGGTCTGCACTGTGGTCTGGACCTCCCTGAGATGTGAAAGAAATATTATCGACACACAAAAAAAAAAGTACCATTTTAGTTTGTGTTTTTCTCTTGCTTTTTAAAATTTTTTTTAATCCATTGCTGTGGATGGAGAGACGAGAGGATGGGTGGGGACGGATGTCTTTGAGACACTCTGGACAATCTTAGGCACCTGAAGGTTGTCTTACTTGAGTTGCTTTGTCTCCAGATAAAAGCTGGGGAAAATTCAAGTGAATCTGGTGAGCTTTTCTTCTGGTGGATCTTCTGCTTATTTCTGTAGCGGCTGAACATTTGGGAAATGAAATTCTGCAGCCTTCTGTGGATTCTTTATGGACGGTGGAGTTGAATTTTCTGGATCCCGTACTCCGACTTTGCTTCTTTGAAATCATCTCTGACTTTTTGGCTTGTTTCCCTGCAGCCACACTGCAGCCAGTCACCATCAGTGAGTCATTTCTGTCTGTTATTAAGCCCTTAGTGCATTGAATATTAAAAACTTGCAGATTTATTTTGTCATTTTAAGACAGATTAAGACACATATAACTTGAGAGGAGAGTTTTTTTTATTTTAGTAAAAAGTGCACAAAGTTCCTTTATTTTACTTAAAAATACCCAAGTAAGATCTAAATTCTTCAGACCTGACTCTGCGGTGTCTTGTTCAGCTCTGCAAGCATGAAGCAGCTCTTTTGGTTTAGATCGTTTCTCAACAAGCTTTTTTTTTTTCTGACCAAACATGTGCGAGCAAATAGTTTGCACGAAGTAGAGCGTAAAATTAAGAGCAGCACACACTTCAACAAAGCAGCTAGATACGAAGGAACAAACAACGATACAAGCATTTTCATCCACCTGTTCGTTTGCACACTTTGTATTTGCACATAACAAAAAATTTTGATCACATATAAGAGCGCAGTGGAAAAGTGTCCATAAAATCTAAATATGATAAAGTACAGTGGAGACGGACGACGCTGTACCTCGATGTTTGACTGGAGCTAATTTAATCATGTCTCGCAGCTCGTACTATTCTCATAGTGGATGGCAACATTAAATCACCTTTACTTTCCCCAAATTTCTGGTAATTATTTTACAATCTTCAGTTGGACAGAGTCTGTCTGTTTAAATAAATGTAAATATTCTGAATTTAAATGTTCTAACAAGACATGATTGGGAGATGCACAACATGAATGAGATTTGTGATGTTGAAGTTTAGTTGAACTTGAAACAAATCTAGTGCAGAGTCACAAGTGTCCGCAGCAACATGCAGCTCAGCTCCGATTGTGTTCAGGGTCTGAAATGAATCTGATATGAAGTTTTTCTCCACCAGCTACTGCAGCAGGAAAGTATTATCACCAGTATGAAAGATTTTATATGAGAGAACATTGTCATTCAATGTTTAAAGATGCTTTGTTTTTTAGCCCATTCACTTTAAATGCTTGAAATCACTGCTGATCAGTTTCCAAATCATTTTGATCAGATTTCTGTAATTATTGATCAATGTCTGAAAGAGCTCTTGAGTGCATTACGATTTTATCCCAACAATCTGGGTGCACGCTTTTTATTTCAGACTTTAAATTATCATAACTGATGGTCAGATAATAAATCAGATTAGAAGCATCAAGTCAAAACAATCCCAAGCACGTCTACATCCTTTTCGGTCAGAGTCGACATGTTGGCTCTTCACTGCTGCAGTACAGCTGTTAAACAACACATGACAGTAACACTAATGTCCATGGAGCTCAGTCTATTTAATGTCCGGTGAGATTTAATTTCAGGTCCTGATCATTTTAAAGTGCTTTAATTCAGTTGTGTTTTAATGTTTGACGTCCTGAGATTTACTTTTTTGTGCCATATGGGTCCTTGCATCTGGAAATCTGAATGTTTATTTTATTATTGTGTGTGACAATGTGATGCTCTGTATGGTGAGGATGCTAATGCTTCAGCACACATGATGCTAAATGGGATTATTATTTTACAATAATCTGTATTGATTTGTTTTGTTTGACCAACAGAATCCAATTCACTTAGTTTTTTGCTGAAAGAACAACTCCATTTTTTAGATCCTTACACACGGATATTAATCTAAATCACTAAAATAACAGTGAACAATAATAATAGTATGAGTGGGATTAAATGTCAGATGTTGTCAGTGAAGAGAACAACAATCTCAGTATGTTTGCAAAGTTGTCTGCATACGTTTAAAAGTTTCTGAGCTGCTCACAGACTTCTTACCCACAGTTGTGCAGCTCCATGTGCTAAGGTGTGATACAGCCGAAAACCCCAGAGGAGCTACTAAATGGATCTTATTGTGTTTTGACGTGTGAAGATTCAACATTCGGTCTCAAACAAGTACTGGATTTAAACACCAAAGCATGAATCTTAAAGGAAGAAGTTCAACATTTGCAAAAATCTGTGTTTAAATTTTTAGCTGCAGTTAGCGTGGCACAGTGTAAGGGGAAAAAAAGGATTAAAACTGTCATCCTGGCTCAGTTTGAAGATGACTGTTCTGAAGTTAAAAATATTTGCACATATTAAACTGGAAGGTAAAAATCACCTTAATCAGAAACAGGCTAATTCTTTGTCTTTATGCTACATTAGCTAACTGGCTGCACATCAGTTTATACTAGCTAAAGAGATTTAAGACTGCTATGAAATGTTTAAGCCTCAACTAGAATTTTCAGCAAATTATTTCTTTAAAAGTCCATTTTTCTCCAATTAGGAAGCTCCACAAGATGTCCAGGGTCTACGTAAACAGAAGAAGTAGAAGTAAATCTGTGTCTTGGTTCTCATTTCTTCACCTTTAGTCCCACTCACCTGATATCACCCGACATTGTGTGTGCTGAAGTGTTGAGCTGATTTTGTTGTGAATCCTGAGCTCAGGTGAATCCTGCAGCCTGACGACTCTGATCACGACAAACCAAGTCTTAGCGCTCTGAGGTGTTCCTCCAAATAACTGCTCTATGCTCAGACCATGTTTTATTATTCAGTGCAATCCGGTCCGATGCAAATGGTCATTAAATGTGTCAGAATGTGTCTCTGCAGCACTTTAGACGAGTGGAGAACCGCTCCAGAGGTGTGTTTGTGTTCTTGAAAACAGAATAAACTGAGGCAGCGCTGGATTACAAGTACGCTGGTGTGAAACACTTTCCAATGTCACTTACAGTTGATGCAGCTTTCAAAAAGAAATAAAATATATAGCAAGGCTGCCGTGATGAAATGATACCTGTATCAATAAACCTTTGAATAAAAAAAAAGGTTCATGGAACTGAGAGTTATTGAATGTACTGCAAATGTTTTAACAAAAACTAAAGTGTGTTACTTGTATTTTTTCATCATGTAATTTTTATACGTAAAAACTAATGACTGTGTTTGCAGTGTTTACGTGGTAAAAATAATCACAGTTGTTTGGCTGCTAAATGCTACACAGTGGTGCATTTGTTTATTTTGGAAAACGAGCCAATATTACATATCTGTGAGGTGCAGCACAACGCATAATATTAATGTTGAATTTGTTTGATTGGGTTCTTTTTCTCTACTTTTGGGACTTCCACTGATATTCTGAGTAAATCTTATGCAGAAATGTAGAAAATTCGGAAAGTCACGAAAGCCTTTAAACTGCACATTTTATAAATTGTTATAAAAATTTAGATTGCAGCCACTTTACAGTTCTATAGCTGTATTTATAGTACATTTATACAGAATAGAATATTATGCAGTGCATGTGGCATTGCCTGATCATATTGTAGCTTGTGTATGTGTGCTATCATAAGCAGTTAGGAACGCATGAATCAGTGAAAGGACTCAAACTCGTGTTTGTCTTTTACCCACATTCCGTTTTTTAGTTTTTTGTTTGGTTTTCATGCATAGAAAAGAAAGTAAAGTGATACAGCACATCTCAGCATCATTAACCCTTTATAGCACACTCGTTAAAATACTTAAAATACCCTAGGGTGTCACTGTAGGGCACATGAAACATTTTGTGTAGAAAATCAAGGTCAATGAAGTTACCATATGTGGTTCTTCGTCCTATGAAGGGTTAAGGCCACAGTTTGAGCTCAGTTGTCTTTATGTGAAGGTAGAATAAATTTGACTTGACCTTTACATACACCGGCTAGTTTTCAAAGTAAGAAGAGTTTTCCTCAGTAGGCAAAAATGAACTCATGAACTGACCTGTTGTTCTTAGCTGATTAGCCCCATGCTAGATGATAGAAAATGGAAAGTACAGAAGGAAAGTGTTGGGTCAAGTCCCAAGGTTAGCTTAGCATAAAGACTGAAAATAGTGGAAACTGATAGCTTTTTATCTGGTTTGTTTGAGCCATTAGAGATAGGGGCAAATTTGCTGGGGAAGGGATGGGAGGGATTGGCCTGTCCAGACTCGTCTTCTACCTTGTCAGGCAATCTGTGAAGAGCAGAAACATTTGTCTTTTATTTCATTCATTATTATTTTGTAAACTCCCCCCCCCCCCCCCCTTTTTGATTGTTTGATTGGTTCCTCCTTGTGTGTCAATCCCTCATTAGTTTCACCTGTGTCTCATTAACCCCACAGCCCACGTATACATATACACTGTCTGGCCAAAGAAACAATCAGTACCTGGATTTAACTAAACAAATAGGTAGGAGCCTCCTATTGGATAATTACTGCATGGGTGATTATCTTTCAGCTGGCAACAAGTTATTTAACCCCAACTGATGCAATGAGTAGCTTCTCATTTCTTAAACAACCACGTGGAAAGACACATGGGGTTGTGGAAAAGATGTTAGTCTGTTTGAGAAGGGTCAAATCATTGGCATGTATCAAGCAGAGAAAACATCTGAGAAGATTGTAGAAATTACTAAAATTGGGTTAAGAACCATCGTCTTCAAGGAAGAAATGAGGTCAGAAAAAATTCTGATTGATTGTGATCAGCGGTCATGGATTCATTGGGCTCAAATTGTGGAAGAGTGGTTCAGGGAGCATGAGACATCATTTTCACACATGGATTGGCCACCACAGAGTCCAGACCTTAACCCCATTGAGAATGTTTGGGATGTGCTGGAGAAGGCTTTGTGCAGTGGTCAGACTCTCCCATCATCAATACAAGATCTTGGTGAAAAATGAATGCAAAACTGGATGGAAATAAATCTTGTGACATTGCAGAAGCTTATCTAAACAATGCCACAGGGAGTGCATGCTGCAATCAAAGCTAAATGCAGTCCAACAAGATATTAGAGTGTGTGACCTTTTTCTTTTGGTGGCAAAAGTTAGTCTCTCTCTCCCTCTGTCTTTATTTACCTGCCAATATTAAAATAAATATCACTTTCCAACTTAAACCTCTGGATCTGTGTCCTGCTTCAGCATCCACTTTGCATTGTCTTGTGACTATGAGACCTTTTCTGCAGCATTTGCACTTATGTTCTTAAGTTATTCTTCATAAGCCAAGAAGCTTGAAGATGTTCAGAGGTCCACTCTATTTGTTGTTTTGGGAAACAGCACCAGGGCTCAGTCTGGTTACAAACCTTCCCTTTCCTGACAAGGTTCAGGACTGAAGTCCGCTTGACGATCTTGGGATCTTGGAAGCTACTTGGGATCTTGGAAGCTACTTGTGCTAGCGGCTGTTTGTTTCCTGTTTCCTGATGTTATTACCCACAGCATCTGGTTGTGCCTTAGTTCAGTGGTTTTCAAAGTGGGGGCCGCAGCCCCCTGGGGGGCTGCCAGGTGCGCTAAGGGGGCCTCAGACAATTGGAGGGAAGATAAGAAAAAAAAATTGCAAAAATAAAAAAATATAATCTAATTATTTTTAATCATTATTATGTTATTATATAGTGAATAAAAGTAAGAAAAAAAGGTTCTAAAAGTTGATGTTTCTTTACATATTTTGTAGCATTGTCTGTTGGTTTGCAAAGGGGGTCCTCGGCCAGAAGCTAATGCTGTTTGGGGGGCCTTGGCATGGAAAAGTTTGGGAACCCCTGCCTTAGTTTATCTTCCAGGCATACCCCTTCTCAGTTTCTACCAAACCCTAGTAAAATGCTCGAGGATATGCAAAAAAGCTGTACTGTGAGAGCTACCGCATGCCCTAAAAATTAATTCTGGACAAGAAAAATAACAGAATGTGACTGTCAGTGTATAAACATTATCACATAAAGAAAAGAAAGACAGCAAATGTATACTGAGTGTCCAGCTGAAGCTAATGATTAGATATTTCATTGTATTCTTGTTTTATGGAGGTACTAGTTTTTTTTTTCAAAACTTTTAAACAATGAAAACTGTGTTTTATGTGACCTCCATAAAACAAGAATACAATGAAATATCTAATCATTAGCTTCAGCTGGACACTCAGTATACATTTGCTGTCTTTCTTTTCTTTATGAAATAATGTTTATACACTGATCAGACATAACATTATGACCATCTTCCACATATTGTGTAGATGTGTCAAGCTCCTAGTCAGCAGATGTTTGCTCATGTATTTTGGCAGGTGTGGAAACTAAGCCATGTGTACGGTGGCTGAGAGAGCTCAACGCACCGCATCTTGAGAAAACCCGTGCAAAGAGACACAAGCAAATTAAGAAAATGTTTTTCATCCATTTGTCAGCAGGTCCACTGCAAATACTCACAGCCAACCGATAACAGAAACACTAAATAAATCAGGGGAGACGCTAACATCTGCTTCCAGATGATCCATCTCTGGCTGACCACTGTCTCCTGCTAGATGACTCGACTCCTGCACAGTTTTCATTGTTTAAAAGTTTTGAAAAAAAAAACCTAGTAGGCCTAAGTGGACCTGGACAGGATTTTCTATGAAACCTTTGCCTTGCAAAACATCCCACTTTGCATAATATGATTTCTTAGTCTAACTGTATTTCGTGGGGGCCTTATTAACATGTATGATTTTTCAGAGGAAGTGTATTTGAAGCACATTTTCACACAGTGAACATTCACCTGGAGAGTAGGGTCTTACCTAGGTACCCCAGGCCATAATGATGACTGCTGATTCTTCAGGCTCATGCTGAGACAGAGATCTGCGTCTCCTGGCGTTTGAGCTACAGCTCTAGATGATTATGGACAAAGACAGAGTTCATCAGTTCAGCCAAACGATGCTTTAGAACCAAAACTGAACTAGAAAACATTAAACCTGGTTTTAAGGTATGCTTAATCTGGAGACATGTTTTTTTATGTGTGCTGATGTGGCTTAATGGGAGTAAAAACTGAAACCAGAAGGTTCTTATATCAGCAGTTTAATGCTCACATTTTGGGACTTTCATATAGTACAGCTGCAATGTTTGTCTGCTTGTCTAAATACATATGGCCTGGAAACTGATGTTCAACTTTAATGAAGAACTTGAATGTGTTTGTGTGAGGGTTTTCAGGCTCTTACCGGGCTGCAGGTGTTGTTCTCTGTGAGACAGAGTTTCAGTCTGCAGTGCAGGTAAACACGACCAGCTTTCCCAGTGAACTTAAACATGTTAAAGGAGAAATAGCTGAACGTTCCCTCTCCGTTGCTCTGCACCAGTACTGTTTTGTCAGCAGGGTTTGGACAGCTGCACAGAAACATGAAAACACACACAGCATCACCAGATAAATTAATCTGAGGTTCAATGATCAAATCTGAAAACAGCACCAACTTCTCCATAAAACAAGAATACAATGAAATATCTAATCATTAGCTTCAGCTGGACACTCAGTTTACATTTGCTGTCTTTCTTTTCTTTATGTGATAATGTTTATACACTGATCAGACATAACATTATGACCATCTTCCACATATTGTGTAGATGTGTGGGTCTCCCTTGTGTCTGTTTTGGAGACACAAGGGAGACCCACACATCTACACAGTTGTGACTCATCAGAGAATGGACATGGGTCTTCTGAGGGTGTCCTGTGGTGACTGGTAGCAGAATATTGTTAGTGGGGGCCTTTGGGTCCTATGGGTCTGTGGATCATCTCACAAATACTTGATCAGTTTGGGACTCAGTGAATTTGGAGGCCAGGTCAACACCTTGTGCTGTTTTTCATGTTTTTTGAGTTGTTCCTAAAGCGTTTGTGTGTGTGTGTCTGTGTCAGGCTGCATCCTGCTGTGGATGGCTGCTGCCATCAAGGAGTGTCATTGCTATAGGGTGGGGATGCCTGGTCTGGTCTAGGTGGGTGGTACATGTCTAAATAACATCCACATGAATGCCAGGTCCAAAAGTTTCCCAGCAGTGTTGAGCTATTTAAATTGATTTGTTTATTGCAAACAGCTGCTAGCTTGTACATTTTGCCAATAAATGTAATTTGCAATCAGGTTTGAATAATTTTGATTGCAACTGTCTTTACTCTTAAGCTTTATGTGGCGATAGCCTGAAGAATAACAACGATATAGTCATAAATGTCATCTGAGCATCATGTTTAATTTGTTTACAACAAAATGGCTCTGACTGATTGAAGAAATGTCCAACTGATGCAGAGGAATGTTTTTCTCTACTGTATATCAGTTGAGACCTTGAAACATGCCCTATAATGAAAGCCAAGTGGTGTGTTAACGCTAAAGAGAATTACGTCTGACTACACCACACTAGAAACAGACAGCTGCAACTAAAAAATTTGCACAAGCAGAGCAGAGCTGGATGGAAAGATCGATACCTCCGTTGCATTACTACAATAAATGTGACGCTACGGCCAGCAGCTGTTTAGCTAACATGGCTCTGTACTTTTGTAACATCATTAAACCATCAGCACCTCTTAAATTTAAACAGATTACATCATTTAATTTTAGACTTCCTGTATAGCTATAACAAATATGATATGTCAACCAGTGCGCTTTAGAGGGGCTGGTATTGTAGCCTCTGTCTGCAAGTACCCTCTACACGATGCCATAAGCAGGCAGAGACGCATATTCAGCGATAGGCTGCTGTCTCTGTCCTGCTCCTCTGATAGGTTGAGGAAGCAGTTTGTCCCTCTGGACATACGTCTCTAATCTGTATATATATATATTTATATATAGGGCTGAATTCAAAGACACCCTGAAAATCAAAGTGAAAAAAATGATGCGGTAGGATAGTCCATTTAGGATAGTCCATTTAGCTGAAATTTTTATTGCAACATCTTAAAATGGTACTCAGCATACAGGCCCCCCACGTGCTTTTATGCATGCCTGACAACATCGGGGCATGCTCCCACTGAGACAATGGATGGTGTCCTCAGGTATCTCATTTCAGATCAGGGCATCACTGAACTCTTATACTCTTATACTCTTACATATTGTATATTTTGTATATTTGCACTTGTATGTCCTATTTGCCCCTTATTTTTAAATCCTTATACACTGTATATGATGTATATACATTTACTATCACCCCATATTTTCATATCTGTGTATATTGTAATGCATCCATTAATTAGTATTTGCTACTGAGCAACTTCAATTTAACAAGACAACATTTTATAACATATATGACAACATTCATTAACATGATCATAAATAAAAATTTCTTGACAGATGCATGTGAACAAGATGGGTTATTATTTCAGTATGGTTCTTACCCAAACATGATGAGGTCATATCTCAGAGTCGCACTGACTGAAGGTTCGTTGGTTGCAAAGCAGGAGTCTGTCACCAGGGCAACGGTTTCACTATCCAGGCCGTCCGTCATCATCTCAAACCAGACCCTCTGGTTCAGTTGGAGCGAGGTATTTGAATCCACAGCTTTGGTACGGCCTGGGTCAGTGTAGGCCGTCATGGTTAGAGTGTAGTTCCAAACTCCGGTTGTGACATATTGAACAGAAGCACTAGACAACGTAAACACACACACAAGAACACACATTAGCGTTGTTAAACTGCACAAACAAATAAAACCTCGATTTTTAAAATGATCTGCTGACAACTTGATATTTTTAACTGTTAGATTAATTAATATTCTTTATACACAAAATCTTTGAACCTTTTAAATCCAAGGATACTTTTAAATTCCACCTTCAGTCTGGCCATAAAGTCAGTCAGAAACTACAGTCAGGCCCAGAAATATTTGGACAGTGACACAATCTTCATGATTTAGGCTCTGCATGTCACCACATTGGATTTTAAATGAAACAACTGAGATACGTTTGAAGTGCAGACTTCCAGGTTTTATTAAAGGGGTTCATATTCTACTTCTTTGCGTCGCCCAGTAAACTTTGATGCATTTGGCTGAATCTGAGCAGAAAATACATATATCCCTATACACTTAAGAATTTATCCGGCTGCTTCTGTCTTCTGTCACACCAGCAAGAAATACTAGTGACCCAGTGCAACTGGAAGCCCTGCGTGTCCCTGCCATCACACTGCCTCCACCATGTTTAACAGGAGATGTGGTGCGCTTTGGATCATGAGCCGTTTCAAACCTTCTCCATACTTTCTTCTTACCATCATTCTGGTACAGGTTGATCTTAGTTTTATCTGTCCAAAGAATGCTGTTCCAGAACTGGGCTGGCTCGTTTTTTTTTTTTTTTTATTATTATTTTTTTAGCAAAGTCTAATCTGACCTTTCTATTTTTGAGGCTGATTAATGGTTTGCACCTTGTGGTGAACCCTCTGTATTTGCTCTCATGACGTCTTCACTTGGCTGGATGTTGTGTAGGTGCTTTTCTTTGCCATGGAAAGGATCCTGCGATCATCCACCACTCTTGTCTTCCGTGGACGTCCAGGACGTCTTAGCTTATCTTATCTAACCTTTCAGTCTCGTTTCAGGTGTGCACCGAGCCCACCAGTCGTTTTGAACTAAAGAAACCACTTGAATAAGTGCTGAAATGTCTTCAAAAAAACTCAAAGTCCAGTTATCTTTGTTTTAGCTTAGCAGATGCAGATTTTGAAATAACTGCATTAAAAAAATAAAACATTTTTTCTGAAATTGTGTTCAGGTGGGCAGATCTATGTAAAGCAAATCAATGTATTTCATAAATTCTTTGCAACAGGTAACTAAAGCTGTCAAATAAATGTAGTAGAGAAAAATATATTGTACAATCTGGTATAACACAACAAATGTGTTCTTCAGCACAGTACATCTAATTAACAATAAAAAAAATAAATATACATACCCACTGCTGGTGCCTATGATTTTGATGCCCACTGCGAAATCGATGATTGTCTCTGGCAGGAAAAAAGGACAAGTGAAGTCCAACAACTCTGCACCGGTTGTCCCCACAAGGACGCTGTTCTTGTTAATGAGTTCACTGTTGTTGTTCATCTGCAAAATCAGAAAGAGTCATAAATTTTTTTCTGATGTTTCTTACATATTCACTTCTAATGAGAGTCAGTAAGTAAGAGGTCGAGCCACACACCCTCGTCATCGCACCACAAGGCTTGGAGTTGCTGTCCAAGCTAAAGGTCACCATGTGGGTGTCGTTGTCCATCTCGCCTCTGCAGGTCCTGTCATAGAGGTGTAAGTCCGAGTAGAGGATGCCTTTGTCTTCCAAGAGACATCCAACCAGAGTAACCGAGTGAGAGGTGCCATTGCAGACCACCGCATCACCTGAACGTACGACCGAAAACGAAAACACAGATCCAACGCTATATAAGTAACATAAGAAAATCACCACTTTTATTTTAGTTTGAAGGCAAAGCCAGAGTTGGTTTGTGCTCAAAGACCGTTTCATTGGCTTATCCATAAAATAAAGAATAAAACCAAAGAATCTTTATTTATACCATGGTGGACCCAACACATGGCCCTAATACTGTTTAAGAGCAGAGAAAATTCAGTATGTGTTAATGGTTTGAGTACACCAAAAAAACAACACACCCTCCCTCACATCATAGTTGGTTCTGGAGGCATATGCCGTATCCAGAAAGAGCTGAAACAAGAGCAACTGGACTTGCAGAGTTTCTTGAAAACATTTCATCTCTATATTTCAAAATAGAGACGAAATTAGAGGATATGAGCTCAGGGCGATATAGAAGAAAGTTTGACAGGTGGTCAGCGCATCATCAGCCTAAGCCAATAGCAGCATAACTAAACGATGGTTCAGTGGCACCTGAGGCAGCCCTAACAATAAGCTTTATCCAAAAGGAAAGTATTAAACCTAACCTTAAAAGCAGAGAGGGTGCCTGCCCCCTGAACCCAAACTACTAGCTGGTTTCACAGGAGACGGGCCTGGTAGCTGAATGCTTTACCTTCCATTTTACTTTTTGAAACTTTAGGAACCACAAGTAGGCCTGTACTTTGAGATCAAAGAGATCTGTTGGGACGGCGTTTCTGAGATATAACACAGCTAGGCCTTTAAGGGCCTTGTATGTATGATTTCAATCGGCTTTCAATCGAAGACACAAATACAGTGGCCCTGAAGGTCAGTACACAACGACATTTCACAAAACACAACGACATTTCACAAAACGCAATGACATTTCAGAAAACACAACGGTCCAGATCTGGGACCCCAGGACACAATCCGTTGCCTCATTGGAGCATGCCCCGACGTTATCATTTAGTTGTTAACACACACTAATCAAGCAAGTTTCTGAGTCAAGCAACTTAAAATGGATGTGAAGCGTGTAAAGGTCCCATATTTTTGGGAAAGGTTTTGGGGAAAGTATGTTTGGGTTTTGATTTTTCCCTTTGCAGGAACACAAGTGACCATTAGTAAACCTACCTAGACTGTTTTCAGATGTGTACGTGGAGGCAAATATGGCCCGACAGTAGCAACGGGTTTCACCTGTGACACTGTTCTCGCCGCAGAACTCATGAGAGCTGCAGAATTGGTCCTGACAGAAAGCCTGAGGGCCAGCAGCTACAGAAAAACAGAGCCGTTACAAACTGAAGAAAAACTTCACAACAAGATGCTAAATTGATGCAGTCAGATTTTGGCAGCACAACTGATACTAAAATGTACTAAAATGTTGCTTAGAAAACAGTATAAATGACCTCAATGTTGATTTGTAACCCTTTGGTACTAGAATTTAATTGGTACTGCAAGTTAGCAGTAAGAACTGTTTGACTGTTCAGTTTGTGTATCATTTGAAACATGTCCCATAATGAAATCCAGGGTTTGTTAACTCATATTTTTTCCAGGTACGAGGTTAATAGAGGACCGTTTACAAGGGATTCTCTCATGAACACAATGTTCCCTACACCATTTGAAGGCAGTATCATAGTCTTGTTCTAATCTGGATTAAAAAACCTTTTAATCTCTTATCTCAGGTCTTCTTCAGGTACAGTAAATTATTTCAATAATATGAAGTCGTACAGCAGTTGGCCTTTGACCTCCAACCGTCCAGGGCGTCATCGCTGTACAGGCTGCATGCTCTGGAATAGGCCTCCAGAAACTGACAGTTGAGGCCGTCCACAGCAGGATATTTGCACAAAGTGTCGGTGCAGGCAGCGATGTAGGGCTCTGGCTTGATGTGGCTGTGACAAGCAGTAAAGGGCGTCTCCTTCATGAGATTACAGCTGTAACAGTGCAGAGAAAGAAAAGGGGAGATGAAATGATGAAGTCCAGTGTTGTTTCATTAATGGATGCTGAGTATAAAAGAGAATTTTAGAGCAGCATGTTATATGTCTTCAGCATAAAGACTGAACCTGGTTTAACACCAAATATACAATCAAATAACAGACGAAGATTTTTACACCCAACCTGACAACACTGAATTAATTCTATAAAAGAAGATAATCAAATGTTGCTGCTCATATGGATTTCAGCTTGGTTCACCTTTTCAAACACTTGTTTGAACGACTGGTTGTTTTGCTACCTCCATGTTTCTGTCCCTCCTGAAAACCACGTGGAGCAAACACGCTCAGAAAGAATGGAGTTATTCTAACCAGAGAGGAACCAGCAGATCAAGTGTTGTCATGGTTATTAGGAGCTGATATTTTCCTATTATCAAGTGTTTACATCATCCCTAAGATCAGACTGTCCTGACTAAAGTGGTTTCATGAGATCATTTTATTCTGATTATTGGTGTAATATTTGTGCATGTGTAAATATAACCATGAATATATCACAAAACAAATAGTCAAATCTATCTATCTATCTATCTATCTATCTATCTATCTATCTGTCTGTCTGTCTGTCTGTCTGTCTGTCTGTCTGTCTGTGAGCATCAGGCTTCAGTGTTTATGGATAAAAGGAGCGCATCATCTGTGTTCAGGTGTGTCTTTGCTCACCGTTGAGTCATTGCGTTGCAGTCGATTGTACTGTTAGTGGCATCTTCATGGGGTGTCTCACAGCTAGGGGACAGCAAACACACACACAAAACAAACAGGATAAGCCATAAATGAACACATCTAAACACATTGTTTTTGAGGACGTGTGGTCAGGGGGAGGCAGATGAGGGAGGAAAAGTAATAATGATAAAATAAAATAAATAATACTATTTGTCCATTGATCTTTGATATAAATGTAATTTCTGTATGATTCCAGTCATTTTGATCATTTTTGTCGTGGGTTGAGGGGAGGGGCCTCTGTGGCTCATCCCGCAGATACTTGATCAGTTTGGGATCTATTGGAGGCCAGCTTAACACCTTGTGCTGTTTTTCATGTTTGTTTTTTTGTTGTTCCTAAAGCATTTTTATGTGTGTGCCTGTGTCAGGCTGCATCCTGCTGGGGATGGCTGCTGCCATCAAGGAGTGTCATTGCTATGGTATGGGGGTGGTACATGTCTAAGTTAGATCCACATGAATGCCAGGTCCAAAAGTTTCCCAGCAGAATGTAGAATTGTCACAAGATGGTCAATGTTATTTACTGCTCCTGTCAGTGGTTTTAATGTTGTGGCTGATCGGTGTATGCTCTGACTTTCCATAGTCTAGGAAATGTATTTCATGCATGTGTGTAACATATTTAGACTTGTTGATCTGACATTACATCGCACTGAAAATGAAAAGAATGAGGTGAGGGAGCCAGTAGTTTAGATTCAAATATTTGTTTTTGTGTGGTCCTGTTCCTTTTATGTTAAAACTGAAATCAATTTTTTGTCTGTTTTTTGCAAACTGGGTACTCTCATTCGTGCTGAATGAGTAGAAATGCATTGTAGGATTGAGACAGCAAATGCTCTCTCTCTCTGTCTCTCTCTGAACCACTATAGACTTAATTTCTGCCTTTGCCAGATATAAACTTTACCTATATGTGATCTTGCCACCCACAAACCTCACCGCATGTCACTGATTGTTTTACCATGACCACAAACAAGGCTGAACTTGATTCAATTCAACATGAGATGATACCTGTCAGGACTGTAGTCAGAGAGCCTCATTTCACTGAAAGGCACGCTGGAGTTGCCACACAAACCCTCGACAGATGGATCTTCCCCACTCGGACCTGGTCAGTTCCAGGAGAAAATCTGATCAACAAACTAGTAGCACACTAGTAGCATTATCTTTAGACTTTCCAGTAAAAGCTTTTCCACACTGATTACAAGTTACTGACGGACATTTTTTAATTAAAACTGTACGCATGAATGGTTTATTCTCTCTTTTATCTCTGAGAATCCTCCAACATGTTATGTGTCCATCTTGGACTTAGTGTTTCCCACCTATAATGTGTATCTGTGCAGTGTAGCCATCAAAGAAGACAGACACGGTGTAGTTGAAATGCGACATCTTGGCTGTCACACCGGTTGTGTCCTTGGAGAGCTGCACACCATGAACCAGCTGAGCTGTGGGGTAGAGCGTCATCATAGTGTTGTCCAGCTGTGGCACAACAAAAGAAAAAAGTTGAAATAAAGACTCATAACCTAAAGGATTCATGCGTTAATGCCACTGGTGTGTTTTATGTTGACCTAACTGTATGTTTGCAAGTCAAGAAATTCATATATTTAAGAACACAGATTACTTATCATGTTATAATAGCTACATGTTTTATTTTCAGAGCAATTATTTGATGAATTGTGTATTTTTATATATTATGGTGTATACATAGACACACTGTACATAGGCCAGACAATCAATCCACAGGTTTATTTCTTTAGACCATGTGTGCTAATCATTTTGTGTCATTTAAAACTTCAGTCAATTTCAACAAAATTAACCACGATTGCAGGATGCAGAAAATCTGTGCGAACCAACATGTATTGTAGGATGTTATATTGACAGGTTATAACTCTAGCTAGTTTACCTGGACGCTACCGCCTTGTTCCAGAATAATATGACTAACACTTGACATGTTCAGCCTCAGGATCACGCTGTCCAAAAAACTGACGTCTTGGCGGTGGCGCTCCTTGAAGGTTCCAAACACTTGGAAGTCTGGGATCAAGGGGGTCTTCATCAGAGTGTATGCACAGCGATCCTGGACAGAGGTAACCTGGCCGTGGACGTCAATGACAGTGGGGCCAGTCACAGTGCACAGGGTGCACCTGATGGAGGTGGGAAAGGACAGACACTTTAAAAAAAGAGTTGTTGTTGCTCATCAGACTGGAAAATGTTACAAAACCTTCTCTAAAGAGTTTGGAATCCACAAATCTACAGTCAGGTTGGGAACAAATGGAAGAGATTTAAGACGACTGATGTCCTCCACAGGAGTGGTCGACCAACAACAATCACCCCAGAAGAAAGAAGAATAATCGTCTGAGAGGTCGCAAAGGAACCCAGGGTAATTTCTAATGCAACTAAGGGCCTCTCTCACATTGGCTAATGTTAATGTTCATGAATCCACCATCAGGAGAACACTGAACGACCATGGTATGATGGCAGAGTGGCAAAGACAAAGACACTGCTCTCCAAAAAGGACATTTCTGCCATTTGGTCAGCATCATGTGGATGAGCCAGAAGACTAAAAGAATGGTTAAAGAAGAGCAAAATTAATGTTTTGGAATGGCCGAGTCAAAGTCCTGACTTTAATCCAGAACAAGGAATGGCGGAGAAGAAATTATCTTGTCAGGTGGGATACAGTGTTTCAGTTTAATTGAAATGTGAGAGCGCACTGTTGTGGTCATTCAAGCATGGTTAAACATGCCACCTTTAATATGACTATAACAAAGCTTGTTGTGTTACCCACCAACATCTCAGAACTGAAGTGGTTCTGTTCAGAGGAAGGGGCTAAAAGTTGTGTACAGGCAGCTGTACACAACTGATCAGCAGTTACCAGAAACATTTAGTTGCTGTTATTGCTGCACAAGAGGGTCACAGCAGATACTGAAAACAAGGGTTCACTTAGTTTTACACCTCACAAAGATGAACAAATGATCAATTTTCTTGAAGAAATAAATGCACAAGTATAATACTTGTGTTTCTTTTATTTGATTGGATTCTCTACTTTCACTTGTTTTTATGCAGAAATGTAGAAAATTCTGAGGGGTGCAAAAACGTTTAACACTGTAGCTCAGAGCTACTGTTGGGTCAATGTTGCAGCGGTCATTCAGGGTTTGAGGTGTCTGGCAGATGTGAGGATATTCAGTCAGGAATGTTTTATAGTCTATTGGGGCGAGCCTGTGAAGATGAGAGACTTCATATCTAAATGTGGTTTACTCAAATAAACACGCTTGATGAGATTTCATTCACATGAACCAAATTCATATTAAATTCAAACATATTTACTGGTTATCTCCTTGGCAGTTCTCCATGGAGGTGCTAAAATGGACGACTGCAGCCAAGTAGAGCAGCAGGTGGAGCATTTTGGAGGAGGCAAGTCTTGAGGCAACTGAAAGAGACAAAATCACAGTAATTGCAATGTTCTACACAATGCAGAGAACAAACAGACACTAAAACAACCAACAGAAATATACAAAAAAAAATTATAAAGAACAAAATGCAACAGGTTATTTTGCACAGATAAGTAAAATAAACAAATACTAAAAGCTGGACAAACAGCATTCTTACTACAATCAACAGGCAGCAGAAACTTTTTAGGGGAAAATTTACAATTTGTAAACATTTTTCAATTTCTTGAGTCCTCACAGTGTTTTTCTTTATTTATTTTTTAATATAAACAAAATAAAAGTTTTCATTTGTTTTTAATTAATTTTAAATTTGAATTACATTTTTAATCTGTCTAATTTTAGTTTAGTTACTTATTTTCACTGATTAATGAGGTTGTTTTTTCTGCCACGTCAGAGTACGTTTAAGGCGAGAGTGTCATTAAGAAAATATCTTCAGATGTATTTCACTTATGTGAAAAATGTGCCCTGTACTGTTCACATATTAGTAGGCAAATCTCAAAAAGGAGCTTCACAACATTCCTCACAGTGGATATTTGTTGATTTCCACAATGGAGGTAATTTTCTATTTTAGTTAAAAACAAAATTGAAGAACCACAGACAGAAGAAAAAAGGCTTTAAAATGACATACTTTCTCAAGATGTCACAAAAGTAAAATTATTTTTCTAGTTTTGTGTCTTCTTTCCATGTCCCCTACATGGTTTCAGAACACAAAATCTTAACTTGGATTTTAAGCAAAAAGCTGTTCACTGACAATCATCACAACTCTTTAACCTAAAATAGAAACAAAAAATCTTGTAAATACAAACAAAACTTCCAAACTGATCTCCTCCTAGCATAAACAAGCATTGTGTATGTTCAGTATACCACAGAATATTTTAAAAGTTATTGACCAAATAGATCCATATCATACAAAAGAAAATTTCAATACTGTGATGTTAATGAAAGATCAAATGTGTCTGAATACACTTTTTATTAAAATGAATTAGTCTCACTAAATAGAAAAGGGACTAATCAAAGCCAATAAGAATCTGATTAATTAAATGACTCAAAGAAGTGTTTGCTATTTCACACTTCATGGTTGTTTAATTCAATTTTTATTCAGCTTACACAATGCCTAACACTACTCTCCCATTAAACTGACAGTGCTGTGATGATCTTCTGGCTCTGTTAGCGAGTATTTAGGTTTCTGCATTTGCACAGTTCTTTCTTCCTTTAACTGTCCAGCTGTTGGTTTAAGAAGTAGAATCACTTACCCTCAGAAAGTGGACGCTGATGTCAGCGTCTGTGCAGATTTGTATTTCTTGTCCTTCTGTGGACGCTCCAGTTTGTCTCTTTTTTTGTGTCTCTGCGTGACATGAGAATGTGAGTTGAATGAGGTGTGGGAGTTGCACAACCCAACTAAGTGGGAACCACAGCAGAGCCAGAAAAAGACACACAATTCACACACGCACGCAAAGGCATAGCTACAGAACACTGCACAGTTCGTCACAGTATGTGCATTAATAAAAAATATCTTAATTTTCTCAGTTGTTTGACTGCATAAGATATTGTTTAAAATACATTCTAAATTATTGTCATTGCCAATTTTCAATCATTAAATTATTATTTTTTTAAATGATTAATGCACAGATTGATACCGAGCTTCTCATTTCACTCTTGGAATAAATGGGTTTTACCAGAATGTAGAATACTTTCATATGCATGAAACGGCCCCTTTTAAGAGTATAAGAAGGTCTGTGACCATTTAAAATATGCATCTGGCATCTCTACTTCAATCTCCAACCTCTTGAGAATACTTTTTGTGTGCATCCATATGGTATTTAATTATTAGCTTCTGGGTTGGAATTCCAGAGCACAATGAAAACGGAATGTACCAAACTGTCAGTCTCTGTAAATTTGCATTTACATCCTTTCTGAATGTAGCTGAACAGGATATACAGCCTACTGATTCATTAATTGTTGTGAGTGAAATACAGGTATTTGTACAGCCAGGGAACTGCCTGGGAACTGAATGCAACCATTAGGCTTTAGGCGGGATTTATATGACTAATTCGAAGCTTAAGTAAAGAGCAGTACTTTTGCATGATAAAACTCCCAAGTCTGTATATAAAAAATGTTGGACTCTCTTGAATTGTTGTGAACCCTAAATGTTTCTCTAGATAAAGAAAAAAGAAAAGATCAGTAACTGCTGGTTGTTCAGAAAGCAAATACTTATCAGGAGTATTTTTGCATAGGTTGGTTATATGCTAAACGCCAAAACTCATACAAGTCTCCAAGATCACTGAGAAGAAAAGTTTGTGCAAACTGATACAGAAGGCGGGTTAGTAGGGGCAAAGCTGGAGGCAGATGCAGGGACCTTGATCAAAATTCGGACCATTATGAACAATGTCCACCACCCTCTACACAACACCATAGTCCAGCAGAGAAGCTTGTTCAGTGACTCATTTGAAATGGACTGTTTCAAAGTGGAAAAGTGTTCTATGGTCAGACGAGTCCAAATTTGATATTCTTGGTGGTATTCGCGGATGCTGCATCCTCCGGGCTAAAGAGGAGGGAGACCTTCCAGCGTGTTATCAGCGTTCAGTTCAAAAGCCAGCATCTCTGATGATATGGGGGTGCATAAGTGCATACGGTATGGGCGGCTTGTATGTTTTGGAAGGAACTATGAATGCTGAAAGGTATATAAAAGTTTTAGAGCAACACATATGCTCCCCCCGAGACAACATCTATTTCAGGGAAGGCCTTGTGTATTTCAGCAGGACAATGCAAAACCACATACTGCAGCTATTACAACAGCATGGCTTCGTCAGAGAAGAGTGCAATACCTGCAGTCATGTTTCGCCTATAGAGAACATTTGGTGCTTCATTAAATGAAAAATACGTCAAAGGTGACCACAAACTCTTCAGTAGCTAGAAACCTGTATCAAGCAAGAATTGGACTGAAACACCAAAACTCCAGAAACTCTTAACTTCGATGCCCAGACATTTTCAAACTGTTTTGAAAAGTACATTTCCCTGAGAAAGTTTAGCGAGTGCCTCTGCAAATATTCAAAGCTGCTGTCAATGAAGCAGCAAGAGGTTCCGATATTGTGGCTATTTTTGGTGTAGAAACTCATTGTTAGCTGAATTGTTTGGCTTGTTAACTCTACACTTACCTGTACACAAGCTTAGTCACAATTCTATTTGAGTTTACTGTATTTTATGGTTGAAGATTGTTTTCTGGGTAGAATATTTTTTGTCTGCTATGATTAGTTAGCTAAATACTAGCTTGCTGGAGAAGTAGCTGTTTTGCTTGCTGGGCGCTATAGCTTTGATAAACACTGTTTTTAAAGAACCAAATAAATAATTAAAAGCAAATTAATCACAAAAATTAACACATGAGCAAATATTATTTGTCTTACGACAGAAACCATGTTGGATTTTTGCACAATTTTTTATTTTTTTTTAGTTTTTGTTTGTTTGTTTTAATTAATGTATGTTAGTATCCTGTGCAAACATAACCACAACCAGTACCCAGGAGGCCACTAAGATATAATGATGTCACATGTGCTTAAGTGTCTTTGGTTGTTGCAGACATGCCTGAACTGTCAGGTGAACCAAGACAGAGCAGTACTGTTTGTGACGGTATTTTCTTTTCCAATAGAAATCACTGGTGGTATGCGTTGTTCATACACTAACAATATATTTTTATTTTCTGCTTGTTTTAATGGAAAAGCATTTGGGATGGGGAATATACAAGAGGGTTACCTGGGGAGACCAACTGTCAGCTACAAAGAAATTGCCATCAAGCAATTTACTTTTGTATGTTGATGTGGTGTAAGGCTTAAAAGCCAGGTAAAAATGACTAAATACTAAATAAATAACTTTATATTTCCAAAACCTGCCATACATACTTACACAACACTGAAAAGGGCTCTGTTCAGTTGTAGGTATTAGATTAGTTTCAAATAAAAATGCCTTATATGTTATTGGCAAATTAAAATTTTAAACAATCCCTTCAATGTTTTTACATTTGTGAGATCGAACATTTGTTATGAAATTTTGGCTGCATTGGTTTTCCTTACATGATGTCTGCACAGCTCTGGTTGTCCTTGGATTTGTTATTTTGTTGCCGATTCTTCCGCCTCAATTTCCTCTGAACGCCCGTGATTGGCTCTGCGTAACGACATGTTCCGAACGACATACAACCTGCAGCTTTGATTGGTCGAATTCATCCAACGTCGTTAGAGACTCCGCCCTCTCTCCGACAGAGGACAGGTTCAAGATGGCGACGTCCCTGAGGTGCTTCCTCCGCACAGGAAAGGTACGGGAACATTGCTAAAAACCTACATTTTCGACATAGTTTTGTATTTTGTTGAAGAGCAGTATAAGTAGTATGTCTCTTTCGTCTTTCTGCAGAATGCCGTGTCCGCTGTACGAGGACGGGGATTTCACAAAAGCTCTCCGGCCGCTGTGCAGGTCAGTGCTAGCAGCTAGCAGGCGAACTGTAAAATAAATGTTGTCATGTTGTTTTAAATGTAGATTGTAAAAAAAAATGAAACCCGGAAAAGCACCCGGACCCGACGGGTTTCCAATAGAATTTTTTAAAACATTTGGCCCTAAATTAATACCATTGCTATCAAATGTATTTAAAGAGGTCCTGGTTAAAAAAACTCTTCCCCCAACTATGACCCAAGCTTCTATCTCTTTATTATTAAAAAAGAATAAAGACCCACTATTATGTGAATCCTACCGTCCAGTCAGCTTATTGTGTTGCGATTATAAAATTCTAACCAAGGTATTGGCTGGTAGACTTGAGAAAATTATGCCTAAACTGATCCACCCTGATCAGACGGGTTTTATCGCAGGCAGACAACTATCAAGCAACCTTCGCCGAGTATTCAACATTATATACCAACCTAATAATGTTGAGCCAGAGATAATACTCTCCTTAGATGCGCAGAAAGCGTTTGACAGGATGGAATATAACTACCTGTTCACCGCGCTAGATAGATTTGGCTTTGGTCCTATTTTCTGTACATGGATTAAAATTCTCTATATGGCACCTCACGCCTCCGTGAGAACGAACAAGATAATATCCGACTATTTCCCTCTCTTCCGAGGGACAAGACAAGGGTGTCCCTTGAGCCCCCAGATATTTGATATTGCCATCGAGCCCCTGGCAATAATGTTAAGGAAGACCACTAACCTGGTTGGAATACAAAGGTCAGGGTATTCACATAAAGTATCTCTTTATGCAGATGACCTTATCCTCTTTCTCTCGGACCCATGTACTACTATCCCTATTGCTCTGGAGCTTATCACAATATTTGGTCAAATTTCAGGTTATAAATTAAATTTAACTAAAAGCGTTTTATTTCCCATAAATGACAAAGCACGCCAGATGTCATTCCAGGACTTCCCTTTCTCTGTCAATAACGATAGTTTTACTTACCTGGGGGTTTGTGTCACTCAAAAGTATAGGGATCTATTTGACAGCAATTTTAAAACAGCGTTTAACAAAGCTAAACAGGACATGGAGAGATGGTCAACCCTCCCTTTGTCACTTGCCGGAAGGATTAACTCAGTTAAAATGACTATCATGCCCAGATTTTTATTTCTGTTCCAAGCAATACCAGTCTTTATACCTAAATCCTTTTTTAAGGACTTAAATAAGCTCATATCAACTTTTATTTGGAATAAAAAAGTACCCAGAATACGGAAGGAATATTTGGAAAGACAGAAGGGAGATGGTGGGCTGTCCCTACCCAATTTTCTGTATTATTACTGGGCAGCCAATATCCACAAACTTATATTCTGGGTCTCTGATGCATCAGAGGATGAGTCTCCAGTATGGTGTCAGATGGAACAGCATTCGAGCAATCCAGTTTCGCTCCGCTCTTTAATTTGTTCCCCACTACCTTTAAGTAAACGTTGTTGGACGAACAACCCAATAATTTCTGGCTGCCTGAAGATATGGTCGCAGTTTAGGATTCATTTTAAGCATAAACAAGCTCTTGTCACTTCCCCTATTCTAGCGAACATCAATTTTGCCCCATCTCTCACAGATCCATCTTTTCAATTGTGGCATAGGAGAGGGATTAAATGTGTGATGGACCTTTTTAAGGAAGGGCACTTCATTTCCTTTGAACAGTTAAAGAAAGACTTCAGCATCCCTCAGTCACATTTCTTTAGATATCTACAGGTGCGGAGTTATGTTAAAAAACACTTCTCTTTGACAACCCCTCAGAGGACATGGATAGATGAATGTTTGACCATAGATCCAGTTGACAGAGGTCTGGTGTCTGGGTTGTACGATAATATCCAGAGGGTTGCAGTCGTATCACTTAACCGTTTAGCAAGGCAGTGGGAGGTGGAATTAAGAACCACCATTTCAGACGTAAATTGGCAGACAGCAATTTCATTGATACACTCTTCCTCAATTTGTATCCGGCATGGGCTGCTGCAATTTAAGGTTCTACACAGGCTGCATTTATCTGCGAGTAAACTAGCCAAACTCTACCCTGGCTTAGACCCAACTTGCATCAGATGCAGGCAAGACCCAGCTAGCCTCAGTCATATGTTTTGGTTTTGCCCGAAACTAGAGATATTTTGGACAAATATATTTGATACATTTTCATACATGTGTAATAAAGTTATCAGTCCCAACCCATTGACTGCATTATTTGGGGTCGTTCCTCAGGAGACACCAATATCTAGGCACCAGGCTGAGGCTATAGCGTTCTCCACTCTGCTAGCTCGACGTCTGATACTCCTTAGTTGGAAGAAGGTCATGCCCCCCCTCTCATAGGCGTTGGGTGGAGGACGTGATGTCCCACCTCAAACTTGAACAACTTAAATACACTGCCCGGGGCACTACACAAAGATATTATAAAGTCTGGCAACCATTCCTATCGTACTTTGAAGATGAATTCCCCTTAACATAGTGTAGCAACCCCCCCCCCCCCCCCCCCCCTTTTTTTTTTTTTTTTTTTTTTTTTTTTTTTTATGTTAAAAGAAAATAAATATATATGCGTGTTTATTTGACTACTTTGTTGATACTGAGTAACGGATGTTTATTCTCCTGATTTTTCATTTATTTTCGAATATCAGTATTACTATGAATATTGCATTATTGTCATTTATATACTTTATTTCATGTATTTACTTATTTTTGCTTTCCCTTTTGTCTGGGGTATTGAGTTCTACTGTGAGTGTATAATGTGAAAATCAATAAAAATATTTGAATAATAATAAATGTAGATTGTAAAACAAAGTAAAGCTGACACTATTAGTGACGTTTTCTTGCTAAATAACCTATTACAAGTTAAGTTTTATGGTTCGTGTTGTTGTCCGGTCATTGAGTATGGATGCGGGTTGTCACATCATGAACCCTCTCAACAAATGACAGTAGTAGTTTTATTCCGTAGTCAGCAGTGGGAACATTTAGAAAGACGTGAAGATGGTTTTGAACAAGTGTTGAACTATTTTGAGAAATTGTATTTGAGACCAAAAACTAATAACGAGTTTTAAGGATGTATTAAATATTAGGTAAGAAAATGCTTAAAATCAAACGGATGGGGGAAGAGATTCCTTATGTTGGGGGTCGGATTAATGTAACAGAGCAAATAATAGTTGTATATTTGTGTATATACATATACATAGTTTCAATATTTTAACAAACCAGTTGCAGGTTTTATGTATACATTTTTTTCTTAGTCAAGTTACAGGATGACCCTAATTTTTTTTTTAAAGTTTTACATCAAGATAGACACATATATATATATATATATATATATATATATATATATATATATATATATATATATATAGACACACACACACACACACACATATATAATTTCTTGCCTTACACTGTCTTTTCCTTACCCTTTGGGCTGGTATTTATTCACATTTGTACACATGCATTAATTGTATATTTACATGTTCAGTAAATTTTTGTGGCTGACCTTTATATTTAAAAATAAATAAATTAAATACTTAATTGTATCAATCTGTATAAAATCTAAGTGGGAAAGTAGGGAAAGTTCGACAATGGAAAGACATGAGGATGAAGTTGAGATGTCAGTACACTACATTGTTGTTTGTCGTCGTCAGGTGACCGTCCGTGATGCCCTGAATCAGGCGCTGGACGAGGAGCTGGAGAGGGACGAGCGGGTGTTCCTCATGGGTGAGGAGGTGGCTCAGTACGACGGAGCCTACAAGGTGAGTAGACGCTCAGTTGAACGCAGTAAATGAAGATCAATAAAGCAGTTTGATGTTTTTCAGAATTGATTTTGGGCACTTGGAGAGTGCTTCTCCCAACTTATTTCCATCATAGTTAATGAGACACAGAGACTTTGATGGAATTCAGCAATGATGAATGTTTAACAAGTATTAATAATGTAAGAGTTTAGCTTTTTATCCAAAAAATGTTTAAAAGAGGTAACTGGACTTGTAGAGTTTTTTGAGAAGACGTTTCACCAACCATTTAACGGTTAGGTACCTAACCGTTAATGGAAATTAGCTGCACCGGTTTCTGGTTGTTGACACAACAAGCAAGTTTCAGTAGGAGTGTCCTATTTAAACCTCAAACTTCCCACCAGTCCCCAAGAACTGAAGAAGCTACTCGGATGAGTGGTGGAACGTCTTCTGAAAAAACTCCAGTTGCCTTTTTTAAACATTTTTTGGATATACTATGACCTGGATGACTGAGAACCTTCACAGACGACTTAGCCTTTTTACTTATTTACTTACTGCCTTGTATACTGGAATATTCCTTGTATAAAAAGAAGAAGTGGATGCCAAGACATCAACCTACAAATGAAGCTAAAGTATGAGGAGCTCCCACTGGTGGATGGCTGCAGTGTAGATCATAAGCTCCGCTCCCTCCATGTTGGTGGATGGGACTTGGGCCTAAAACTAAAAAGTACACGTCACATTTGTCTTCAAGGATGGTTTCTGTCATTTTAGGTTGTTAATATAATGCTGATGTATGTTCAAGTGTCCATTTTTCTGATGAGTTTTGTTTTAGTTATTTAACACAATAAAAAAACGGGATGTAAATTCATGATGACTAACAGTTGCCATGACAACCACTGCATAAAGCAATAAGTGCAGTGTATAATAAAGCATTTCTTTGAAACTGATTGGGGTTGGTCAGAGCGCAGTATTAACCAATCACCAGTGACTCTAGAGGAAGTGTGAGCGGGTCATCGATAGCGTGGCTCCACTCTCACTGCTCAGATTCTGGCTCCAAATTCACAATATGGCTCTGCCTGTAACCCTGGGATAGCATCAGTTTGAGCAATGGGAGGAAGTGGAGATGCCTTGTCCACATTGTTCTATAGTCTATGGTGTCATCTTTGTCTGTCATTTCTATTTGTAAAACGTGGTACTCTCCAAGTGAACAACAGAGATCTCAGAACAGTCTTGTCAATTAAATAGACGTCTGGTCTTGTTCAGACAGTCAGACTCTTGAAATGTAAATGGAACAGCTAATGTTAAATGACAGGTTGAGGCACTTTGAAGAATGTCGGGCAGAAGAAAGAAACACAACAATGTTCTCTGGAGCTTAACCTCATTATAATGATAACATGCTGTGTGTGCAGGTGAGCAGGGGCCTGTGGAAAAAATATGGAGACAAACGTATCATTGACACTCCGATCTCAGAGGTGAGACTCTTCAATGTGTTGTCCATGAACTTAATTTCTAAGAGTGTCTGTCAGTGTCTGTTAGCTGTTTAATAATATTTATTCAGAGAAAAACGTTTCTGCGCTGGTTCATACGGTGTCTCTTTGGTGCAGATGGGGTTTGCCGGAATCGCAGTGGGATCTGCCATGGTGAGTTTCTGTTCAGTCTATGTCAACGCATTAACTCAACATGCATGCTGTCCTAACAACACAACGGTGAGATAAAACTGGGTTTGTAATCAGCCATTGGCTTTCAATTGGCTCTCAGCCAATGATATCACACGTTATTCCCATTCCGACAGCCTGTCTACAGGTTGTCTGCTATTCACGTGACTAAACCGCGATTAACTCATCTATTTGCCACCACATTCTTGGACATCTTAATTTCTTTGGAGTAGAATGATGCACACAATTTCAGGATACAATCATAACTACGGGTTCAATAAACACCTATGTCAGACCAGTCACAAACACAAAAATGTATACGACTCATCTACTGAGACTCACAGTGTTCCAAGAGCAGATGAATCCAATCTGACAAAAATGGTCCTGTTATATTGCCACGGGTCCAGTAAATGTCCTCCAGTAAAATAGTTAATCCACATTAAGCGCTTGATCTACGCTGTCTGGTCAAAAAAAAAAGTTGCCACCTGGATTTAACAAAGCAAATAGGTAAAAGCCTCCTATTGGATAATTACTGCATGGGTGATTATTTAAGTTATTTAACCCCAACTGATACAATGAGTAGCTTTTCATTTCTTAAACGACCATGTCTAAAGACACATCCTGTAGTTGTGGAATGTTAGTCTGTTTGAGAAGGGTCAAATCATTGGCATGCATCAAGCAGAGAAAACATCTAAGGAGATTGTAGAAACTACTAAAATTGGCTTAAGAACTGTCCAATTATTAAAAACTGGAAGGATAATGGGGAACCATCATCTTCGAGAAAGAAATGTGGTGGGAAAAAAATCCTGATTGATCGTGATAAGCGATTGCTTAAACGTTTGGTGAAATCAAATCGGAATGAGATGCCACCAGACCTATTATCACTAATATCTGTGTGTTGTCTCCCTCTTAGGCTGGCCTCAGGCCCATCTGTGAGTTCATGACCTTTAACTTCTCCATGCAAGCCATCGACCAGGTCATCAACTCTGCAGCAAAGACCTACTACATGTCAGCCGGTCTGCAGCCGGTCCCCATTGTCTTCAGAGGACCCAACGGAGCGTCAGCGGGCGTTGCTGCTCAGCACTCACAGTGCTTTGCTGCTTGGTGTGTTCATTTACACCTAATGACACCTAATACTGAGTGCGAAGATATGAGATTATAATGTATGTTGTCTTATTTGGGCAAATACACAAGCAATCGAACTGTCGAAAATAAAGCAATAAAAGACAAACGGGGATTATCCTTAGCTGGTTTAATTAAAAGTATGGGATGTCTCTGTCGTAATAGTGCTGGTGTCATTGTGGTTGTCAATCTGCCTGTAGGTATGCTCACTGTCCAGGTCTGAAGGTTGTCAGTCCCTGGAACTCAGAAGATGCCAGAGGTCTCCTGAAAGCATCCATCAGAGAAGACAACCCCGGTGAGAGTCAACACTGCAGCAGGTTAAAGGTTTTAGAGGAAAAGATCTGCACGGTGCTCTTTTAAATGCAGTGTTCAGTGTTTGTTATTGTTTACGTGCAGTCTTTGCATGAGTGGACTCCATGGATTCTGTTTAGTGATTTGTTTTTCAAATTGGTAGTATTGAATGATGATCTCCTGCTACCACCTCACTAAACATCCACACTGAACTATCCACTAGCTGCTGTCTGACTGACTTCGTTTTTCAGAGTAAACCGATATCGATTTAATCTGATCATTTTAGAAATGCCTGGATCAACTCCGATACCGATCGGGACGCCCCTAGTGTAAACCCTAGTGTAAACTAAATCAAAATGTACATCCAACATGTTTTACTCCACCAGTGAGAGAATTCAGCAGCCTGGCGTACTGTTTTAACACCGTAACAGTGAATGTGTGTTTGTTTCAGTGGTGTTCCTGGAGAACGAGCTGATGTACGGCGTTCCCTTCGAGATGTCAGAGGAGGTTATGTCTAAAGACTTCACCATTCCCCTCGGCAAAGCAAAGGTTGAGAGACAAGGTGAGGGGGACACAAACGGACTGGACCCTAATCCGTTCAGTCAGACCTGTAAAACATCTAAAGAAGTATTTTCAGTTGTCTTGAAATTATTTTCGTCTGTGGGAACAAAACCTGTTGCACAGGCTTTAGAAACTCCTGACGGTCAAACTGTCTCAACAAAAGACTGTTTGACAAGCTGAATAACTAATTACACAGTCAACAGTCTCATAAGCTTCATGCGAGGCTAAAAAGCAAAGCTAATTTTTGGTTATTAGAACCTACAATGTACAGGACCAAGTTACAGTCCCTCTGTTCAAAAACAATATTAGCCCCAGTTTTCCAGAAATAATATTATCATACAGTTTACCAAAACATATTCAAGTTATAGTTATATGATGTACAGACCCTCAGCTTTAGTAGCATTTGCAATCATTTATACACAGTCACCTATTTCCAGGTGCTGTTGGACAAATAAATATAATCATCAAATAAAATTAACTAAATTTAAAAAAAAAAAAAAAGCACTGACTTCAGACCTTTTACTCGAAGAAAAATCCCAGCTCTGTCCATAAAACATATTTTGAGTCAGCTGTGTAATTACCATTAAATATTACAAATAAAAGATGTAACTTCTACAACTTTCCTAATTTGAATTTGAATTTGAATACTCTCAAGTTAAAGCAGACAGTCAACACTTTAAATCCATGTTCATTACATAACTGTAATTTTAACTAAAATAAACCAAAATAGTGTCTGTGTCAAAAAAAAAAAAAAAAAAACCTTTATGGACCCAACAGTGTGCCATACACTTGTTCCTGAGTAACTTTTGAGACTTTAGACAGAGACAACTTGGTTTAGAAATACCAAGGCCTGCAGTATTTAAGCTTTTTCATGTATAATTCTCTGAAGTGACTAGACATTAATCAGTCCCGGAGTTTAGAGTAAGAGTAGATACAGCATAAAAATGTACATTTAAGGCAGCAGAGGACTGGAGTACAGATGTGAATGTAAAAAGAACCGAAACATTGAATGTTTAACAAATCCTTGAGTTCATCATCAAGTGCTAACAAGTTTATTTAAAAACAGCTTAGTTATTTGGTCTGTTGTTAAATTGTTTTCAGTATTTATACCTGAATTGCACAATACGTTTCACAGTGGTCCCAGCATTTAGCAGTAAGTGTCATCAAGAGTGACAAAAATATTCCACATGTAGAATCAAAGCAGAGGCTGAACAGACAGCTGTAGCGGTCTATGGAAAAATAATGTAATTGTCAGGGTTATTGTATATTTTCGAGGAAATGGAGGCGAGGTTCGCGTGAAAGCGACAATCAAATCGTTCTTTTTCCCTTTGTGTTTCAGGTACTCACGTTACCGTGGTTTCCCACTCTCGATATGTCAGTCACTGTCTGGATGCTGCTGCCGTCCTCGCAAAGGAGGGGATCGAGTGTGAGGTAGAGACCCACATCTGCTAATGACTGATGCTAAGGGTTCTATAGACTAGTTGGTTTGTCGACTTCACTGCTATATCATGATGCTTTAAGCATCATTTTGACTAGTCACTGATTACATGACAATAACAACATGGACGCCTCTGAGAAGACAGGTGAGGAGCCCAGTGGGTCATTGCAGTAAACTAGCAGCGGTTCATCAAGTGTTTAGAAATACTTCACTAAAGATGAAGCCCATTGTACCGTAAAATGCAAAATATGTCAGTCAGTCCTGAAATACAACAAAAGTACTACTGCAATGCACACTCATCTGAAAAGGCGTCCACTAACACTAGCAGATTAACGGTCCAAATCCTCTCGACAACAGTCAGTTAACGATTTCATCAAACGTCCTGTGGTATCAGAGAGAAGTAGACTGTTAATCAACAATTAGCTGGTGAATTTCATTCTCAAAGTTATTAGACCTTTAGCTGCAGTACATGGAGAAGGCTTCAGAGAAATACTGGATACTTTTTTACCCAGCAGCACTATCCCATCTTCCGACACACTGTGGAGTACTATTAAATGCTATTGATGGTGCTGAGTTGCAGCCTGTTTTTATACAGGCTATACATATCTGCAGCACACAGTATGTAGCACATGAGATGTCTGTCCTCAGCATATGTATTCAGGTCAAGAATATAGATTTCATTGTTGCAAAGCATCACTTTCTACTGTGTTTTTATTAATGATGCCATCAGTGACTAGTCAGTGTCGGGGTTTGACTTAACAGTCGACTTTAAAAAAAAAAACTAACAAACAAAAAAAAAACAAATACAAACTCATGCAACCCCTAGTGGACACACACTTCCTGTCTGTGTTTGCGTTAGGTGATCAATCTTCGGACCATCCGACCTATGGATGTGGAGAGCATTGAGACCAGCGTGATGAAGACCAACCACCTGTTGACAGTGGAGGGTGGCTGGCCCCAGTTTGGTGTCGGAGCTGAGATCTGTGCCAGAATCATGGAAGGTGACCAACAAACACACACATTACATCCAGGCTGTTTCAGTGATGACTTTTGTACATAAATGAATATTCTTCAGGGGTTCATTCAGATTCAAAAATCTAATTCTTGCGAGAAGTGATTTGAAAGCTTTGATGATATGAACAAAGAAGAGTGTGTCCTCTTCTCTCTCTGGCTGCATCTGTTGTGTATTTTAAAGCATTACGACTTCCAAACCGACCACGATTAATCATATTGTCGTTCAAGACATTAAATGGGACAGTCAGCCCAACCTGAATAATCTGGGGCTGTTTTAGCAAAGGCTGTCTTATTAGCAACTAGCAACATCAGTCACTGTCCGTTGTGTGTCTCTCACACATTGATGGTGTCGTCATGCTTCCTCCTAACTATCAGCTACAGTGCCAAGAAAAAGTTTTAACCTTTTATTGCGTTTATAAATGAAATCAGGATCGACTATAATTTTTATTTTTGACAAAAATTTACAAAAAATGTACTTCTTACTTTCAAAGTGACAACAGACTTCTGCAAAATAATGTAAACTAATTAAAAATGTATGATGTAAAATAAGTGATTGCATTAATTCACCCCTTTTGTAAAACTGCTCAGGCTCTGTCAGGTTGCACTCTTGTTTGGACTGAGGTCTGGACTGAGGTCTGGACAGAGGTCTGGACTGAGGTCTGGACTTCTTCCCTTTTTTTTTTTCTTAACTGCATTCATTTTACCCTCTAGCTTTATAAGCCCTTCAGAGCCTGCTGTTGTGATTCTTCCGCACAGCATGATGCTGCCACCACCATGCTTCACGATATATTTGGTGTCCAGTCTGATGACCAAAAAGCTCCGTATTGGTTCAGTAAATTCTAATTAAAACAATCAAATTATATTGACCACGACCGTGCTCATCTGCAGCCTTCACTGCAACGAGCTGTTGCTTCAAGACGTGTCGTAGAGAACGTAACAAAGCCATGAACAAACAGTGTGAGAACAGGACTACCATTCTGGAGAGAAGAATGTGCTGCTTGAACGCTCTATGATGCTATGACAGGAACATTTAGTTTGGTGGTGATTTAAATGATCCCTCTGCATGTTTTCAGGTCCGGCCTTCAACTACCTGGATGCTCCGGTTACCAGGGTAACAGGCGTTGACATCCCCATGCCGTACGCCAAAATCCTAGAGGACCACAGCGTCCCTCAGATCAAAGACATCATCTTCTCCGTCAAAAAGACCCTGAACGTCTGAGTTCCTCCAGTTAACACTAGACTGTGGAAACGTCAGTAAAGTATTAGACCCATGTGTAAAATACAGCCAAAATGTTCTGTTCCTCTAAAACAAAAACCCTCCAGATTCTAAAGTTCCCGGCTAGATGTTGGTCAAACGCACAACAACAGAGAGTTACGTTAAATTGGTTTTAAACTTGACTAAACTATGTATCTGTAGCTCTGGCTGCTTTCTCCACTTTCGAAATAAAAGCTTTATGCTTTATCTTGTAGGCTCTTCTTCTGTGATCTTGTGGATGTTAATGACTAAAGAGAGCATAAAAAAAATCCATATTTTATTAAAGAGCTGTTAAAATTTTGTTCTTCCACTTAAGATTTTTTATTAAATTTGGTTTTGCCTTAGTTTTGTCACTTTAAGTTTAAATTCTTATTTATTGGAATCTCCTCTAACTTAAGATTTTCTTTTAAGGTTTTTATTCAAACCTTTTGTTTTTGCCTTTTCTCAACTAAATTTAATGTTAGTATTCCCCAAACTACTCCATTGAGACACATTTGGTGAAAACCATTTCAGACTCTCAAATCTGCTCAGGCTGATTTAAATGTGACACTCTCTGAAATTATTGTCAGTAGTAAACTTGCACATATTCCTTACCACCAGAACACATCACATTCATATTAACCTTATTTCTGACACTGACTCAAGTTCGTCTCTACAAAAGCAGCAGTGAAGAAGAAGAAGAATGACCCAGAGAGCGGGAATATTTATTGTAGCTGCAGCAGCTTTGTGGATGTTTTGTTGCTGTAAATGACTGTTACGGAAATAAAAAGCTGTCAGTCCTTTCATGCTTTGTTCTTTTACAGTACACTCGGTTTTATTTCTCTCCATTAGAGAAATCAATAGTGCCCCAAATCAATGAAAGAAAAGAGTCGATGAACCCGATGAACATTTTTAATGGCAGACTTTTCAGCCCAACTCTGATCTGAGAACGGTCAGAAAACGCAGCGTCACAGTCGTCCTGAACTCAAAACGTAAAAAATAAAAAACATTTGCCACTTTAAGAAACTCAAAGGAAGACGAACAAAAAAAAAAAACTCGTTACAATAAAAACTATATTACACAGTCTACTGGTCTATCTTTATTTCGACCATGGGAGAGAAAAGTTCAGACAAACCATGAAATATTTCAGCGAACACAACAGATTGTTTAAATTATGGGTCCTTGAATAATATCAGAAAGAAACTCTGGTACCAATTATAGTCACAAAATTATGTGAACAAATATTAACTGACCTGCTATGCTTGTACTAAGAGATAGTAAATCAAAGTGAACAAAAATAAAGCAATTGGTACCAAACAGAACTAATTTTTAAAAGAAATTTTTAGTTAATCTCACTGAAATTATGGACCATAAAATAAAGGGAAAAAAAGATGAGGTCTGAAAAACATCAGATCTGAATTCTTAGATTGAACATTTTTGGCATTTTCCCTCAAGAACTCAATCACCTCTTTTAAGGATTTTTTTTTTTTTTTTTTTATACATGGCTGTGTTCACTTCATGTATCTTAAAAGACTTAACAATCCTGTGAACCAAACATGTGCGCACTTCCATCTGTTTCAATGGTTATATTGCAGCATGTGAACAAGCTGTATCTGTCTTAACACACCAATTGTTCCTTGACACGAACACAAGAGGCACAATGGACGCATCAAGCAAGCATACCGAAGTCTTCAATCTGTTGTTGGGTTTACTAAAGTCGACAAACCAGTAAAACAAGCAATGCCATTAACTCCAGGTCCTTTTTCACACAGTTCACTGAAACAGAACCAAACTGTCTGATCGTCACAGTGTTCTGTATAAAATAAAATCAAGCCATTTTATATTCCTGTAACTTTCTGTCACACTGGGGACTTTATAGAGGAGCCGAGTTCACTTTAAAACAACAACAAAAAAAAAAAAAAACATTTCACATCCTGATGTGCAACCTGCCACTCACAACATTTACCGAGACCTGGTGGCTTTATTTGAGGTTTTTACCCCTTCATACTTTCTTCTATCTAGAGTTTGATGTACCACCGTCGTCTCAGTGTTCATTTGTGTTTGCAGACTCAGAATTAGCTGTTAGCCTCTGGAGGACAAGCACTAATAGATAACAAATGAATAATATTACAAGGGGAGTAAAAGTGGTTTACTTAATAGGAAAAAGACCTCAATGTTATGAGAGTAAAGTTTACAGAAAACATAAACTGCAGTGTTTTGCTACTGTTAACGTTCTACTTTTATGTGTATAACATCAAGTCTGTGAAGGTTCCCACTCATCCAGGTCACGGTTTATTCAAAAACATTAAATAAACTGGACTTGTACAAATCTACAAGTCCAGTGGCCTTTCTTTAATATTTTTTTTGGAAAATAAGACCCGTGTATTTGGAGTTTTTTTTTTTTTTTTAATAAAAACTGAAATATTAAAGACACAGACAAGAAACCAATTAGGTGGTGTATGAGTCTATAACTGGGTGTGATTTAAAGTGTGTTAAAAGTGCTGATTTAAAGTGTGATTGCTCCAACACTTTTTCCTGAAGACCGTTACTCTCATAACTACTTTTTTGTTTTTTAAATTACAGCTTTATTCCCATAATGAGTTAATTTCTTCTAGAATATTAACTATATTTTAATGTTATTCCCATAGAGGATCTTGTTCATTCCAAATGACTTTGGTTCTTTTTATTATGAGACGATACGGCCTGTAAAGAAAAATCTATTCTTGAAGCTGCCTCCATTAGATATATTAGATATGGAAGCAGAACGTTGGTGAATTTGGGAAGCCTACAACTGCCAGATGTTAAAAGAAAATCCACTGTGAGTGTTTTACTGTTGGTTTTGGTCTCACTGGAGTGATTCAGTCTTTCTCTGGGCTCAAACGAACACACATCTGCCTCAAACTGATTATTTCTTTAATAAAATAGAAACAAAAAATTCAAGTAAAGCTCTCATCAGTTTCCCTCAGCACTTACTGACCTCCTAGAATTCCCAGAATGCCTTTGAACCCAGTGGACAGAGAACAGGACCCCGTGCAGCGCTATGCTCGGAGGTGGGGCTATTGAGTCCGAGGGGCAGAGCCTGCCCTCTCAGAGAGCTGATAGGTCAGATCGTCCGACCTCCGAGTGTCCCTTCAGCAGGCCCAGCCTCACGACCACCACCCTCCTCTTCTTCTCCTCCGACCCGTCTTCGTCCTCATCATCCTCCTCCACCTCTCTCTCCTTTGCCTTCCGTTTCCCTCTCTCCTTCCGCTGCTTCTTCGCCTTCTTCTTCCTCCTCTTCTTCTCGACTTTCTCCTCTGCTGCTTGATCTGCCTCATCTTCTTCTTCTTGCACCCCATCCTGCACTTCTTCCTCTTCCACTTCTTCCTCCTCTTCTGCCATCACCATTTCCTCCTCATCTTCTTCTTCCTCCTCCTCCTCATCCTCTTCTTCTTCTTCCTCCTCCTCCTCCTCTTCTTCAGTATCTGCATCCTCCACGTCCGACATCGCTTCTCCCATCCCTTCTTTCATTTGTTCCTGTTTAAGCGAACCCAGTTCTCCATCTTGTGTTGTCTGACAGAACAGAAAGTAAAGATTAGAGTAAACAGCTGCTCTAGCGCCTCCATGTGGCCAAAACTACACACCAATAAATTAAAGTAAACTTGAAGCCACTCAAAAATATTACGAGTAATTTTAAAAAGCTATCACCTTACAATGAGGTAAATAAAATAATGTTTATTCAGACTGATCCAAGCATCAGCCTATTTAAATTATACATTTGTTACCTAGATTCAAAATATTAATTGCTCCGTTTGGTGACCATTTTATGACATCTTATTTTGTCAGGCTCAGGTTAATTGGTTGGATCTCGAGGAAACAGCAAGAGCTACTATAAGCTCATGAAAATGCAGAGAAATCTTTGGGATCTGACTAACCTGAGCCACATAAACACCACAGCTGATAGTGACACTCACCATATCCTTGCCATTTCGCAGCCGGTGCAGCAGTAACCTGACGGTGTCTTTGTTCTGGCACAAGCCCATGGTGTTCAGGATGTCGAGGGCAGTGCCGGAGCAGCCCTGCAGCCGGAGCTCAGCCCCCAGAGCGGCCTGCAGGAAGTTGTTCTTCCAGATGTTCCTGGTGAAGAGCGGGATTGAAAGCGCCACCACGGCCCGGCGTTCCAGGAGTGTGAAGGCCTGCTCCTCCGTCAGCTGGCTGCCAGACAAACAAAAGAGACGATCAGCTCACTTGTCTGGTCAGACGTAGACCCACAGACCAATGATGGTGTCTTAGAAGTGAAAACTGAAGTGAAACTGGTTACTGGTTGCTTTTGTATAGTGCGTTGACATCAGGGAACAGTGAGCGGAGACAGGTGACGACGAGCGGAGCTTTGTCCTGGGCCCAGTTCAGACATCGCCTCCAGGGGAAGGACGACAGTGGCTTCCTGCCCGACACTTTCTGATGGAAGGGACTGTCAGGCAACCGTGACAGCACCTTCATCTGCGGCACCACCAGGAAACACAGCACAGTGTTATTAAATAATAACGGAAGGACTTAACACAGGAGATTTGTATCAAGAATGCAGAGCCTCCACCCTCACCTCTTCTTTCAACTGTTTCCTCCAGAACTCCATCATCGGCTTCCGGGCACCTTTGGCCGACCAGAGCATTTGGAAAGCGGCCTTGTAGCTGGACTTGCTCACCAGCAGTGCTGCTTTGCTTTTCTTCCCCATCCTGCGGCCCAACATCTTCTTGTCTCTCACCTGTAGTTACAGTCGCACAACAGACAGAAAATATTCCTATGTGTATAAAACACGATCTTGCCAGCACATCGGGCACAGCTTATATTACTATATACCAAACAGCCACAACATTATGACAGGAGAAGTAAATAACATCTTGTGACAATACAATATTCTGCTGGGAAACTTTTGGACCTGGCACTCATGTGGATGTTACTTAGACATGTACCTCCCACCTAGACCAGACTGCGCATATGATCATAAGCATGTTGAATCATGAAAGTCATACACACACCTGTTTAGTCGCAGGCGGCTTCAGCCACAGAGACCGCTTCCCGCTCTGCTTGCGCTTACATTTGCTCCTGATGAGCTGGGCGCAGGTCTCGCACAGGAAAGACTTCTCGTTCACCACCGCTCCGGGGAAAGCCCATTGCACTGTCTCCGGCGTGGTGAAGGTGTACACCGCCCTCCGGTTGAATGAACGGCCCTGCCGCTCAAACTCCACCCTGCAGCAAGAGCAGTTATTGTCCTCCGGCCGCTTTGTGCGACGGCGACCAACGCGCGGCAGATCCGTGGACGCGTGAGCGGCAACTTCGGAGGCTGGTAGCTTTTGGGTGCTCTCTTCTGTCTGCGCCTCTGCATTATGCCCCCCGGGGCAGTCCACCTCTGCCCCTACGGTTGGGTCGGGAAGCTCCACCGGCAGCGACGTAGAAGGCTGCACCGGGGCGCTCCGCTCAGGTTCGACCGGTGTATGGGACGAGGACGCCTCGGTTGAAGTAAGGTTACCGTCCACAGTGTGCGCGTAGTCGTGCTCGTTTGACTCTGGTGAAGGACCGGCTTCCTCGTCGTTCCCCGCGTTGGTCTCCGCGTTTTCACTCGCCATGATGACCACAGGTCTTTGAGACAGCAGTGGAAAATACGCAGGAATTAAAACTCAGTGAAAGCTCCGGTTACAGAGCAGCAGGCTAACTGTGTTAGCTAACTGCCGAGCCCGCCTGCATTCCAGACAGCCGGAACAACGTGAAACTGCACCTAACGCCCCCAGCAATGTGTGCGGAAAAGTTAGTTTGATAGTTTAAAGCAGCGCAGTAAAAAATAAGGACGGGGTTTCAATAGAAATATCACTGGAGCAGCTGGAAACACAGGAGAGACGTGACCAACCGGATGTAGCCTCTAATAAACAAAACAGTTTCCGTGTTTCTGTTAATAGACTGCCCCTTGCTCGCGCCTCCGTGCGGTGGGAGGTAGATACTACAAGTCACGACTGTAAATTAAAAAACAAAACAAAGGTTATTAAGTAACAAATGGTTTTCAGGATTAGTAGACTGAATGTATTAATAATAATAATAATAATAATAATACATTTTTATTTATAAAGCACTTTACATCAAAGATCTCAAAGTGCTACAGGTTAAAAAGAAGAAGAAAAAGGTTTAAAAAAAAAAAAAAAAACAAACATCTAAAGGGGACCAAAAGCTTTGCTAAAAAGAAATGTCTTAAGACCTTTTTTAAAACAGTCAGTGGATTGTGGTGCCCTCAAGGTGTCAGGGAGGGCATTCCACAGACGTGGGGCAGCAGCACAGAAGGCCCTATCTCCCATGGTCCTCCGTCTGGTTCTGGGTATGTGGAGGAGGTTTGAGTGAGTGGAGCGGAGGGAGCGTGTTGTGTTTTGTGGATTGATAATTTCTTTGAGATAGGGGGATGCGTGTCCATGGATGCATTCAATAAAAAGAAATAAATACAAATAAACAAATAAAATAAGTAATATTCTGTTTATACCCTAATTAAAACATTAAACTAAACTTGGCTGAAATTAAAGAATACAAATACAAGCCGCAGTGACATGGCCAATAATTTATAAAGGACTTTGTTTGGAGGATGAAATAAAACGTATTTCTTTTACAAAAAATAATATTATTCGTGACCAAGGTGGTATTCTGACTGTTATACATGCATATTGGATTTCTAATTTATTTAAAGTTAATCTCTCTGATTTCAAACACAAAATAAACTCTAGATGATATATATATATGAGCTGGGTTTTGTTCAAGGTTTCTTCCTGTTAAAAGGGAGTTTTGTTTACTGCCACCATCACCGAAGTGCTTGCTCTGGGGGGTTCAGGCTGGGTTCTATAAAGTGTCTTGAGACATTTTGTATTGTTATTCAGATTCAGAAAACTTTATTTGTATCCGGGGGTCAATTTAAGGCACAAGTGAGCAGCATAACGTGCAAGTAAAGACATTTTAAGGAGCAAAATCCTAAATTAGAACAAAGTATATAAAAGTCACCATGCAATAAATGTTTTAACCATCCAAAAATTGGATTGATGCCACATAAATAAAATTCAATTCAGATGAAACTATATAAGTTCAAATGTAAGCTTTGGCCGATGATTTTTTTAAATACGATTATTCTTATTAAAATTACAGTCTGTTACACGAGCAAATCCTGCTTGACCTAGCATGTTATTTTAATTAATTTTTTTTCTCTCTCGCATTTTAGTGTTTCAATAAAACCCAATTAAATACAATGTAGAAACCATGCTGTTTAAATTACTGAGACTTTCTGAAAATCATCCCTGTAGCTGGAGAGTGTGATACATTTATTATTTATCTTTCAAGTAGCGATTCTTATTTTGTAAGATTTTATTTTGACGGGTCTAACCGGACGTCCCCTCGTCTTCCGGTATTGATTATGGACGCCAACGGACAGGTTAGCTAGGTTATCTCCAGCTGTGATTCGTGTTAAGGCAGCAGGCAGCAGGTAGCAGTGATGGACCGATTATAGGTAAGACCGGACAGACTTTATAAATGTTTTATTTAATCCGAAAGTGACGATGTTAACGTATTATTTACATACAAGTAATGCTAACTACGTAGCAACGGCTAACTGTAGCCAGGCTGATTTGCTTCATGAAGAATGAAGATTGATGTTGTTTTGATACGGGCTGCTGCAATATGTAGATTACGCTAAATGTCGGCTATATTATTGTTTAATCCTCTATGAAATTTTTATTATTATTTATTTTTCCTTCCATGCACTAAAACATGCATGCGTGTACACTAGGGGATTAAATATTCCGTTTTCATCTCATTCTATTAATATTACTAATGAAGTATTCTGAAAGTATAAATACTACTAAATACTACCACTATAAATGTAAAATTTGCTGTTCTCAGGCCCAAGCCTTTATTTTAATAATTAAACTAATGCAATAACACTTTGTGCATGTTAAAATAAATGATATGAAAACAATCATTGCTGAGGTCGTGAAAAATATCATAAATCCTCTTTTAAACTCCTTTCGTTCAGTCATCATCACTTTTGTCTTCTTCGAGGTCTCTTGCAGTTATGAGTATTCACCCCCTTGGAAGTTATTCCCATTTGTATGGTTAGAAATTGAATAATGGGCAATATAATTAGGGTTTTTTTCCCCAGTGAAGTTGAAGTTGCTTGGAGGGTTCTTTTGTTGCCATGGCGTCATTGTAGCCAGGAACACTGACTAGCCAATGACTGGCCCTTGCAGGTACAGGTCACAGGTGTCTTTATATTACAGCCTCTTAAGACACATTCACTGCACTCAGTTGATCTCCACTTCACCAGACTAATGGCGCCAGTTGCCTGGACGTCCTTTAAATCAGTCAGTCACTTTAAAGTAGGGCTGGACATTGCTGCTGATTTTCTGATTCTCAAGCTCCCGATGTGATTCAATTCAATAGAGCTCATAAAGCACATAGAGCTCCCCCCTGGTACAGCACATGTTCAAGTTGTTCATATAGTTGCGTGTGAATTAAGATACGCATTTGTGACCACCCAAATTCCCAATCGTTGTATGCATTTGTGAATCTCAAGTTTTGAGAACACACATTTATGACCATTTTGAGACTAATTTAACTCTCAGGGTTGTGACTTCTGTCATGTTTTTGATCTCCGTCAGCTTGACTAATTTTGTTACCCGATCTCACAAGATTTGTTGAAACCAGCCTAGGGAGACCAAAGCAAGATTTCTGGCAAGAGGATACAGGGAAGGACCTTTTATTTAAAAAATTGATCAGAAGATTTTATCACTATCAGATTTTTCAACACATGATTGATGAATAATTTGAATACAGAATACAAAAAAGTTTTGTTTTGTGAATACTCATCTAAAAAGCTAAATTATATATATTAAGGCTGTGAAAAGAATATCTTCTACTCTTCTTGTTAAGGAAGGAATCTTAGTTAGGATTTTCCTCTCATAACTGCAAGGTCTCTCATAATGATGAGATGGTAAGAGTGTTGAGAAAGGACTTCAATCAGTCGGTCACCTGCTGAGCGACCGGTTGCTGTGGTGATTGACTCTCCCCTGGGGGAGAGATGGCCAGACCTGTCTGGACTAGGAAAAGACAGCAGCCAGTATCCAATATAAATCTAGTTCCATAATAGGTATCAAAATATTCTTCATTTCATTAGTAACAGCTGTGTTCATTTAATATGAGGCTGCTGTTTGAGTTGTTCTCCCAAGAGTGAACAGGACGGCAGGCGTAACAAATGACCAGGTGTGATTAATGCTGGACAAAGAGTAAACCAATCAACCAATCACCTGCTGAGTGGGTGGTTGCTATGTTGATTACCCGCCTCTCAAGGAGAGGAGACGACGGTAGGCAAAAGACCTATTAGCACAGAATTAGTTTTACCTGGGGACCTCTAGTAATTTGCAATAATTGCAGAGGTCATCTGTGATTTTAATCCTGTGCGAATCAGCCATGTCCGTAATTTGTAAAGTAAAAATGACACTGCAAATAAGCTGCCATATTTCTTCTAACACAGGTCCTGTGATAAAACTAATCCAGTGAGAATCGGCATCTCAGTGATTTGGGTGATGGGTTTTGTTTGAAAACAATGAAATCTATATTCTTGACCTGAATACATATTGTAGCGTCTCACACAAAAGAAGCTTACGGACGCTTTTCTGTAAGGTAATTGAAGCTTGACCAGGGGTTGCTGTCAGTCGTAGTCCACACCAACACCATAAACACCGTCAGTCTGACACTTCTAATCTGCAGCTCTTGCTCAGCAAAGAAAAAAAAAAAACAGGCCCTAAAAACACAGTAACAGTGTCAACTAACACAACAGAACTGAACATAAACACATGAGCTTGTCAATACTATGTGTGTCTATATTAATCAGCACTGTCAATAGCGTGTAATAGTACTTCACAGCGTGTTGTAAGATGATATAATGTAGTTGGGATAAAAACAAAAGTGGTATATCTCTGAACCCTTTTCCATGTTTTCCAGCTAAAGGTCTAATAACTTTAGACAATGAAATTCACCAGCAACCTGCTGATGTGCAGCTTCCTTCTCTCTTTTGCCGCAGGTGAAGTTGTTAATTGATTGTCGTTGAGAGGATTTGGACTGTTCCTCTGCTAGTATTAGCAGATACCTTTGAGTGTGCATTGCAGTAGTACATTGTATTTCTAGACTGACTTACATATTCTGCATGTCACGGTCATAGACTGTATTAAAATATGTATACAGTCTATGGCCACGGTATCATGGGCTTCATCTTTAGTGAAGTATTTCCAAACACTTGATGGACCGCTGCTAGTCTGCTGCAATGACCCACTGGGCTCCTCACCTGTCTTCTCGGAAGCGTCCGTGTTGTTATTGTCACGTGATCGGCAACTATTCGACTTCCTACTTAAAGCGTCACGGTACAGCAGTAAAGTCAACTAGTCGGTACAACCCCTACTGTGGAGCAGACTTTGATTACAACAAAATGGCTCTGATTGTTTGCAAGACTGTTCAGTTGCACATGGATTTTTTCTTTCTATGTGGCTGAAATCCAAATGACAACACCAGTCTTATTTTTTCCCTGCAGACATCTTGAGTTGTCACAGTATGGAAATCCCAGGTGTATTAATGACTCTTAATGGCATTACTGGGACACTGAATGAAATTAACTCATCATTAATAATACACATGTGCTTTGCTTATTCTAACTTGTCAAAATGTCTGCCGTAAAAAAAAAACAAAAAACTCTCCTGTTGAATAATTCAGTGCAGCTGATTCAGAGCTGGAAACGGCTGCTTTCTGCTGGTTGATAAAAGCACTGTGTTCATAACTGTGAAGTGACAGACTTGAAAACCAGTCAGCCGTGGAGTTGTGGTTAATGTAAACACCAGGATATGACAAGAAAGAAGAATGCATGTAATAAAGCAGACAATAGTCTCTGCTGCTGCATTGATTTTGATTTTGCTGCGAGCTAAATTTAAATTAAAATTGAGAGTTATCGAGAGATTCACAGATTTGTATCCGCAGTCTGAGTCTGATTTGGTGATATGATTTCACCACAGCTCATTCAGAAGTTGTGCAAGATTTATGAATCAGTCACAGGCAGGTTCATTCATGTTCATTCATGCTTGAGAACGTTCATTCATTTCTTAAGTTTCTGAAATGACGTCCACAGCTCCTCCTGTTTCTCGCTGGCTGACAGTATCTGCACACATCAGGGGATGCAGGACTAATCAGACCACGGTTAGTCTTCTATGTCTTGATGTCTGGGGCGCCACATCAGTTGGCTCCTTATCTCCACGGCAACCGTCTCACAAGCTGCTCACCCTCTGTGTTGCAGGTGTTGATGGAAACATGGAAATGACTTCTTCGACAATCTGAACTGAAGAGAGACAACACAAGACACGTCAGCCAACGGCTGCAGATGGAGAATGGAGACCTGGGTCACATGGTGTGTGTGTGTGTATTACTCATGGTGTGAGGACATTTATCTGTTGTCACATTGTGGTGACTTGACCTCCTTTTGTGGACAAGGACAAGTCCAGGTGATATAAAACAATAAGATTTAGTATTAGGGTTAGGGAGGTGGTGTTTATGGATAGTGTCTTTGAGTCTTAAACAACTAATCCTCAAAATGTCTGACTTTTTTGTTTATGTTGACTATAAAAAGGTCAGAAATTGTCCTGTGAATAAATTTACTACATGTTATAAGTAAATTTGCGGGGCGCAAGTAAAATTACCATAATGACATATTGGCTGTCAGATAACACAACATGTCATCTTTCAGAAACCGTGGCTAAATTACGGTAATCCAAATGCGCTTGCGCAAATGTGCTGCCGGCAACACATTTGGTTTTAAAGGGTTATGGTTAGAACTGGATTCAGGGTGATTTGAATTAGGCTTTTTCTCACCTGATAAACACTGATAAATCTCTCACTGTAATCTCTGTAGCTGGGATAGGCTCCAGCAGACCCCCGTGACCCTTAACAGGACTGAACGGGTATAGAAGATGAATGAATGAATGAATGAATGTAATCTCTGTCTGCTGTCCCTGCTGTGTCCAGATGGGGGAGCCAGTCACTCTGAATGTGGGCGGCTGTGTTTACAGCACGTCTCTGTCCACACTGCAGCGATACCCAGACTCCATGCTGGGAGCCATGTTCAGAGGAAACCTTCCCACCGTCAGGGACGCACACGGAAACTACTTCATCGACCGCGACGGCCCACTGTTTCGGTAAAGTGTCTCTCTCTGTCTCTGTCTCTATTAGTAATGTGTAGATTGCTTTTGCTCTTTCTCACTGTCTCTCTCTCGCTGTCTGTCTGTCTCCCTTTCTGTCTCCGTTAGTAATGTGCCGATGCAATGGCACATATACTATCCATTGGGTTTCTTCTTATTCTCCTTCTTCCCAAAACAAATGCCACAACCAAGCGGACCAATCACAGCTCTTGTGGTCTGCGCCGCTGTGACTTGAATTTACATTTCCGGGGAGGTGCACGTCAGGCTACGGCGATAGGGTCTGCGTAGGGTCTGGGCTGTCACAGTAGCTATGCCGTCAAACTGACGCAGAGGTATAAATTGCACATTAGTATTTCTGGCTGCTTCTCCATCTCCGCAATATTTTTATTTGTCAAAAACAAGCGTACACAATATGCTAGTCAGAGTTAACATATTCCTGTGGATTGCTTAGCCTCCAGCTAAGCCCCACCCACTAAAAACATCATCATTTATACTAACACAAAAGGGGGTCTATAAATGTGGACAATGCGTCCCCACTTTCTTGCACTGGCCAAACTGATGCTAGTTTCTCAGGGATACGGACAGCGCCATCTTTCACCAGACTCACTCACGTTTTCATCTGATTAAGACTCCGCTCTGCTGTACCTCCACCAGTTACAAAGAAATGTTGGATTATACGCTGTACTTACTTTTTTTTTTTTTTTGGCCCTATGGGACCGCTTCACGGAGCGGTTGTCATGGCAGTCATCATGATGTCACATCCCGTTTCTATAGCGTTAAATAACTAACTAAAATGTAATTTGAAAGAAAAATGGACACTTGCATCAGCATTATATTAACAACTTAAAATGACAGAAACCATACTTGAAGAAAAGAATTGACGTACACTGCAGTGTTTTAGTTTGGCCCAACTGTCCCATCCACTAACACGAAGGAGGTGGAGCTTATGACCTATAGAGCTCCAGTAGCTGACGTCACTATGCACCAGCAATCACAACACCGCCATATTGAAAGGAAGGCGCACTTTTCGAATTACTATTCAGTTGACAACTGCAAGACACTAACTTGACCTCGTACCAGTTCCAAAAATGATCGACAGCTGTTGTGCCCCAGGATGCCAGAATAGTCGGGGACAAGCAAAGGGGAAATCATTTTATAGGATTCCTAAAGATCCTGCAAAACGGTACATGTGGATTACTGCAATAAAACACACAAGAAGCGGGCACGAGTATACGGAGCGGTGGGATCCCCCAAGAAACAGATTTCGCTTGTGTAACAATCTTCTTCAATGTATGCTTTCAGTGACTCTCCGTAGTAGGACGAAGGAAATGGGGGGTAGTTATATATATCTGTATACTGCAGGTCAGGAATATTGTCCGCGCCGGCTCTTTCAATGCTTGAAAAAAGGGTCCGTGGTATATAATCTGTATAGTTTTGCCTTGTACTGGTCAATTTCTATCTGTTTAAAGTGCGCAGTAAACTCTGACGGCCTGAAATCAGCGCTGGCGCTATTCATTTTTCCTCAGAGCTTTCCTGCCAATACTGCGGTGTCAACAAAAAAAAGGTCACGTGACGCCAAGAGCTCTATATTGCGGCCTCTACTTACTAAGGCTTCACTTTTGAGGAGCTGTTCCATCTTCCATCTTTTATGCAGTCTACGGTTTCATCCGGGGCACATCAGGAGGTGACTTTTGAGGATGTCCAGTATGTATCATCCCATCCTCCAGTGTTTTGTCCTAGCTAATTCAAAAGCGGTAGCAGGGTTAAGTTAGCGACTGGAGACGACACCAGCCTGTCACTCAGTGCTGTTCCACCCTTAATTATGCATAATTTGATACCATCGTAAGAAATTAACCAGGGAAAGTTGTCATGAATGTCGAAATTAGCTAGAAAGATTTTAACATATAGTTCTATGGGGATTGACTCACTTTTTGAACCAGCCTCAAGTGGTCATTTCAGGAACTGCAGTTAAGTTTGCAATTAAATGGCAGAATTTTTAGAGGAGAGAGCAGCTTACAGCGGTTGTTTGGCATCTGACTGGAATAAGTGCCACCTGCTGTTTATCCTTATTCGCCACACTCTTAAGACACTGGAAAAATACTTTGACAATAGGAAATAATAATATATTATATTGTGAATCAGCTGTTGGGATTTGAACAAGACTTGGATAATAAAAAAACATATTCATATTTTTTCCCCTACAGCTGTCCCTCCTCTCTCCTCTTAACTAGAACAGAATCATCCGCTCAGCAGTTTGCACTCATCCGTCTCTCTCTTCCTGCTGTTTCAGCTACATCCTCAACTTCCTGCGGACATCGGAGCTGACGCTGCCGTGTGACTTCAAGGAGACCGAGCTGCTCAGAAAGGAGGCCGACTTCTATCAGATTGAGCCCCTGATTCAGTGCCTGGGAGACCCCAAACCACTGCTGCTCTACCCGACTGACTCCTACGAGGAGGTGGTGGAGCTGTCCAGCACCAGGAAGCTCTCCAAGTACTCCAACCCCGTCGCAGTCATCATCACCCAGCTCACCATCACCACCAAGGTCAGTGAAAACTAGAGATGTCCCCATCAAGTTTTATTTTAGACCCCCGATCCGATACCGCTCGATCTTAAATGTCCTACAGTTCCTCCCCTGTAGAGTTTTCTCTGGTCGTCCTTGTATTCTTCTAAATCCGTCTAGGTTCAGTCCAATAAATAGGTCTATCAAAGTGTGGAGAGGGTAGCTGTACCTTGGCTCCAAAAAACCTGTCTTGTCTACTCCAGACATGGGCTGGTCATCCAACGCCATAAACTCCTTGACCCTCTCTGGAATATTTTTCTCTTCTTTTAAACACAGTGTTCAGTGTTTGTTGTTGTGCTGTTGTTGTTTGGGTGCAGTCTTTGCCTAAGTGGATTCCATTTAGTGATTTGTTTTTGTAGATGGTGTATCAAGTTGGTGTGATCAACTATGAGCTATGATGTGGGGCTGCTGCAGTTGGTCAGGTCTAGGTTCAGCAGCATTATGTGCCTAAAGAATGGCCTTTTGCATTTTAACCTTAAACTGATAATAAATATCTATGAATATACTAAAACTAAAAAATACTTCTGTAAAATATATAATAGCCATTATGGCCACAGCAGAGCAATAATGGTATCTTCAAGTAAGTAACCTTTATTTCTGAAAAGCAAGTCCCATGGTAATAAATATGTAATTCTTAGTGGAGTACTGTAATATAAAATAAAACAGCAAGTTATATATACAGTTAAACTGAATGATCATTAGCAGATAATAGGGCTGTCAGTCAGTTAAAATATGGGATAGGGACATATATATTTTCAACACAACAGCATCAACCCAAAGCATACTGTACATCCAAATCAACAAAAGTATGGCTTCACCAGAAGAAGATTAAAGTTTTGGAACGGTCCAGCCAGAGCCCTCAACTGAATCCTGTTAAAAAATCTGTGGGATGATCTGAAGACGGCTGTGCACAGGAGTTGACTTCGCAATCTGAGAGATTTGGAGCGTTTTTGCCAAGAAGAGTGGGCAAATATTGCCAGGTCAAGATGTGCCATGCTGATAGACTCCTACCCAAAAAGACTGAGTGCTGTTATGAAATCAAAAGGTACTTCAACAAAGTATTATTTCAAGGGTGTACACATCTATGCAACCACATTATTTACAGTTTTAGTTTTTCATGCATTTGTGTCTTCCAGGCTGGAATACTGTAATTCGTGACTCCAAATAGCTCTTTAAAAAGCCTCCAGTTGGTACAAAATGCCGCAAGAGCATTGACGGGAATTAGCAAGAGAGATCACATTACACCAGTTTTAGCTTCATTTAATTAGCTCTGTGTAAAATCCAGAATAGAATTTAAAATCCTCCTCGTTACATACAAGGCCCTTAAAGGCCCAGCCCAAATGGATCACAAGTGCAGGCCTACTTGTGGTTACTAGGGTTTCAAAATGTAAAATGGGAGGTAAAGCCTTCAGCTATCAGGCCCCTCTCCTTTGTAACGAGTTCCTAGTTTAGGTTCAGGGGGACAGACACCCTCTCTGCTTGTAAGGCTAGGTTTAATACTTTACTTTTTGATAAAGCTTATAGTTAGGGCTGGTTCAGGTGACAGTGAACCATCCCTTAGTTATGCTGTTATAGGCCTAGGCTGCTGAGGGATGATGCTCCGATCCTCTACTCTCTTCTCTCACGCACCAAGCTCCTGTCCTCTAATTTCTGGTCTCATCAACCTGCCCAGTCTTCATGGCCTACAGTTATCCACTCCTACCTCAGTGTATTATTCTCCAACCTGCCTATGATACCGCTTATATTCAATCATTATAGCAGTTAACTCACCTGTAATAGAACTACTGCTCTCACTATAAACTTTACTTATATTCATTATCAAACTGTGTAACATGCATCAGTTTTATCATTTGTATCACGATCAGATTCTACATGGACAGTATGCTTTAGTCAGATATGTTTGTCTATGACAGATGTATGTGTATCTTGTTCCTGCTGCTGCTCTCTTGTCTTTCTGTTTCTGTCTCTTCTGTCTCTACTGTTGCCTTTGTGCTTGCTCTGGCGGTTTCAGACCAGCCTCTGTTAAACATCTTGAGACAATTTGTACTCATTTCTCTTTGTAACATTTTCCCTACAAGATTAAACAAAAAAAGCAACGTCTGCTGATTCGTTATTGTCACGTGGTCTTTGGCGGGCCTAGTAGATGATCAAATTCATTTTTAACAGTCACCTGACTCTTTGTTTCTCTTTCTTTGTTTAGGTCCATGCAGTGTTGGAGTCCATCTCCTGCAGTTTCACAAAGTGGAACAAACACATGATGGACAGCAGAGACTACCAGGTGTCCTTCACCTTCGGACCATGTGACCACCAACAGGAAGTCAGCCTGCGTGTCCACCTGCTTGACTTCATCTCCAAAGCTGTGTGTGGATTTTTATCTCACCTTTAATATCCTGCATTGTCTTAAACCTATAATTCCTGTGGTGAGATTATTCATGTTCCATTATGTTTTCAGGGTTTCACAATTCGCAACACGCGTGTTCACCACATGAGCGAACGGGCCAACGAGAACACGGTGGAACATCACTGGACGTTTTGTCGCCGAGCTCGCAAAGTTGATGACTGACAGATGAGCTGCAGGATGAACTTCACAGGCGATGTGACGTGTTTGCAGACAGATGGCTGAACAGACTAGTTTTTGTTTTGTAATGTTTTTTTTTGATGGTTTTGTTGTCTTGCATTTGTTTTGCACTACGTGTTTTGAAACATTTGTTCAATCTGTGAGGTCACAAAAACACAGATATATAGGGCTTAGATGGATATTAACTATACATTCAAAAGTTTCTGGACAGTCATCAATCAGTCTTAAAGCTACAGGAGCATCTAAGGAGCTTCTAACTTTGTGGCAATAGTTTTTGTTCGGCCGCTCAAAACCTGGTACATCCAGCACCTTTGAGATGAACTGGAATCCAGAAGATGAATCTGTCAGTTCACTCGCTGCTAGACATGGAGGTCACTGGTTCTCTTGTGGCTGAATAAGAAGGAATCCTTAAATCCTTAAACTTCAAAAATATGGTGGAACCCTGCTCATCATTTGGAATCGCATCATATCATGTGTGGCTGGAATATCTGGGTGTGTCTCTACCTTTTGAGAAGAGTGTATTTAAAGGAAACTACAAAATATCCTAAGAAATGTGTTATAACCATAGACTGTATAAATAGATCTTTATACTCTCTATGGTTATAACTCAAAGTCTGTGATTTAATGTTGGTTGTAAATAAACATTAAAGGCCTAATTTGTCAGATTTTAGTGAATGAGATTTGTTTTCCCATCAGTACACAGAGACAGAAAGAATCACAAGTCTGCACACATTGAATACTGTTATGACAAGATGTCTACTCCCTTTTGCCAAGAAGAACCAATACTTTAATGAAATTGCAATCCATAATCTTTATTTGCCATCAGATTAAACTTGAGCATGGCCTAAACAACTAGCCAACACAGGTTGTACCTTACTTATCAAACAAAAATATAATGACCTTCCCTAGGCTAACTGACCCAAAACAGGAAGAAAATAAAACTGGTGACCCCTAGTTGGCTGGACTGCTTCAGAACAGATTTAACATTTTAAAAACACATGGCTGCACAAGATGATCAGATGTCGGCCCAGAACATACACTGCCTGGCCAAAAAAAAAAAGGTCACACACTCTAATATTTCGTGGGACCGCCTTTAGCTTTGATTACAGCACACATTCATTGTGGCATTGTTTAGATAAGCTTCTACATTGTCACAAGATTTATTTCCATCCAGTGTTGCATTCATTTTTCACCAAGATCTTGTATTGATGATGGGAGAGTCTGACCACTGCACAAAGCCTTCTCCAGCACATCCCAAACATTCTCAATGGGGTTAAGGTCTGGACTCTGTGGTGGCCAATCCATGTGTGAAAATGACATCTCATGCTCCCTGAACTACTCTTTCACAATTTGAGCCCCATGAATCCTGGCGTTGTCATCTTGGAATATGCCTGTGCCATCAGGGAAGAAAAAATCCATTGATGGAATAACCTGGTCATTCAGTATATTCAGGTGGTCAGCTGACCTCATTCTTTGGACACATAATGTTGCTGAACCTAGACCTGACCAACTGCAGCAACCCCAGATCATAGCACTGCCTCCACAGGCTTGTACAGTAGACACTAGGCACGATGGGTGCATCACTTCATCTGCCTCTCTTCTTACCCTGATGCGATGGTTCCCCACTATCCTTCCAGTTTTTAATAATGCGTTGGACAGTTCTTAACCTAATTTTAGTCGTTTCTGCAATCTCCTTAGATGATTTCTCAATCATGCCAATGATTTGACCCTCCTAACTAACATCTTTTCCATGACCACCGGACATGTCTTCCAACATGATTGTTCATGATTGTTTGAGAAATGAGAAGCTACTAATTACATCAGTTGGGGTTAAATAACTTGTTGCCAGCTGAAAGATAATCACCCATGCAGTAATTATCCAATAGGAGGTTCGAACCTATTTGCTTAGTCAAATCCAGGTTTTTACATTTTTTTACATTTCTGCTTGATGGTGTTTTGACATTATTTGACAACTACCTCCTCGAAGATGCTTTAGTCTGTCTCTAAAATGCCTTGTCTGTGGAGAAAGTAAAAAAAAAAAAGGGCCCAAACCCAACACTCAGTGACTAACCGTTAAGTCCATAGTGGTTTAGTGATCTTACCGACAATACATTTTGGCAGATTTTAAGTGAACCGTTTGGTGTGGACCAATCAGCGTCCTGGGAGGAACTAGTGGCAGCTCAGAGCTGTCAAATTGACTGTGTATACATCCCTGTCACATTGTGAAGGTGTTGAATGACAAGGTAGGACCCCAACGCAGGACGCAAAGGTACACAGTTGCAGGAAACACAACAACTTTCATAAAAACAGGAATAAAAAGCACTGCAGGGTAGGGATGGTATCCACAAACACAAATCCAGAAACCAAAACACAAACTCTGGAAACGGGGAGTCACAAGGGGTCGAACAGAAACACAAGGATACAAGTGGGTAACAAAACAGAACGCTCAATGGAAAAGACACAAGTTAAAATAATGAGGGAGGAGCGCACAAGGAGAAATGAATCATACAATCAAAGGTGGAAGTAAACCAAGACATTTAGTCGGCCTTCATTAAATAACAATCTGCCAACATGATAACTACAGTAAATATCAGATTGTGAATTTATTGTGTTTAGTCCACGATGGACAGTAATAGACCGATGGTTCATTCAATCAAGTATTTTTCTCCTATTCTTTTCCAAACCGTTTCCAAAGAAGACCGAGTGATTCTACAATGCTAACCATCTACTGTATCAGGTAATTAGTATTCAAGTATCAGAGTGGAGACTAGGATTGGTCCCTAAATCATTTTTTTCCCCTAATAGATTGGTTGTGATATTTGATTTTGCTTGGAGCAGTAAAGGAAGTGAGGGTTAACAAACCGGAAAATGAGAAAAGTGAAAATGACTCCCTCCTTGCTGACATGTGAGCAGAGGAGGCAAGTAAGTCGAACTTATTTTGGTGTTATCAAAATAAGAGGCTTTGGCTTTGCAAAGTCATTTTAAGGCAGCAACACATTTCGTATGTGTAGTTATAGCCTTGTAGCCCTGTATTTTATTATCTCTGTCAAATGAGCATAAGATGTAACATTTAATTCACAACATGATACCACAGTCCAGCAGTGTGTCACGCCCTTTTTATCATGTCACTGGTGCTGGAAATACTTCCACAAAGGATATACCTGTGCTTCCTGGCACATAGCATCTCCAGTAAGTCTTCTCTGTCCTCTTTCCACAAGATGCATTTAAAAAATCGTCATGTTTAGATTAGATGTGGGTTGTTGCATAATTGTGGATTTTAAACTTTTGTTAGAGATCTTGAGTGTGAACTACTGGAGTTATTTCGCCTTGGAGGAACATGTTCCAGAGATGTAACCTTTTGGAAGAAAAAGTTCTCTAAGATAAGTTCTCCAAGACTTCTCTTGAAAATGTTTTGCAAAATTCAGTCTTCAAAAGATCAGATAAGAATGTTTTGAATTCAATTTTCAATCAATAGGTAAAACAGAGGTGTCAAACTCATTTTAGTTCAGGGGCCACATACAGCCCAATTTGATCCCAAGTGAGTCAGACCAGTAACATAATAGCATAATAACCTGTAAATAACAACAACTCCATTTGTTTTCCCTTTGCTTTAATGAACTATCTATTTATAAAGCATTTAATGAACAACCGGAAGTCCCTTTTTTCATTCATTCATCTTTTGTAACCACTTGTCCTGTGAAGGGTCATGGGGGGCTGGAGCCTATCCCAGCTCTCATCGGGTGAGAGGCAGGGTACACCGACAGACAATCATTCACACTCACATTCACACCTACGGCCAATTTAGAATCACCAATTAACCTAATGAGCATGTCTTTGGACGGTGGGAGGAAGCCGGAGTACCCGGAAAGAACCCACGCACACACAGGGAGAACATGCAAACTCCACACAGAAAGGCCCAGTCGGCCACCGGAAGCCCCTTAAGACAAAAAAAAAAAAAGCAATTTCAGCACATTGCTGCCATCTGCTGTTTAGTTCTGGGTCTCTGTGTTGTGTTGGTATGCTACTCTAACTTTTTTTAATTAGCATGGTGTAACATTTTTGAGAAAATAGGCTCTTGTTTGTTTATAGAGCCTATAGTTCAAATAAATGATCCAATTAGTCATGCGCGCAAAGGCACATATTTGCCGAATGGACTAATTTCTTACATGATGACATCTTTGTCAGTGTGATCCAGACCTGGAAAAATGCAAACACAACAGTGGGTGGTCTTTACAAAATCGTAGCCCAATCAAATGCTTTGATTGCACCAGTGACACCCAGTGACTTCAATGCTTCATGAAAGGCACAGCCCCATCTTTTGTTTGGCTGGGAACTCAACAGGGATCCTGACTGACTTCAGTTAAAAAATTGCAGGGTTGCAATGTCAACCAGCAAATTGCTGTGTTGCCCAATCAAATATATTGGACACATATTCCCAGTACACCGCTTATAACTATATTTCTACTTCTATAACAGTGATAAAGAATGAAATGAAAACTTAAAACTCACAGTATCCCTGAAACAAACCTTTTTTAATGCAGCACTACTCAGTAAGACACAATGACACATATCTGAAATGTTCTTTAATGATTGTAGCTACTGTACAAAGTATATTTTTAATGCATGTTGTCCAGTAAAGATTACGTATTTGATCAGTTTTGATCACTGCAGCTTCTCCGCAAACCAACATTCATCAAAGAAGACTTTGCCACAGGTGAGCAAAAATGGTAGAACCAAAAACACCCCTGTCTTTGACCTTGTTGATGAGACCAGTCAAAGATTGGAAGAAGCTAGCAAGAGGTTTTGGTCCTCATGGAACACAGTCTCCTGACAGAGGGGGGAGTGTCCAAAGGTTTGCATCCAGGGTGGGTGAACCTAGCCTGGCATAGCCAGAGTCTGGGGACACCCCATTGGGACTTGATTATGGAGAGTGTATCAATGGATACCGAGAAAAAAAATACCTTTGAGTGCAATTGATTAAGGCGTTCTCAACAAATGCCTTAATCAGTGTCAACTGTTTGTCCTTTCAAGTTATTTCGCTGTCTTTTACAACAGACGGGACAGCAGACTCGCAGACAAGCAGCTACCTTCTTTAATGAACACCACTTTGTTGTGAACAACCCAAAAGTACACACTGCATAAAGACCCGCTTTGTTTTTTCATTAAAATCCTGTCCTTGAGCCTGAACTCTAGAGTCCTGTGCCTGGGTTCTTTCCTTAGTGTTGTCCACACCATAACACGCAATGGTGCAGTCATACATATGTACCATCATTGTCTTTGGCCTCAGTATGCTGAAGAAAAATTGAGGTAGGGCCAGATATTAGCCTGTATCTCTTTAATTCAACATGTAATCTAGGATCTTAGAATCTACTGGTGTCTGGAGTCTCAATGAAGTCAAAAAGAATTACTGGAGATGATCAATGTTTGATGCCAGCAGAGTTTATTCTTAAGAAGAAACCAGAGTCTGTTCAGGATGCCATGCCAAGTCAGTTTTATTGTGTTGTGCATCTTCTTTTATACATTTGTTCTTCATTTACACAGGGGCAGGGCACAGCCCTTTACCAAAATTATTATTATTCTCTCTGGAAATACCCATGTCTTCCCATTACTAACTACAGTTAATTGATTGATTGATTAAATGATTAAACAGCTATGGTGTTAGTTCACTACAAACCTCAAATATGTTTTCCTCAACAAGTACATCCCGTTTTTTTTTTTGGTTAGAAAGCTGATGCAAAACTCCCAGTTGAGGTCCCGGGTGATGGTGGTTCCCAGGAAGTGAAAAGGACTCTATAGTGTTGATTGGAGGGTCACACAGGATGATAGGGGCAAATGGGGGTTAGGTTGTACTTGTAAAAATATAACCATCTCTTCTGACTTCACAACAGTTGGATTCAAAGTCGTTTTGGTGGTGCCTGGTCACCAAATCAGGCTCATTCCCACCAAAGACGAGACCAGTGAGGGTGGTGCCATCCACAAACTTCAAGAGCTTCCCAGACTGATGACTGGAGGTGCCACTGTTGGTGTAAAGGCAGAAAATCAGAAGGAGCACATGGTTAGAACCAATGTTTATTGTCCAAAAGGCAAAATCTTGTTTTCCAAGCCTCAGGTTCAGCCTCCAATCAGACAGGAAGTCAGGCACATTCTGCTGGAATAGCTTGTCCTGCAGCTAGGGCCATGAGGATGGTGTTGAAGACCAAGCTATGATCACTAAGTCAACCAACAATGTTGCTAAATGACGGCATTACCACAGAGGTCGGGGTCTCAGGTCTTTTAGGACGGAAATGATGGTGTAGGTGAAGCAGCCTGGCAGGAGGGGACATCTGAAGTGGGCGGATGTGAAGAGGCCCAGCCCCCTGTTGTGATAGGAAAAGGATGAGCCAGTGGGCTTCTGATGATTGGTGATGTGGGGGATGGTGACGGGATTGTTTCATTTTCTGTTAAAGAGATTGTCAAACTCATTCAGGCTTTTGGTTAGACGCAAGTCATCAGTGGATTGGAGGACTGAAAATTCAAATTCTGTAATTAATGTTTTTTTCTCTCTAGATATTTAATAATATGCATACTCGCAACACAATTACTAAGAGCGGTGTGGCAGTGGCTTAGTAGCTAGAGTGGATTGTCCACAAACCAGAGGGCTGGCAGTTCCATCCTTGGTACATGGACCACATGTTGAAGTGTCCTTGAGCAAGATGTGTCTTTGTGAATGTAAAGCACTTTGAGTATCAATAGATACAAAAGCTGTATAAATACAAGATAATTTACTATTTAAGATGGAACAATATTATTTGGGCAATTTATGGTTTTGGTTAAATTGTTCAAAGAGCATGATTTATTCGATTGAAATAACTAATACTTGCACCTCAAAGGATATTCTCAGCGGTCTGCAGGGGTGTCAAACTCATTTTAGTTCAGGGGCCACACAGAGTGTTTTGTTAGTTTAACTTGTAATCTTGTGCTACTGACGTAGGGAGGTGTTTTGCTTTAAGACATTTTTGTCATTTACACTGGTATAAGTGCTTCTTTCTAATGCAATCGCTGTGATCTTCATAGTGCAAACTACCAAACCAAAATTGTGAAAGCCATTGAAAGTAATTATGTGGCTTTTACGTCAATGTGCGCTTGGCCCGAGTTGAAAGCCACTACTGAGTCCTTTGACGACAACTCCAGATGTTTCCCTTTGTTGTAGTGCAAAGAAGTACATTATGAAAATGTTTACATGAACTATCCTTTCACAAACCATTTTATAAACAACCAGAACTCCTGTGAGAAAAAAGTGCAATTTCAGGGCACTGCCACCATCAGATGGTTTAGTTCTAGGTTTCAGTGTTGTTGTTGTGTCTGCAACTCTTGCTAAAACAGTTCGACCCCTAGTGGAAGAATTAGGAATATCAGTTACTTTTATTGAAAAATTGCAGTTAATGTCCTCTTTGTCATTTTCTCACTTTGCAAATTCACTCAGCAGGCCAGATTGGACGCTCTGGCGGGCCAGTTTAGGCCAGCAGACCGTATATTTGACACCCCTGGTCTATGGACTAGACAGGTTACAGATAGGACTTCTTTGTTTTTGTTTGTTTTACTGGTTGTTTAGGAGTTTAAGCCTCAAACACAAAAAAAAAGATGCATAAGCCCCGCCCAGACTCGACGTAGGCAGACTGGGCGGGGCTTATTAATATTTTAATGACTTAATTTACGTCCTATGAAACATTATTAATGTTTTCATTTGCTTTCTTCGAGGGGTTTGGTTTGGTTTGGTTTGAAGCTAACATTTTTCAGTCCCCCTTCCTTACGCCCGTTCCCCACCCCCACTCTTCCTCCGACGGGGTTAACAGAACCCGCCCCCTCTCCTCTCTCTCCCCGGCAGCCTCCGCCTCTCTTCCCTGGTCTGTCATCCACACCGCTGTTGTTGCAGCCATTTTACCGTGGAGCGTCGGCGCAGCGGCAACCGGAGGATGCCGAGACACCCTCGTTAAAAGGTAATCCCGCTGCCGCTCCCCCCCCACCCTCCGAGCGCTTTAATTTCTGTCGCTAACCTTTACGTTCCGACCCGGGTTGTGGCGAGTGTCTGGGCGAGCTGAGGCCAGGCCGGCCGCGGGGGGCCGAGGGAGCCTCAACAACTCGTAGCTGCTCAGACAGAAGAAAAGATAGCTGGCAGTTCATAAGTCCTTGTGAAAAATGGCGACGTCTTTCATGAAACCTCTTAAAGTTGTAATGGAGCTTCTCTGTGGCTTCTATGCTAACGTGCTCTTGGCCCGAGTTGAAAGCAACGTCCACTAAATTAGACTGGGTCCTGTTGGCGCGTTGGAAAAGGGGGCGCTTGTGAGCTGCTTTGCGGTCAACGTTTGCGTACGCATCGTAGCATAGTTACTTATTGGCTAGTCTGTTTTTAGCGTTACTGTCACATTTTTTTGACAGACTATTGAAACCATTTTGAGTTCTTTGTTCTTTTCAGTAAAAGAAACATCAGTGTACCTCATTTGTTAGTTGCTTTTGTTAGTTTAGCTTGTAATCTTGTAGCGCTGGTATGGAGAGGTGCTTTATTTCATTTCATTTTAGTCTCTTGTACTGGTGTAATCACTTCTGTTTAATGGAATCGCAGCAATCACTTGGTTCCTTTGTGCGGTATGTTCTTGCAACCAACACACACCATTTTGCTGCTTACTAGGAGATAACACCTTGACAGTGCTAGCTACAGAGGTTAGAATCGGGGAAGTGATTAAATTTAATTATCAGGCTTTTAGGGCAATGTGTGATTTGCCCAAGTTGAAAGCAGCTTTCACTAAATTAGACTGAGTCCTATTGGCGCATCCAAAAAGGGGGCGCTCATGAGCTACATAATGATCAAGGTTAGCATAGTTAGTTATTGCCTAGTATGTTTGCCTAGTAAGTTTTGTATCATGATCAGATTGAGATTCTACATGTATGCTTTATACATGTATATTTATCTGCTACTCTCTTCTCTCTTTTTTTCCTGTCTGTACCTGGTCGGCCTCAAGCAGATGGTCCCTGTATATGAGCTGGGATCTGCTGAAGGTTTCTTCTGTTAAAAGGGAGTTTTCCCGTGCCACCATCGCCTTCATGCTTGCTTTGGGGGATTCGTGCCGGGTTTCAGACTAGATTTTGTAAAGCGTCTTGAGACAATTTGTTAGGGCTGCAACTAACGATTATTTTAATAATCGATTAATCTGTCGATTATTTTTTCGATTAATCAATGAATCGGACAAAAAAAAAGCATTAAGTTCCAACCCTTCATTCAAAAACAGAGCTCACAGAGCAGAAAGTGCATAAACAGGTTGCTCCTTGAACATCTCTGAGCTGTTACAGTAATCATTTAAAAAATTATTCATTCAATCATTTTAAAAAAAATCGGTAGAGTCTGCATTTCGCCTCATAAGGATTGTTCAGCATGTTTCAGCTAATCAACGAAATCACTTCATTCAAGCTGTAACAGCCAGTGTTTTACATGGAGCAGTACCAGTTTACGCCACACAGCGGCGCCTCCTTTGTTTTCATCGCTTAGTTCAGCAGGTGTCACTCTTGTTGCATTCGTCTCTTTTTTTTGACTTCCTCCATCTCCGTTATGTGGACGCTGGTGAAGGCTACAAGCCACGAACGTTTTATTATCTGTTATTATATTTTGTAATATGCCGTGAGACGCCTTGCTACTTCATGTTGAAGCATACTACTAGCAAACGTGGCTAAGCTTCTCTCCAACTTCACGTTACAAAGCCAGCAATCATTAAACTTACATCTTGCCCATTTCCCAAGTTGACAACGAGGTTCATGTGACAGAAGAAGTCTCGAATCCAAAAGGCATAAATACATATCGCTAACAAACGCTACGTGACCAAAAAAAATCTCCCCGCTTCGCCTGCGCCGTACGACCGTACCATACCCGGTGCAGCAACACATTACAAACCAGGCTGAACACTGGATTCCACTTCCAGGTCTCATTTGTAGTTTAATTTCGGCGTATTGCACCTTGGATGACTTAGGTTGTACTGATTTCTCCGCCTCCGCTATGTTTCAAAACAACGGTCTCTCCGATGTCTTTCGTACGTCCGGTCCGCGCTCAACTCAATTTTTTTTTATACAACAAACATCTCCGTGGCATAATAATCGTGCGACACAACGAATCGATAATGAAATTCGTTGCCAACTCTTTTAATAATCGAATTTTATCGATTTTATCGATTCGTTGTTGCAGCCCTACAATTTGTATTATTGACGCTATATAAAGACAATTACATTAGTCTGTTTTTAACGTTACCGCCGCAGTTTTCGATAAACTATTGATACTATTTTGGTTTCTTTGTTCTTTTCACTAAATAAACAACAGTTTACAGCTTTGTTAATTGCATTTGTTAGTTTGACCTGAAATATTGTAGCGCCAATTTAGAGAGGTGCTTTACCCTAAGTAATTATTGTTATTTATACTGGTGTTAGCCCTTCTTTTGAATGAAATCCTAGCAATCACTCTATTCCTTTGTTGTATGTTCTTGCAACCAACATGCACTGTTTTGCTGCTGTTGGCCCAAGTTGAAAGCAGTGTTCATGAAATTAGACTGAGTTCTATTGGCGCGTTCAAAAAGGGTGACACATGAGCTAGTCATTGGCTAGTCTGTTTTTTTAGCGTCACTGACCTAATTTTTGACAAACTACTGACACCATTTTCTTTCTTTCAGTTTACCTGTTTTGTTAGTTTAACTTGTAATCTTGTGCTACTGACGTAGGGAGGTGTTTTGCTTTAAGACATTTTTGTCATTTACACTGGTGTAAGTGCTTCTTTCTAATGCAATCGCCGTGATCTTCTTAGTGCAAACTACCAAACCAAAATTGTGAAAGCCATTGAAAGTACTCATGTGGCTCTTACGTCCATGTGCGCTTGGCCCGAGTTAAAAGCCACTACTGAGTCCTATTTGCGCGTTCGGCAATGGGGTGCTCGTGAGCTGCTTTATGGTCAACATTTGCATACGCATTTTAGCATGGTTGCAATTTCTGACAAACTCTTGACACCATTTTGGTTTCTTTGTTCATGTTATTAAAATTACGAACAGTCTACCTCTTTTGTTAGTTGCTTTTGTTTTATTTGTTTAACTTGTAATCTTGCGGTGCTGATATAGTTTTTTGTCATTTACACTGGTGTTAAAGCTTCCTTTTAATGGAATCGCAGCAGTCTTGACAGTGCTAGCTACAGAGGCCAAAATCGTGGAAGCTGTTAAATATAATTATCTGGCTTTAACATGAGCAAGCGCTTGCCCTGAGTTGAAAGCAACGTTTACTTTTGGGCCTACTAAGACCTACTGCCGCAAACTGCTAAAGTCCGTCTTTCGCAAGCACCGGACACCGCACTTTTTTGTATGGATACAGTTAAATACAGATGTTTTTAGGGGTCCATGCAAGGAAGTTGCAGGATCCCTATTGATTTTGTTGCGAAATTCGGGCTGTAGGGGGCGCTACAACCACTACATGTTTATATCTCGCAAACCACCACCGTAAACTGTTTGAAATTTGGGTGTAATAATCTGTGGATGACTCCTTACAAGCCCACTAAGTTTCGTGCAGTACGGTCTGTAGGGGGCGCTACTGGTGACGTATAAATATTTGAGTCTCCTACTCAGTTGGCAGACCCAGCTTTCCCCTAGTCACACTTGACCTCCTGTCAGGTCTTTTCCCATCTGCTTTAGCCTATGACTCCCTCTAGTGGCAGACTGAGGCAATGGCAGCTGTGGAAGACAGCATACAAGCCCACCAATTTCGTTGCTTCCGACTCACCTGACTCTCATTCATCTGTCAGCCAAAAGATTCTTCCGCAGACACTTTGCCTCCTTTCAGGCCGCGTCCCAACCGCTTATGTCTCTGCGTCCCGCTCAGGGATGACTTCGCCACAGCATGGACCCCTTTTATGATCACTTGCGATCATCTAGTTGATAGTAATATTCATGCAGTCAGGGCCATAAATATTGGGACATCGACACAATTCTAATCTTTTTGGCTCTATACACCACCACAATGGATTTGAAATGAAACGAACAAGATGTGCTTTAACTGCAGACTTTCAGCTTTAATTTTAGGGCATTTACATCCAAATCAGGTGAACGGTGTAGGAATTACAACAGTTTCTATATGTGCATCCCGCTTTTTAAGGTACCAAAAGTAATGGGACATTTGGCTGCTCAGCTGTTCCATGGCCAGATGTGTGTTATTCCCTCATTATCCCATTTACAAGGAGCAGAATAAAGGTCTAGAGTTAATTTCAAGTGTGCTATTTGTATTTGGAATCTGTTGCTGTCAGTTCTCAATATGAGATCCAAAGAGCTGTCACTGTCAGTGAAAAAAGCCATCATTAGGCTGAAAAATCAAAACAAACCCATCAGAGAGATGGCAAAAACATTAGGTGTGGCCAAATCAACTGTTTGGAACATTCTTAAAAAAAAAAGAACGCACCGGTGAGCTCAGCAACACAAAAAGACCCGGAAGACCACGGAAAACAACTGTGGTGGATGACCGAAGAATTCTTTCCCTGGTGAAGAAAACACCCTTCACAACAGTTGGCCAGATCAAGAACGCTCTCCAGGAGGTAGGTGTATGTGTGTCAAAGTCAACAATCAAGAGAAGAATTCACCAGAGTGAATACAGAGGGTTCACCACAAGATGTAAACCATTGGTGAGCCTCAAAAACAGGAAGGCCAGATTAGAGTTTGCCAGACAACATCTAAAAAAGCCTTCACAGTTCTGGAACAAACAACATCCTATGGAAAGATGAGACAAAGATCAACTTGTACCAGAGTGATGGGAAGAGAAGAGTATGGAGAAGGAAAGGAACTGCTCATGATCCAAAGCATACCACCTCATCAGTGAAGCATGGTGGTGGTAGTGTCATGGCGTGAGCATGTATGGCTGCCAATGGAACTGGTTCCCTTGCATTTATTGATGATGTAACTGCTGACAAAAGCAGCAGGATGAATTCTGAAGTGTTTCGGGCAATATTATTTGCTCATATTCAGCCAAATGCTTCAGAACTCATTGGACGGCACTTGACAGTGCAGATGGACAATGACCCGAAGCATACTGCGAAAGCAACCAAAGAGGCAAAGAAGTGGAATGTTATGCAATGGCCAAGTCAATCACCTGACCTGAATCCGATTGAGCATGCATTTCACTTGCTGAAGACAAAACTGAAGGGAAAATCCCCCAAGAACAAGCAGGAACTGAAGACGGTTACAGTAGAGGCCTGGCAGAGCATCACCAGGGATGAAACCCAGCGTCTGGTGATGTCTATGCGTTCCAGACTTCAGGCTGTAATTGACTGCAAAGGATTTGCGACCAAGTATTATTGCACCGGTACCAGGAATTCGTTATTCAAAGAATTTATATTGGCTCTAGGGCTGGGCAATATGGCTGAAAAATGTATCGCGATATAAGTGTTTTATATCAGTCGATATTGATAATTATTGATTCGTTTTTTTAACTACCCAGACTTCTCAACTATGCTGAACTGCATCCGTTATTTCTTTATATCGCTTTGATGTTTTGTCGTACGGCACTGCTGCCGTGTACCTCTTGATCAGAGGTTGCGCTAGACTTTTTCGTTGTCTGTCATTTTGACTGACGGGGTCAAAAAAATCCTGTTGTGACCCATTTTTACCCGTCACTTTAATTTTTTAAACATGATAACAATGACATATTCAATATCATTCAATTTTCATTAGTTTTTAATTAATATTCAGTAACGGTGGAAAAAAAGATTCGGTTCATATAACCAGCCATCAAAGACGACTCAAGAATCATGAATCTAGACGCCTATTTAACCGGCTCAGTTGAGTCCTACCACGTTTGATTGATATAAACGGCACCATTCAAACATCTTACATCTCAATCGGCAGAGAAACAAAACGTACTACCCGACTTGACCACTAGCAAACTAAGGCACTCAGACACTCACTCACTTACAATACGCAGAAAAACGAAACTTTACCGACCCATAACCGCTGCTCGTGGTTCCCTGCTTAACCATGAGTCAGCAGCCACTCACTCGGCCGGCAGATAAACGAAACTTAACCGACTCTTACTTCTAATCAAGAGAGACGAGCCAATTAATATGCTCACTCGCCATCAAGTTGGCAGACATCATCGGTCTGACTGTTGTCTGACTTAAAATAACCAAAATATTGCCAAACTGGTGACGTGACCTTTCCTTTTTTATCTACAATTTCCTCTTGCGCTGTCGCACAAATATTCCCCTTTCACTCCACGCCATTCTTTTTTTTTTTTGTTGTTGTTGTTGTTGTTGTTGTTGATGCCACCAACCTGGCTTAGCTGGGCCGTGATAGGTCGAGAGGCTGAAGCCCTTCCTCTGCCTACATCCCCCAGAATGACTTGCAGTTCTGGGTCGGGGTTTTCTTCCTATTTTTCTCTAACGGAGTTCAAGTGAAATTATCGAACATTCTATCGAACGTATTTTCTATTGATATCGATCACATGTCTATTGCGACATATATCGTTATCATTTTATCGCCCAGCCCTAATTGGCTCCTTTTTATACATGGCAAAGAGGCACAGTCTGGTACCTCAGATGCAAGCTTGCTGTGCCCTAAAAGTAAGCCTGGCTTCAGCAGAAATCGTTTGCAATACAGTGATAAGTAAAATAACAGATTAAAGTCTTTGGACTATTATGTATCCACCATTTTACATTTGCAGTGTCTCTCATGATGAGCAGTAGTTGCAGTAATGCAATTTGGCCACCATGCCAAAATTAGCTGCACAGCCATTGCTGGTGTCTTGGGGTGCCAGCAATCAGCCTTGCTGCTAATTCTTCCAAGTGGGCAAATTATTCCTTCAGTTATAAAAAAAGACACATGTGAAATTATTGAGTTTTATGCTGTTGTGTGTGAGATTTTGTAAGCGTGGGGGCCGAGTGGGAATGCTCAAGTGAGGACAACAAGATAGTGATTTTTTAATATTCAGTTTGGCTGATCCGAATCCCGACCTTAAATAAACTATATGTCCTACCCTGGAGATTCATAAAGGCTTTTCTTATCGTCCTTCTTTTCTCCTAGTTTCACCATAAAACTGTATGCCCAATAAATAGGGCTATTAGAAATGAGAAAGAAACACCTTTATTGTCATTGTAGGCATGATACAATGAAATGTCAAGATACTCATCACAACTGAGCTTTTAAGAAGACTGAAATACAAAAAAACGTAACTGCATAACGATCTGTTATTACCACCTCGCCAAACATCCACATTGCATAATTTACAAAGTCTGACCGACTTCATATTGCAGAGTAAAGTGCTTCCACACACCAGACAAGTTTAGTTATGTGATTTTGTTGGTTCTTCTTGGATTTTTGGCAGCTTTGATGCTAGCCAACTGCCACTAAAGCAGCTGAAGAAGTCGTCGTCGTCGTCGTCTTCGTTTTTTTTCCAGCTTCTACGCTAGCCATCCACCATTAAAACAGAAGTGAACAAAGAGGTTTTAATGCTACAGGAATGTGGTGTTGGTTTATTGCAGACCTAAAATAAACATGAAGCCCAATACGGATCAAATCATTTATTAAAAAAAAAAAAGCCTGGATCGGCTACTGATCTCTCGTTACTGATAGGGACATCCCTAGCATCCAGTGAAGTACACTTACAGTATAAAATGGTGGTCTCTTTTGTGCTTGTGGTAACAAATACCATTTTGATGTGTGTGCAGTAGGGATGGGCGATATGGACTAAAAAATTTATCCCGATAATTTCTGGTATTTATCACGGTAACGATAAAAATGACGATAAATAAACACCAACTCAGCCTAATCTTTTTGACTATAATGCATCGGCAAGTTTTATCTGAGTTGTTTTTTTTTTTTACCGGACTCTTTGGATGAAGTCAACGGTGCTTCTGCATCCTTGCGCATTTTCTGGCATTCTTCATATTGTGGTTTGTGCTTGTGTTTGAGGTGGCGGAACAAATTAGTGGTGTTACTGTCCTTTTTATGCAATTTGTTTGCAAACCTTGCATTTTGTTATTTGCTGCTCCGCATCAGACTTTTTAAAACCAAACCAGTTCCACATAATGGAGGTGGAGCCTCGTTTAGGAACGAGCTCCTCGCTACCCGGCGTATCCATAGACATATATACATAGACCCCTCATTGAGCGCTGGACCGTACGTCAGCGTCGCCGCCATATTGGATCTGTCCCGCGAACTAATACGAGTCAATGGAATGAACTTTGTTAAGCGTCTTCTACAAAGTACTATAAGCATTTGCACATTCACACAGAGCGTAAGGAACCAAAAACAACGTCTGTAACATTAACTACTCAGAATGTAATCAGACGTTGTTTTTGGTTGGTATCAGTTTCCTGAATATATACGTTCGTGCGTGAATATGTAAATGAAAGGCATTAACTTACAGCACTTTGTAGAACGCTTAATAAAGTTCACTCCATTCACTCATATTGGTTCTAGGGATAGAGCTGCCTCCTCCAATATGGACTTATCGCAGCGACGTTGACTTATCGCAGCGACGTTGACGTATCGCAACAACGGGCCAACCCGCTCAATGAGGCGTCTATGTATATATGTCTATGGGCGTATCTGCTCCGCCTTCCGCCATCGTCAATTTGTCAATATTCCATACGTGTTGGGCTTAGGGGTGGGCGATATATATCGTCTGCGATAATATCGTGATTGTTGTGTTAACGATGTGCAAATTCACATTATCGAGTATTTAAATTAGTCCGAAAAAAACACTCCAAAACACGCATTAAAACTCCACCCATTCAGAGGTGCGTGCAGCAGAAGCCCTTGGCTGCAGCAGGGCGTCACGTGATTGCTGTAGTGGGCCTACACGTCATCATCTCTCTCACAGGCATGGTTACCGCGGGGAATGTGAGTGAGGGGAGTGGAGCGGCAGGGCGCACCGCTGTCTCCCGACTGCTTTTTGTCAGCTGAGCTGTTTGCATCCCGAGGCCCGGCCGTTATCACAGGCCTCTCCCGCATACTCTAGATAATCCTTTGTCTCGGCATTGATGTGGGCGAACATACAAACTGATCGCTCCATGTTGTGTCAGCTAGCGCTAGCTTGGAAGCTAACGGGTGTTAGCTAGCGTGCAGCCGCTACTTTAAAGTGAACGAGGTTATCCACGGTCATGACGGAAATGAAACTTCAAAATAAATGATAGACGTTGATTTTACTCTCTTTAATTGCTATAAGGTCTCATAAAAGTCATGTTTACTCAGAGGTCAATGTTCTTACACTAGTTCAATTGGTATTTTGTATTTTGTCTGAATTGTTTTTACTTGAATACTTAAAGAAAATAAATAAGAACTGTTTTCAGTCAACATTGTGCCCATTATTATTATCAGTGATTAAGTAACTCAGACTTTTAAAAACACATTGTCCATATCGCCCACCCCTAGTTGGGCTACGAGTGTGTCGCGCACATATATACGTCATCAATGGGAATTTATCGTTTTTATCGCGGGATGACATATTCTTACCGTGGCGAATGTTTTTGACGATATATCATAAACGATAAAATATCGCACATCCCTCGTGTGCAGGATTTCCCTTAAAATGTTAATGCTATGGCTGCCCGCCAGTGTCCAATTTGCTCCGCCATGGTCTCATAACAAATTGGAAACATTTTTTCCTGTTTCAAACGACATTGTGCTTACGTTATTTTTCCCATTGCCTCCCAAAAGTGTTGCTCCCTCTCTCCCCTCTTCAAAGCTCCCTACCCCAGACTCTTCACAAACACCCGTCGCTTACCTGCTCTGTACTGGATTTAACATGACAGAGAAAACAGCTCGGACAACTGACGTAGCATGTGAAGCAATTTGTGTTCTCTAATAAAAATTGACGCTGTTGCCACTTTTTAAAACATGAAGTTTGTGCTCTTGATTTATTTAGACCATGGAAAGTTACAATTATTTAAAGAGAGTAATTTCAAAACCTGGAGGAAACGACTCCAGATGTAACGTGATCTAGCTTAATTTTATAAGCGCTAGCTAGCAAAGTTAGATGGAAAGTCAACAGTTTACTATAAATAACATTTGCCGATATTTGTCAATATAATACCACGTCTAAACAGCCTGTTGTTTAGTATTCATATTCATGTACATGAACTGCACACGCTGCTGCTGTTTGTAGCTAAATCCAACATCCGCCCTATTATGGTATTTAGGGCTATTTAAAGAGTGATACTAAACTCATGCTGTAATTTTATGTGCAGACATTCCATATACTGTATAAGTACTTTTTAATTATTGGGATAGCATCATAATTAGGGGCTTTTATTAACACAGTGGGAAGTAGTTCTTGACCAGGTTTGCACACACTGTCCCCACAGATCTTCAGATCTTTCAGGTATCAGGGCTGTCGCTAGACAACACAGAGTTTCAGCTCCCTCCAAAGATTTTCTATTGGATTCAGGTCCGGAGATTGGCTAGGCCACTCCAGGACCTTGAAATGCTTGTTACGGAGCCGCTCCTTACATGCCCTGGCTGTGTGTTTCGGGTCATTGTCACGCTGGAAGACCCAGCCTCGACCCATCTTCAATGCTCTTACTGAGGGAAGGAGGTTGTTGCCCAAAATCTTGCGATACATGGCCCCATCCATCCTCTCCTTAATATGGTGCAGTTGTCCTGTCCCCTTTGCAGAAAAGCACCCCCAAAGCATGATGTTTCCACCCCACTGCTTCACAGTTGGGATGGTGTTCTTGGGATTATACTCAGCCTTATTCTTCCTCCAAACACGACAAGTGGAGTTTATACCAAAAAGTTCTGTTTTGGTCTCACCTGACCACATGACCTTCTTCCATGCGTCCTCTGGATCATCCAGACGGTCATTGACTCCAGACAGGCCTGAACATGTACTGGCTTGAGCAGGGGGACCTTGTGCGCGCTGCAGGATTTTAATCCATGACACCGTAGTGTATTACTAATGGTAACTTTTGAGACTGTGGTCCCAGCTCCTGTGTAGTTTTGGATTGATCCCTCAGCTTTCTCATGATTATTGAGGCAAGATCTTGCTTGGAGCCCCAGTCCGAGGGAGATTGACAGTCATCTTGAGTTTCTCCCATTTTCTAAAGTTGTTGCCAAGCGCTTGCCTATTGTCCTGTAGCCCATCCCAACCTTGTGCAGGTCTACAATTTTGTCCTTGGTGTCCTTAGACAGCTCTTTGGTCTTGCCCATGGTGAAGAGGTTGGAGTCTGATTGTTTGAGTGTGTGAACAGGTGTCTTTTATACGGGTAACGAGTTAAACAGGTGCAATTAATACAGGTTACGAGTGGAGGATAGGAGGGCTTCTTAAAGACTAACCAACAGGTCTGTGAGACCCAGAATTCATGCTGGTTGGTAGGTGATCAGATACTTACTTTGTATTTTATTGCACGAAATAAGTATTTAAAAATCATACAATGTGATTTTCTGATTATTATTTTTTTTAGATCGTCTCTCACAGTTGACGTGTACATACGATGAAAATTACAGAACTCTCCATTCTTTGTAAGTGGGGAAACTTGCAAAATCTGCGGTGTGTCAAATACTTATTTTCCCCACTGTAATTGACCAGTTGCAGGCATTTGTGTCTGCTTGCTCTGATTAGCTAACTATATTGTCAAAGTTACCAGGGCCTTCATTGCCAAGTGTTGTTTTGGTCACCCTTAAGGTCCCTGGCATCTCATGATGAATGCGTTTTATTTTTGCATTTAGCGCTCCTTGACCGATGATGTAGCAGGCTCACTGTAACAGTTTCCAAATATATGTTCTGAATCAACTCCAGAACTTTTACTTTTAATTCCTGAACCGATACCCAGAAATAACAATCACAATAACAAAGAATTGGGGTAACTGTCTTTTGGTGCTCCGAAATGTAGACTGCATATTAGAGAGCTGCAATTCCAAACGTTCGATGTGAATTTTGTAGGCGAAACTCCACCCTAAAATAAAGCAAAATAACCCATATTCATTATACACCTTTTAGGGCACATAATCAGATAGATCAGGTGGGACTGGTGTAAGCATCCAAGAAACAACACACCATGCCACCAAGTTTTTGTTGTCATCGAAGAGCAGTTTGAGCAAAGGCATCATTCCTTTTTTGCTCTCCACTTGATTGCTGCTTCTTTCTCCACTTCATAAAATAAATATTTTGGCTGTTTATAGTGTTCTTGTTCAGTGTTACACTACAATTAAAAAATGCAATTTTGGAAAGCAGCAGACTTTAAGCATCATCTAGACAATCCCCATGGATTTCCAGAAGTAGAGTTCAGTAATACAAGAAACCATGCCCACTGTGATTTAAGGATAAACTGATTTTATTGGTCAAAGGTTAAGGTTACAGCGACCTCACAAAACGTGTTTTTGACCACAAGTCTAGTGAATATGATTGGCGTTTACCAATATGCTTACTTGTTGGTTCTTGTGCTGTGGTGGTCTTGAAAGGAGTCAGTGCCCATGTGCTCCATTTCAAAGTAAGTATAGTCCAAATGCCCGGATGTGTTCTTGCCTTGCCGGTTTTATTGAGGACAAATCGGGAGGTAACTTATGCAGACTTATGAAAGTCAGGTATCCCAATGTATTTTGGGCATCATCAAGTACTCTGCTTATCCAGTTACAGAATGACCAAAATTCTGTCCTCCAATCTGAACTTCAGTTTCAGACAAGTACACAATTCTGTATGCAAGTTTGCAAACTTGGTGTTGATGAATGCCCAGTGTCTCAGAAATGCGTTTGTGAAAAAGGCAAAAAAACATTCCACCTGCATCCCCTAAAATCAGCCCTTGAACTACGTTTCACCAAGGTCATGGAATTTGGTGCACGCTTATATCATGCCAAGATGAGAAAACTCCTCAACGACCCTAACCCCAAAACCAACAGGCGGTCAGCCCCATTTTGCTTTAATCGAAGTGCTGATTTGCATATGTTATACTTTAACTAACTACTCCTAAAACCGCCTCAAATTTTCTCTGCCCTCTCCTAGTAATAAAAAGTTATCAAAGCCTATCCCAGCTATCATTGGGCAACAGGCGGGGTAAACCCTTGACAGGACACCAGTCTATTGCAGGGCTATTGTAATGTTCAGTAATGGCTCAATGCACATGAAGTGAAAAATATTCAAAAACCTGCCTATTTTGCCAATTTTGTTGGACTGTAACAAACTCCTCCTAGAGAATTAACCCAATGTACTTCAGATTTTATCAGTGCACCTTTTGAAAGGTTACAGATGGAAATATTGTGTTGTGGCTTTTTCTGTCTTGTATTCCAAATGCTTGGCAATGGCAGCCTCCATTGAGGCAGAGAATTTGTAACACCAACATACTCACATAAATCTCATTGAAAAGTTATTTGTGTCATTGATTAAATGGACGTGGTTTTGTTGCCGAACTAAATACATTTATTCAGTAGGTAGTATACTGAACAATTCAGGACAAATGCATGTAACCAACTTTGTTAATTCTGTACCATTCCTGCAGTAAATGCCCAGAGGAAAATTTTCACCAACTGAAAGAAACAATAATGCAATTATGTGTGTCGTCTAGGGATGTGCGATATTTCATCGTCTACGATATATCGTCAAAAACATTCCCCACGGTAAGAATATGTCATCCTGCGATAAAAACGATAAATTTCCATTGATGACGTATATATGTGCGCGACACGCTCGCAGCCCAACACGTGTGGAATATTGACAAATTGACAATGGCGGAAGGTGGAGCAGATACGCCGGGCAGCGAGGAGCTCGTTCCTAGACGAGGCTCCACCTACATTATCTTCAACTGGTTTGGTTTTAAAAGTCTGATGCGGAGCAGCAATTTACAACATGCAAGGTTTGCAAACAAATAGTGCATACAAAGGACAGTAACGCCACTAAAACACAGCTCAAACCAGAATATGAAGAAAATAAGCAGCAATAAGCAGCGTCGACTCCATCCAAAGCCTCTGGTAAAAAAAAAACATAAAAAAACAAAAAAAACAAAAAACGACTTAGACGAAACTTGCCAATGCACTACAGTCAAAAGGATTAGGCTAAAATGGTGTTTATTTATCGTCATTTTTATCGTTACTAGGGCTGCAGCTATCGATTCTTTTTGTAATCGATAAATCTAGCACTTTATCGATCGATTAATCGATTAATCGGATATTTTTTTTACGTTTTTAAACAACCAAAACAAATGATGCATAACGAAAATTATGTGGCTGTAAAATGATCAAGCATTTGCCTTTTATTTCTCAAAAAAACAGAGAACTCCAACTCCAACATTTGGCTCCAAAACTAAGCCCATGTATTGCAATTTACCCATTAAAAGTGCCATTGCCAACAATTAGGATTACATAACAATACTGTTAAGCGAACTTACTGTAAAACAAAAAGCCATTTAATTTATTAATATGCACAACAAGTTTCATGCTGTAATCTAGCCCTGACATCAAAGTAAATATCCGTTTTATGTAGATTTCTACACCTGCAGCATTTACCATTAGGCTACTAACAAATAATACATAATTTCTGGGGTGAGCCTATTGGCTATGGTAACCTAGCAACCTGTGTGTTTGTTTGTGAACGCGTGCTGTGCGTGAGGAAGAGTGAGAGAGATGAGGGTGCAGAGAATTTAGTAACGTCAATGATTCTGATAAACTCAGGCCGGTCGCGTTCGCCTCGCGGCCGCTCAATTTGTGATAATAGGGGAGTATATGGGAGTATTTGGCCGCTATTCGCGGAGAATTTAGTAACGTCAATGATTCTGATAAGCTCAGGCCGCTCAATTTGTGACCCGCTGCGTAAATCCTTCGGCCGGCCCGGTCGTCCCGATTGCCATCATATCTAGTCAAACCGCATCATGACATCGCTACATACAGTATGCGATTAAAATCAGCGAACATTAATGTATAGGTTTAGGTTACGTTACCTTGTTTCAGCGACGCTTATGAAACAGCATGTGGATGTTTTCTGTTTAGATGCTCGATCAACTGCTGTGGTACGCCAGGTCTACTTTGCAGTATTTACACTGCACTTTGTTCTCTTCCTTTTTTAGAATATAATGATCCCAAACTTTAGACATTTTTTGCCGTTTATGGGCATCTTTACTCTCCGCCATCGCGCCAACTAAATTCAAAATGTATCACGCGCTAGTGGTGTGCTTGCATAGGTGCTTCCAAAACAACGGTCCGTGTGGAACAATCAGATCCCTGCGCGTATAGTGCGCGTCATAGGAATTTAACGAGGCTTCGAGGCAGAGTTTTTGCCTCGAGCAATTTTTGTAATCGAGTTAATCGAGTAACTCGACGAATCGTTTCAGCCCTAATCGTTACCGTGATAAATAGCAGAAATTATCGGGATACATTTTTTAGTCCATATCGCCCATCTCTAGTGTCCACAATGCTTGATTATCCTATGTTTTAGGATTATCGCATAGCTTTTTATAAATAGTTATGTTCTGTCAAACCCATTATTGTGGGCTGGACATCTTTTTTAATTGAGGGTGTGGTGTTGCGCTTTGTAGGAACGAATATGATTATTAGAAATAATTTCTAATCAAATCAATTGTTATAAAAATAAAAATTACTAATTTCTTAAGAATTACAGGTGGCCAATCCATGTGTGAAAATGATGTCTCATGCTCCCTGAACTTGGTAGTGGTGGTCAGCTGACCTCATTCTTTGGGCACATAATGTTGCTGAACCTAGACCTGACCAACTGCAGCAACCCCAGATCATAGCACTGCCCCCATAGGTTTGTACAGTAGGCACTAGGCATGATGGGTGCATCACTTCATCTGCCTCTCTTCTTACCCTCATGCGCCTATCACTAACTCTGGGATCATCAGACCACATGACCTTCTTCCATTGCTCCAGAGTCCAATCTTTATGCTCCCTAGCAAATTGAAGCCTTTTTTCCCGGTTAGCCTCACTGATTAATGGTTTTCTTAAGGCTACACAGCTGTTCAGTCCCAATCCCTTGAGTTCCCTTCACACTGTACGTGTGGAAATGCTCTTACTTCTTACACAATTAAACATAGCCCTGAGTTCTACTGTTGTTTTTCTTTGATTTGATTTCACCAAATCTTTAAGTGAGCACCGATCAGGATCAATCAGGATTTTTTTCCGACCACATTTCTTCCTTGAAGATGATGGTTCCCCACTATCCTTCCAGTTTTAAATAATGCGTTGGACAGTTCTTAACCCAGTTTTAGTAGTTTCTACAATATCCTTAGATGCTTTCTCTGCTTGATGCATGCCAATGATTTGACCCTTCTCGAACAGACTAACATCTTTTCCACGACCACGGGATGTGTCTTTAGACATGGTTGTTAAAGAAATGAGAAGCTACTGATTGCATCAGTTTTTTGGCCAGGCAGTGTATATTCAGAAGCATTTATTCAGTAGATGGAGAGAGGTGTGTTTGTGTGTGTTCTGCCTTTGTCCTGCTTTTAGGTTCCATGTGCAGGACATGAACAAAGGGTGTAGGACAAAGAAGTCTGCTAAGTGGGGGATTTAACCTTGCTCATGTCTGGTTGTGTCTTTGATCATTAAGGTCCTGGTTAGTTTACATGCTAGACTTTGTGTCAGCGTGAAACTCAACTCACTCATCAACTAAGCGGTGTGGTGCAGTTACTTACCCAGAACGTAACTATAAAAAATCACACCAATAATACTTAGAGGCTAAACCAAATAACCACATGCATAGAGACCGTAGTTAAGCAGATTGTTTATACTGTACACAGTCACTATCTAAGCTATCTCTGCCTAGTTGGTTAACAAATCTGTCAGAAGAGTTCATTGGTGTGTGTTGCTCCTTTAGCTGGATCACGTCTGTTGCTGTGAATGAGGTGTGGTCTGGTGAAGGGTGTAGTTTATCTGTTTTGTGTTGTAGAGATGCATGTTGGAGGAAATTGGTTGCTTCTTTGTTGTCTAGCAGAGTTAGCAACCCGCCCTAATTCCAGTCGTTGCTCCTTTACTTGGTAAAACTAATAAACCATAAAGCAGGTAGACGCTGCGTCATATCTGCAGCTTGTTGCACTCCATTAATCGTGCGTTCACAATCACCTGGTAATTGGCAGGCTCTCACGTCGCTGCTGAAAGGATCTGCGCTGTGGTTTTTATCTCTCTGGGTCAGGGGGCAGTCCAGGTGTTATCAGATCAGGTTACAGCTACAGGAAGTGTGACTGTCAAAGTAAAATAACTTTACCGTAACATATCGCTGTAATACCACAAAATCAATGAATGCATCTGTAGATTTCCGTGGCCCAACAGTGGTAACATTAGCTAAAACCTCTGGCCAAAATTTGTACTTACTTCACTGAAATGTGAAATCCTAAATATTATGGCTTCCAAACCACTCATAAGTGCCCAGTTTCCACAGAAAGGATATTTTTCAGTGGCGGAGGACACAGTTTTCAGCGAACAGAAGGAGATTGATGCACGTCATAAATAAGAGTCTGCATTAAAACGGCAATTAAGTTAATTTGTCCAATAAATTTTGCTGACTAGTCCAGTGTTGTCTGTCTAATTTGCATTTTGAGACCCAGTATGGGCACCATGGAGAATATTATTATAATATTATTATTAATACCAGGTGTTTATGCACAGAGCTGTGCTCAAATGTCGTCCTCTGGATACAGATCACATCTTAATACCAGGTGGAGAAAGAGTGTAATGAAGAGAACTAATTCAAATCCTTCTTTCTCCGGCAACAGCAGTTACTTGGTGATGTTGCAGCTTCTGATGATTGGGTCTGTTTGTATTAATTTTTAAATGTCCAGAGAGCTCCTTGTTCAGCTCTGTTACTGCAGCATAAATTGTCTTTTGCACCGTTTAAACTGTTAAACTAATTAGCAGTTTGTCACCCAATAGAGACCAGTACCAACTCATCCTTGTCAGCTTTGTTTTTTGTTTTGTTTTTTGTAATTTAATGTCTGAGGTGGAAAATTACCAATTGCCACTAGGTGAATGCTGTGATCATGTAGCTGAGGACTTTTCTACCAGTCACCTAATTAACATCTGCAGGTTCAGTGGTACTCCTATGGGACATTTAACCCAGACTGTAGGTTTTCATCATTTCCCTTTGCTGCTGTTTTACAGTGCTGCTAATGGCTTCATAGTTGATGGCTCTATGGCTGAATCTAAGACCATTTACGTAGCACCAGGTAATGCAACAATCTTCATTTGGTTTTATTTTGTGGTCTTCAGCGACTGACATTCCTTCAACTTGCTGTGGTCTAGAATAACTCAGACATACCGACGACTCGGCTCAGAAAACTGCGACACAGAGAAGTAGTTGGAGTTTGGGTGACAACAGAGAGCATTAATCTTGATTTTAGAATTTAGGCATATAGTTGAGGGGGGAAAAAAATGAAAATGCAGAATTACCCAGCCTTGCTTGTTGGTCATGTTACATAAAAAAACGAATTAATATAGAGGTTTTTGAACCATGTCAGAGGGTTCTTTTTACATTTTACAGCATTATTTCTCTGAGAATCTCTTTCATATGACGGTAAAATTTGTATTGGTAACAATAATAGTAATATTGGTTATGGAGTCGACTTAAATCGATTCAGGATCATATCAGAAAAGACTTTATTGTCAAGCATGTTTCAGGAAATCGGCGACGATAACCAGCTTTATTGATTACACAGGAAGCTGATTAGTTTCCTTGACCTTGGTTGAGCCTTCAGAGGAAATATCTCATTGATTCAATTAGGTCTGATGTTTGCTGTTAGATAGCCTTTTGCCCCTGGTGAATGAAATGCAGGATTAGAATCCTGCATCCATTAAACACGGAGAATAAAGTGGGGACAAACTTAGTGATTTGAAATGGATGCAGCCGTACTGTTACTGTAGATAGACTGAGGAAATAACACATAAAGGACCCTTCTGACGTAGTTATTTTGAACCAGTTTTAATCCCCATCAATGGGAATACCGTAATGTATAAATATATGTAAACATAAAAGTGTAGAAATTCTGCAGGAACAGGTTCTCAATAAGTGGGACGATTCTTAAAAATGAAACATCCCACAACTGTAGCACAGCCGCTATATGCAAGCACCTCAACAGAGAATAACTTTTAACTTTCCAACCTCAGAACAACGAGAAAGCAGAGTCAGTATTTGGGCTATTACTGTGCATCTCTGATTGTTAAGTTCATGTCTGAAAAACGTAGCGATAATTTCCAGGCAGGGTTCAAAAAAGACTGTTTTGAGCAGAAGCTAATGGCTAGCATGACAATGCTGCTTTCCAGTGTATTTGTTGGGAGCAGTTTGTTTCTGTGCGTATATGGTCCTGTTTCGTGGCCGATCCAGGCATCTCTAAAATGATCGGATCAATATCGGGCTGCAGCCAAGCCAGATCTTTTATAGTTATTTATTTTAGGGTCTTCCATAAACCGAAACCACGTCCATGTAGCGTCAAAATGTCTTCTTTGTTGATTAGATGACAACTACTACTTCTTTTTTAGTGGCAGTTGCCTAGTGTCAAAGCTGCCAAAAATCGAAGAAGAACCTAAATTATGTGACTAAACATGTCTGCTGTGTGGAAGTACTCTGGAAAAGGAAGCCAGTTTGACAGAATTTTGTAAATTGTGCAATGTGGATGTTTGCCATCATTTAGTACTAACTTGTTTCGCTAAAAAAACACTCTTTTGCAGATAAATAATACAGCCTCATTTCCAATTAAAATCAGCGCTGTCTTCACTAATTAATAACAGAAAGTAGTAAACAAGGTAGTTTCTCATTAAATTTGCACTGCATAAATCTTAGCTTCAGTGATGAATAGTGTCATTAGGTGAAAGTATAGGTTTGAAAGGGTTTCTTCAATACTATGTTTGAATAAAAGTTTAATAGGGATTCTTTATTATGTAGTGGTTAAAGGTGCAGTAGGCAAGTTTTATAAAACTAACTTTCTGTCATATTTGCTGAAACTGACCCTATGTTCAAGTATAATTGCATAAAGCAGGTCATTTAAAAAAAAAAATCGGCTCCTCTGGCCCCACCTAGAGCCTGTAGCGCGATTTGCAAGACATCCACCGCTCCACATTCAGATGCACCAATCACGTCCAGGGGTGTGTCTAACAGAGTGTCAATCACTGCTCATGGACACGCATTTCATAGCGCCCTCCCCTCCCTCCACCACCTCGCACCACTTGGCCGCGGGCGTGTAGAAGGAGCCGGGACGTAATCCTCCTCCGAGCCCTGTGCCTCAGCTTCACTCTCAAACGGCTAACCACATCAACAGGTAGCGGTCCTATATCTACCACATAGCAAATTGATAAATCTAAACTGTGGAATAAAACGCCACAATGAATGCTTCCAACTGTTATTGATAGCAAACATCACCGATGTAGGCTACTTTCAGAAACATCCTAACCTTGGTTTTGTCCTAAAGTTGACTATTGCTAAATATTTTGACCTAAAATTATTTAGCAATAACGAAGGGTATTATAAAAACTATTTTGTTGTTGTTACGTCGGTGTGTTCCATGCTAGTTTGTTTACTCGCTCTCTCTCGGTTCTCTGCTCGTGCACAGTATTCCAGGGCCAATATGCACGCGCTCTATCGTGCACAGCTCTCCCTTGTGGGGGGAGGGGCTTGCGAGACCTTTTTGGGCTTTAGCGGAAAGTGGGGAGGGACTGAGAAGTTGTCGATGTTCAAATTTTTTGGCTAAGTCCTGGATCTTCGCAATCCTGCCTACTGCACCTTTAAATAAAATGATTCATTGACTACCTAGAAAATTGAGTCATTAAAAAAAATGTTTAGAATAGCTCTAGACTTGCAATCTGTGGGGTTTATGAGATAGAAATGATAAATAACCTCTGGCTCTTTGTGTTTTGTATTGTTTGGATCAAACGAGTGGTCTGAAGACATTGCAGATGTCAGTCCTTCATTTATATCTGTAAATATTGCTGCCCTGTTAGTATACTAATGTTTGCATATCAAAGGTACTAATGGTGCTTGAGGTAGTGCAGCCAGAATAACATGTTGCCTTGAAACAGGCCATGTTATAGGTCTGACTTATTAAACAGGAAGTATCAAGATGAGTAACTATCTGGTAACAAGCAGAGGCAAGTCTCAGCCATAGTACAGGTGTCTCTGAGGAAGAGAAAAGTTGCTGATGTTGGCTTGAACATGCAGCCAGACCTACAACTGAATGTGTAGATGCAGAGTTAGCATGAAAGCTGCCCTTTGATTGCCATCTGTATAAACATGACACGAGACAATGCAAGTCTTAATGGTAAAGATCCAGAATGGCCACCTGCACACAGGATAAACCATTTGACTCTAGATAAATATGTTGGTCTGATAAGTTATTAGCTAATTATTAATGACTCATTTTCCAAACACAAAAATGTCAAAGCAACATTTCTACCTACTGATGGCCAGCTAGTTTCTAATTAATTGTTTTTTTGTGTCGCAAATAAAGATGATAAAAGGTCTGTTTCTCTTCCAAAAGACTTGTCAGATTTCTGGGTCAAGATTTTACTCTATTTTTTGGTGGAAGAAGATCCCAGGGTTGAGATGGCAGCCAATGAGGCTTGGTTTAGATGAAGGGTATTAAATGTGGAGAACTGGTGCAGAACTGAAAAAGCCGTCGCAGTGGCTTCTGCTTGTCAGCTTACAGTAACGAGCCATCTGGGGTCATTCTCTCAGCAGATGCCGGGGTTAAGATTCTTTATATTTGCCGTGTCACTGTCTTGCTTTTTTACTGAGTTCATGACTCTATAACAAAACATCTCACAGTGAGTGCAGCAGCAGAACAATGCTATTCTGGACCATGTTTAATGAGGAGCAAAGCAGGTCAGGAGGTCTGCATTATAGTAGAGTTTGTTGAAAACCACATTTGACCTATTTTTTTTGGTTTGTTTGTTTTTTCATATACACAATGCAGATGTTCCTTAAACACTCTCCAGATATAAAAGAATGTGAAAATTGTCTGATCAGATGAAATCCAGTGTTTCTAGTTGTTTTTGTTGTCTGTTTCAAACATTCAGTCCTTCTCAACGTCATAACATGACCAGATTTAAACCACATGTAATGCACAAGAACAAATCGACAGCAGGAATCAGTGGAACTGAGCAAATTTTTAGGGACATCCCTAAAAACATCACAAGTTACTCCTAAGAGTTTAAGTTAAAGACTGACAACCATTGTCTCCTTTATTTCATATCCACTGTTATACAATGCCCTACAAATACAGTGTCTCTTAAATGTTTTTTGCACCCCTCAGAATTTTCTACGTTTAATTTTCACAAAGAGAACCCAATCAAAGAAATGAAACACAAATATTATATTGTATATTCAGGAAAAATTAGTTGATTTCAAATTGGACTCCGTCTGTTCAGATGTGTTTCCAGTCGGCGTAATGAGACTCGGGTGTTGTTCAGTTCCTCGTTTATTAAAAAAAAATCAGGGATCTGTCTCAGTCTGATCTTCACAGATAAAGGAGCTCAGAAAAAGAGTCGTTGTTGCAGGCTGGAAACGGTTACAAAACCATCTCTAAAGAGTTTGGAATCCACACATCTACAGTCCACAGGAGTGGTCAACCAACAAAAATCACTCCAGAAGAAAGACGAATAATAGTCTGAGAGGTCATAAAGGAACCCAGGGTAACTTCTAAGCAACTAAAGGCCTCTCTCACATTGGCTTATGTTAATGTTCATAAATCCACCATCAGGAGAACACTAAGCAACAGAGATGTGCATAGCAGAGTGACGAGGACAAAGGCACTGCTCTCCAAAAAGACAAGCCAGAAGACTATTGGGAAAATGTTTTGTAGATAGATGAGACCAAAGTAGAATAGTTTTATTTAAATGAGAAGTGTCACGTTTGGAGATGACACAAGACTACAGTCCAGCATCGGAACCTCATCCCATCCATGAAATGTGGGGGTGGTAATGTCCTTGTTTGGCCCTGTTTTGCATCTAAGCCAGGACGACTTGTCATCAAAGACAATGTCAGGACATCTGTCCATGTCAAAGTCCTGACTTTAATCCAATAGAAATGTTGTAGAAGGACCTGAAGCAAACAGTTCGTTAGAAGAAACCCACCAACATCTGAGAACTGAAGTGGTTCTGTTCAGAGGAATGGACTGAAATTCCTCCAAACTGCTGTAGACGACTGATCAGCAGTTACCGGAAACGTTTAGTTGCCATTCTTGCTGCACAAGGAGGTCGAAGCAGACACTGAAAACAAGGGCTCACTTACTTTAACAATTCACAGATATGAACAAATGATGAATTTTCTTGAATAAATAAATGCACAAGTAAAATAATTCAGTTTAATGCTTTCGATTGGGTTCTCTTTGTCTGCTTTCAGGACTTATATAAATATAGAAAGTATTCTAATATTTTGACTTATTTTTATGCAGAAATTAAAAAAAATTCTGAAGGACACAATAACTTTAAAGTGGCACTGTAATTCTTCCAAAAACTGAACAATACACCCATGAGCTAAGATGGCAGCATGCTACCAATGTTGTTTAGTTTAATTTAGTTTAATCATGTTGACTACTTCCCGTTACAATTGCATCCTCTAGTTGTTGTAGATCAGTCATGCAGTGTAGCCTCATAACAATTTAAACATTTCATTCTTTGTCCATTTATCATTTCCGCCCATTAATAACTTCTTAGCTTATCTTTGAAGGTCTCTGTAAGTTTTCTCGACTCCGTCTTGGTGCTATCGATGAGCACCAAGACGATGACCATTGGAGTTTGAGTTGCAGGGAGGCATCAATAAATTTATAGTGAATGTGATTTATTACCAAAAAGATTTTAGTTACTCAGCAACCCATCACAGTGTGGGAGGACCAAGATAAATGCAACTTTAACTTTGAATGTTACATAAGGTGCTAAATTCTCCCTATTGTTTTGAAATAGGGACTATAAAAGGAGTTAAAGTATAAGGTAAAATAAATGGTTGAATAACAATAAGGACTAAAACCAATGTCATCATGGAGTTGCTCCTTTCTGTGATTTCAGTTTTAACTGAATGCTTTACGTTTTCTTCAACAGGATTAGCAACATGGCTGACACGACACGAGGTCCCGTGATCGGTCGGCCATTGGCGTTCACCAATGAGGAGCGGAGGGCTGTACACTCCTGGTCGCGGATCTCATCAGCAGGACACAATGTCCTCTTGGACGCTCTGAAGATCCTTAGCCCAGTGTCCCACGACATTTCCAGCACTGAGGAGCTTGTCACCTTCCTGCAAGAGCTAAGTGAGGAGGGCCACAAGCCCACCGTGCTGCGCAGCAAGGACGTGTATGGCTACCGCTCCTGCTTAAACCAGCCCCTGACTGAGGACATGCTGAAGCCAGCCAGCAGGAGCACCAAACCCACTGCCAAGAGGAGAGGCAAAAGACATCTGCCCAAGAAGAGGGAAGTGCACCCATCCTGGAACCCCTCTGAGAGGAGCAACCCCAGGATTCAAGGAGTACGGCCTCCAGAGCTGTTGGTGGACCATCGGACCATCATCTGCAGCAGGACACCTAGTCACACAGTAGAGGAGGTGCAGTCGCAGGCGAATGTGAAGCCGTGCCTCAGACTGACCAACATTGAAGGTCTATCTGGCTTCCACACAGCCAGACTCCAGATCCACACTACCTGGGACTCATCTGTCGAGGAGCCATCCATTGATTTTTCACAGCAAAAGCACCCTCCAACTCTTTCAGGAATACCTTTGCAGCCTTCTCAGAATGGTGGCGGGGCACCCACCAAAGCAGTGGCCTTGTTCAGTCAGAAGAGCCTGTCCTGCCCCGTCCGATTCGACGGCGCCCTCATCGGAGATTCTGCCCCGGTCTTCTATGCTAACGGCCGGGCATTCCCACAGACTCACACGGAGTTGACCAGCAACGGCTGGAGGAGCAACGGCCTCCACAGAGATGTTCAGGGCCCCAAGGAACTGAACAACCAGACCCGGCAGAGAAATAACTGGAAGGACAAGAAGGGTTTTAGATGGAAAGTAATAAAGGTGGATGACTCTCGCTCTGTAGCCGAAGCCTGCAGGAAAGCACAGAAGATCCTGCAGGTCAATCTTTCTCCAGTGATTCAGATCCAACCTCTCAACCATGTGCTGAGAGACTTCAGATACCAGAACAAGTGACCGCTCCTCCCAAACTCACACATTGTTTCCTTTTAGCAGATGTTAAGTCTATTACATTTCATCATCTTCCACCTGGCTGAATCCCTGTGTTTATAGCAGACGTCTTACCTGTGATCGGTGCACGCTGGAGATAGAAATTACTTTTGATTATGGAAGTTCTGGTTCCTGTCAAGGCACCTTCAAATGAAATTCATTTGAGGTTAGATTTTGCTTTTCTTAGCAGTCTGGGAAATGACTATTGGCCAAAATGCTGGTACATTATCACTGTCGATGTTAGCTTATGCTACGGAATACTTCAACATCACTCTACTTTGTGTAGATGCTCAGTGGGACAGAACATCCACTGTGTCCGCTAAGGGGTAGAAAATTCCCTCTTTGCTTAACAAAGTGCAGGTGTGGGATGCAGTTGTTTAAGGAGTATTTAAAACCCACTTGAAGTATAGCAAATATAAGTATTTTTACTTAAAACAGCACTGTCAGTCTTGTGTTGTTTTGGGACAACAGCATCCCATTGGACACCCGGGTGACGACTAGTTGGCGTTTTCAGTGTCTAGCAGATGTGGCAGTTGGTTGTTTCCAGCAAAACTAAAACAAAATGCAAGGAGGAAAAGGTGTTCCGCTTGTCTTCCTTTTTTGGTATTATTTGGGTTTTCCACTGGAAATCAGAAAAGGTTCTGAGAGCATGTGCAGAAGAGAATCAAACATGTGACCCACAAAGAGACAAATTAGAACTACAGTCCTTCACAAAAGAGGTACATTGACTCATCAAATGGCAAAAGATGTATTACAGAAATTAGTGAGTGTGAAATGTTTCTGGAAGAAGACTAAAATCTTCAAATTTTAGTTATGAGAATCATTTAGATGTTTCAAGAATATAAATATCCAACTGTTATGTGTTATGGCCCAGGTCCACCTTCCAGGACCTCAAGATGTTTCACAGTGGGACCTAAAAGTAAAATACATGTACTTGGGATCCGCTGCTGGTTTAATGCTACTCAATATAGGGGTTTATTTTTTTTATATTTTTGTTTGGTCAGATAATTTTTTTTTCTCCCTGTAGAGAATATAAAAAAAATGTCAGGTGTTAACAGTCCTGGTTTGACACATTTGTTTGGCTGACTTATAGATTGGTGGAATTTGTTCAGCTGCAGGCTGTTGTTGTTTCTTCACCAGCTTTGTTGAGGTCATGAGTTGAATCCCCCCCCCCCATAAAATCTTTATAGTTTCTTGAACTACTCAATTAAATTAAACTCACTTTGACAGTGTGGCATCTTGATGGTTGCCTGTTACTGAATTCAAAGATCCTTCATCTCTGATGTTTAGAAAATATTTGAATTACAATTATGAATTTCTTTGATTCCACACTGGTTTTTGCTAAAGGTGCAAATTTTGCCATATTGGTGCTGAATGGAGGAAAAAAAAAAAGGCTAGTGGACCGTCTAGCTTAGATTAGTGCATTAAGAACAGTGACTTCCTGTGAGGGATTGTTGGTGCTGCTGCTCCCTGCAGGTTTGGATGAGCATGAGCACGCCATGTTGTCTTCTGTGGTTTCCAAAAGGTCTCTCCTGTTAGGTACCACCTGAATCTATTTTCACGTAATCATCCCTGACAAACTTCTATCCAGTCTCCTCAGCAAAACCATGTTACATTGGTATTATTGACCGTCAATGTTTAGAAATGGTCACTAAACATCTTAGCTCGTTGTCTACGCATCAGCTTTTTCTGATCTCAAGATAATTAACAACAGAGACGAGACAGTCAGTGGAGAAAGTTAATTTTCAAAATAAGAAACTGCATTTTTATTTTGTTTGGATAAAAAAAAAAAGGATAAGTATTGACTGATTTGATCTCCAGATGTCTTGAGGTAAAACAATGAAGCCACTATCACAATAGTAAAGGAAGACAGTGTTTCAAAACTATGAAAAAATAAACAAATTTAAAACTGGATTTGCAAAAACATCTGTTTCATGTTTAAATGCTGTGAGTCTGTAAAGGGACACATGGAAAACAGAACCAATGAGACCAGTTTGAGCCACATCAGCAGTGGATGATCAGTTTCACAGATTTCCACCTCTCTGCTCTGGTGACATTTACGTTTTGGAAAGGTCTGTTTCCATGCGCCCCAATCTGTCTCTGCACACAGTCATGTTCATGCCCGTTTTCTAGATCCTCTTTCTGTTAGTCTTGTTTGTGCAACACTTGTATAATATTGTATTTCCTACATGATCTTTGAAAACGTTTTTGTTCAATAAAACCGATTTGAAAACAATCCACAGTTTGTTGGTTTGTTTTTTAATGTTTTTGCGAAACGTGTATTCCAGGGGTGTCAAACATACGGCCCGCCAAAGGATCTAATCTGGCCCGCGGCTTTAAGTGCCAAAATGCGGAAATTACATAGAAGACTACTTGTATTTGGGAAGGTTCATTAAGTATAAGGAATGTCCTATGTTCAACATGGTTCCTGAACGCACCATTTTCTTGTGGCGTTAATGGTCTGGACAGGTGTCAATCTCTTTGATTAGGTAATTAGTGAGGTTCAAGTTAACCTACCGCGGATCCAGGTGGGTGGGACCGAGAGGAGAAAGAAAGTCACCGATAAAACTTAGTTCAATAAGCTATAGTGTTTTAAATTAGTGTGATTTAGTTACGTGCCTACCTGCACGACTTAGTGTCCGTCGGTAATTCTACTTAATTGATGCTAAACCGTGACCACACTGCGGACTGTTGCTAGTTAGCTCCTCGTACACCGCACCAAGCTGCTGAGAACCTACTGGATGCTTATGAACGTGGACGGAGCCCGAGGACGTGTTTCTTCACCACTTTGACGGGACACTGCTGAAGGAGGGTTTTGCCAAACTATGTCTAACAGCACCCTGCATCCCAGGAACTGTGAGTAGCCTACTGTTAAGACACTGTGAACTAGATTCATATGAGCTCCAACGGTTTGGTACCATACACTAATTTACTTAATTGATATTAAGGACCACCTGGTCAAAAATAAACGTAACGGGTGCTTCTAGAAGTACATTTTTCTTTATGTATTTCCTTTTAACGAGTAGATGTAATGATTTAAGAAATTTAAATATTTGTCCCGCTTTGCTTCATAAACATCCAGTCTACCGAGTTGTTTGACATTTTTTTCAAATGCTGCAACTAGCGCCATCTCCACAGCCCACTCTTGCAGAGAACGCTTGTTTGTTATCATAAATATTGGCCCAAAATTGCTGAAGTTTGTCGCAGGACCATAAAACATGAAATAAATTACAGTAGCTTCCTCAGATTTGATATGGGTAATAATCCTAATCTAAATAATCTGGAAGGAGTCCAGTAAAAACGATGTTTAATTCTGAATTGAATGAGGTGTACTCTTGCATCCCTTGATACTTCCTTAACATTTTCACAAATTCTATCATCACAGAATGTGAAGTTCAGATTCATTTCCCACGTCTTCTGCAGAGCTCAAATGAGCCCAACTCTTCAGAAATTTATCAAAGAGTTCTGTATGGGGCCATTGTTGTAGCAAAACTATCTGCAAATGTGTATTTCAATCCATGTGTGTGTGTAACTGGATTTGCAAAGGTGTAAAAAAAAAAAAAATAATAATCTGCAAATGCATACATTAATCTGTATGCGTAGACAAATCTGTAAATTTGTGATCTATAAATATCTGGCCTCTCCATTGGATGTGTTCTTACGACTTTTGCTACACTTCTGCCTCGGCAGATCCGCAAATGCGTGTGGAGATTTGTCTGTGTGCCTCCGTAGCTATACAGCTACATACCACCAGTGGGCGCTAGGCTAGCACCAAATGATATTAGCTACCGGCTACCTGGGCTGGCTGGTACCACAGACTGCATGGCAGCTGGGACGAACAGTGGTCCCGATGCAATGGAGGCTGGATGGCGTGCTGTAACTACATAACGGGGCTCTCATGCATTAAATAAGTTCATCCTGTTTTCCAGCTGTATAGCTACGGAGGCACACAGACAAATCTCCACATGCATTTGCAAATCGCTGCGCACATTTGTGGATCTGCCGCGGCAGAAGTGTAGCAAAAGTCACGTGTAAGAACACATCCAATGTTTAAAGATTTGTCTACGCATACAGATCAATGTACGCATTTGCGGATTTTTTTTACACATTTGCAAATCTGGTTACACACACGGATTTTTTTTACACATTAGCAAATCCAGTTACACACACATGGATTGAAATACACATTTGCAGATAGTTTTGGTACAATAATGGCCCCATAGTTCTGCTTTTTGGGGAACCGATGCACTGGATCCAAAAACCCTCACTAACATTGCAGGTACCAAAAAAAAAAAAAAAAAAAAAAGTGAGGTGTAGGAATATTGAATTGTTGCGCCAAATCCCCAGAAGAGTTTAAGGAACCGTCACAATACAGATCCCCCAATGTGACCACACCATTCTCCTGCCATACCTTCCACTAAATGGGGAATTTACCAATTTGGAATTTAGGATTTAACGAGATACTTGAAGAGACATTTAGAAAGGGATCGAATTTAAATTTTCGAGTAACCCTAGTCCAAATGAATTTAAGATGAGAGATTATTGGATGTGTTCTTGCTTTCCTGCTCAATTTATTAGACAAGATGGGTGGGTGACAGAGGGGCCACTATAGCTTGTTCCATACAGTACCACAGGGAGGCCCTTTCAGGAGGGAGAGACCAATGGGCCAGGTGCCACAAATTAAAAGCATAGTAGTAAAACAAAATTTTTAGCAGCCCTAAGCCTCTTCTATCAGCTGGTCTTTGTAACTTGCGGTGGTTCAAATGGGGGTGCTTTCCATTCCAAATACAAATCTTGCTTATATAATATATGAATCCATTTTATAAAGGTGATACCAAATCCAAACTCTTCCAAAATTTGGAATAAATACCCCCATTCAACCATGTCAAACGCCTTCTCGGCGTCATGAGAGATTGCAGCTTCTGGGCACTGGGCGTCAGCCAGTGACTACATGACATCAACAAGGCGTCTAATATTATCTGAGGAGCTACGACCGCGAATGAACCCCACTTGCATTCATCCAAATCTTTACCTTTCTTAGGAACTAGACTAATAAGTGCCTGTCTCAGAGTCGGTGGCAGTACACTCCCCCGGGCCTCCTAGTAAAGGCGAAGCTTACTCTGCTGCAAAGCTCTTAAAAAATTCTCCAGTGAAGCCGTCTGGTGGTTGCTTGATGGTAAATCCTTAATTACGTCTTTAATCTCCTCAATAGTAATATCTGAGTCTAGAAAATCCCTCTGTTCATCTGTCAATTTCGGAAACCTCCTAAGGCCAACTCGAAATATTTAAATAAATTAAATTTAACCTTTTGGGACAGTATGCTATTACTGTATACTGATATTTTAACTTTGTCCGTTTACTCACGCCGTCTTTTTTCATTTGTTGCTTCTACTCTGTTTCAGCCTGTTTATTTTTATTTTCCAATTCTAGCAGCTCTTGTGTTTTAATGTTTTTACGGTATGACTTGCATTGGATAATGCTTCCCCTGATAAGAGCCTCCCTTCAGGGCCTCCCACCCGACACCCGCCAATTATACACAATGCCAATTAATCTCTGAATTATTCTTCAGTTCTGTCCTTGGCCACTCTACACTTACTGGGTCCTTTAGAAGGGACAAGTTTAGACACCATCTGTAAGACTTATTTCTCTCACTCTGGGGTAATAGGTCCCACGCTCTAATATTTTGTTGGACCGCCTTTAGCTTTGATTACGAGATGGAGATGGAGATGGAGAAGCAGCCGTAACTACTAAAGCGGAAATACGCTGCTAGCAAGCATAGCAATCACAGCTCTTGCGCTCTGCGTCGCCCTGCCGCGTAGTTACATTTACACAGTGCACATCAGCTACGGCGCTAGGCTCTACAAAGGCCCTGCGTAGGTGTCTGCACTGTCGCCGTAGCCTCTCTGTCAACTTAACGCAGAAGTCTAAACGCTTATTAAGCGGCATTTATACCTCCCCGGGACATGGATGCCATAACCTATGCACGTGGCCTACGCTGGTCCAAGCCATTTATACTTGTGCGCTCACCAGTCTGACTCGCTCTGTAACAACGCTACCCAAATGCTGGTCATCGCTGTGTCTTTTTTGCCAGTCGGGTTCAGTTTTGCTTCTACTTACTGCTTCACTTTCCACTTTCTACCTACTGTTGGGCCTGTGTACTGAAGAAGAAAACTTTGAAGGGACATTGTCCTTGACACGTCTGGGGCAATTCCAGCCATATGTTGATCTCTTCTGTCTGCTTCCCTGCTGATCAGAGTTTCCTGATCATACTCCTTTGTCTACCCTCCCCGTCTCCTCTCCCCTGCTGATCAGAGCCTTGATCATACTACCTGAGTGTCACTCCTTTGTCCTTTTGTCCTTTTGTTCTGACCATGTCTGAGAGCCACCTCTGCCCCCTACTGAGTTCACCCTTCTGTGTAAAGTTGCCCTCGACTGACCAATATACATCCACTATATGATCTATTTAGGAACTGTATGCAACCACACCTGGGGACAGGGTATATCTGTTCTCTGGCCCTGCATTCTGGGTCAGTCTCTGGTCTCAGACCCACTCTGTGTCGGTAGGCTCACCATGACCTGGAACTCCAATAAACTTGCACCACTTCAGCAAACTTGGAACTAGACTTGGATTGTTTTTTCTTCAACAGTACTAAGGGCTCTAAATATTGGGGTTTGGCTATCATGAATAAATAGTAATTATCAACAGTAATTATTATTGAATTATGAATCTAAATACACTGGATCACCTCGGGGCACCACCCCTCCAACAAGAGAGAAGTGAGCCAATTCATCAAGTCAGTCTCATAATATTTACTAAACTGTCAGTTTGGTACTCTGATTAATAATTAACTTAATAGCTATAACCAAAATTACCACATTAATAGCTAGTTAAGGTTGAAGGAATTTGGAGTTCTTGACAGTGTAGAGGCTGGCAAAATTCACTCTTGTGCAACATTAATCAGACAGCAGGTATGTTTAAAAGATATTTAACAAAGAATAAAAGTAAAAACATTCAAACTATCTACAGTGTATCTTATACAGGTGTGCTGAGGCCTTGAGGCCTTGAACAAAGAAGACAAGATGGCTGACCAAGTAGGGGCACTCAGACCACATGCTGGCTGAGTGAATGTGGAATGTGAGAAGAGTATTTTATGAGGTGCCAGGTTAGAGGAAGGATGGTTAGCTTAGCATGCAAGAGACCCTGACTCTGTGTGTTGCATAACCTAAACTAACATCAGCTTAACAATGTGGCAGAGCCAACCATACAATGACCTTACGACCAAAAAGATCACAACAACTCAGTACAAACAAATATCACATCAAATCAAGGTTTAGAGTTCTACTTAGCCTAGCTTGACATAGCCCAGGTCATATTACCAGTTTTGGTGGAAAAGTTGCTCTCTGGTGTGTTACTCTTTTAGCTGGCGGTTCTTGGTGGAAGGGCCAAGCTGGTGTTCCAGTGCTGAAGACAGTCCTTGCTGTATGGTAATGGCAGACGATGGAGGGAAACTGGCAGCTCCTTTGAAGTCCTCTGAAGTAGCTTGTTAGCAGCTCTGTGCTAACTAGCTGTGTGGCTCCTCTTGGTTGAAGAGAGAAACCGCCTATTAATTCGCGTAAATAGTACTGCAGGACCTTGACGGTGTAACCAACGCACGTAGCCAATGCCGGTGCGAGTCATTTATACTTGTGAGCTCATCACTCTTGCTCACTCTGTGAAAACACCACCCAAACGCTAGTTGGCACTGTCTTTTTTGCCAGTTGGGTTAATTTTTGTTTCTACTTCCTGCTTCACTTTCAACAATGGCAACTGAAACTTTCGCCGAAATTTCGTCAAAGACGAGTCATACAAATGTTTGTATCTCTCAAACTCCTCACTTTTCCTCAAAGTGTTCCATCTTTATTGATCCAAAACAATCAATTTGAAAATTGTGGAGATAGAGAAGCATACTAAAATCAAAGATTTAAAAAGTTTATTTTTCGTAATTTCTACCTAGCTTGCTAGCTAACGAGTAACCATTTTGCAGTGATATCACTGACTATGTCAAGGGGTTGGCTGCATCTTTCAGCTACTGAAGACAGTGAAACATCTCTGATAAAGATGAAATGGAAAGGCATGTCAAATCCAATTTTCTACACTTTTGAACCGATATGCCATGGGTGGATGAAGTGGTGGAGCTGGTAGTTTAGGGAAAAGAAACTGAACTGAAATAGTAATGAAAAATGCAATGTGCATAAATATTATTGGTCCTGCTGCAGTTATCGTGTGTTTAGAATTTTCATTTTCTGGTGTTCAGTTCTGGGTGATCAAAAAAGTCAGGCCTGCTAGGATTTCTTGGATGGACGGACAGCACTCAGTTGCAGTAGAAAGATATTCTGCACACGTTTCAAAAGGAAGAAACAAGACGACTGGAGAAAATAACAGAACTGAGGATAATATCTGTGGATTATATAATGTTTGGAGCTGTGGCACTGCTTTGGAAACCTTGGAGTCACAGTAAGAAATATTTGTTCAAGGTTGCTTCGGTTGCATCTGCTCTAGCTGAGTAATCAATGTCAAGAAAGATGTGAAGTTTTATTATAATTTCAGGCCCAGGTATTTGTAATGGTTGTGCTTGCTTTCTATTTCATTTAAAATCGAATTCATTTGGCTGCTGTAGTTTCTGACCAAGGTGTCATCCGTTGACTTTGGAATCTGGAATTTTTTTGGAGTCGATGATGTTTGTACCAAACAGTTTTGTTTCCATTACAGATTCTGTCTTTTTGTTGGCTAATTCCCTAAGTGTATCTTCCCTATCCCTGCAGCAGACTGATGCCTCCATGCTGCTCTCGTCATGGTAGGTTGGTCGGTCAGTGAAGGATATGTTACAGGCGGTGAAATTTAAAACAGACGGAGTGACTTCATGCTTTAGTCTGTTGGTCTGGCGAACAATTAGCTTTCGTGACTCAACTGATTTCTCCTCAATGCAGTCGTCCTCCAAAAAATGCTCACTGTACACACTGGTCTTGGTGCCCCTCTGTGACATCATGGTGCATAGTAAGGCAAGATGGCGGCAACCTTGCTAAAAGAGATATAATGGCCATATGTGTTGGGCAAAAATGTTGGTTCACTTACATTAAAGACAGAAAAACCCACAGTGGTCACTAAACCTGAAAATTACTGAAAATTAACTAATGAAAGTCATACATTGCTTTTGAATTGTGGTTCAACAGAATCATTTTAAAAAACAAACCTGGACAAAAATGATGGTACACCTAGAAAATACTGAAAATAAGGACATAAACCAAACTGTGTCCTTTAATTAGCATCATAGATCATAGGTCAGTCTGCCTATTCAAAGGGTGAAAGGTAGTCCACTGTATTGTGTCATGTTGTGAACTAGGAGGGAGGTTAGAAAGAAAATTATAGACAAGTGTGTTAAGGTAAAGGCTAGAAGACCATCTCTAAGCAGCTAGATGTTCCTGTGACTGTAGTCGCACTTATCATTCAGGACTGTAGACAACCTCCCTAGATGTGGCTGCAAGAGGAAAACTGATTGAGGCGATGGATAATACGAATGGTAACTAAAGAGCCCAGAACTACTTTCAAAGAGATTAAATGTGAACTCCAAGGTCAAGGTACATCAGTGTCAGATCGCACCATGCGTTGCTGTTTGAGCCAAAATGGACTTAATGGAAGACGGCCGAGGAGGACTCCACTGTTGAGTTGGAATTTCCCAAAATGCATATTGACAAGCCCTAAAGCTTCTGTGGCTTCAGAAGTCACATCAGCTCTGTGTTCACAGATGCAAAAGTTAAACGTACAAAGAAAAGCGCACTGTGCCTACTGTGAAACATGGGGAAAACTCGGTTATGTTCTGGGGCCGCTTTATTGCATCCGGCACATGGTGTTTTGAATCTGTGCAGGATACAATGAAATCTCAAGACTATCAAGGCATTCTGGAGTGAAATGTGGCGTCCAGTGTCAGAAAGCTTGGTCTCGGGGGGGCGCTACTGAGCTTCAATGGAGTAGGACGTGAGTTTGGAAGCTCCTGCCGACTTCGTTTAAAATTGTAATTTATCTGCGCTCTTCGGACACTTATTTAGTCTTGTCGCTTGTGCAACATTTCTTTGTTAAGAAGGAAAACGCTGGTTTGTGTAAAATGTCAGAAAAGAACCCTAGAACTCGCAAAACTATTCAGACTCAACTGCGGCCTGGTCCGCATGCTGCGTCCACACCCTCGAGTGAACCGTCGGCTCCAGTAGATGTCGCTTTGATGCATGCTAGCCCTGACATCGCTACCCTCAGGCTTGAGTTGCTGGCCTTGCTGAGGAAAGACATTGCGGATATTTTTAAAAAGGAACTTCGGGATACTCTCGGGGATGCTTTGTCTACTATCAAACTTGACCTGCAAGCGGTGAAGGAACAGCTGGCGAGTGATAAAGCTGCTACCGATGCTACCGTGTCTAAACTAAATGGCACGGTCGGAGAGATGGAGCACGCGCTCACCGAGTGCTCCGATGATATCGCCGAGATGAAAACTACTATCAAGTCCCTCACAGCCACCGTGGCCATGCTGGAAAATAAATGCGAAGACCTGGAGTCAAGATCACGGCGTAACAACATTAGGATAGTCGGAATACCGGAGGCTCCTGATTCCTGTACCACTGCTGCTGTAGCCGCCTTACTGAAAGAAGCGTTCGGTCTGGTAAAGGAGCCGGTTTTGGACCGGTCCCACCGGACCCTCCAACCCAAGCCCAAGCCTGGTGATCGTCCACGAGCCATCGTTTGCAGATTTCATTATCACAGTGACTGTGTCGACATGCTGCGCCGTGCTAGAGAGCTCCGGCAGATCAAAGTCAGAGACTTCACCATTTCAGTCCTCCCTGATCACACTGCCAAGATAGCCCGGGCTCGCGCTGCTTTCAACGAGGTCAGGCGCCAACTTCGTGGCATTGACGGGGCTCGGTATGGTCTGATTCATCCAGCGCGGCTTCGCATCACATACAACGGGGTTCAGAAGGACTTCGTTTCAGCGGATGAAGCCAGCGACTATGTTAAAACATTGATCTCTGGGTGAATAATAGCTTTTCAGATCTGTGTTCTATTACTGCTTAGAGATTGTGAACTCAATAGCCTTAATTCTCTACCTTTGCAGTATTAGGTTTTCTGGTTTGTGGCACTAACCAGTTTAGTGGCAGTGCGTGTTTATAGGAGGCAATTTTTTCCTTCAGTCCTCCTGGAGACTGTTATATAACAAGGCTATACCATATCTTGTGTTTTTTGCACTTCAGATCAGATCAGTTCTACCGTATTTTATGTTCTCTGCATCTATCGTTATAGGACTGAGGGCCTACTGTTATTGGTTAACTTGTATTTTCACTTGTTGCACTATATCCATCTGATCTAGGTGGGAATTTGCTTTTTTTTCTTTCAAGATAACGTGTTTATCATTGCGCATATTGTTGAACAGTGTTGAAGTCGGCGGGAGTTCCTTTTTTTCTTTTTCTTCTTCGTTTTTCTCTTTTTCCTTCTTACCTTCGTTTGCTCTGCGTAGTCTCCGAGTTGTCCATCCAGCAACTGTGGACAACTTTTGGTCGCTGTGGGAAACACTACTGTCTCCTTTGTTCTGTGGTTATATGGGGACTTGGGGTGTATTTGTGTTTAGGGATATGTTGGGGGGAGGGTGTCCCACCTCAGCTCTTCATGTTCATTTGTATTTTTGTTGTTTGTTGTATTATTTAAATGGTTAGTGGCAATATAGATCCCAGCATTGCTGGGACAGGCACACCTCTTAGATTTATTAGAGGTATGGGTAATCCTGTTAAGAGATCTAAGGTTTTTGCATACCTGAAACGTTTAAATTCCGACTTAGTATTTTTACAGGAGACTCACCTTCGTATTAAAGATCACCATAGGTTACGTTGCCCTTGGGTAAGTCAAGTCTTCCACTCAAACTTTAATTCAAAAGCTAGAGGAGTAGCTATTCTAATTAACAAAAAAGTTAACTTTTCAGCTACTGATGTTATCGCTGATAGGAATGGGAGGTACCTCATAGTTGCGGGTACCCTAATGCAAAAAAAGGTTTTGTTAGTAAATGTATATGCCCCGAACTTCGATGATGTCGATTTCGCTAACAGGTTACTGAGTAACATCCCCTTCTTGAATACTCATCTGCTGATCCTTGGTGGGGACCTAAATTGTGTTTTCGACCCAATCTTGGATCGTTCCAATCCCCGTAATATGACTCAATCTGCTATGTCCAAAACATTCTCTGATTTTATGAAACAGAATGGTCTTATTGATCCGTGGAGATCGCGTAATCCCGCTCTTAAAAAATTCTCTTTCTTCTCCCCGGTTCACCATTCGTATTCGAGGATTGATTATTTTTTCATTGACAGTACGCTTAATGCATGTGTAAATTCCTCTGATTATTTAGGGATTGTAATATCTGACCATTCACCTTTATCATTAGATATTCAGTTCTCTACTTATAAACGTAGCCCACCACTTTGGAGATTTAACTCTCTCCTTTTGGCAGACAAGGAATTTTGCAAGTTTATTTCAAAGTCTATTGATGAGTTTTTGTCTTTCAATCATAAGGACTCTGCGTCATATTCATTACTATGGGAGACGCTTAAATGTTATTTGAGAGGTCAAATTATTTCTTTCTCTGCTCTTTCCAATAAAAAGATTAATGCTAAGCTTAACGAACTCACGCTTGCGATTAGTAACCTTGATCAAAGATATGCACTCAACCCTACCCCGGAACTACTTAAGCAGCGTTTAAATTTGCAAGCAGAATTTGATCTAACTTCAACTAAAGAAGCAGAGCGCTTGTTACTGTGCACTCGTGGTTCATATTATGAACATGGCGACAAGGCAAGTCGCTTACTGGCTCATCAGTTACGACGACAGGCCACTTCCCGTTTGATTCCTAGTATTAAAAACACTTATGATGTTATTACTACAGATCCTTTGGAAATTAATGCTACTTTTAAATCATTTTACTCTTCATTATATAAGTCTGAATCTCCTACAGATAATATTAAAATGAACGAATTTCTCCAAAACCTCTCGAATCCCGTCGTCGATCCTGACACTGCCAGGCAACTGGATTCCCCACTCTCCATTGAAGAAGTATTAAATGCAATTAAAGCTATGCAATCTAATAAAGCCCCAGGGCCTGACGGGTTTCCGATTGAATTCTACAAAACATTTATTGGTAAAATGGCACCGTTACTTTTATCGGTATTCAATGAATCTTTAGAAAGTGGTTCATTACCACCAACTTTGACACAAGCCACTATTGTTCTTCTTCTCAAGGGGGACAAGGATCCAACCTCCTGTGGTTCCTATAGACCTTTATCTCTCCTTAATGCTGATGTAAAGGTGTTGGCTAAAGAAAGCTTGGTCTCAGTCATAGGTCATGGGTACTCTAGCAGGATAATGACCCAAAAGAAATGGCTAAAAACTCCCAAGAATGGCTGAGAACAAAACACTGGACCACTATGAAGTGGCCTTCAATGAGCCTGGATCTAGTAAATCCTATTGAACACCTCTGGAAGGAGCTGAAACATGCAGTCTGTTGCAAAAGTCTCATTGAGAGTTACAGAAATGGCTTGATTGTAGTGATTGCCTCAAAAGGTTGTGCAACAAAAAATTAAGTTAAGGGTACCATCATTTTTGTCCAGGTCAGTTTCATTGTTTTTTAAAATGATTCTGTTGAGCCACAATTCAATAGCAATGTCTGATTTTCATTAGGTAATTTTCAGTAAATATTTATTACTTTTGTCAGTTTTAAGTTATTTTAGTGGCCATCTTGAGTTTTTCTTTCTTTAACGGAATGGTGCCAACACTTTTGTCCACGTCTGGATTTGTTGTTATATATTGTTGATAAGAGTGGACATCCATTTATGAAATGCTGTTTATTTGATTGAGTGCTTTATTTCCGCTTTAAATTATTAAAAAGAATGATTTCCTTTTACTTCTTCATAGTTTCCTATGCCACAGTTTAAATATATCAAATTACCAACCAAAGCCCTGCATA